>NW_027437186.1:4816432-5454658 GCF_033239565.1 Halichoeres trimaculatus | reverse complement strand
CCAGAGCCTCCAGAGCCATCTCCTTCATCTCATAAGGCATCTTAATGTTCTCAGACGTGATGATGTCCATCAGTTTCTTCAGATACATCTGCAAATTCAGCACACAGGGTAATGAATGGTTGTTTAACAGGACGACTTTAACCATCCATCCAAAGACTGACTTCAGAGAACAGGTCTCTGGTTTCTCAGTTACCTCCAGCTGAAACTTCAGATGGACTCGCATGCTTTCAAAAAGCAGGAAGCAAACTCGTAAAGAGGCAGCGTACAGGTTCATACGGTCCACACTCAGCAACTGAAACAACAACAACACAATGGGATTAGAGTTTATATTTATGTGAAGCATAAGATTTTGATTTCTTATTCTGAAAAAATCATCTAGTCTTAAACATGTGGTTGTCTCATCGGAGCAGATCCTCAGCTCTGTGTTAAATTATGAAAAGTTTCAATCTGTGTCGAGCATTGAAAGTATCTCTCTGTCAATTCAGGAAAAATGTGTTCACCAAGTAAAAACTCAACAACAAACAGTCTTTACCTGGAAGAGATGTCTGCAGAGCTCATCTTTCACAAGTCCCAGTAAAGACTGATAGTTAGCGATTTGTCCTGATTCCAGTGCGACAGTCAGCAGCTGCAGGCCCATGTGCATCATGGCGTCCGTGTTGTGGCGGTCATGAGGGCTGGTCAGTGAGATCAGGAAGCGGAAGAGCTCCCTTAGACATGGTAGGCCGTAAGGAATGAGGGATCCTCCTGGAGAGGAGATAAAAACAGGGCGCAGGTTGAGTAAAAGCTGAGGACAAACTATGAGCATGATTTGCTCGTGGCTTTGACGGGAGCAGCATGAAGCCTGTGAGCTCTTTAAAATCCTCCTCACCATCTCTTTGTGTGGACTGTGTGAACCGGACTCCTTGAGGGTTGACGTAGTCCATATCGTGGACAGAGGCGCTGTCTGACTGCTCTGTGACAGAGTCTTTGTCCTCCAAAACTTCTGGGATGGACTCCACTGAGGTGGACTGGACTGGTTCAGCCAGCCTGCCCTCAGACTGGACACAAAGGGTAAGAAGACACTCATCATCAGTCAATGCAGAGTGTTAAAACCAAATACGAGAAATATTTGCTCAAAGACACAAAAGTACGACTTAATTTTACAAAAAGAAAACGCAAAAATCTGAAAAGTTTTCAATAATAAAAAAACGACACAATCCTTGGTTGTCTTGTTGGCTCTACAAAGACCTGTACCTGAGCGTCTGAAGAGCCAGGCTCACCACAGGCCAGTGTGGTGGTGGCGCCCGGGGTGGTCGCTGATGAGCTGCAGTTCTCCAAGTCAGAGAGGTCTTCCCTGGAGGTGGCTTTGGAGCAGGTGTCCAGGCCGCTGTCTGTGGTTGTAGGACTGGAAATGGATGATCCAGCGCTGTCTGAAGCTGGGATACTAGAGGTGGACAAGCCTGGCTCGATGAAGGAGACGCCACCTGACGGAAGAAAGACAAACATTATGTTTTCTGGGATTCACCCAAACGGCAAAAGGTAAAACTTTACCTGTCATTTCAGAAGTAGCATCAATGTTTCAAGATTTGTTTTGATAATTTCTAAATAAATGTGTCCTCACAGGAAAAAAAACAGCCACATTTGTTAGAAAGATAAAATTTGTGGAGTGAGCAACAGAGCTCAGTATCAGAGTAACACTAATGTAACACTTGCTTAAAGGGGACATATCATGCTTGTTTCTCCTTTTCACTATGCCAGACTAGGATGCCTGTAAAGCATTTCTGCCCTCAGTACAAGTCATTTAGTTCCTTCATTGCCCCACAATAGCGTTCTCAATATCCTCATTTTAGGCCATTCTGAAGATCTCGTTGAAATGCTCCGTTTCGAGAATGACCTCCAGTAGCCTCGCAACATCACAGCCCTTTGTGCTCTGATTGGTCAGTTCTATCAGAGGGGCGGAGGGGGTAGAGCCAGGGGGCAGTTTTTGCAGCATGGCAGTATTTAAAAAATTGCCATATTGGATGGGGCAGACCGAGCGAGTTTGCTGTTTGCCAAAACTTCACCGTAAGGCATTGATAGCACTAATAAAATGGCAGAGTGTAGGATATGTCCTTTTGTATTGGACCCCGAGTCAGACCCGGACGGTTCTGCAGCTCAGGAGGAAGAAAATCCACCTGGACACAGATCATCTCTGGACGCTTCAGTGTGGTGAGTCAAAGCGGTACTGTAACATGTATAGTTTATACGTGGAAATATAGGCAGACTTCACCAATAAACTATTTCTATAACAGGACTCCATCCTGCTCCTTCACTTTTCTCTGTCTGTTTTATCCATCATGCTGAAAGTGTAGTCTAAAGATCGCCTCTACCGTCAGTTCCTCACTATGTTATTACCGCAGCATTATTGTGGTCCAGGTTCACAGTGCATGTCAGAACAAGCATGCAAATATCACAGTCTCACAAGTATTACGACGTCTGCTAAAACTACAATGTTTTAACTGCTAATTCACCATGTAAAGCCAAGCTGCTCAGCAGAGCAGAGTCCCTGCATCCAGCACTCAGTCAAGTCAGTCAGAGCTGGTAGGGAGCTGTATTTATACTCGGCTCTTGGTGGGTGTATCCCTCGGTGGCGGCTGTGTGACTAACTGACATCGCAGAGGAGGAGCTGCTTTATCAGATTACTCCAATAAAAAAAAGGATCCTCGTGTCATCATGAAGGTCGAAATCTCGCGGCCAACTGGCAATGCCCTATTTTCAGAGGCATCAAATCTTGTTCTAGGATATCAGAAAAAATACAATATCTCATTTTTTGAAAATTCAGGGGGTGTAAGGTCTTGTTTTCAAATTGATTATATTATATGTAAGTATTAAATCAGGGATCAGCATGATATGTCCCTTTTAATCTTCTCTGCCAATGCCAAACAACTCTTTCTGTGGTTGACTCTTGTTTGGTGGATTGGATGCTGATCCCACAAGTGGGTACCTTTGGGGGTACCAGGAGCTCCAAACAAGAGTTAATGGCAACAGCAGAAGAAACTTTTTTGGCCCTGGGAGAGAAGATGCTGCACTCAACCCAAGTACTCAGCTCTACTGCTCATCCCAAAAATGCATGTTCCTGACAAATGTGGCTCCATTCAAAAGAAAAATAAACAAAAAAAGTTACAGTTGCAACACAGAAATAATCAACCAGACACTAATGTTAAGTTTAGAATCCTGAGACTGACTGAAAAAGCTGATTGATGGGTAAGGTTTGCAGCCTGTGATAAAATGTCCTCAGTGAAAGAGCTTTAATCTTTGATAACAGAAGGTAAAAATACTCCACCACAAGTAGTGTTTTATTCAGTCTTAGTTATCATCAAAGAATTAGTTTCAGCTCCTGATGCGACCTATAATTTAATGCTATAATCAAGCAGTACGATACATGAGAGGCAATTGACACCAGTAGTTGAAAAAGGAGTACTGAAACCTTTTAAAAACAGCAGAGGGAGCTTCAGGCTTTAGATGTTGTGTTTCTTTAGACTTTATGGCAGCAGGTGAAGATTCAAGGAATCATCAGCTGTTTCTTACACAAACATGATACCTTAACATCCTCCTGAAGATTTTATTTTCTTATCTTTATCTGTCTAGGAGTGACGTTTGATAAACTATTATAGTTGGCTCCACATCTGCAAATACTTAACAAATAAATCCAAATTTGTTCATTTTTTTATTCTTTTAGCTTTAAAGGTGGGGTCGGCAGGATTTTCCTAAAAAATAAAATTTCAACTTCTACAGGAATAATCCTGCGCAATCGTCACATCTAGGCCTTTCCATATGTGTTAGTATCTATGTCTGCCTCAACCCCCTCCTCTGCCTGTTTTTTTATTTTTTGGTGGTGTCGGGATGTTTCTGGGCAGAGAGTAGACGTGGCTACCTCAACCAATCAGTGCACAAGTGACTTTGCATGTTGATTAGTGAGTAGAAGAATTTATCCCGAGCAGCTGTGATAGTGGACATAGCATAAAGAAAAAGAAACCCAAATAAAGTGAAATGAAACGCTAAACAGATAAAGCTTTTTCCAAAAAGAAAAGAGGGGAAGCTTGGCTCAACTATGACTTGCTGTCAGGAACTTGGAGAGCAGCACGGGGCGAAGAGTGATGCGAGTTGGCTTTCTGCTAACCAGGTATGTGTCAAATAATCAGTGATTAGCTTGTGTGGGTGTGCGCTGCCGCTGGCACTGAGCCAAGGAGGTGGAGCCCAGTTTAAGTGTATTTACTTATAAGTAACGACCCTACCTTTAACTCGTACAATCTTACCACCTAACAGAAGTACTTTTTGCATCCTTTCAAAATAAAAGCAAAACTGTTACCAACTCAGGAAATGAAACTGCTTGTGAGTCAAATCTTGGGAAAAGTGTGTAGTGATGGTATTACGATGACAGTTTCTTACCTGAAATGTTGTTGTTGCTGAGGGTACTGGTCTGTGTTGGGTCCATCTGACCCGAGGGACTTCGAACCATGTGGCGAGGTGGCCTTGGAGAGCGCTTCTGCTTCTTCCATTTGGATGACTCACTCATCCCACCAGCTCGCATCTTCAGCTGGAGGAAACGGAGCAGATCACTGAGTAACGCTTCTCGAAATGAGTCTCAGGACTGGACCAGCACACTTACATGACTGATTCAGACACTGATCAGACAGGATGCTTGATTTCTCTTAATGCTACAAAGCACAGTTGTTCAATCCTAATTTGGCAGGTTTAATCTTCAATCATCATCTTGTTTAACGCAAATATAAGGCAAATAAAATAAATAAAAAAAATATTTTAAATGATTCCCTCAGCAGCTTGATTAACCCTGGTTCTGTGACAGATGATTGATGTGTGCTGCGGGGGTACTATGGATAACATCCTGTTTGATCACGTTGTTGTATAATAAACATCTTCAGCAAAGATCAGCGGGACGTAGCACTGAAAAAGCATGGTATGAATTTGCAAATGAACATTGTACACTGAAAAGACAGCGGTGCTATAACTTCACACAGCTCTGTAAGGCCCGTCACAGCCTGATTGTTTGTATCTTGTTCTTATTAACCATTGATGGTCTCAGATACTCAGCTCTATCTGTTCTAACTTACCTGACCCTAGAAAAAACACAAATACAGAGATGTTCTTTGTGCTGAAACAGCTCAGAAAAAACATCCGTGGCATGATAGCTGAGACATACACATGAGGGTAAAAAACCCAAGAGATGACTCAATAAAAAATGAAGTATCCAAAAGCACAGACTTGTTACAATGAACAGGATGGAGACTGCAGAATCATCTACGGTTGTTTCTTCCTCAGTAACTGGATTATTTCTTTATTATAGCACATCTAAAACTATTTCTGCAAGACAGATTTAGGCTACAGATGAGGGGTTAGTGGGGTTTAAGAAAAGGATAAAGGGACAGGGGTGAGGGAGAGGGGTTCTCCAGCCTAAATACTGAAAATTATCTTCTTCCTTACCTGCACTCGTTTGTTTTTCCACAAGATATTGTAAGCCTCAAAGAGAAGGGGAGTGGGCAAGTACCCGCGATTAGTGATGGGTAACATGTCAGCAGTAGGACCAACACAAAACACTCAAGCAAACACGCTGATGCATGATGGGAAAGAAGCTGGGATCCATACAGAGTTGGAGTCAGGGGACACAGACACAGCCACTACAGGCTCTAACCAGCAGAGGATGAGCAGCCAGCAAACAAGCAGGCAGTGAGGGAACAGGCGGGCAGGGCATGCAAACAATGACTACTGTTGGGATAACTGCCTACAGCTCAATGTTCAGGGTTTATGATCTTTTTATGTAGAGGTGTGAAGGTTTGACAAGGAGTCACCAACTTTCCTCAACAAAGCAAACTGCTGCAGAGTCTCAGTGATGCACCTTCACGCCTCGTCTTGGAACAATCATTCAGAGACGCACAGTTTGTCATCTTACCTTTATGACTCATCACATGTTGTTTCTGTTAATTAACAGCTCAGCCTTTTATTAGCTGGAAAAGGTGTTTATTTATTATATCTTCATACCCAACTCACACACATGACGATGACTTAATTGAAGTGTGTGTAAACTATCAGGATGTTGAGCATAATCAACAAAAAGTTTGGAATGCTCTATGACACAGCATGTCCAGTTCAACCAGCCGTACTGAGCAAAAGAGGCAGAGAGCCAGGCAAAGAGCTTATTTTTTAATTACTATTTCACCCAATATATCAGCACAAAGCCAACATGAGCAGCAAAGTCCTCCCTGTCCCCCTGTGTCTCACTGAGGCAGATGCTAATGCAATGCTATATCGCTTTTAAACGGTGTCACGTTTGTAAGGAACATGCATTTTGTGGGATGAGCAGCTGAGCCGAGTATGTGGGTGAACAATTCAACAATTTACCAAATCTTCTCTGCCGATGCCAAACAGCTTATTCTGCTGTTGACTTTAAAGTGATACTCCGAGATGGAACAAGTTGGGTGCTATCACAAGGTTTAGGGCAGAAATTACCCCTACAGCAGTGTTTTTGTGCAGCAGAAGCCCAGAGCGCTCGCACCAAACAACCCCTCCCTGCTCCTCTGCCGGTTTCCTCTGCACTCAGACGGGGCCATATTTAATTGACCAAAAACACAAATAAATGGACTCCCACCGACAGCATCAACAGCATCCTGTGAAATGTCTCCTACTGTGACACCTGCCTGTCACTGAATGTTCATTGTTTGAGTGAGTGAAGGGGGCGTGGCCTAGCCATAGGTCAGTTGCGACAGTAAAGTAAGCTGTTTTGGCATTGGCCGGAAAGATTAAGCAAACTTCATGGACTCAACCCACATATTTAGCTCTGCTGCTCATCCCAGAACAAATCAGCTGTTTTTCCTCATTACTCAGAGTGCATTGCACAGAAATGGCCGCCTGTGTGTGCATTTCTGTCACATTTCTCTAAATCTGGTGTATTCACACCATTAATTTGACTTTATAAAGGTTTGTAAGGTTTCTTCTGAATCAGACAAGCAACAGTGAAAATATCAGCTCAGATATTGGATCAACCCTGGTCTCCTCCTTCAGACACACCACTGCCTCTTGAATTTAACAGAGCCGTTCTATGCTTTTCTTAAAGATACTAAAAAGACACAGTTTGGCTTCTAAATAGATACTCATGAAATGTTTTTAAAAACTTGAAAACCAGCCAAGATAAATGCCAACCCAAAGCACCACCATGCACTTCCACCAAACAGCCACACTAAACCTGCTTATGTCAGTGCACTACGCCAGAACCACACGGCCAGTCAAATACCCTCTCAAGGCCACTCTGACTCGTGTTTCTATGCTGCTCTGCACAAATAAGATCCTGAGTGTCCAAGATACAGGATGAGGTCTGTAGGAAGCAAAAGAGGCAGACACAGACAGATGGGCAACTCAAAGTGAAGCTAAGAGTTTTAAAAAGGAAGTCTGACGTGAAAGGGCAGAAATCAGACCAGCAGAGGGTTGACTGTCAGAAACAGGCGACAGCAGCAGGATAAGGCATAAATGTGTGAGATACAGGGTTTTCTTTCTCTACATCACTAAATCAACCAATGACAGACATTTGACCAGAGAGGCTGTGAGTACAGAAGTTATTCTAACAGAATGTGACTGTGATAGGATTTCACATTTCTGAGCCAGTTAAATGATGATCATAAGTCATAAACTTTACTTTACAGGCATAACCACAACATTCAGACAGAAACTAAAGAACAGCACGATGACGATGGAGGAAACATGACAGTAAAAATGGAGAAAAGGCAAGCAGACTAAGTTCACATTCATCATGTCACTTCTGTTACCTTCTTCATGTTGGCACCCACATAACTCTTGGCCTCTTCTTTGAACTGTGGTAGTCTGCAAGAACAAAAACACATTTAAATAAAGGCTCTAAAAAGAATCTCATTTTAACACTCTGCCTTTTTTACAGGTAGAGGAACCTGAAAATGATGAACCCGCAACCTAAAAGTTACACTTTATTTAGTAGGTTTCAACAGCTTCTCTGAGGATTTCAATTTACAATTCTTATTTACCCATTGATATTCAGACTACAAGTTTTAAAGAGAGTCTAAACACTGTGCCAACTAAAAGATGCTGTGAGGAGGATCTGTTGTAATTATAGCACAAATTTTCTTCAAGACAACTTTTTACTGGATACAGCACGACGAGGTAAGGTATCAGTGCAGTTAAGTAGCGCCGTTGTTTGAAACATGATAAGCAAACATTGTGAGTTTGTATCGTACGCCAGTAGCCGACTAAATGTAGCTCTACTAGCAGCCAGGTGCTACGACATATCTGTAGTCTAGCATTACAACAAGCAAACTAAACAGTAGTTTAGTAGCTGTCCATATGTAGCACTGACAGCCCAGTGCTCTAAGACATGTCTGTAACGTGTGACGTTAGTGAACCCTGGTTATGTCCTGCCAGTCATCTACCAATCAGAGCTAACGTAACCTCACTCTTCATTTTATTGATAGACTCTCAAGTCTGAACAGACCACTGCAGAATAACTGCTGACTGTGGGTTGGAATCAACATTAGCACAAACAGTTTAGCTCCTGAGTTAGCCTTTAGCCTGGACTGTATCTCACTCTTATTTATCTTTCTTCTGCTCTCCTGTTCTTTTTCTGTCTGACAGTTGAGCTCCTGTGTCCACCATCACTACAAAATTAATCACAGAAATCGTTTTCAGCAGAGAAAAACACACAGATCTCCATTCGCTCTACTAAACTCATCAGCTGTTGTCATAGAAATTTGGAAGTGCTGTAAATCAATCCAGTGTTGCTCGACCTGATCGGGAAGCTATGTTAGGGCATATACCTAGAAGTGAGACCTTTTCAAGATCACTTAGAAACTCCTCATGGCCCCTTTAATGTTTTAATCAGTATAATATAATTTAATATAGTATAGTATAATATAATATAATATAGTATAGTATAGTATAATATAATATAATATAATATAATATAATATAATATAATATAATATAATATAATATAATATAGTATAGTATAGTATAGTATAGTATAATATAATATAATATAATATAATATAATATAATATAATATAATATAATATAATATAAACCCTGGCTCCTGTTTTAAGTGAAATTAAGTTTAAGCAACAGTCTGTGATGTACATGTTACTGAATCATTTAGGCACATTTACCATCAAAGAGCAAACCATTTCATTTAATTTGGGTTTCATTTCCGTACAGTTCCACTTCTCACATGTTCCCTGTGAACAGAGTTTATGTTTAATAACTGTCATTTGTGAAATCGGCCAGATTTGCCCTGGTTGTGGGTTTTGTTGTAGTTTTCTTAGGGAGAGTTTTAGGTAGGATGAAACTTTCTGCATCATTTTGTTTGAAAGTGATTGTCATAAACAGTACACAGTATTAAGTATTTTTCTTATTTTGCACAAGAAATGAAAAACACACAACAAATGTGATAAGAGTAGCATAATACTGAACACTACTTCCAATACAGGAGAAAGTTGATGATCTCTGCATTTAGATATGTGGAAAAAATATCAGTATCTGTAATCAGCTGAATGACGTGTGGAATTAGGGCTGCAGCTATCGAATATTTTAGTATTTGAGTATTCTACTGAAAATCCCATCGATTAATCGAGTAATCGGAAAAAATACATTTTTGTTTAGTTAAAGAGCAGTTACTTTTCAAATGAAATTTTTTCTCTTTAAGAAATAGAATTTTCTGATACAGCATGTCAATAAGAGCACTTCTTTTGGTAGCTCCAAAATTTGTAAACACACTTTGACACATTTTTTGTGCCTTGTACATCTCATCAAATGTTGCGGACCCAAATGGCACCCGTTTCTTGGAATGACCCATTAGTCTCCAAACTCCAGAAAAGAAGCTAAATTTGTTGCTAGTTGCTATTTTGTATAAGAGGTAGCTTGAGGGGTCTGAAAACTCTCTTATTATGGCCTCAGCTCTATTTGAAATACCACTCTTTGATCTTTTTTTAAATTTAACGATTCCTCAAGGCGGAGAAAATTACTCGAGTATTTTTTGTAATCGAGTACCTCGAATCATTCGAGGAATCGTTTCAGCTCTATGTGGAATATTCGGTATATTGGATATTGGCAAAAAACTCCAATACTGTACACCCCTAAAAGGAATGAAGCTATAACAGCCCCCAATGGGTGCTCACTTACTGTTTATAGCAGTTCATTACAGCGACAAATTGAGAACGGACTTTGCAAACTATACCAAAGGCAACAAATCTCTCTCATGCAACAAAAACTCCTACAGTCTTTTATGAGTTTTTGGATGTTTAGGTTCAGCTAAAATCCACATTTTCCAATTTACCCTCAAGGAATGAAAACCCACTTAAAGAGCTCTGATCACCATTGATTTGTGTCCTGAATCTGTTCTGTTTTCACTTTATTTACATGTTTAAAGAGTGATTACTTCTTTGATGTTCCTTCCTTTAAATGAAAACAGATTAAAGTGAACAGTCGAACATGCCCTGAGCTGCTAAAGAGGCGACGACACGGTGGGAATCTCAGCATTTAAAACCCAGCCAATAAAGCCGAGCAGCATTTGATGAGCAATGTTGGCTGCTGTTCTTTAAGAATCTCACAAAGAATGTGTGACTGTGCGTGTGTGTGAGTGTGTATGTGTGTGTTTGTGTATGTGCACGTCTTTCTGTGGACTCTTGAGCTTTGCTGGAAAATTAGATGTCAGCCACAGTCACGCACACACACACACACACACACACAGACAAACAAAAAGAGGAGCCAGCAGCCCCCCTCCTGACATTAAGTCAGCGTTAATAGAGTGTTGTCTTGCAGGCCCGATTATTAGATGATCTGTGGGTCCAACAGATTAACATGCCTAATACTTTCAGCAGGCCATCTACCAGTCCTTCTGAGGAGAGCTGCGGCTCATTATTCTCTAGTGGGTGGTGGAAAGGGGGGTAGCCCAGACCCTCTCACATCTCTATTATCCTGGGTCTGTGGACAGGAAGGGGGGCTGGGGCTGAGCCGGAGCAAAATAAGATGTGGGGTGTGTGTTGGAGCAGTAACAGAGGGACGAAGTGGAAAACCCTCTCTAGATTTCTCTCTCATGCTCATGTGCAGGAATGCGTCTGTTAACGGCTGTGGCTGCTGAGCTTTTCCTGTTAAAGGACATGATAACCACCGAAGAGTCCTGCCAGTAAAACCGAAAAGAAGCCAAGAATGATTGGAGGGAGAGTCGCTGCATGGTGACAAGCTTGGCAAAAACCAACACTGGACTTCTCTGGACGGACTTTAACCCATCACTTTGCAACAAATCCTGCATCAAATAGTCTCAGTGGCAACACGCCCTCAGAGGAGGGTGGAAAAAAAAACGACACAAATAAATTTGAGCTGTGTTTGCTCTGCAGGAGTGCGTCCAAGCATGTAGATGAGCAGAAGCCTCTTTTTTGTGGCTGATCTTCTTGATTGCTTCTGTCTGGGATCGCAGGGGATGCTGATTCTGCATGTATGTGTGTGTGAGTGTGTATGTGTGTGTGGGTATACCTCTTAGTATTTATGGGACTGGCTGCTTTGCAGTTGAAGCTGAGGCCTGCTTCATCTATATGCAGATCACGGGATGTGGAGCTCAATTGGCTCATCCGCTTGTCTGTGACTGAATGTGACTGGCACTCTGATGCATCTGGACAGGTTGGTTTGGGTGTGAATGAGCGTGTGTGTGTGTGAGAGCGTGTGTGTGTGTGTAGTAGGGGGTGATGGGTAGAGAGGAGCTCTTCTGCTAAATGCCAAAGGAGAAATCATGTTATGGCATTAGTGAATCAGTGGCCCATTGACCCTGTGCACAGTACCAAATGAAATTCATGAGCCATGAGGGGAATAATGAGGCTTGAGGGACCAATATATGCAGATAACCACAAATCTGTAATCCAGAGGTGATGGAGAGGTGCACAGGCAGTCTGTCCTGCTCTTCCTCCACGAGAAGACAACTTCTGATTTGGGATTTAAAAAGCTGCCTTTCCTCCACTTAAAAGCAGCATTTTAAGTTTTTAAGTGTTGAGATTAAAAACTGTAAACATAAAATAATGAAAAATGAAATATACTATCTATTTATATTAAATCATAGTTGTGGACAAAAATGTTAAAACACCTGACAGATCTGAAATAATTGACCCCTTTTTGCCTCCAAATCATGATCCTGATACATGCAGGTGTTTTCTCTGAGCACAACAAACATCAGATGAAGTGAGTCCTTTGGTTTTGTTTTGTTTTTTTTTGTTAAATTTAACTTTAATTTTTGGTTTGTCCACCTTTTGCAGCAGTTACAGTTACATGTCTCCGGGATAGTGTCGATAAATTTCCTGAGAACTTCAGCACTAATGTTACCCCATGACTTCTGCAACTAAATCCAAAGACTTTCCTTTGAATGTTCAACAGATCCGTCCACTTTTCTTAAAACTCACCCAAACATGCAGCATGAGGTTGAGGCTTGGACCAAGGTTATAATAGTTTTGGATTTGTCGTTGCAGTTTAGTTTTAGTCAGTTTTAACATTGTTTTTCTCATTTGGTTTGGTTTTAATTTGTTTTAGAGCAGGCATTCTAGTTTTTATTTAGTTTTGATTTTTGCAACAAGGCTTAGGTTTAGTTAAGTTTTAGCTTAGTTTCAGTTTAGTTTTAGTTTTTTCATACCTTATTAACCAGGTGCAGGATTCAAAAAGGTCAGAGTAAATATTTTTTAATACTGTTTATTTTCCAGTCCAACATAGTGCTCACTGCTCAGTTAACACTGATACTGAACTGTTGGCTTCTGCCTTAAACACAAGAAAATAATATAAACTTAGTATAAAAAATATAAACATAAATTATATAAAAATAATGTTAACATAAATTAAATAAAAAGTAATATAAGCATTAGTTATATAAAACAATATAAATGAGCTTTAATAATTAGAAACTTGGACTCTGTAACAATAAAGGCAGACTCAAAAACAATTAAAGTCAGACTCACATGAAATTAAACTATTGCAGATGCTCTGATTCATTGCTCCACTACGTTTCATCGCAGCACAGCGCACAGCCAGTCAGTGCAGTAAACAAGCACGTCCCGGCACGTCGCTATGATGGTGCCGTACGGTGCTGACAACTGCCGAAAACTGTTGTAAAACTGGTCAGGAAAATGTGTTGGATTAAGTTAAATCCTAAAGCCTATTAATATTGTCAAAAACAATAACTATGGAAATTTTGTCTATAATTTTGGTTAGTTTCAGTTAGTTTTGTGAACACAAGATACAGTTATAATTCACTTATCGTTTTTGTTTTCTTTTCTAGTTTTTATTACTTTAAGTTAACTGCAATGTATTTTAAATTTTAGTTTTCATTTTTAGTTAACTATTATAACCCTGGTCTGGACTTGAAGGGGGCGGGTCCATTATTTTAAATGTTCCTTTTTATAAGAAAAATAACTTAAAGCTCCTTATGATAGCTCTGTTCTGTGGTTCCTTAAGTCAGGACTAACCTGGTAAAAATCTTGGCATCAGTGCTGCAAACTCATAGAGCGCTTTGCAAAACAACCAGGATTTGAATCCTCTGATCCCATACAGACTGCTTTATTTGATTATACTTCTTAGCTTATTATGTTAGTTATTCTGGACTCTCAATCTTTAAGTTCTCAAATATATTTATTCTTGTTCGCCCTCAATCATTTCTTTGTGAACTTGAAATAAAGTCTGATGATGATGATAATACTGAGCATAATGACGACTCTGTAGATGCTTCATTTGTTTTATTGGTACTTAAACACCCAATTTAACAAAACCACTGA
Source organism: Halichoeres trimaculatus (assembly GCF_033239565.1). Classification (NCBI taxonomy): domain Eukaryota; kingdom Metazoa; phylum Chordata; class Actinopteri; order Labriformes; family Labridae; genus Halichoeres; species Halichoeres trimaculatus. The sequence goes on along the minus strand of NW_027437186.1, from coordinate 5,440,865 downwards.
AACCTCTTGATTGGTTGCTAGGCGCCACCCTGTTGGCTATGGCTGCCTTTTGCAGCAGCTCTCTCTTCTTTGTCAGTTTCTTGTCATGTTTTTCGTCTCTTTTTCGTAATCTTTGTATTTGGAGTGGATCATTACTTTGTATGGCTCATTGTTGGTCATGGACACAAACTTTTTGTGGCTTCAGTGATATTTTTACTACTTCTTCTCCTGTGTTTGTCTGGAGATCCTACATGTAACCATGGCTACATTGTTTGCATGTGAACTCAACCGTTAGCAGCCTGTAGCATGTCAATGCTAACTGGTGTAATGCCTGATGTCTTCCCACAAGGTGAGGAGAAGGAGGTGAGGATGACGTGCTGGTTCTCAGGTGTGAGCTAAGAAGTGACAACATGGACCTGTCCAACATTGGGAACATAAGATCTATCCCCAATAAGATGGACAAGCTAGCTGTACTAACCCAGCAACAGAGGGAATACCAGAAGGCAGAGTAGCATCATGCTATTCACAGACATGGCTAACAGAGCTAACATCAGACACCAACGCCATGTTGTAACTTCACAGCTGTGAGCAGACAGGATCCAGGAGACAGAGGTGGAGCATGACTGAAGAAGCTCAGTCCTGGACCCTGTGGAGGTGGAGGCTGGCTGAACTGGAGAATGATGGACAAGCTGTCATCATCTATTTTCTTATTAACCTTTTTGCACTTTCTATACACTTTCTTACTTTTGTTTTCTTAATTGCTGCTGTGACTTCAATTTCGCTGTACTTGTTACAATGACAATGAAGTTCTATTCTATTCTAAATATGACAAGTGTTCAAAAAATGTTGGCCATCACCGTATTATATTATGTCATGCTATACAACAGTTCCTTTACTTACCAGTGTGCCAACTAATGAGTTTTTCATTTCACAAGATATCTCTCTGCCGCTTTTTTGCTTTGAGTTAAGAGCTTAAATTCAGGTTACGGATCATAGCAAACAACACAGGGAGCACTGCAACATCCATCCAGCATCCTGTGTCCCACTCGTTTACTTTAAACGGTTACCACGCGGTGGTAGCATCACTATTGTGCTCACATTTATGCTCGCAGTTTTTTGGCAAAACTTTCAGAAACTATTCTAAAGGAACACCCAGGAAAAGTTGCCCCTGGCGTGTGATGGCGCTATTCGATGACACTTGCCAAACTTATTTTAGAAATTTTCTGCAATGCAGGATAAAACAGAGCGCACTGGATAGGTTTTTATTGAAAACAGCTGCAGATGAAAGTGTGACAAAAAGGGCAAAAATCAGCCAATTAGATTCAGTTATTCAGTTTTTTCTTCTCCACCTACATCAGCATCTTTAAGTTGTCTGATCTCAAATGTAAATGCTGAAGATTATTCTTAATACAACCAGTTTATTACAGTACATTCTGTTTTATTGTGTTTTATACAGTATTACCTGTAAGTACAATTATTTTTTTTGTGAGAATATGTAATAAAAATGGTGTTTTTTGGGGTCTATAATGGATTAATGGCATTTCAATTCATTTCAATGGGGAAAACTGATTTGACATACAAGTAATTTGAGATAAGAGCATCATCACAGTGCCAATTAAAATAGTAAGTCAAGGCATCACTGTATTATCTTTTAATTTAACAAGTCAGAATGCAGTAAGGACTCTTAAAGATGGGGATCTTGAAGGCTGCAGCTGTGCTTTGTTGTTCCAAAATAAAATGTCTGTAGTGGGGAGACCTCTATCTCTAGCCTGTAATTTGGTTTAGGGGAGGGTGTAACAACCAAGAGGGGGACAAAACCATTGTGGTAGACTGGTATTAATTTATTTCTGCTTATTTTTAGTGATTGTTCTTGAAGTGTGTAGTGGCACAGGTCATTTTAATGCCTTCCTCAAATGTGTTGAAGGTAAAAAAAAAAAAAAAAAAAAAAAAAGACGAGCACTTTTCTATATCATCTATAACATCCATGAGCTGCACTCAGTGACCTTAGGTACTCAGCACCTCCTCAAGCTGATGCTTTTAGGATGCAGAGTCTTAAGCTGTATGTGAACATTACCTTCACACATTCATACAGAGACGTTTATTTACCTGGAGAACAGTAGCTGCACCATGTCAACCAGTGTATGTTCAGCAGACTTCCTGAGGAGCTCTACAAAAAGACGGACGGATGTTCATCAGAAAAATCAAAACAGATGACAAAGAGACATAAAACATGGAGCATTACATTCACAGGTTTCATGAGAGAGTAAAGTCAGAAGAGAGGAGGCTCAGAAAACTTGTGCAGGAGGTTTGTGAAGGTTCCATGTTAAAAAAAAAAGACTCATGGATACAGTTTGTGTCAATTCATTCTAAATTTGACCAAAATGTTGAAATTAAATGTGACTCACCACTTAGGCGCATCTCAAAGCAGATCCTAAAGCAGGACTGCATGATCTCACAAACGGACTCATTGGTCAGATGAGCTCCGACAGGGGTCAGTAGCAGAGTCCGCAGGACCTGGGCACAGAATGACAGGATGATGAGGTAAAATCACACTAAGACTGTTAGTTTACTTCAAATAAAGCAGAGAAATCACCATACTATTTCAAAAACTTTACCCAGGCTACAGTTTAGCTCAGCGGTTAAATCACACACTAAGTTTTACAAATGTCCGTCCTATGGGGAAACCTGGGGAAACTGAAAACCTGTTCTTTATAAACTAAACATGTTGTTGAAACATTACTTTTCTCAGCACAGAGCAAAAAAAACTACAGTTTGAACAAGTCAACCTGAAAGAGTACCTGCAGAATTTTCATTAGGACAACTTCATCGCTGGCTGGGTCTGTTCCCACAAATCGAGCGTGTGTGACTGCGTCTGCCATGTTCTCAATGGCCTCTGCCGCTGCTTCATGGTTAGCATCTACAAAAAGGACAGAGTTGATAAGAGCGTAAATGGGTCAGAAATGAAAGGAAACATAGGTTAAAGGTGGCAACTTTTATACATTTACTAACAACACAATGCTCTGATAAAATGCTCTGTCATCACCTGATCTGTTGTTGACAAAAGTGACTTTACGTCTCTACTGGACGACAGTGATGTCTAGTAAAAGCACACCTCCTCTCAGAGCCTGCGTGCTCTGGACTCTGTGAACTGTGTCACTAACTTTAACGCTCTTATTCATCACTGTCTGCTGTATGAGCGAGTTACTTGGTCTTCTTGGTCGTCCTGTTGAGTAAAAAACTGTATTTTTGTCCATGAACCTATTATAGGTCTGCTTCCTTCATACTTCCCAACCTTCATCACACAGAAGCATGAAGGATCTCATAATCTTTGATCCCAGGATCTTTTCTGTCTGACAGGGCAACACTGAGATGTATAAAAAGCAGAAACTGTAAAATAAAGTGTATACATACTAGAGCCCAACTGATTAATCAGTCGGGCCGATTATACCTGTCACAGATTAATCAACATCGGCCAAAATGTAGCCGATTACATACATTTTTGCCCCCCAGAGATTCTGTCACACCTGTTCCTGTGTGTCTGTGTGTTGGGCTGCACACTGCCTGAGTGCCCGCCCCCTCCGTCCACCATTATCTAATGTAAGACTATAGAATGATGTTTTAAAGTCGCAAAAGTTGCTTTTTTTGTGAGATAAACAGATAAATGCTACTGTTAATTCACACGTCCACCATTATCTAATGTAAAACTATAATACGTAAGTTGCTCATTGTGTGTTTACAGTTTGACTTTTTTTTCTACTTACTGTGTTTACAGTTTGACTCCTTTATCTATTATTGTGTTTACAGCTTTTTCTTATTTATCATTGGTTTAAACTACAGTTCTTATGTTGACAGTTTTATAATTTAAGTTCCTTGTTTTAATTTAATCTGTCTCTGTCTTGAATCATATGGGTATTATAATAATTTGTGTTCATATACAGTATATATCCTGTGTATATCAATGAATTTATTATATAAATCAGCTGATATTGGATATCAGCCAATATATTGGATATCGGCTTTTTTTTGCCCTCAGTATCGGTATCGGCATCGGCAAATCCCCGCTCCATTCAGTGTGCGCTGATGAGCTATTCAGACCAAAACTATTCTGTGAACCAGACTAAAACATGTCTTTTTTCCTGCAAAATTAATTTTTTTGAACTGGTGCATGTGTGTGGGTCTGTTGTTTCTGCAGCCCGCTTCAAGCGGACTCTTCAAGAACTGCAGTTTTTAGCACCAACCAACTTTATTTATAAAGCACTTTTAAATAAACCCAGCTGCAAACAAATTTCTGTGCTGAGAGCTTAAGTAAAAAGGATAAAAAAACAGACACACATGAAAGAAAACATATTACAAGTAAATAAAGGTAAATAAGTTCAGACAAAGAAACCAAGTCTTGCTGAGGGTAAAAGCCAAGGAATAAAAACGTGTTAAAACGGGTTTTAAAAGTGCATTTTCCTAAAGACTTTATATCTTCAGACCAGAGACTGGCACTTGGTAAAAAGCTGTTTGAATTTGCTGCTCTTTTTAGCTGTATATAGTAAAATATTATATCATAAAAATAATACAATTTACTGTACATATATTTTTGTTTGATTCTGTCTTGTCACTGAACATGTTGTAGACATTTATTTTGTACTGTCATAGTTTGTAATGCTTCTTTTTGTCTGTAAACAAATCTCAACAATGTTTGTGTCCCGTACAAAAGAAGATCTTGAATAGAAAATAAATACAAAACATTATGTACTTAATTTTGAGATTTATTTGGAGCTACTGCTTCAACAACCTGTGCATTTTATTAGCTTAAACAGTATGTATGTGTTTAAAAAAAGCAGGTTCCAAATGAGCTGTGTCAGAAAGAAAACGACTCCTGATTGAGTAAGACATTTTAAGGCAGCAACAGAAGCTTAGAAGATGAGAAGTAGTGTACTAAAAACCTGGGGGATGTTCACTTATGTCCACGGCCAAACGGGAAATTTAGGACAAAAAATACAACATTACATAAAAGACAAATACAGTTGATTAAAACATGCATCTGAACTGGAATCAGACTCTGGCGTTTCTGTCATTTCCATCATCAGGCCCAATTTTACCAATCTATCCATCCTTGAAATCTGCCTTTGAATCACAGTTCTTTATTTCTGTCACATTAGGATCATAAGTGTCAAAAAGAAAACCATTTAGTGTTTGATATTAAAAGAAAAAAAAGCAGTTAACCTTTCCAGAACCCTTCAGCAACCAAAATCACACCCACCAGCTCCACACATCAACAAAAGTGGACAAATCTAGCACGGTCTGTGCACATTGTCCTTCCAGCCCTGGGATCTAATGACCAGATGTGGCCTTTTGTTGGAGGCAGGCTGGGACAAATTGGCTGTCGGAGCAACAGGAGCCAGTGTTTTTGAAACCTGAGCAGCTGGCCAGCTATCCGCCCAGAGCCAGCCTGTTTTCCTTTCCCATCGCCCTCAGGAGCAGTAATTCATTAACTAATAAGCACAGGAGGGAGAAAAGAGGGGGGAGCGGAAGAAAATAGGGAGGGAAAGAGAGACAGAGAGGGAAGAGGGTTTGGGAAGACGTGAGCAGTGTGGCCATGTCATTACTAACAGAGTTTAATGAAGGAAAAGAAGAAGTTAGGATTTTGAGCTGTTTGAGGATATCTGGATTGGTTACTGGAGTCCAAACAGTGTACTGTGAGGTTTGCTTTATGAGTGATACAGTCTGTTTCCACAGAGCAATGCCGACATCTCTCCTGAGGACGAGGGCAGCAACAAGCGTGGAAGTTGTGCTGAAAACATCCAACATCCAGACACAGAAAGTGGAGCCACAGGGGGATCCAGCAGAATGTCAGAAGTGATATAAAACACTAATCCTTCTCCTGGCACACACTCCATACAGGCCGTGTCCAGAGGAGGGGGTGAGGGGAGGCATTGTTAAAATATCACAGAGGAAAAGACTGTGTGTCCATGCGTTTGTGTGTGTGTGTGTGTGTGTGTGTGTGTGTGTGTGTGTGTGTGTGTGTGTGTGTGTGTGTGTGTGTGCCTGAGGGTATGTGGGCCGAGTCAATAGGGGTTGAACCAGCTGCCACATAAAGCAGTTAAAGTCGTATCAAACTCTGGTCACAGAAATCAAAGACGAGTCGAGAGGGAGCGCAGCAGAGCGGGGTGGCTGCTTTTTAGCGAGCAGCACACAAAAAGCTCTGGAGCTGCACGTTGCTGACGGGCCAACACATCTTTAGAAACCAGACAAAGAGAGAGCTGCTTTTTCCATGGTCAGAGAAGAAAATGAGTTTGTTCACCTGTTCATCTCCTGAATAGCACCAGATCACCTTTCAGTCAGGCTGCTCTGCCCCCAGCGTTAGCTACACACCAGTTCCTCTTAGGAGGTACTGCACAGAATACACATGTTTATTTTACGTGGTAGGTGTTGCTAATCATGCATTTCCCTTTAAAGTGCATGCAACAAAAGATGTGCAAGTAGGGATGGGTACCTTTCACATTTGAAATGATACGGTACCAATGCCTGGTACCTGGCAATCGGTATCGGTACTCAACGGTACCAATTTTTCAGTATTTTTTTTGTGTTTATGTGGTAAAAAATATCAATGTGTTTAATAATAGAATATACATTTTTTCAACTTAACATCTTTAGTCATTAATATGTAATCTTGCTATGCTGTGTTCATGTTCAGCATGGAAAATCACCTACTCTTTCACTCCATCAGACTCACAAGAATGCATTTAGGTACATGGTCCTTTTGATTTTGCATGAATCGGTACCTGGTAGTGTTGACAGAATTTGGTCTGTACCTATAAAAGCACCTAATTTGCTACCCATCCCTATGTGCAAGGTTGCAAAATCACATCCAGAAAAAGTCCTCCAAAGGGATTTGTATTCTCATTTTGTGTTTTTTATCTGTTCCTCATTAATTTTTCACGTATTTAATCTTGCAAAGAATTATGTCCAACTTATAAGTGTTACTTTTTAAAACATTCTGGTTTGTTCAGTCTTTCTTACACATATGACTGATTCTTTGATTAAGGGAACATTTCAGGTTTACAAAAAAAGTGAAAAATATGTGCTTTCTTTGCTTCATATTCTATTTGATGCATGTATTGTTTTTTTTTGTGTTTGTTTGTTTTTCAGATTTTTTATGAAGTGAAGCTAGAATCTGCTGAGAGAACCTGTTTCAATCTCTTTGCTTTCCTCTCTGATGTCATGTTTTCATTTTTTTTCTCATATTTACTTGAGTGTTTCTTTAACTAGGGGAACATTTCAGGTATATATTTTTTTGTTTACCAATGATACACCAGGGATGAACTAAATTCATTAATTGACAAGCTTGCACTCTAATGAATTCTTAAATATTTAAGTTACAAAAAAAATAAAACGATGCATTTTTTTGTCAACTGTGTTATGGACAAAAGTTGTGACTATTTCTCAACATAAACCTATTGTACTTAATTTCGAGTTTTTCCTCCATTTTTATGTCAGACTATGCTCCCTCATCATTTATATCACAGTTAAGCTCAAATTTAAAAGAATTTTGGCTCAGAAATCACAGTAATACAGCTGACAGGACAAGAAAAGAGAAACCTGTCCCTACAACAGTAAATTTAAAGATGCGAACACAGTTGACATTTCCTCCATTTTTTGGCCCCTGAGGAGGAGCTGAAACATGCCACACTTTCTTCATGGTTCCAACTTAAATGAATGTGACTCAACTGATTTAAGTCATGTGACTTTGGAGCAAACCATTGCTGAAGTATAGGTTTTTTTTTAAACAGGTTGATCCAGATTTCCCGGACACACAAAAAGTGAATTATTTTATCTAAATTAATTATTTAAGTAGTTTTTAAAACAACTTTTTAATGTTTCAATGATTATTTTGAACAAATAATGCTACAAATAGCAAACACAAACTTGTATTCCAGTGCTAATTTTTAAGAGTGAACTTGATGTTTGAGAAATCAGACAGCACAAAAACTGCAAATTCCAACACATGATTTGCATTTTTAACAAAAAAATGATGGAACCTGTTAATGCTATGTATTAAACGAGAATTAAATATCAGCCAAATGACCCACTGTAGAATTGGTCATAGCTTGAAAATAATATCAAGAAAAATTGATAAGTTTACCCCATGGACAGATATATTTCTGTGCTTTAATTTTTTCCTTTGTAAGCAGAGAACTCGCTCTCGTCAGACAGGTTTTCCTGAGGGCTTCTCTTTAAAGGGACCCAGCAGTCTTACCCTACAAAACAACAAAAATCAAAGAACGTAGGATAACTGTTGGTTGACCAATCTCTGGACTGTTTTTGTTTTGGTGTAGAGACAGACAGCGTCTCTTCTTTCCTTGTTGGCCTCCAGGTTAAGTTGCTGCTCATGCTGTGTGCTCCTCTCTCGTCTTGTAACAGCGGTTTTCTTTGAGTATAACAATGTATGAGGCCCTAAAATCATGGCAGACTACAGCTGTACTCTAAGCTGATATATTCTGGCAGTGGCTGCAGGTTAAGCCTCAGTTGAGCCTCGCTCTGAGCCCTGTGGGGGCTAGTGACCAAGCGGCTGCTAGCAGCACAGCGAGGGGCTTTGCTGACTCTGCTGGGCAGGAGAAACAAGGGGGAACGAGGGAAGAACAGGGAGGAGAAATGAACATGGGGAAAGGAGCGCAGAGAGCAGGGATCTGGAGATCTGTCAGCAGCAGGGCTTAGTTTACTCCCTTCTCTATGCCAGTAGACCTCGGGCCACAGATTGAGAGGAATTATCTCCCACTAAATAAAATGACTGAGTGGAATAAGTGGGTGTGAGGGAGAGATGGGGTCCTTTCACTTCCTCCTGGGATCTGGACAAGCAAGAAATCAAACAACAGAAAGAGGATGGTGCGAGTGGCAGCGTTTAGGAGACAGGGAAAAGCTGGAAGTGAAGGATCAGATTTAACACTACAGTGAGATTAATGAGATTATATCCGCCTGCTTCAGTCTTATTCTGACTAAACTGAGTCATGTGCGTGTTAACCTGAGTGTTTCTAAACACCTCCATCCTTTGTGAAAGCTTACAACATAAAACATGGACACAAATCACTCAGCAGGTATCAGACAGGTGGAGACTCACACCCACCTCAGGTCTCTGCAGGTTACTGAGGCATTAAGATTAAAAGAGAAGCTTCTGGAACCTGAACACCGTTAATTAAAACATAAATCCAGAAGAAAAGTGTAAGAAGAGAGCGCAACACAGACTCAGAGGCTCGATTATGTTTCCTTTATACACCAGGAGATGGCAGTACTCGACAGGAGCAGCACTGCTGCTCTTTATGTTATCACACAAACCAACTTCACTTTAGATTTAGTTCAGAAAAAAGTATCAAATTTTTTTCTATTATTTACTAGACAGACGTTTTTTGATCTGTGTGAATATTCATTGTTTTGAATGTGAACAGAAATGATTTCTAGGACTTCTACTGAGTGGTTTGGAGAGTGTGTGCTCTGATATAGAATCATATGAACTCATAAAAACGCTGAAAATGCTTTTCTTATTGTAAAGATTTTTTTTTTTTTTCCTGAATGGATGCTGTGTTTGTCTTTAAGATCAAAATTAAATGTGTTTTACTGCATTTTAGTCACTAACCCATCAATTTGATTTTTACCTACTTCTCACGATTACTTATCTGCTGTAACTTTGCATCAAATCCCTTTTTTCCTTTGAACAGTGTAAGTCAAACCACCCCAAAAAAGCAACACCTTTTGAGAAAGAAAAAAAATTACTTGCGTCTTGATTTCAAGGTTAACAGAAAAATATCTGTCTGAAAGAGACATCCTTCGTACAGGACACACCTTTAATGGACGCCTACTTGCAGTGAATTCAAAATTGGGTCTCTAAACATCACATCATGTGAAAACAATCCAAACTTTCTTCATTTCTTAAAGCCCAAGGGTGGCTTTTAATATCAGGTGGCGCTTTTTGAATGAAATTAATACAATATTTATATTTAGAGAACACACCAATAGTTTATTTATTAAATCAGGGTTATTGAAGCTTCCAGAGATAATGGAGCTTCAGACATTACTAGTTATGTTTAAAGCCAGAAACAGAGCTTTACCAGAAAACCTATTATATACCTATTATAACCTATAACCAAAAGCTATTTGTGTTTACCACAGAAGATCAAAATCATAAAAGAAAATTTGATTTTAAGTACAAAGTCAAACGAACTACTTTTAATCAAATGTGTACTTCAGTTGTAGGTGTAAATATATGGAATTTCAATCACGAGACTTAAAGGGTTGTGCAGAGACTCATCAATTTAAAAAAATGTAAAATGAGTCAATACACAGTAGAAAATTAAATTGGATGTGATGCATGTTTTGAGATTAAAATTTGAATTTTTTGGGGGGGGTTCTTTATTTTATTATAGGCTATTTATTTGTTTTTGTTTTGTTTGTTTTTGTTGTTAAAATCAATGACGGATTAATGTCGGCTGTTGAAGTTCAACTGTATGTGATGTCAGAGCATCTGTTCTTTTTAAAAAGTTGTTCAAGTAGGAGCAGACAAATATAAGATACATTTCTCTTCACGCTGCTCCTTTCCTATCATGAATGTGTTTGTTTAAGGGTGTAATGTGCACCTGTGTATGGATTTGGTTGTCAGCTTTCATGTATGGAACAAATGAATGAATAAATATTTAATCTATGCATCCAAACCCATTTGAGATATGCTTTATAATCTGGGAGATTAAAATTAAAACCAATAATTCATAGGAAAATGAAACAGATCCAAAAAGAAGACATCTTCAACTGCACAATGTTTTGCAGTGACTCAGCTGATGTTACAACATATTAGTGCTTCTCGACTCAAAATCCAAATCTTCTATGATCACTATAATCTCTGGGAAACACATATTCCATGGTTAGGTTTCCTTTTTTCTTTGAAATGACTTTAGTACCTGGTGTTTACAGGCTTCACAGAAACAGCCGAGCAGAGCAAAAGGCAAACAGCGAAGCAAAAAGGTTAACAAAGTTTTCAAACTACTGTCAGATCTATTCATCTTTACCCAAAGAGCAGAGTGAGTCAACGCTCGGAGAGCGGCTGCATGCGCTTCATGTCCTCCTTAGAGGAAGGCTGATTAAATGATGGGGGTGTTGGGACAGCGTCGGGTCGAGGGCGGCGGGATTAAGGAAGCCGGAGTGACAGACGGAGGCTCAGGGACTCACTGACTGAGCGAGGTGCTCGTTGAACAGATATGTTGTGGGCATGTGTGTGTGAGCTTTGGGGGGCGAGAATTTCAGCATCAGTCTGAACACGCTGAGAGCTGCTAGATCCATACTTCAGACTGAATTTACATTAATGCTGGACACAAGGTTTTAAGTACGTTTAATCCTGACATTAAAATCTACAATCAATTCAAAAGAGTTTAGGAGTTTAAGATGACTGCAGCTGTGAACAGTAACAAAACACGGACTCGACCAACATCTGGTGACTTGACAAAACAACTGGCAGACACACGGTCATATTTCCATGATGAGGCTGATCACGAGAGGCAGTCCTGACCATACTCCAACACAAGCCAGCTTCTGTGTCACGATGAGAATCCTGGAGCTGACGTGACCATTAGCAATAAGAATGAGTAAAACCTTTCCTCTTAAGGGGAAAGAAAAAAATCACACAGAGGCTATGAACCTTTATGAAAAAATATTTGTGACATTACAAAATCCTTTGACCTATGGTTTAAGTGGATCCATCCTTTTGGCACTGAGTCATCAATTACTGTATGTGGTATGAAACTGCAAGTCAAAGGCTGTGTTGAACAGGGTACATTATTAGCACATTTATTAGCATTAGCAAAGGTTTGGTGTGGTCATGTGAGACACCTGGCCTCGTTTTGGCAAAATAAAGAGGCCTAAAATCTTCTACACCAAAGTCAGTGAATGTACAATACTTGTGCTACTTCTGTTTTTGCTTAATTTTCTCTTCACTGGAATTGGCTTGTTTTTAATGACTTTAATGAATTCAAACCTTTACTTTTAATGTGTTATTGTTTGCAATTTCGTTGCACTGGTTGCAATGACAAATAAAGTTCTATTCTATTCTATTCTTTAATCTTTGTAATGATTCTCCAAGTGCCTCCTTTTAATCACTTTAAATTGCCTTGTTACCAAAATGTGCACAAACTGTGTGTTTCTGTCTCACTGTGCCTGGATATGCACCTACATCTATGGGACTACAGAGCGGTTCACTTGTCAAAATGCATTTTGAACCACAGACCAAATTAATCTGCAGGAGTATGTTGGTGTTTTGCTCTCCTCACACACACTCTGTAACAATCAAGTGAGGTTTGTGAACAGTTTACAATTATTTCCATCACTGATTATTCAAATGAAAGGAAAAGGAAGTAAAGACCAAAGTCCTGAATCTGAAACAAGAAGATCACAGGTGAAACTCTCCCTTCACTGAGGCCTGAACCACACGTATATGGATATATTCCTAAACGCACATTTTTCTGTCCGATTGGGCCTCTCAACCACACAAACACGGCGATTTCACCCACATAAACAGAGATTTTTTAAAACAGATAAAAAAGTGAAGAAATAGAAAAAAAATGGTTGAGTGGATCCATGTAGCGGTGTTAAACGGAGCTGGTGTTGACGTGATGACGTCAAGCGCCTAGCAACAAGTTACTGTGTTTGACTGCGCATGCTCATAATGTTCTTCTTCTATGGTTTTCACATTTTGCTAACCTGCCACTTATCGGCCAGGCATGGCCTTGCAGGCTTCAGAGGCGATCGTTTTCAGTTTGGCCTCTTCGTATGGACAGAGATATTTCTGTGGTGTGGACGGAGATTTTTCTTTAAATGAGGACAATGATATCCGATCAAAAAAAAAAATCCATATACGCGTGGTTCAGGCCTGAGTAATCTAAACTTAAAAGTGCTTTAGGTACGAAAGGTTTTCCCAGCGTTCACTTTTGGAAAAACAGACAGGATTAGTCCCAGTTTCTTACCTATAAGGCCATAGGAGAGGAACTTGTTGACGGAGGTCAGGGCGAGGCCTGTGATTGGTCCTGTGGTGTCCTCAGAACGGACCACTTCCAGGAAGGGCCTCAGAAAAACGTTGGGTTCAACATCTGAGAGTTCTGAGGAAGAGAAAAGAAAGATACAAAGGTCAGTCATGCAATCAAACCACGTCAGGTCACTTCCTGAAGGTGGATCTGATGAAAATAAAGGACACCGTGTTTCAACTCTGAGCTCCACATATTCAGAAAGAGGAACAGCTCCTTTCTTCAACAGGCCAAACCTTTAACTCTGTGCACTTTAACTTCCAAATAAACCACCGTTCTCCTCTGTGTCCTGTGTCTTTAAACCTCTCAGAACAACAACACATGGGGTTCCTCTGAGAAGTCTTTGACCTCAGACGCTGCTGCTCACACAGGGCAGAGCAGAGTGGTCAACGCTATTTAGTGGAGTTTAATGTACTTTCCCTGCGCAGTGTATGAGGGTCTGTGTAAACAGCTCTTTTGCCCTGAGGAGGGCAGATCAATGAGGAATTAACGTCACAGGAGGCAGAGAGAGAGGGGAATAATAAGGGATGTGGATTAAGGGAGATGGGGAGAGGGAGAGGAGAGCTGAGGAGAGCTAACAGTGGACTGAGAGGAAGAGTTGAACATTGAGGAAAAAATGCTAACTCATTTCATAAAGACGGGTATAACAGAAACCTGACTGCTTCCATGGTAGGAATGAGCTTTACAAGCATACTTTTGAATAGTCACCCGGAACTATCCAACAAGTAACCAAAAAGTCACCTGGAACTGTTAAACTATTAAATAGTAACCAGGAACTACTTGACAGTACATCCAATAATCAGCAGGAACTGTTAGACAGTCAATCGAATGGTTAATTGGAACTATTCAACAAAGCTCACTGGGATCTATTTGACAGTAAATGGAAAAGTTACAGGGAACTACTTGGTGATAAATTGAATAGTCACCAAGAACTATTCAACAAATAATCAAAATGTCACCAGGAACTATTTGAGGATAAATGCAATAGTCACTGGGAACCTTTGGACATTAAATCGAATATTAACTGGGAACTATTCGATGTTCAAGCATAAAGTTGATTGGAACTATTAGATGCTTCATCAAAATGTCAATCCGATAATCACTTGGATCTATAAATGACGTTGTCACTTGGACAATTTGATGATTAACTAAGTAGTCACCTGGAACTATTTGAGGATAATTCACACTAGTTTGGTCTAGCAAAGTTTGCACTTTGCCTTAGTTTTGTTTACAATGTCTCAAAACTTCTTCACAGAGACTTTAACTGTGGACAGTTACTGTGGTTTTCTCTGCCTCACAATCTCACAGAAACAATGCCTGGTCCCTGAATAATCATTTCTTCTTTTGTTTTCATTTGACAGCTAGCAAACAGGAACTACAGTCAGCTTGTGTCAGCTGTACAGCCAGGCCTTTGTGTATGAAATAAGTTTCAAAGGTCAAAAAATAGTCATATGTCCTATTTGATTCTTTATAAATGATCAACTTTTCAACTATTCAAGAATCATGTCTCCCTTCTACACCCATGAAGAAAGAATCACTCATTGACAGTCTTTGTCAGGGTCAGAGCAGAATATATAGTTGCTACATCAAACCTGGACTCCACCTTTCCCAAGATGTATCTATCCCTGTGTTATTCTAATATAATGATGGTGTGTGATGTATGGTCTTGTGATTCATACACAGATTCAGAATTGCACATTAACCGTTATCATTAGAAAATAGAAAGGAAACGTGTCACATAATGTTGACAATGATTCTGCAGTGCCCACCTCTACCACTGAGTTTTAATCATCTCTGTAAAAACGGTACTATCCATTTGATTTAAGTAAAGTTGAAATGTAAAATATCAAACAAAAATAGCCCTAAAAAAGAAGAAGTAAACAGTTCCTGCTGGCTCCCGCCTCAGTTCAAAGAATGATCTCAATTATCAGGTAGCAAATCTCCTTTTGTTATCTTTGTAAACCAGCCAGCCCCTGGCTCTGTGGTCTCTTGACTCCTTGTCTCATGGCTGCACGTGAGCCTGCCGGAGTTAGTAACAGAGGCGTCACAGGATCGCTGTGGAGCTCCTGCTGTGTGTTTACCTCTTGCATTTCCACGTTGCTGTGACACAATGTGGAACCACACACTGGGAAGTCGACGTGTGAGCAGTTTGAAAGTAAAAAGCTGTGGTGATGACAGCAGACTTACATTCTACTGCTGCGGTTTTCATATTTGTATCGTCGGCGACTTGTGTAATGATGAGCTTTAGGATAGGATTATTTAAAGACACTGGAGCTCTGGTTTGTTTCCGAGTTAGATACTTTTATAGGTGCCAACCAAATTCTGTTAAAAGTACCAGGTACTGATACATGTAAAATCAGAAGGTACCATGTTTAGGTACCTAAACCCATCCTTGTGACTGTGAGGGAGTGGAAGAGAAGGTGATTTTCCATGCTGGACATGAACACAGCATCACAAGGTCATATATTAGGATAAATGTGTTAAATTGAAAAAAAAATACATTTTATTATTACACAAATTAATATTTTTTACCACATAAACACAAAAAAGTACCAAAAATAGGTACTGTTTAGTACCAATGTGGTGCCAGGTACCTGTACCTATTTGTTTCACGCAATGGATGAATCAGATTGGAATAGATTTAAGATATCGAGCTGGAGCTGGCTTATAACTGGGGATGGGTACCTTTCACATTTGAAACGATACGGTACCAATGCCCGGTACCTGGCAATCGGTACCAGTACTCAACAGTACTAATTTTCGGTACTTTTTTGTGTTTATGTGGTCAAAATATTTTTTTATTTGTATTAAAAATGGTTTGATAATAAAATGGCAATTCTTTTCAATTTAACATATTTATTTCTCATTATAAAACCTAATTATGCTATGTTCATGTCCAGCATGGAAAATTGCTTACTCTTCCACTCCCTCACAGTCACAAGGATGCATTTAGGCACCTTAAGATGGTACCTTTTGATTTCACGTGAATCGGTCCCCGATACTTTTGACAGAATTTGGTTGGTACCTTTAAAAGTACCTAATTCGGTACCCATCCCTACTTATAACATTTGAGAATTTATTTAATTTTCATCACTAAAGACGACTTTTTTTGCTACCAGAGCAAATCTTGGCATAAACCTGCGTCTTAAAAACAGAACGTCCTTAAAGACTGCTATGTTTGCAATGTAAGGTTCATAATAAAACTTTCCCTTTCTTTTTCTTTTTCTTTTTTTTAAATAAACAGGACATTTTTTTAAATGAACAATCCAATAAATAGGAGTAGAACATGATCTAAGAGACCCAAACCAAGCGTTAATATTTATTAATACGACATTGGGAATGAGTTCCGCCGTTATTGAGAGCAGCTGCGGTGTGAGAAGCAGAAGATCTTCCTCTGTAATCCGTTCACAGACAAAAGAGCTTCGCTGGGCATTTAACTCTGGGAAACCACCTTTAGCCAATCCAGCCCGACTTCAACAGTCCCTCTCCCCCTCTCCTTCTCTGGAGGATTCAGAGAGGAGAGGGTCAAGAGCGGGGGGAGCAAAAATACAAAACAGGTAAAACAACAACGGAGAAAATTAGTGGAGTCACGCACGCCGTTGTGAAATGTTGTGCCAGAGGAGTGCTTGCCACAGCAATACCGTGAGGATTATGGCTTTCTTAAGAGCCGCTCCACTCCAGATGAGAAAAAACAACTTGGACATCAAAAGCGCCGAGGAGAGCGTCCAACCAATTTCCCAAGTGCACATGTGACCGCCTTGCATTAGCGTGTGATATCCAATACCCCTGCGGCTTGTTTAGAAATCAAATATGAAATAATTTGGAAATTTACACAGTCCCTTTATCAGCCGCCAGGTCACTTTTAGGCCTCCCTTCAAAAGCAAATCTCTTGCTTGCTTCTTTATTGAATATTTTTTCATGTGGTGTGTTATTTGAGTTATTGCATGATATGAAAGCTTGGAGCTGTTTTGGTTTAACCCGTGAAGGGTGACTCTTGGTATAAATTTAGCAACCACAGCACAAAAAACAAACACTGGTCCTGGAGAAGGATGTAACAACAAACTACTGACTAGAGCAGAATATAAATAAAATAACTGTTAACTTTGAGAGTGTGATAGCTCTGCTGGTCTGAGCGGTCTGTTCGAGGGAAGAAAACTTTTTAAAGAGAGGGGTTTTGTGTCCCATTACTTTACAGTGTGGTGAAGGGGGAAGGAGGGAGCTCAAATGAATCTGTCAATAGACCCTGATAAAGACTTCATCAGACGCGATCACCCTGTAAGTGCTGTGGCTGCGTCCCAAAGACCACAGATTGGAGAACTCAATTGTGTTGTATTGATCCGGCTGGCCATCGGTGAACGCGGGGCTGACAGGAGCGGTCCGTCGGTGGCCACCACCAATCTTCTTATATAAAGTCTAAATACAGGCTCTGTACTTCAGCTCAATCTCCGGGGCTTGTGGAGTGGAGTGAAATAAATAACGACGGCTGCAGCTGTGGTGAAGCAATCATTCTATAACCAGGTTAACCTCTGGCTGACATTGACCAAAGTAAAAAAAAAATGCAGGATTAAAGCGGCTCAACCAGGCGTGCATGTTGCCATCTAAGGGCCGGGTTTGCTGGGTACAAGTCCTGATTTAAGAGTGCGTACAAGTCCGACTCGAGTTTGACTTAATTGGTAAAAAAAAAGAGGTTTGTGAAATGAGCCCATTACGATTCACTATGAACCTAATCCTGTCTTTCTCTAGCATGCTGGAGCTCCAGCCCTCTGCTCGGAGCTGTAGTAAGAGTATCCAGCCATGTGTGGATTACCTCTCCAAATGACCCCGGCAAAGAGAAAGGGGAGGCGGGGGTGAACCTTTGCCCCCCAGGAGAGCACCTCGGGATGAGGCCGGCTCACCGCAAAACACAAGCCATCTTTAACACATGCACATCTATTGGCAGTGGAGCAGAAAAGGCTTAGAACGCAGGCAGCAACAGCAGGAGATAAATCTGAGCTGCAGACGCACATTATTGTCCAACAAACTGGAGGAGAAATCTGCACAGAACATCCAGAAATGAAACACAAACAATATCTCCATCCAAAGGGTCCATCTCGATTGAAATCACAGAAAATATTCAATGTGAAGTCCTCAAAGATCTCTACAGGGCTCTCTGAGCAGAGCCAGGAGATACACGAACAAGACCGTCTCTCCCAGAATCACAGAATTTAGACGATCCAGAGGCAAAGTATCTGAGGCTTTCAAGGCTGGTTCAAGAAAACAAAGAAAGGTTTACATTCTTATGGTACAAGCATTGCAAATAATTAAGCATGTTGTCTCATAAAAGCAAGTTTAAGAGAAGGTCACTGGATATCAACCTAATTTGCTCTCATGTTATAGCGACATTAATTTGCGGGGGGATGCTGAACGCTGACGATGCTCAGGAGCTGCTAGCACCAAAACAACGCTTGTTAATACATTATACAGTGCTAAAAATAGTGCTGGGATGATGTGCTATTCTCATGATTCGGTTCTATTATGATTTTTGGGGTGCTGATTTAATTTAATTTCCACCTTTTCACCTTTCCTTTGAAATGATAAGGTACCCATGCCCAGTACCTGGCAATTGGTACCGGTTCTCAACGGCACCAATTTTCGGTACTTTGTTGTGTTTATGTGGTAAAAAAATATCAATTTGTTTAATAATAAAATATACATTTTTTTCAATTTAACACATTTATTCTTTAATATATAACCTTGCAATGCTGTGTTCATGTCCAGCTTGGAAAATCCCCTACTCTCCCACTCCCTCATAATCACTAGGAGGACGTGTTTAGGTACCTAAACATGGTACCTTTTGGTTTTACTGAAATCAATACCTGGTACTAGGGGTGTAACGGTACATGTATCCGTGCCGAACCGCTCGATGAGGCTGTTCGGTTCAGTACAGTGCTGTATTTGAATGAGTACAGTAAGTTTACGTTAGCCGCTGCACATGGCTCTTTTATATTCATGTGAGTACTCGTCTATGATTGGCTGAGCAAGGAAGGCGTTTTAATATTCAGGTGGTCTGTGATTCGTGCTTTGCGATCATGAGCATATCATGTGGACGTGACGTCTCACCGTGAGACAATCAGAGGATGAATATCAAAGAGCTTCCGTAGCCACAGGAGCTTGTGTCTGAATTGTGCATCATGGCTGCTGCTAACGACCAACTGGAGCTTGAAGAGCCTCCCCCCTCGCTGTATAATGGTGAGTTTTTGGTTTAATAAACATGCTAAACAAGCAAATGGTTTTGCGTTGTTCCATGCGTTGCTCCATACTGAGAATGTACCGAACTGAGACCCTAAAACCAAAGTACGTACCAAACCGTGATTTCTGTGTACCATTACACCCCTACCTGGTCCTTTTGACAGAATTTGGTTGGTATCTATAAAAGTACCTAATTCGGTGCCCATCCCTATTCTTCACTATTTATGATCTTTGTGATTTTTAGTTTGCTTTTTTAACACCAGACAATGTGAAAAAGATGATTATAATGTCTACAGACTATATTAGAAGCCATTTTTCCCATAGAATGCACATCATGTGAGTCAGAGAGAAACATTTCACTCTCTGCTGGAGAAAGGTGGTAACGTTTTTTCCAATCCAGTTTATAAACAAAGACTGAAATGAAGAATTTGAAAAAAAAAAAAAAAACTGACAAAGAATCCTGATTTTGATATTTCAAAAACAAAAAATCCTGATAATTTTTTTAACATTTTTTTAAACAAAGTGTCAACCTCCAGTGAAACAAACTTGGAGTATACTATTTGATATCCAGGATGTAGTCACAGGTCTACATGTAGTCTAACGATCAAAGTACACCAGCTGTATCTCCTCTTTGTCATGTTATCAGATCTGACAGGTTTCTATTCAAGTCCATCAGTATGTTTAAATGCAGCTTAGGAAGTCTTAGCTTAGTCAGCAAAGAGATCCAACTATTAAGATTCATGTAAACAGCTTGGTCAGACTGAGAACGGACTGAGCATAGCTCGACTGACACACCTAAATAATGCAATTGCAATTGTCTCGGTGCAAACACCATGTAAAGTAATTAACAGGTAAAGCATTTAAGAAAAATAAACAGTTTCAACTGCATCCATCTTGGCCATCATCATGAGAATGTTGCTTTCTGTCTGGGTGAGCTGAAACAATTTTGATACGCCCGCAGCTTTGCTTATCAAAAACAGACACAGTGTCATCTATGGAAGCAGAGTGAAACGTTCCCAGCCAGGAGTCAAATTCTCTTTTCTGTGTTTATACCCAGACAAGACTAGATCCCCGCTGTGACTTTACGATCGAGCCATGACCTTAGTTGGACTTTGGTCTGTTGCGTCGCCGTCTGACACACAAGACTTCTACTTTTGTTGAATGTAAGCGTAACAACATCAATTTGCACCGAGTAAATTGAGGGACAGCAAGTCATGCAAAGAAACTACACAAAAGCAAATGGTACTTTCAAAACACATTTTTTATTTAACTTAACTACAACAAGCAGACATAATTTTCTGAGCCCGGCCAGGGATCGACAGGTTTGAGGTTTTACAGCCCAACATGAAGGCTTTGGCTTGGGAAGTGCAGGGAATACTGGGTCTGGTAACTCCAGCTGTCTGGCGGTACGTGCCACACTGAACAAGCAGCCAGTGTGAGTTAACAGATAAGAGATACCAATACTGATCCAATCTGATCCCGGTATTAAATCTATTCTATCCTTCACATGAGGATGAGACAGAGCTGTGTTTTGGCAATTTGAGCCTTTTCTAACTTTGTAAACCAAAATGAACTCTAAATACAATCAAACTGACTGTATTAATATTACATAGGATTATAAATATGGTGTCGTCAGAATTGTTGATGAAACAAGTGTGAAATACCTCCAAACTGCTGAGCCTCTGAAGTTATCTTCCCCTTGTAATTAAGCTCTGCCTAGCTAATGTCACAGACCCCCTGATGATGCACAAGAGCATAGAACTGGGTTGAATAGATCTGTCCTTTGTCATCAATATCCAATCTACCTTTCTGAGCCTGTGTTTGACCAGCTCCCCTATACCAGGCTCACATCTCTGGGACATGGTTGCAGTAAACTCCTCTTTGTTTTTATTGCACACAACTATCACTAACACAGTTCACAAGCTCAGAGTGAAAATGGACGGAGCAGAATGACACCTCCTATAGGGTGCAACAGAGGCAGGGAGAGGGCGAGCAGATGAGGGAGGAGTGAATTCCCCCTTTGACCGACGCAGCGGTCCAAAACCAAACACTGATGGTTATTGATCTGGACCTCTTCAGCTGCTAAAATTAAGAGTCAGGGTCCTTGGTTGCAATGCCACGGCTCCGCGTGCTGAGGAGAGAGGCGACGCTTTAACAAGAACAGCAAGGCTAAATGAAATCCAGAGAGACTCGTGCCGTTCATCTGCCAGACAAAGTCCTCCACGACAGTATTCTTTTATTTCTTTCGGGAGAAGTTTGATGAATGTCAGCTCTCCCCAGCCCTCCCCCCGCACCTTTGTTTCATTCACTCCTCCTCCTGCCCTCAGTCCCTGTGTTCTCCTGAATGAAATTGACACTTGTGGAAGAGGGCAATTAGGACGGAGCAGTGCTATGGAGCTCTATATGGTCATTTCATGGAGCCACAGCGGTATTTTATAGATGCCTGGAACAATGCCTCTGCAGAACCTAAACAGGCAATTTGAAAGCCCGGGAGAAATTAAAACTTTTCTAAAATGCTTGGGAGGACGGCTGTAATGGCTGCTGCAGGAGAACATCTCCTTAAGGGCTTCATGGAATATAGTTTGCATTCGTATTTACAAGAACACTCTTCTCGGATTGTTCAAGAGGCACAGAACCAACAGACTTACAAGTATGTATAAGCTCCTACAGCATAATCCATCACTGAGTCAATCAAAACATGTCTTCACATAACTCTGAAGAGACCAAAAGTTTTTCTCCAAACTCATTAAAGTGAGGCCTAAAACATAAAGCTACTGCTGCTCTTACTTTGAATAAATTCAGCCAGCTGGAGTCAGGTTCTTACTGAACCTGTGACCTGGGTGTAAAAAAACATCTTGATAGTAACTGTTCAGTTTGCAAAACCACAGGGACTTGTATTTTTTTGTTGTTATTTATGTTTTAGATGAAGTGAAGCTGAAGTCTGCTGAGAGAACCTGTTTAAATCCCTTTTTTCCTCTCTGTCTAATTTCAGATTCCCCTTATGTTTACCTCATTCAGTGACAAACCACTGTCTCACAGCTTAAACTAATACCAAATGCAGAAGTGCTGCTCTAAAAACTCTAAAACGGTTCATATCAATCCTGTTTAAGTGCCTTTAAACAGGTAGCCATGTGCCATAAAACAGCTTTGAAAACTCACACGTGGCTCTGGATGTTTTCATGACACTGCCTTAAATGAAAGGTTAGTAAGATGACCAGAAACTTAAATTATGGGCGAGCACTGGTATCGGTACCAGGTATCAGGTATCAGGCCAATACCAGGCTTTTTTCGAGCTATCAGTACTTGCAAAGGCTGCTGATATCAGCAGTCGATACTCAAGACAAAAAAGTCTTACGTCGAGTAAGTCCTCCTTGACAGAGGTTGCTGCTACACTGCTGCAGTTTAAGACCACAGCAAATGTGCGCCAGGTCCTGTTCAGACAACATGAATAAATCAGTGAGAGTTAACAATTCAAATGTTTTATTTTGCACTTCTGTTTATTCTAAGAAATAAGTTAACTCTGACAGTTGTTGTGATATATAAATATATATATATATATATATATATATATATATATATATATATATATATATATATATATATATATATATATATATATATATATATATATATATATATATATATATATTATAGTATTAACATACTATATATATATATATATATATATATATATATATATATATATATATATATATATATATTATAAATGGTATTTACATAAAAAAGTAGACTATAAGAAAATTGTTTGTGTTTCATTTTGAACTAAATGGCAGAGTGGCTGTGCCGCCTTTGACCAAAATGACCTGTCACTTTAAATTTAAATTTTGTGAATCAAAAGTACTAGAGGTATCTCTGAATGCTTAAGAGGGAGTACCTGTACTTGTATCAGTCTGAAAAAAAAAGTGGTATTGAATACAACTACTTCTTTTTGCTGCCTTTATTGTTTAATAGTTCAGCATTAAGCTAAGTCGCGTTTTCACCAAGCAGTCCGGTTTGGTTCAGTACTGTTTGGCACGGTTTGGTACAGTTAAGCCTGACCCAATAGCGTGACGTCGCAGCAGCGCAACACAGTTTAACCCGCTAATAAATCCAACAAAGAAGAAAAACGCGACACAGTAAACAAAGAGCAGAGATGGAAGACATACAGCATTTCGTCCTCTCTGTGATTGGCATGTAGCTCTTTGATACAAAGTGCAATCAAGCTTTGTTTCAGAGAAGACTATGTGCCGCCAGGAGAAATACAGCTGCTGTCGGGGTAAGTGACAATTCTTTTGACCAATTAATGGTCAAAAGGGATTTGTCCCGGAATAAGTCAGTGGAAACGCCACAAAATGGGCGCCATACTGAGACGAACTGAACCGGTCTGCTTGGTGGAAACGTGGCTTAAGTCCACCTGTTCGTTATCTGAAAAAAAAAAGAGGAATATGTAAATAGCTCTGTTTTTTTTTCTGAATAGTCTTGTACAAACTTTTCCTGTTATGCTTCTGAACATAACATTTGGATTATTTAAGGCACAGTGAATCGTTAAAATGCATGCTTAGTAAGTCAAATTAAATCCAGGAAGGATACTGTTCTGTCATCTTGTTGTGATCTCTGAAAACTTATTTAAAACCAAAGCCACTGGATCGTATAAAATGTGTGTTTCACCTTTAAAAGCAGAGCCAATGAAAAAGGAGGTGCGTTCAAACAGCATGACTTCATTACAGATCCTTTCCTTGGCCGAGCCGGTCGCTCTCTGCGTGACTTTGCACCTGTTATCCTGTACATAAAATGTATTTTCTATGCTGCATAGTTTGCACAGAGGCCGCATTATTTCGGCAGAGAGCTGGCCCGGCCCCAGCGTCCACTTAATGTGTTTCACAGCCTGCTGTCCCCTCTGTGATGGATGGACATACTTTACGCCCAGTGTACTTATAAATAACGGATGTTTTATCATGCCAGATCCCCCGTATAAACGCTCTCTATGAATTTGTGTCAGGCAGTTAATATTTTGCCTGTGAGCATAGCTTTTGTTGAATAGAATATTTTCTATAAATGTCGCTGTCTTTCAGTGGAGCTTATAGAACATAAACTTTAAGAAAAGGGCTGTTATACTCAAATCACACAAAGTGTGGGGCAAAAACAGCAGCAAGGAAAAGAGTACCAGCCTCTCACTCTTACTCTCAGTCACAGGAGTTTATAAAACCAGAAAGTTTGACCCAGCCAGTCTTTTTTAGCTGATCACTTGGGTCAAAATGCGGTAAATAAAACAAACTTTTCAAACACATTTTCTCTCTGCTCTGCCGAGAACACCCAGCCACCTGATTCAAGTCATCCTGCTTCATTTTTAAGCAGAAGTGTTTGCTTGGCGTGTCACAGTGAGGTGCCCTTCAGATGAGACAGGCTTGTATTATCACCTCTATTTCCAGAAAAACAAACAGCGCAGAGCAAGACGCACAATTTCCATCCCATCCTTCAGCCACGTCCCCTTGCCAATGTCAGTGTGTGTCTTGGTGAAGATGTCGGGCTGGGAAAGAGGAAAGGGGATGAGGAGAGGATCAGGAAGGAGGGAGGGAGGTAGGGAGGGGTGCACGGTTGGGGTAATGAGGTTTGGAGGGCTGGCGGTTTGGTACAGTGAAGGGTTAAGCTGCAGATGGCATCCATTCGGCTGGATAAACCAGCACACATACTCAGGCTCGGACTGGATTTTACACCCCTCTTATGAGTACCGCCATCCACCAGTGCAGGCAGTGAATGAAGGGCTGGGGAGGACGGCTGGAACAACTGTATGTGTAGATCTAAAACCTGAGAGTGCAAAGGCAATAATTCACACACATGATGGTGGACAGTTAAAAATGACTGACAGGACCAACATGTTTTAGCAGAGAGATCAGAGGCAGTGTGGTGCATAAATACACCCATCTCTGAGGTTTTTAAATACCAAATATTACTTGTGTAAAGGAATCCTGGTTGCCTGAGTTTGGAGTGAAAAGTATCCTGAATGTGTCTCCACAGTGTAGACCTGCACAACAGGGGTGTAAAGGTAAACAAATCCTAAACCGCTTCTGTGGCCCTTTCCCTGAAGCTAATTTCATTCCAAGGTCTGACACAAACCAAAAACCAGAAAACTGATTCGATGACAGCCAAGGAGAAGGAAAGAGAGAGAAGCTTCACTAACACCAAAAGGGGTAAAAACTCTCTTTTGGTTCTAATAAGTTGTTTTTACTGAAATACTGATGTGGGTAAGGATGGGTAGCTTTATCATTTATGTACCAATGTTTTGTAATTTTCTGTGTGTTTGTGTGCTAACAAATATCAGTTTGTTTATTAATAGTAGACATGCACTGATCGATCGGTGACGATTTCCTTACTTTTGTGGGATCGGTGATGGGTAATCAGGGATCAGAGAAAGGTGATCGGCCTATCCTTGCATATGAAACTGATCTTATATACCTCTGGGTATATGAGGTCAGCAGCCAGCCTTTGTTGCTTTTTGCTCTGACACCTAAAATTACTGAAACTTTATTGGTTGTTTAAGTTAAAACATAAAGATTTTATTGTTTCAAAGGGATTGTTCAATGATTTTCAATAAAATAAGATTGAAACATTGAAAGCATATGCTGTTAGTTATAAAAAATAGAAAGTAAAAAGGCTTTTTAAAGATCGGTGATCGGACAGAAAATTGTGATCAGTGCACCTCCAATTTATAGAATCTCAAAGTTTTCAATTTAACATATTTATTTCTCAGTATATAAACTTGCAATGCTGTGTTCATGTCCAGTATGGAAAATCTCCTACTCTTCCATTCCCTCACAGTCCCAAGGATGCATTTAGGTACTTAAATACTGTTTGATTTTACGTGAATTAGTACTCAGTACTACAGACAGAAATTAGTTTGTACCTAAAAGTACCTAATTTGGTACACATCCCTGGATGTAGGGATACATTTTTAATATTGTGACAACAATGAGGTAGACATATACATATTTAAAAGCGCATACAGGCTCATATTCTCTGAATAATAGTTGTGTTAAGCCACTTATTTTATGTTATGCTATGCTATGCTATGCTATGCTACGTTACGTTACGTTACGTTACGTTACATTACGCTACGTTACGTTACGTTACGTTACGTTACGTTACGTTACGTTACGTTACGTTACGTTACGTTACGTTGAGTTATGTTATGTTATGTTGTGTTATGTTATGTTATGTTGTGATTTGACTAGGGTTGGGTACCAAATTAGTTACTTTTATGGTTACTGACTGAATTCAGTCAAAAGTACAGAGTACCGAGTACAGATTCAGATTTAAAGAAATTGATTTTTACCACATAAACACAAAAAATTACTGAAAATTGGTACCATTGGGTACCAATACAGATTGCTGTTACGTTACATTATGTTACACTATGCAACGTCATGTCGCGTTGCGTTGCATTGCGTTGCATTGCGTTGCGTTACATTGCGTTACGTTGTGTTACGTTACGTTGCGTTACGTTGCGTTGCGTTGCATTACGTTACGTTGCGTTACGTTGCGTTACGCTGCGTTACGCTGCGTTACGCTGCGTTACGTTGCGTTACGCTGCGTTACGTTACTTTGCGTTACGATACTTTGCATTACGTTACTTTGCGTTACGTTACTTTGCGTTACGTTACTTTGCGTTACGTTACTTTGCGTTACGTCATTTTGCGTTACGTCACTTTGTGTTACGTTACTTTGCGTTACTTTACTTTGCTTCAAGTTACTTTGCTTAAAGTTACTTTGCATTTCATTATAAACTTTAAATCAACCATACAAGAAGAAGCACTGTAGATTGTGCTTTAGGGAGGATTTATATTCTCCAGGTCATGTACGATATGATTGGCATGATATTGAGATCAGTAGAACAAGTATCAACAGGATGGCTGTATGAAAGTATCAGGTCTACAACAGACAGCAATTTCCCATGAAGCACTGATGACCAGAAATATAACAGCCATAACACCAAAAGCAGCATCAAGACTGTTGACGGCATTTAAGACCTGTCCATAGTCTCTACTTTTGCTGTTTGGTGAAGCTGAGAAATATAGCAACAAGAACTTTAATATAAGTAAGTTATGTTCATCCCAGCCTTTTTTTTGTTTTTGTGGAGTAGAAGCCAAGCCAATACACTAAGAGCTGCTGAGGTCATTTTTGACACACTCTATATTTGTGTTTTTCTTCAAAAGGGGAAGATTTTATTGGGTCAGCAAATGAGAACATGCTTCAGTTGTTCACATGTGAGCTGTCATAGACAACACGACGGCATGTTATGCTGTTATGAATACAATAAGCTTTAAACATTTTACTGAACATCTGAAGTGTTACAGCACAAATCGACACATCAGCTGATAGTAACAAGAAATGGAACAGTCCCTCCATAAACATGAGCTTCTGTCAAAGTTTATGTAAATTGGAATCATTACGTTTGTATGTAGCTGTAAATACAGCATGGTTAATTCGATTAGTTAATTAAAATAGTGTTGTTGGGAAAATCTAAAAAAGAAAAGGTAGGACATGATGTGAGAAAGAAGGAAAGAAAACGTGAGGTGCCGGCAGAGAGAAAAGAGACAAAGCAGCCAACAAAGAGACAAAGTGTGAGGAACTGTGTGTGTGTGAGTGTGTGTGTGTGTGTTATCGTCCTTATTTGTTTCACCTGCTGCACTCCTTCAGCTCCCCACTAATGGCTTTCCCATGGGGTAGGAGAGATTCCAGAAACCATGCACTGTACAGGCCGACTCTGCTGTTCACATGAGACACATTACACCGCTGCCACAGAGGCCTGAGCTACAACTGCAGCCTGTCAGAAATTACACACAGCCGCTACGAAAAAACTGGTGTGGTACTCGAAAACTGCTGCTGAATGGATAAGGACACTTCACAGGGATCCTCCGTTATCAGGAAACATAAGATTACCTGGTTTTTAGACTTAGTCAAAGAGCTGCTTGATGCGTCATTAGTGCTTAAATCAACGTCTATGAAGACATCACAGACTCCACTTTAACTGCTGAAAGAAATCAGTGAAGAGAAGATAAAAAACCAAATAGCACCACCCATCACTACTTTTTTTTTTGTTTTTATCAGTGTTACTGAGAAATTTATGCTGCTGCTTTACAATTCATAAGCACATAACCAAAGCCTGGGTCAAGTGGACTTGTTCCATTTTGACTTACGAAAGTGGGCAATATCAACTGTCCAAGTGGCCATAGACATGTACAGATTTCTAAGCATTTGTTTATCCTGGGTGGACTGATAAAACGTGTCTGACTTGAACCTGAGTGCCACAAAAAATCACGGTTACATCTCAGCATTCTGCACTGCTGAGGTCAGCATATCCAAGTTCAATTCCTTGACCGCCACCAGGCCCCCAAAGCACCAAACCCCTATGCCTCCCCCTGCGAGCAGGGTGGTACCAATCCTGGTCTCAGGAGTCACATCAGAGCCGATCTGGGCATCATTCACACTGGCTGTCACTGAGCACAGTTTGCTGCCAAATCCAAAACTGCAGAATAACGGAGTGATCTGAGTTTGGAAGGGGACTGGGAGTCAAAAATGCTGATCTGGACAGCCCTACCTGCGAGTGGTGAACTGGCATGGTGGTGGTGGGGTGGAACGTGACATTGCTGGCAAAGGAAGGAGCTAGCGTTGGCGCAGGTGGACGAGCAGCCAATGGGGAGACGTACCACCCCAGTTTGGAGACACTCATAAGCTGTCAACTGAGGGCATCAGAGTCAGAGTTCTGCCCAGAGAAGAAGAACAAGAGTACACAGCCTTCTTCAAGTTCCTGAGTGGGGTTCTGACAGGAATCCAAGCTGTGGACCCCTACATTCCTATAGGAGACTTCATCACTCCATTGGGAAATGATGGAGACACCTGAGGAGTGATTGGGAGGAACAACCTACATGATCTCAGGTCACATTGGCCTCAACAATTGTCACATTCAAGTGTGTTCATAAGTGTACGTCATACCAGGCCACCGTTGGCCAAAAGATGATACTCCAATGTAGTTAGATCAACTGATTGAATGTTCAGATAGTTTGGGCTGGAGGTCAAAAAACTGACTCTAGATCAGTTTCAAATTTCAATGGTGAAAAGGTTCATCTTTTAGTTTATTTAGATCAACTATGATTGAGTTTCTTGAAATTGCATTCACAGCTGACTCTAACATCTCTGACTCTGCTTGGCTGAGCAAAAACAACCACAAGCTGCTAAATCGACAGACACTTGTTTTCTTTAGAAAACAAGGCTGAGTCTCAGAAAGTTTTCTCATTTCTCATATTGAGGATTATCTTTTATTCTGGTCAATTCAGTACTCTCCCTACACCCTGTATTCATTTTCTGTCCCCTTGAAAACACAACACTAGCCACAGTTACATGCAGATTTTTTTCTAATTCAGATTATAATCATTCCGTATTTCTCAGTATTTCTTGTTTTCCTATCGTCTAAGCATGCGACAATGTCTAGTTCTTTGAGAGTTTGTATTGAAAACAAACTTTCCGACGCAGACCAGTGCTGTGTGCTCTGTTTGGAAGCCGCCATGTTTCCATGTGAGTAAACGTCATATGTCACTGCTTGTTTACGTCAGGACAGAGCATGTGCAGACAGAACCCAGCCTGACAACTTTCCGATTCATCGCTTACATGACAGGATTTTGCTTTTAATAGGAATGGGAAAAGGAAAATTCTACCCCTGTGCATTGGAATGAAATTCCATTCGGATTCGGCCTGTTTTTTCCGAATGAGGTGTTTATATGGAGCATTTTCATTCCGTTTGGGCTTCTAACCCGATTCTATTTGGAATATTTGGCTCCATGTAAATGTGGTTACTGTGTAGTCACATGACCCAGAGACAGAAAGAGAGAATTGTGCGTTAGTAAGTGCCTGGTTGAAGACAAAACTGCATTCCGCACAAAGTGAAAGGATTCAAAAAGATGGTAAGAAATAACCGCCATGATTTCTTTCTACACTGTGAAGGAACTCAGTAAATAAAAAAACAAACCTAACAAACAAAATAAAAGAAATGAAATAATTATGTCTTGATCGTTGTCAATAAAAATCCTGAATTCATCCTGAAATACTTTTAAGCTCTACTCTGTGGTGGTAACATGTGCCTCTCATCATTTTACCGTAAATCATTGAATTTAATGGAGAAGTGAACACAAAATCAAAAACAAACAGAAAACTCTAAAATGGAAACTATTTTTTTTAATCAATTAATCTGGGAAGTCTCTTATAACTGATAAGTCAGCTCTTGTAAAATGTGCCCAGGAATCTCATACTCCACACAGAAGAGCAGGATTCAGAGGAGAGCCCAGTCATCCCATTTTATCCCTGCCTCAGTGTGTGTGAACCCCTCATTTGAATGTAGCCATTCACAGCACATCTCATCAGTATTAATAGGCTGATACCTCTGTATTTAGACGTGATGCTCGCTTTATACCCACACAGCATTGACAGCAAATCCTGTGAGTGTGTTTAATAAATCGCAGCAGTTAGGTGGAATGGCTTAGTCTCAAGTCACCTAATGACTATATTATGAGCCCCAGCATTAAGAGGGATTAATACTAATCTTGGCTGTTTCAGTTTACCCAGGCCTGGAGAGGTGGGTGGTTTGAGAGGACAACAGACCAGTGTGTGTTCATCTTGCCAGCAGCTTGTCAGCCAGTTCCCAAACACAACAGAACTGCATAACTGAGTTGGTTTTGTAATCTGATTACTGACAGAGTTAAACCTGGCAGATGATCCATCACCTGGGCTACATGATATTTATTTTCTATTCCAAAAGTCACACAGTGAGAACAAGGTTCTCCACCACAGCATGTCAGTCTGTGCTTGCTACAGCTTGGGCAAACAACCAAACAAATTGAATCATGGACTGGGTTTAACCGACCTGATCCAAGATCCACTGGGTGCCTTTGTAACTCAAGGTTGTTAACACCCAGAAAGAAAAACTCTTTGGTAACTGAAAGGCAGACTTATGAGGCTTTTTGACCAGGAGGTCCAGGAACCACATAGTTTCTGAACTCCATTGTTTGTCCCAGTTTGACCGTGGTCCAAAGATACACAGAGATTTTGCAGATCAAAAAAATTAGTATATGCGTTAAACTGCCTGAGCAGTAGAAGGCAGTAAGACAACATCAAAGGCCATTCAACAGAAACGAAACCATAGAGGTAGAAGACAAGCTGGTGTTCATACAGCATCGTAGTTAGCCTGCTAGCATGGATTTTCCCAGAACTTAACTTATGCCCCCTTTACACCAAGCAGTCTGGTTTAGGTCAGTACAGTTCGGCACAAGTCAGATCGGTAAGACCTGATCCTGTTTGCATTTCCACAGCCAACCGCGACCCTCTTGGTAGGCGGTGTGTAAGCCAGATGCCAATAGTCACATCAGCTACGTAATAGCGTGATTGCATGACATGGTGTACTCCGTAATAAATCCAATGAAGAAGAAAAACGTGACACAGTAAACAAAATGTAACGATGGAAGACATCCAGCAATTTGTCTTCTTTGTGATTGGCATGTGGCTCTATGTTACAAAGAACAATCAAGATTTGTTTCAGAGAAGACTGTGTGCCACAAGGAAAAATACAGCAGCTGCTGCCAAACGGTAAGTAATGATTCTTTCCACCAATCAACAGACTGCAGTGTTGGCAGACGGGCTGGGGGTAAACGATTATTTTTAAAACGATTAATTGGGCGATTATTTTATCGATTAGTCAACTAATCTAACGATTAATTGGACGATTAGTCTAACGATTATTTTTCTGCCGTTCAATTATCTCAAAACCATAATGTATCCCAAATAAATGCCAAAACGATCTTTCTCATAACAGAACTAATGAAACAACACTGTTTTTCAAAGCAAAATGCAAAATATAGAATAAAATAAATAAATAAACATAAAAAGGCCAGTCTGTTTACTCTACAGTCCAATAGGGCTGCAACTAACAATTATTTTTAAAGTCGACTAATCTATCGATTATTTTTTTTTAGTCGATTAATCACAGTTATTTTGTGTTTCAACCTAATTTGGCCTTTAAAATGTGCAGATCTTTAAAATTTAACCTGTGTGTTGCATTTTCACTGCATTTACCCAGAGTTAGGTTCTCACCTCTGATTGGTCAGCCCTGTGTCATGTTTGTCTGTTTGTTTGTTTGTTTGTTTATTTCATTAATGATGACATAAAAAAATATTAGTATTCTACTATACAAAAACATTTAAGAATCTCAAAATGGATGAAGCAGGTAACAGGGAAATGAAGTTGTACGCAGTGTTGGACAGACCGCTTATTAGTGACTTTGGGCTTGTTCTCTAATCTTTATTTGTTTATTGGGGTTTGCTTTGCTCTTTGTATGATCCCGCCTGACTCTCCATGACAAAGCGTTTTGTTTCGTTTCTCTACATGAGCTATTTCGCTCATGCGCACTCCGCCCCTCCTCCTCCCTGCTGAGTGTTACCGCTGCAGTGTGAGCTTGTGAGTGAGAGCTCCTTCAGATAAATGTCCTCTCTTTTCAAAAGTTAGGAGAGTTCTGACACTAGTTTGTGACTCAGATCCTGAAAAACTGTCTGTAACAGAGAGTGAAGGAGACTCTCTAAATCGCGTTATCAGACGCTAAACTCTGGGAGCTATCAGTCTGTCCAAGCCGGAGATGCAGAGCCTCCGTCGGTGCACAGCGCTCTCTGGGAGTGGAGATTTTTCCTCATCAGTATTCCTCACGCATGAACTTGGTGATCTTTTCCCATAAAAGTATCCAATAACACAGCACCTCATGCTGTGAACTGAAGTTACAAATGAGTATTACCCCCTGATATTTGATTTCACCATGTGACAACGACAATAAAAACAATAATACGACGCATCGACTATTAAAATTTGCGTCGATGAATTTTTATCGTCGACTTGTCAATTATGTCAACTAATCGCTGCAGCCCTAGTTGGCAGCACGTCTAGCATCCCAACAGAAGGGTCCCAAAAAGTGAGACGGTGTGGTAAGTAATTTGGGGACATCTCCCAGTTTAAGTCAAAGGAAACGCCACAAAATGTGACATATTATACAAATGGAACTGAACTGGTGGTGGAAACAGGCTTTAAATCTTAGTTCCTGTGGTTGAAAATAGCTTTCAGTACAGCTCTTCTTAACTGTTGCCATGTCTGTTTTGCTGATGTTACCTGTCATGGCTGTGCCTGCAGAGGTAGTTGGCAGCGATCAGGCAGGAGGCTAATGCATCACTGTTATTTTTCCAAAGCAGTCATCCTTCTAATATTTATTGGGGCTTCCTTAATGACTCTGGATGTGTGGGGTCTGTGAGGCCTAGCAGCCAGACTGTGTTGTGTTGAGGTCTTTTTTTTGACATCCCATTGATGGATCAGCACCAGCATGGAGCTCCTTCATCTCCATGCAGCGTCCACCAACCCTCTGACATTTGGAAAGCTAAGTTTAGTTTTATCCCACAAATATAATACAAAGGGATCGCAGGGGGCATGAGAGGGATGTCTCCGTGAAGGTTTAATACGCAAGACTCAATCCTAGCTAGATCCAAAGCTTAGTTTTCATGGCAGCAAAAGATTGGAATGTCCAGCGAATGTGTGCCAGGAACATCGAAAGAATAGCCCAATAAATCTGTGACATGTACAATATTTTCATGACAGGACTTAATCCAGGTTCAGATACAGGCTTGCATCATATGACAACATACGATGTGAGGCAACATTGTTCAACAGTGACATTACACGCTGCTTTTTCCTTCAAGCACATGTTCTGTCAAACTATTTGTTTGTTCTCCTTCCACCGTCTCCATGTTTGATAACTCAGTAACAACGGACTCTGCAGACCCTGTGGTCCCATCTTCAGATGTGTTAAAAACACACAGTTTTTACTGCTTTCTGGGAGGTTTCTTACCATAAGACTTATTGACAAGCCAGAAAATTAAATTTCTGTTTCGGTTTTTAAAAATGTGTCATTTCAGAAAATCCTGACCGTGGCCTTGTGTTAGTCGCATGTTGTGATGATAGGGATGGGTACCTTTCACATTTGAAACGATATGGTACCTATACCCGGTACCTGTCAATCGGTACCGGTACCAACGGTACCAATTTTTGGTACTTTCTGTGTTAAAGTGGTAAAAAAAATATCAATTTATTGAAGAATAAAATACTTTTTTTTTTTTTCAATTTAACATATTCATTCTTTAATATATAACCTTGCAATGCTATGTTCATGTCCAGCATGGAAAATCTCCAACTCATCCACTTCCTCACAGTCACAAGGATGCATTTAGGTACCTAAACATGGTACCTTTTGATTTTATGTGAATCGGTACTAGGTACTTTTGACAGAATTTGGTCGCTACCTATCAAAGTACCTAACTCAGTACCCATCCCTATGTGATGATAACGACTTGTATACAACAGGGATGGGCAAGTACTGGTATTGGTACTGGCATCGGATATCGGGCCCATACCAGCCTTTTTCAAGGTACCAGTACTAGCAAAGGCTGCTGACACCAACAGCTGATACAAAAGCCAAAAGAATCTTACGTCCTCCTCACCAGTAGTTTGGCACTTCATTGCCTCATTTTGTCACCAAGGCAAATGTGTTTCAGTTCCTGTTCAGACAAAATGAATAAACCAGGGAGAGTTAGCAGTTCAACTGTTGTATGTGCACTTCAGTTTATTTTTTTAAAAGATGCTAAAAATCTAACAGTTGCTAGTTTTATTTTGCTCTTTTGTTAATTTATTAGAGTCATAAACTCAGAGAGATGTTTGTGTTTCATTTTGGACTTAATGTCAGAGTGACAGTGCTGTCTTTGTTCAAAATCATCAGTCACTGGGAATTTAGATTTATTGTATCAAAAGTACCAGTGGTATCAGTACTCAGTATCTATGAGTATTCAAAAGGGAGTACTCTTATGGGTATTGGTCTGAAAAAAGTGGTATTGAACACCCTTAATATATGATATACTTATGTACAGCTATCAACCCCAAATTTTGTAGAATTCAGTTTATTTTAACAAGTCAGAAACACAATCACCTCAGACTTTCAAATATATTCTAGTTTGTAAATAAGTAAATAATATGATAAAAAAAACTCTCGGAGGACAGCAAAAGTATGACATGGTACTCGTTGATGATGTTGTATTTTCCAGCTGCTCTCTATTAAAAACAAATAATAACTAGCAGTAACCACTGGCCATAAAAAAATGAAACCAATATTGAAGTGCTAAAAACTGCAGTTCTTCAAGTGTCCACTTGAGGCTGGTTGCAAAAACAGCAGAAACCACTTACACAGACAAGCCAAAACAGCTGTATTTACAGCATTATCAGCAATAACAAATAAACTGGTTCAAAGACATTACTTCAGTCTGACACTGAAAAGCTCATATCTCTGCTGGTAAACACTGTACAGAAGTGATTTTTTAAGTTATTGTAATTACAAGTTTTGCAGGTGAGCAGTAAAGGGTATAAACTTGGCTTAATTAAACTTGTAGACAAAATGGCACATATTTTCTGAAACGTACCAAGGAGCTGGTGGGAAAAACACACACACACACACACACACACACACACACACACACACACACACACACACACACACACACACACACACACACACACACACACACACACACACACACAATTCATCTGGATAAAATCTAGAAAAATTCAGACACATGTGCAAGCCTAACTGTCATGTAAGCTCTCCATATGCAATGAGTGGCCCTCACCATGGCAACATATGGCGACCCTTAAACAACACACGCATACAGGCGACATTTCTAACCGCTGATGCCACACAGGCTCCGTGTGGAAACATTAAAGCCTATCGGGTTTATCCCCTCTGGAGCACTGAATTGCCCGCACAGAGTGGCTGGAGATGTCCTGGACTGGCTTAGCAGACCAAGGCGACAACTGTCATAAATGACTCCCCTGTGGGCCTGCGTGACTGCCATTCTTCAGGGAAACTCTGGAGCAACAGGCCGCACAGAAGACAGCACCACCCCAACTGTCATACTGTGGCTCTACCTTTTTCTTTCAGGGTGTGTTTTTCTCCTTAAGGTGTCTGAGTTCTTATTAAGTTAATACAAATAAGAGATCAGTTAAAATCGAATCACCTTAATAAAAAATAAGAAGCCCAGCTTCAATCCACAGCTTTTCCTCTGCTGCTCCGTGCTGGAAGATTTGTCCTTTTTCTTAGCGTGTCAACTGAAGGAGGGGCTGAGTGGTTGAAGAGGAGAGAAAAATGAACCACTTCAATGCTGTTCACATGGCAGCTTTCTTCCCCTGATGTATAAGTGCACTTCCCCAGGGCTTAGTGTTTGTCATAAAACATCTCTCAGCACGTAATTTAACCAAACTTGAGAGTCTAAAAACAGGACAAAAATGGAAAACAAACAATTTACTGAAGGGTAGTTGGGGTGTAATAGTAAGGCAGTGTGCCAGGGGTGCAGTAATTCTAGACCGGGCTGCAGTAAGTACCTCCTCAAAAGATACTGTGCAGTAATGTCAGACAGCTGAGCAAATGGGATGGGGTCCAGGGAGTGCATTATCTTTATGAATACTTGAGGAAATGTGTACAGAAAGTGATGGAGGCTTGGATGTGTACGCACGGTCTTCAAATTTTGCTGAAGAGTTTTGAAGAGCTTGAGTCTACACCGTGTAGGAGCAGGCAGAAAGGTGTTCCTATTCATCTTCTGCTTGATATAAAACTTCTCATTAAAAAGTAGTGTCAATGCTGCTGTCAGGACAGAATAAAGCAGTGTAGACTGGAACATCTGGAAGTGAAACATCCCAGCTGTTACATTCAGAACTTTGAAGAGAAAGATAGCTGAAAATAATCGTTATAAAAACGTAGAGGAGGGTTTCCAGTTTCTTTGGCTTACACTTTAGGCTTTGCAAGGATTAGCTGTAAACCACAAAACATCGAGTTCACACTCTTCAGTGTCCTTTAAAAAAGGCAAAAGTTGCCAATGAAAACATAACAAATGTGTTAAAGGCCGTGCATCGGCGTGGAGTGGTTAAAAAAAAAAAAAAACCTGACTGACAGATGTGCACAGCTCTCAGTATGCTCTGTCCTTTTGTTTACCATTGGCCTTTTCAAACATGTAGACAAATTCTTTCCCATAAAGTTGGTTTCTGCAGTGCAATGTGTCTCCCTCACACCAAGCTTGTTCTGCACACGCAAGGCTGCGCCTATCCAATCCGACTGGCATCACGGCCATGGAATGCTGAAGTCCACATTTTTCCCATTCAGCAAGGAAAAACGGCCTTTCAAAGCCAATCAGCTAGAAATGTTGCTTTGTTTTTATTTTCGACTGAACTTCCTGGAACCTATTATGGAGCTGTCAGGGATGTATATTTAGCTATGGCAACACAGGGCCTCCTCGCCCCCTTGCGCCACTGGTCATGTCACCTCTGATAAACAGAAAAACAATTGGTTATCCCTTTTGTCACCTTTAAAGAAAATGGCATGGGCAGTGTGTCTGTGGGTGCAAGTGACAAATGCTGCCTGTGTGGACGAGCACACTCCTATGTAAACAAAGGCAGAAGGCTGTCGGATAAAAGTACTCGATGTCTGAATCCACACCTTTAGTTGATCCTCTGGGCTGTTAGGAGACAGTTCTGCTCATCCTGAGATAAACAGATCAAAACTGTCAGACCTCTGGATGAGAATCCAGTACAGGAGGGACCACAATGGTCACATAAGCTGTATGTTTCTGAGGTCACAGGTAGTTAAGGTAGGAAAAACCTATACCACATTAAAGGGCTGGGAGGACTTAGTAAAAACTTTCACCATGTTTTTTTTGCTTTTTGTGCCAACAGTATTACACCATACCCCAAAGTTTCTGTAAGTGTATTTTTCAGGATTCTTCAATTAGGGATGTCCCAAAATTACATTTTCACTTCCGATACGATACCAATACTGCAGCATTGAGTATTGGCCGATACCGAT
Source organism: Halichoeres trimaculatus (assembly GCF_033239565.1). Classification (NCBI taxonomy): domain Eukaryota; kingdom Metazoa; phylum Chordata; class Actinopteri; order Labriformes; family Labridae; genus Halichoeres; species Halichoeres trimaculatus. The sequence continues at coordinate 5,402,639 of NW_027437186.1, read as the reverse complement.
ATTAATCTGATAGGATATCAGCATTAAACATGTATACTTTTATTACTTATTTTGTAGTATGTCTGTCATTTTAGAAAAGGCTTGACTAAGTGATATTATTCAAACAAATAACAGTAGTCAGCAACAGTAGGTATGAGGAAAAACTGATCCATTTATTATTAACCAATGGGTAACAGAAACTGCTTTTATCTGAGATTTTTGATGCATTCCGATACGATACCAATACTTGTTTTTTTGCTGATATTGGACAGCTATCCGATATCAATATTGGACTGGGAGACCTCTATATTCAAGTATGCTCTCATTGTAAACAGACATAAAAGAATTTCCACTTGATGGTAAAAGTATCAACTGAAAACAGGAAAAAGAAGGATCATCATTAAGAGAAAATCACCTGACCCTTTGAAGAGGCCCAGGCCCTTGCTGTATTCTCTCTGTTACCTGCAGAGCAGGTGTGGAGTAAGGCTGCAACTTGTGATTATTTTTCATGTTGACTAATGCATTGATCATTTTTTCAGTTTGATTCATCCTGATTATTTGGCGTACTATTTTGGATCCCTGTTTCATCTCCCACACGCACACGTTTTAGACATTCATAGATTGCTGTAGAGCTGCCATGGAAGGAGAGTTTGCTTCACACAGTTTGCATTTCACATATTTTGCAAATAAAATCTTCCTAACCTTTGGAAGCATCCTCTGTGCCCTTCCCCATAACTCATCTGAACTTCATCATCATTTCTGTGTATGACATAAACAGTGGGAGTGATACTGCCCCCACCACTTCCTGTAATGAATTGCAAGAACAAATAAGTTTTTACCAGCTGTTAGAAGACATTCAATGACACCCAACAAGAGAAGTCAAAAGCCTGGATCATACTGCCTGTTTGACACTAGGTTAGAGTGGCTGAAGTAGTCATGAGCACTACATATTTCTCTTGCAATGTGTCCTGTTGCTCTGTAATACTGCTACGAAACACATGAGGGCAGTGTGGTCTGCATGATCGTCAGATCGCCAGTTTTTAGTCCGGCTACATTTCTACTCACGTTTTCACAGCAATTTGAGCGAAGCGCTATATCTGAGCTAGTACATGTTGCCATTTCAAGGATAAACGGAGATGCAGCATCAGAGGAGATGAAATGTGCGGCTGACATGCGGCAATTCTGGACAAAAGAGTAGGCACAATCCTGCTCAGCTGACCAACTGACCAATCACAGGGCTTGTAGTCTGTTTAGTCAAATTTGGGAGGGTGTGCATGTCAGGTTAGGTGTGCAGGCTTCCGTGTTAAAAAAAATTAAACAGATCTGAAACAGAAGTAAACTAGGATAGAGGCTGCGCCCTCTATTGTTAATAGAAATGTGTCACATGCAGAGTTGTGGACCAGACGCCACAGCCCGAGTTCAAGTTGAGTCTGAAGTCATCAGTCGAGTCTGAGTCACCGAAAAAAAAATTCAAGTTGAGTTAGTGTCGGTGGATGTATCTAATATACTCGATGTATCACAGGTTTTTGTACGTGAGATGTATGAAATGACCATATCGCAATCGAGCAGTAACCTTAATGTTTTCAGATGTCGGAATGTAAATCTCTTCGGTGATTCGCTCGTTTCACTCTCTGCTGCTCTGCTACTCTCTCCCAAGTCTCCACAATGAGAAACGAACATGTTTTTGACTTTCACTTTCGCTTTTCAACGCACTCTGACGCTTCAAGATATTGCCAAAATCCAATATCTTGATATTTGTCGGCTATATCTCGATACAAGATATACTTGATCTCCTGATTTGTCCTCTAAATTACTACATTAATGTTAAATCCAACCCTTTGATGCATAAAATGACAACAGTATAATGATTCAAGCAGACTTTTCAGTTGGATTTTTAAAATTTGAATGCAAAAAGGGGGAACTCTCAATCAGGTAAAGTTCAGCAAACCTTTTATTTCAATTCAAACTAAGCTGAGTCAAAGTCATGTGCCAAGTATCTTTGTCCAAGTCTTAGAAAAGATCAGATCACAACCACCAAACCTCATGAAACCATAGTTTGAGTAACTTTAGCGGCTAACGTTATTGTTTTTTAGCAGCTAGCCTGTGACAACTTCATCAACATTCGTGGTAACTTTGAAAGCAAACCTCTTTTGACATCTTTTCATATACTGCTGCCGATTGAGACAGCACTTAAACCCTAGGGATGGGTATCAAAAATCAGTTCCTGTTAAGAAATGGTTCAATCCATCGACAACATTAGCCCTTATGCTTAACACTTTCCTTATCAATTCTTTACATTTCGCCAGAACAGCTGAACCTTACGTGGACAATTTGCAGATGAATCCAAGAAAACTGATTCACAACTTTCTGCTTAAAGTGTTTCTTACATTACATTAGTAAATAGCCCCAGCTTGACGCTACCATATATGGGAAATGCTATTGACATGCTATTGAGCAGCATACATCGGTATAACTTCGGTTTTACAACAGAATTTCAACTTTCATCACAGAAACACATCACAGTTTCTCTCTATAAACAATGAAAACTTCAAATGTCAAAACACTAACAGGCAAGATAAAAGAAAAAGTTACTTGGAGGATCATGGATGACTTCAGCGTAACAACAGCAAGGTTCCAAACAGCTTAAAGCATTGCTATAACCACTTTGAGACACCAGATGGCCTACTTCAGTTAATAACATATAACAAAACATTGCATTAACGTCATGTGACATGCAATTTTGACTTATTTTTATTCATTTACATCCAGAAATATCCAGATTCAGTGACAAAATTTATACCTTTTTACTTATAAACTCAATAAAATGTTGACACAGAAAACCTGTAAAGCTTGTTGTACAGAGAAAATTCACAGGAGGAATTGTTAAGGGAAATGATAAAGAATCAGACTGATTGATAAGGGCAGTGGTATGAAAAAAATCTTATCCATGCCCGTCTTTAATGAACGAGCATGCAGGTAAACAAACACAGGTGCCAGCCATAAACTGGCAAGCGATCTGATTTCAGGACCTGATACGAGAAGCAATAAAAACTTAAACAAAGCCTTTTCTCCAAGTCTTGCTTAACTCTGGTTAGGTATTCATTTTTTCTTCCTCTCATGATCATGATCAGAATCAAATTAGTCAAACTCTACTCCAAAAGCTTGACTTCCTTCATAAAAAAAGCACAATGTTGTGCTTGTGTGCAGCATTTTGCAGAGCACACACAGCGTAAAGCCCAGACCGATACATCTGTGGTGTTGAGTAAAGTGGGATCTGTGCCGTGAGCTCTGGATTAGTCCGACCTACACTTGACTTCAACGGTAACACTTCATACCCGCCAGTTCATAGACTCATTTCTCCACTGACCCCTGTGTCTGACCCCCCCTCCCACAGTCCCACAACACTAACACCAACAAGTCTACTCCGTCAACCACCTCCCACTGCCCGCCACAAGTTCCTCCAAGTCGTAAATTCAGGAAGGTTCACCACCTTCTCAGCTCCTGCTAGAGGGAATTTTAGATTTCCAAAACAACATCAACATTTTAGCATCACTGGGATGGATTTATTTCTTTACATGTGTGCTTGTTTCAATTTTACAAAGAAAATATTTTCAAATATTTTAAATAATATCTATGTTTTACTTGTGATTCTGATCTCTAGTTTTAATTATGTTGCCTACTGAGCAAGATGTTTGTTCACCAGGGCTGGGGGTAAACGATTATTTTTAAAACGATTAATCGGCGATTATTTTATCGATTAGTCAACTAATCTAATGATTAATTGGACGATTAGTCTAACGATTTTTGTTGTGTTGTTCAACTATTTCAAAACCATAATGTATCCCGAATAAATGCCAAAAAGATCTCTCTCATATCAGAGTGTATTAAACAACACTGTTTTTCAAAGCAAAATGCAAAATATAGAATAAAATTTAAAAAATAAAAATAAAAAGGCCAGTCTGTTTACTCTACAGTCCAATAGGGCTGCAACTAACAATTATTTTTATAATCTATCTATTATTTTTTTTAGTCGATTAATCGTGGTTATTTTGTGTTTCAACCTAATTTGGCCTTTAAAATGTGCAGACCTTTAAAATTCAACCTGTGTGATGCATTTTCACTGCATTTACCCAGAGTTAGGTTCTCACCTCTGATTGGTCAGCCCTGTGTCATGTTTGTTTGTTTATTTATCTCATTTCATTCATGATGACATAAAAAAATATAAGTAGCCTACTATACAAAAAAATAAATAAATCTCAAAATGGATGAAGCAGGTAACAGGGAAATGGAGTTGTTGTACGCAGTGTTGGACAGACATCTTATTAGTGATTTTGGGTTTGTTTCCTACTGTTTATTTGCTTATTGGGGCTTGCTTTGCTCTCTGTATGATCCTGCCTGACTCTCTCCCAGCTCTCCATGACAAAGTGTTTAGTTTCGTTTCTCTTCATGCGCTATTTCGCTCATGCGCACTCCGCCCCTCCTCCTCCCCGCTGAGTGTTACCGGTGCAGTGTGAGCTTGAGAGTGAGAGCTCCTTCAGATAAATGTCCTCTCTTTTCAAAAGTTAGGGGAGTTTTGACACTAGTTTGTGACTCACATCCTGAAAAACTGACTGTTACAGAGAGTGAAGGAGACTCTCTAAATCACGTTATCAGACGCTAAACTCCGGGAGCTGTCAGGCTGTCCAAGCCAGAGATGCAGAGCCTCCGTCAGCGCACAGCGCTCTCTGGGAGTGGAGATTTTTCCTCATCAATATTCCTCACGCATGAACTTGGTGATCTTTTCCCATAAAAGTATCCAATAACACAGCACCTCATGCTTTGAACTGAAGTTACAAATGAGTATTACTCCCTGGTATTTGATTTTATCATGTGACAATAAAAACAATAATACGACGCGTCGACTATTAAAATTTGCGTCAAATTTTTATTGTCGACTAGTCGATCATGTCGACTAATCGCTGCAGTCCTAATGTTCACCTTTTCCTGCTATCCACATAATCACATAATTGGGCTAACTACGTTATGAGGTGAACCACAGAATAAGAAAGATTAAATGGAGCAAGTCAAGAAAGATCCCAGATCTATTGTTTTGGGTGAGCAGCCCTTGCGTGTTGATGAAAACAAGGCGGCTGCTTAGCTAGACACCATGGAACAGCATGTGTGAACACATGTGAGCAGGGTTAAAAGATGGAATAACAAAGAAACCTTCATTTTGACTCCAGTCTTCTGTGTGTAAAGTCCGTCTCTCTGAGCAGCCAGAAGCTATGAAAAAAAAAAACACTGTGGGCCTGACAGCAGGGAGAGAACGTGGTTGTACATATCGGCAGGTCTATTTTGCTTTCAGAGCAATCAACACCTCCTTGTTGTCCCAGGTTGTTAGCATGTCTCGTCGTCAGCTGCACTGGTCCACACCGGCCTGTGTGGCTCCCTCCCCTGTCAGCAGGCGGCTTTTGTTTAAATTTGTTATCAGCGGTGCTGATCCCACTCTATTTAAGAAGGGGTGCGTCAACAGGTTTGGAGCTCTCCTGCTGCATGTGTCGCCTCTTTTTGATTCAATATTTGTGCTACAAAATGTGGCCAGTTGTTTAATCCCACCCCCACCCCTCGCCCATGCCCAGCAGCGTGCCTGTTCTCCTCCTCCCGCCATCACTTGACAAGAAACTTTTGACCCATGTCACCTTTACAGCACACACTCCTTTCAAACCCCCAGCTGCAACCCAGAAATAGGAGAGCTTTTTTTAATTCTGGGTGTCCACTCAGAGGCGAGGGCCTTGTGCCAGTGTCCTGTTCCAAGCAGGAGGGGGGATGACAACCATATGGATGTTGTGCAGAATTTGTAGAGTGATTTCACTGAAATGAAATCGTGGATCAGTCTTTCCATACTCACTGGATAAGCATGCAGACTCTCACAAGTCATGTCATCAGGTAAAAGTCGGTAAAAAGTATTTGACAAACTTTTCCCTCCATGAAAATTCTATCAAAAGTTACCTTCAACCACGAAAACACAAAGTGTGTGTAATACTTCTTCTCAATCACTGAAAAACAACTCAACAATTATCAATAACAAAGAGGCTGGTAAATTAACCATGTAGATCAAACACGGCTTTTGAGCATTCATATAGAAGGTCACAGGGCTGGGCACTACAGAAAGATCCAGAACTGATGAGGGCATGACACAAGATCAAAAGACCACTATTTCTCAATATCCCAGCATGCTTTGTGATAGTTCATCTCAAGGGGAAAAACCCTGATCCACTGATACTGGATGGGAATGTGTTACTGGTAAGATGACTTATTATGTGCTTGAGAATTACAAGGTACAGTGAATGCATCACCAACGATGGGCAGTTCAGCCAATGTCTGTGTACTGTGTTTTCTGAGAGAGTCGTCTACTGTGGCCGGTAGATGTCAGCTGATTTGCAAAAGCAACAACACGACTGCAAACGCAAAAACACCAAATGCAAATGCATTGCCACAAGTAAAGTAAGTAGGAAGTACAGCTACAACAGGAGTTAAAAGAGGTTAGCTATCCCCACGGACACAGAAAAGTTGTGAAAAGAAGTAAATGACTGACGCATTTGTGTTGTAGCTATTGGAAATCGTCTGACACCCACCAACCACTGTAGTTGTCAGACGCGCTTTTTCAAGAGTTAAATAGAGAGCAAAGTGCATCTTTTGGGGAGGGGGTGTTACAGCTAACAGTAACTGGTATTGAGTGGTTTTATAAATTGTTATTAGGTCTCAGGTAGGGATGGGTACAGAATTAGGTACTTTCATAGGTACTGACCGAATTCTGTCAAAAGTACTGGGTACTGGTTCATGTAATGAAAAGGTACCATGTTTAGGTACCTGAATGCATACTTGTGACTGTGAGGGAGTGGAAGGGTAGCCATTTTTCCATGCTGGACATGAACACAGCATTGCAAGGTTATTTAATTAAGAATAAATATGTGTAGTCAAAAAAATATGTATTTTATTACTAAACGAATTGGTATTTTTTTACCACAGAAGCACAAAAAGTACCGAAAATTGACACCACTGAGTACCAGTACCTATTGCCAGGTACCGGGCATCTGTACCGTATCGTTTTAAATGTGAAAGGTACCCATCCCTAGTTTCAGGGTCACTTTTGTAGATGCTGCAACACCAGTTAGTCATATTTAATCATACAGAACACCGAATAAGAACTATCTGGATCTAAAAGTGTTGTTTTCAGGTCAAAATAATGTGAATGTGAATTATGTGAGACTTAATAAAATCCAGATCCTGATCCTGCCATAAAAAACATTCTGACATATTTTCTGCACATCGCCCCCTAATGGAGAACATGCTCCTTAGCTGATGTTTACGTAGTACGTAACAATGCACATAACTGACCACTGATCATCTGGTATGAGCGACAGGTGAGCTTTGGTTTCATCAGTCTGAGACTGGTTTTTACAGAAATCACTCAAAGAAGCAGTTTGGACACACTTCCTGTTTTCTTAGTTTATATCTAACCCTATCCCTTTTCAGGCTCAGTAGCTGGTTATTTGGTTCTCCTGTCTGTAGTCATTTGTTCAGTTGTTGTGGTTGCTCTCTACTGTTGTTTGTTGTCTGTAAAATAATAGGTAAAACGGATACAAAAAAAAAATTAACAACAGAGTTGAAAAAAGATTTTCTTATTGAAAGTGCATAATTACGAGGGATGAATATGAAGTTCCTTAACACAAATTTTACTTCAACTGCAGAAAAGAAGCAGCTATGGAATGATTACAATAAAAAAAAATGAAGATGATGAGGAGGATGGTGGTGGTGGTGGTCTTCCATTTCTTATTCAAACATTTATAATACTGTCTCTTCATTTATCCATAACAAACCTGAATCAGCCAATCAGAAACAACAGAACTCAAAAGAAGGAAAAATTTGAAGCTAAAACAAACCAAAAAAAAAACCAGGAAGTCAATCGAAGAAGTTATCCAGCCTGACCCTGTATGTGAGTGAAGTCCTGCTTGATACAAAAAGCAGTCATTTGTGATGAAAACATGAATTCCAGGTCCAGAAGAAGCGAGCATGTACGTATCTGTGAGAATCCCAGCTTGAGACCAACGTGGGATTCGATGCTTAGCTAATTGGATATGTGTATTACAATGTCCGTGGTCACAGCATCCTTATGGGGCATGAAATAACAAGCAGCTGTGTGTGCTGAGAGAGCTCAGTGTGTATGTGTGATCGCTGTGAGAGTGTGTGTGTGTGTGCGCCCCGTTTGTCTTCCTGTGTGTGTGTGGGAGGGATGGTTGCTGAGAGGTTTATTAACCCAGTCCATCAAGGCAGTGTGGGATTCACACTGAAACACCAAAGGCTTAAGGACGTGAGCGCCACACAAGCAAGACAGCAAGACAGCGCCTCACCGAAATACTAATGTGGACCCTTATTTTCTACCACAACAAGCAGCCCATACCCTCCACAGCCGACTCCTCCGTACCAGCGCTCCTTCCCCAGCGAGTGCAGCGCGCTTTGATTTGACTAGCTTTGCTGTCCTTCAGAGGAGATTATCAACAACAGCCTCTGTTCTCCAGCCCTGATTCACCATGTAGAACACTGTTTGTTCATGATAATAAACATGGCCGTGTGAAGCCCACTCTACCCAATATAACTATCAATATGGAGTTATAGGCCTCTGTCAGAGGTGCAGAGGATTTGAGGAGCCTATTTTCGTCAGTGTGCTCACAAACACATTTTACAACCGCCAGCATGGCAAAGTAGCAGACGTCAGAATGGAGGAGACGCCGTTAACGTGTCATGACTTATGAATTCTCCACATTATACAAGTCCCTGACGAGTTGGACTGCAGTCTGTGACATTAGCATGCTCAGCCTTATTTATGATGGGTTGTTTTCCATCAATAAGCAGTAAGCCGCCTCCTCTGCCCCGTGTCACAGAGTGTCAGGACGAAGCAGGAGAAGATGGATGACACAGGAGCTAAAGATATCCAGAAAACAGACTCGGCCCAATATTATCACTTTGTAAAACAATACATAACAGTAAGATATCATCTTTGCTGATCATCCAACAAAACCTCTGCTTCAGCAGGAGAAAATAATCAAAAGACAGGCTGGAGAAATAAGACAATTAAGTAAAGCATGCTGTACTTTGAGTCCAATGTGTCTAGACTTTATCACACTGATAATAATATTATAGGTAAACAAAAACAGTGTAATTTGACCTGTGCTAAAAAATTCAGTTTATTTTCTTTATTTAATGAAAAATTTTTGTAGCAATGTTTTAGATCTTTTTTTTCTTAATCTGAGAAGAGATATAAAGACAAAGCCTCATAACAGAATTTTTTACTCTCAGAATCTGAAGTATTATTTTTGAATTTGCGTATTGTATTTGAATATCCTAAGTATTTAATGAACATATATTCAAATACTCACAGTTTATCTTTATTTTAATGACTAGCTAAAATAAAGTCTGTCGGAAGCGGACCTCCCAGACTGTAATAAAAGTGATTAGGTACATCATTTCCACTGTTGTAGATGCTCTTCCCCGTGGCAGTGGCTCGTACTCCTGCTCAACAAACGCCATCAGCTCTCTATAGTCTTCACCTTACACAAAACTTAATGGGAGCAGATCTCCAGTTATTAGTAAGCTGATTTTCTCCACTCTGGTTTCCTCACATCAATGTGCTAACAGAGCTGCCAATTGGTGTGATGCAAGGCTGCCTTCCTCCACTGTTTTCTCCTTGTGCTTTGAGCTCATGTGGTTAAGAATCGAACTAGTTATTCTATCGCATGCAAGTTTATCGCCACACATCTGTCACTGCACATTCACTGTTTTGTTGACGCATTTCCAGACGTCACTTTTCTTGACGGAGCTGTCGCAGGTGAAGCGGACAGTGCTGCATTTTTTGTGCTTTTGATTTCAGTGTAATAACATGTTCTTACAGAGCTGCCGTAGCTGCCGTAAAACTGTGGTTTTTGCTGAAATCTGGATCGGTGTGTTAAGGCCAGAAGTCTTAAAAATTAGCATTGATACTCTTTTGTTTAAACAGAAGAGGGAGTAATCAGCCTCTGACTTCTCATGTTGGACTCATAGACTGAATAACATGTGGATGTAGCCTGTGTGATGTCACTCATCTGTTTAAGATTTGTAGTTTTGAAGCAAATGTCCGTGAGATGAGCTGTGCCTCCGATTGGGCGAACTTGTCATCTTAATATCTTCTAAACCGCCGGGTTACAAAATAATCCCTGGAGGTTGCTGCTTTGTTGGACTCAATTGCTAATCTCTTAATTAAAAATATCTCTAATAATTCAAAAAAGACTGTTTCGCCCATATAAGGGCACGGCTGACTTGACCAACAGGCGGGATCTGTGTATCTGTCTGTGAAGAGGTGAAAGGCCCGCCTCTGTACCTCATCCTAATCCTAACTGACAAAGGCTGATTTCAGCATTCCTAATATGGTACCTGCCAACGATAGGCTTCAAAACTTGGAACCCAAAACAAAGAATGATGTCACAGAAGCTGCGTCCATGTGTTACATAGTCTTTGGTTGGACTTAAACATGTCCAGGGTCTGTGGCTGAATGGTAACGGCGTACAGACATTACTGCAGTTGAGGATGCAGTTTCCAACACTCAGATGATGATGTTGTTGTTGTTTTGCCGTCCATACAAGATAAACTTTGGCGATTGACAAACTAACAGACGAGCTCTTTCTCTCTGTGTTTCTACTTCTTATGTAAAGGTTGCAGGAAGTGTCAAACAGATAACAGGGAATAATGAAAGTAACGATGAAATGGACGGCAAGAGCTCATGTCTCTTTCAGGGGCACTAAAACATTTTTTGAACACTGTTCTCTTAGCTGTTTTCATTCACTGCTGTAACTTTACTATCTGGCATAAGAACATTTTGTGTCCTTTCAAAATAAAAGCATATTTGTTGTCGAAAAAGGACAGAAAGCAACCTTTGCACAAGGTAGGGTTAGGTCATCATCAGGAGGCAGTTAAAGAAGAAACTATGAGCGTTTTGTGGATTGAATTTAGATGACAGACTGTTGACGATAAGGCACCAAAAATACACAAAGTCCTACACTTCAACACAATTCAGATGCCCACTAACTCTGTGCTGCACTGCAGCTAAACTTGGAGGCACATATTCACACAGTGGGAACCCACACTTGACACCTTCAGAAATTGTCAATACCAGCTTGTGTAGTGGAACTGAAAAATGCTGTCAACATGTCACCACGTGCAGACCCCAGTCCTTTTTTAGAGCAGAGCTCTGGTGGAGCGTCGCTGCTACATTCAGAGGTGTTGAAACATCCCAAACCCACCTTAATACCTTCGGTTTTATTGATGCTCCTGGCTCAGTGTGGAGTAATTACAGCAGCGCTGAACTCAAAGCCCCTCAGCTCAGGGGGTAAACTGGAACAAGGTGGGTGTCTGTGGGGATTTCTGCCACGCAATGAACCCCAATTACCACCTCATAAGAATGTGCTTAACAGAACATTTAAACACAACCCAGGTTGAAAGGAGGAAAACACTAAATCCTCATCATCCAGTCTCAGCTGACAACACAGAGAAGGTCCAGACCTCAGCTGATCCAGTCTAGACTAAGAGGGACAGGCGTGGAAGACAAATCACCTGCACCACATGAACGACACGTTTAAGTGGCGTACAGTCATTAATCTGACAGAAAAACAAATTGTGAAACAAACAAAGCGTTCAGTTAACCCCAGAGGGAACATATGCATCTTTCCTCTCAATTAACAAGAGAATTATGTGAGAATTACAAAGAACATTTTCACAAATCTGCTCTAAAACCAGCATTAAAAAGGATTACAGGATGTAATCAGGACTGATCTTCCTCCTCACAAGGACGAAGTGAAAACTTTAGTTTATATTTGACAAACAGGGTACCTTGTTTTTAAGAAAAAAGAGACAATTCTTTTACCTACAGAAAATGTTTTGAGTAGTTCTGAGATAACTATCTTCTTCCTTTAAAGAAAGACAGAAGGATATATTTTTATGAAGTAAGTGAAATAAAACAATGAAACTTTGATTTGATTTGAATTCATAACTATCCTCAATTGTTATTAAGCAATAACTTATTCATGGTTTGGTTTTAACCCTGTCAGATATTCTATTTAATGAGTCATTTGTATTTCATTTTGACATTCTAAGGGGCCGTTTACACGACAACGGTTTTAGGGTGAAATGCAAAAGTTTTGTTGCGTTTCTTCTTCGCATTTACACAGAAACAGTGTTTCAGCCGACGTAAAATGCAAACTTTTGAAGACAGCCTCCAGAGTGGAATTTTTCTGAAACGCTGTCGACACCGTTGCCATGTAAACAGTAAGCCGGCGTTTTCAGTGGAACCGCTGACGTCACACTCCCCTTCTTCTGAGTGCATACAACAGGACAACAGTACTGTTGTCAACATTGCAATATTCTCAGTGGGTATAAAATATTTTGACAATTTAATTTTCATTTACAAACTTAAGAAATATCTTTAAAATTGTCAATAACATTGCTCCACCTCCATTAAAAAAACGTGTTCAACTTTACACTGAGCAAACAACCCGAACATCTCGCTTGACAGTTCACAGAAACTGTGCTGTCCTAAAAAGATCCTCTGCCTTTGCTCAAACAGCTTTTTCATTCAAAACCATTAAACAATGGAATCAGCTCCCAGACAGTCTGAAATGTTCTGAAGATTTAAAATTTCTTTATAGAAATCTTAAGAAATATATTCTTGATAACCAACTTTGTCAGCATCAGTCCGGTTGATTTTGAATATAGGATTTGACACTGATGTATATTAATTTTAAATGAGCTAATGTAATGTGTTTTGTAATAATTTTTTAACATAAATAGTTATGTAATTGCATTGTGATTGTTGTGAACCTGCCCAGGGACTGCAGATGGAAATTAGCATTTGCTAAATCTGGTACAAAGCATCTTTTCTATTGAAAGATTAATATATTTGTACATGGTCCCTGTCAAATAAATCAATAAAGTAAAGTACTTAAAGTTGTTACGACTGTTGCAGACTACCTTGTTGAGCTTGTGCTGCTCAATCTGCTGAATCTGCTGACTGTCTTTATATAAAATGTGCATCTGCTGCTCCACTTCTACTCTTAGCATTCACAAATACACCAGATGATTGGCCCAACTCTACTTCAGTGGAGATCTACCAAAAGATGCTTCTGGACAAGACAGTTATAGCGCCAACTACAGGCCTGGCATGCTCACTATCGTTTTCAGTCCCTCAGCGTTTCCACGTAAACTGAATTTTTGTAACCACGTTTTAGGTGCGTTTTAGTGTTTTCAGATGAAACGTTGTGCAAACGGGGCCTAAGTTTGAAGTTAATGTTTCTTTTGAAGCATTTTTGTGTGTTTTCTTGTTTGTTTGCATCTGTTTCATCTAGGGGTGTAACGGTACATGTATACGTGCTGAACCGCTCCATAAGGCCGTTCGGTTTGGTACAGTGCTGTATTTGAACGAGTACAGTAAGTTTACGTTAGCCGCTGCACATGGCTCTTTAATATTCACGTGAGTACTCGTCTATGATTGGCTGAGCAGGGAAGGCGTTTTAATATTCATGAGGAAAGTGGTCTGTGATTCGTGCTTTGTGATCATGTGCATATCATGTGGACGTGACGTCTCATGGTGAGACAATCAGAGGATGAATATCAAAGAGCTTCCGTAGCCACAGGAGCTTGTGTCTGAATTGTGCATCATGGCTGCTGCTAACAACCTGAGCTCCGACCGGAGCTTGAAGAGCCTCCCCCCTCGCTGTATAATGGCAAGTTTTTGGTTTAATAAACATGCTTAACAAGCAAATGGTTTTGCGTTGTTCCATACTGTACCAAAAATGTACCGAACCGTGACCCTAAAACCAAGGTACATACTGTTTCATCTGATATGACTAACGATATGTGACTATAACATCATCATGCATCCCTTACTGTGCAGGAAAACCAAGTGTGCGTGCGATACAGACAAGTGTGGAGGGTCAAAGGTGAAGCTTTTAGTTTGTAAGGAACAGAAATACTGGATACTATTTCTATCTTTTTCTCCTGTTCGTTCAAATTAAGGCAAATTTGACAGCTTTAATTTAAAAACTAAATGAATGAAAAAGAGAAATTAAAGTATCTTTATAACTGGACATATAAAACCAAAATGTGGCTCATAACCTCTGAGCATGACATGATGATGAATCCTGATCGCAGCAGTAATAAAGCATGTGATGTCACAGGGTTTCAGTGCTGGGTTTCATCACTGACAGTGATTGAGGATTAAACTGCAGCTTGTGTAATCAAAGTGGAATAACAGATCTGACTGAAACCAGTCCAAATTTGTGCACAGATCTCAAAGCTTCAGTCTAAATGCTTTTATTTCATCCACCCAGCCCTCTGTCTCCTCCGCCTCCTGTCTTTCGGGGCTCAGGGGGGCTAGTTTATTTTGCCCCAATCTTACCCACTGTTCCTGTCAGCACTTCCAGATCCTCCACGGCACCCTCAACTCCGTCCATGCCTGAGCCGACCCCTCCTCCCACCCTGCAGACACCCCGGCCAGCATGATTAATAGCCCTCTGCTGGGACTCTCCATCCACTCAGCACATTGTTGAGAGCCTCTGAAACAGGACAACAGTTGCATCCCCTCTTCACACTGAGCCTAAGCCCTGCCTGTCAGTCCCCGGTTAGAGCACTGTTAACTGGCCAGATTTACAGCTACTAACTAGCACTAGGTGGCAGCCTGTCTGGGGAGGAGGGGGCAGCAATTCATCATGGCTGCTTTGATGGGGACTTTTACAACCTGTACAGTACAGGCTGGCAGATGTTTATCACCTGTATAATCCACAGTGCCGCCTTGCAATAACAGTCGATCATAACTGGACACGGATATGACAAGTATTTTCATTCTCAGGATTAATCTTTAACAGTCACACTAGGGCTGCAGCTATCAAATATTTTAGTATTCGAGTATTCTACTAAAAATCCCATCAAATAATCGAGTAATCAGATGAAATACATTTTTGTTTAGTTAAAGAGCAGTTATTTTTCAAATGATTTTTTTTCTCTTTAATAAACAGAATTTTCTGATACAGCATGTCAATAAGAGCACTTGCTTTGGTAGCTCCAAAATCTGTTAACACACTTTGATGCATTTTTTGTGCCTTGTACATCTCATCAAATGTTGCGGCGCCAAATGGCACCTGTTTCGTAGAATGACCCATTAGTCTCCAAACTCCAGAAAAGAAGCTAGATTTGTTGCTAGTTGCTATTTTGTATAAGAGGTAGCTTGAGGGGTCTGAAAACTCTCTTGATATGGCCTCAGCTCTATTTGAAATACCACTCTTTGATCTTTTTAAAAATTAAACGATTTCTCGAGGCAGAGAAAATTACTCGAGTAATTTTTGTAATCGAGTACCTCGAATCATTCAAGGAATCGTTTCAGCTCTAAGTCACACTTCAGCTAGAATTAGAAACTATTTTAAAATACTTCTATTAGTTATTGGTACTGAACACTTGTTCTTTTATACTTCACTCCACTCACCATGATCATCACCATTGTGAAAAAAAAGTCAAAGTTAACTTTCAAAGGTGAATTATAACACCTTGTAAAGTGACCTAAAAGTTCAGGGGAAATCTCCACGATGTAAGTCAGTCAGGAATGAGAGAGAGAGCAAATCAAACTGATTTAAAACTGAATATATGTTCAAAATCCATAAATATGTTAATAAAACAAATATCTTCTTTTACTGTGTATAAGCACCATGATGAAGACATATTTCTTAACTCAAACTAGAGTTTTTCAATGGTTTTAGATTAGGATTTTGAATTAAAGGAGTCATATGTAGATGAAACAGGGAGAGAAAATATGGGCTGAGGTTAGTGTCACTCAAGACTGAATTTCAAATATTATATTTATTATATTGAATTTAAAAAAGGATGATCTGAAATTGATGGGGTTTTTTTTGTTTTGTTTTGTTTTGTTTTGTTTTGTTTTGTTTTGTTTTGTTTTGTTTTTTTATTTCCCTTAAAATTGTATTTAGTCTGTTTGAGTTCATCCCAGCACGACCATTACGTCATCCACGTCCTTGATGAAGGATAATCAAGCACAGAAATCCTTCTCAAGTTTGCGAATCCTGTTCACCTGGCTGGTACGCTCTAACATCAGAGATGTGTATGTGATTCTGAGCTGCAAGCAAACCTAATTATTCAGTCCCTGGTCTTCGGGTGGAACAATTTAAAAATCATGGAGTAGTTTTTGATTCCAATCTAAATTTTAAGCAACATGTAAAGAAAATATTACATATAATCAAATTTCATTTGTCAAACTTTAAGCAAGACCTTTTCTGACCACAGAATCAGCTAAGGCTTATATGCATGCCATGATATTTAGTCATATTACTTACTGTTATACCACATGGTCTTACACTTCAAAGACCATTTTGAAGCCACTTAAGTCCCTCTTCAAGAGAACACTGAAAACTATGGACAAAAAGCCTGAACAATATCATTACTGTAACATCCTAAGTAAGTATAACATTTTGGATTTCGATAGTTATCAAATATTTATGGATGCTTGCCTTATTATTAAAGTTTTAAATGGACCTGCTCCTCCTCCCTTAAGGGATTTTATAGGTAAAAAAAACTAGTGATGGAGTTAATACCAGAGCATTGACCAGAGGAGACTGTAACATACAACGGCGTAGGACTAAATTTGGCCAAATGGTGGGGTCAATCAGAGGCTCACTAACTTGGAACACACTGCCAGCCAATGTCAGGAACTGTGGCACCTACTCAGCCTTTAAAACAGCTCTGAAATGTTGGTTAAAAACCAACCAAAAATGCTCACACTAAACCATCCTTATTCTGTTTTTTTTTTTAAATATTTTGGGGACTCTCAAACTTTTTGAGAATGATTTCATGTGTTATTGTAACTACATGTTGTTAATGTAATGTCTGTGTGAATGTTCTGTTTCTCTTGTGTGTGTCCATGTTAACTGTCCTTACCTGCCTTAGGGCTGCAGATGTAAACTAGCTATTGTGCTAACTCCAGCATATTTACATTGAAGCTTTTGCTGATATGTTGATTAATATGCAATGTCCTAATTTAAATAAATAAATAATAAAAAAGAAATCATGGAAATGGCGTGAGCTCAGCTCGCTCTGTGCAGGTTAGGAGCACAGACATAGACTGTAAAAAATGTTTTTGTAGGATTTCTGTGATGCAGACAAAGATGAAATAATGAACGTGCCACACTAAAATTAATCTGAGTTGTACATTTTTGAATTTACGAAATATTGAGAATTAAATTATTAACAAGGTAAAAGACAACTTCAAAGCAAATAATTCAGTTCCAAAACATTAAATTCAATCTCAGATCATGCTTTACAAATTCACTATAATAATTCTAATAATTCAGTTTCTAGCTGCACAGTCCACAGAAAAGATTTACCAACAACAAAAGTTTAAGTATTAGTTTGTTTACCTATAAACACACAGACCTTAAGATATTCATCCATTTCTGCTGTGGCTAAGTTAAAAGACTGATGAAATTTTGCAAAAAACTCCCCCAGAGTCTTCTGGCCTTATCATAACAATAAGATTGACAGCAGCACGAGGAACCTAACCTGTGATCTCCTGCTTAAAGCCACAGGACGCCAAGCGCCACGTGGCAGACATGTAAAGAATTGCCATGAGGCAGATTCTCCTTGCTCAGAATGCCTTCATGAGTAAACATATTTGCATAAGTGGCTTAGCGACATGAATTATGGCGTCTCTTCCTTGGCATTTCCCAGCTGCCTTCTACCGATTCAATTGGGAGTGATATATGTGAGAAGATCAGGTGGCAAGGAGGAGGACCGGGGGAGGGGGGTGAAAGGGGGTTAAAAGGCCGCAACAAGTTCCCAAGTGTTTGGGCTGTGACCCCTGGGAGGCCCCACAGTGCAAGCCTGACCACAGCTGGGTACCGAGGCGACACACACTCGGGCTTGACCTTGAAATCAGACTGCGAGGGGTGGCATGTGTGCATTCTTTCTAGATGACTGACACGACAGTAAACTGTGGTGAGTTAGTGAGGGTTGCATTAACACTCAGATGAGGCTGCGCAAAACAGAGCAAAATATACACACAGAGAGTAAGCAGGACAGTTTCATACTTCTTATGATGACATGTGCCTCTAGCATCATTCATCGTTTCCATCATTCCATTCATTCGAGTCCATCACATTACTTAGTCTTCTTCTGTTTGCGGCAGGGATGGGCAATGATTGGAAAAGTCATTAACATTAAAAAAATCAAAAGGTTTGTGCAATGATGGCTTTGTCTTGTCTGCACCAGGTTGCAGTTTTTTGCCAGATGACCAGTGACCAAAAAGTTAATTGAGCATGACAGGAAGTTATGCACAGGAACCACCTAAAAATGCCCAGTGACTTTCAAAATAAAACAAACTGTGTCCAAACCAGATCGTATTTAATGTGATTATAACAATGAATATCAAATAGCACTTTGGCTTGAAATGCCCATGGATAGTTTGCTGTTCATGCTCGATTCACTGTAAATAAAGAGTTACAAAAGGGCCTGCGCCTAAACAGCGGAATCGCTTTCTCTGTAACTTTCACTTTCAGTTTGTCCCGTGACGAGGAGCAGTGACCCTTAGGCAGAGTCCTGCACTGGGTCAGGTACCCCCAAAAACAGCTGCTTTGCGGGTGGTTTTTAAAAACTTTTTTTTTTTCCCGGGTTCGGATCTGGGTGGAAAAAATAACATGCGGGTCGGGTCGCGGGTTTTAGTTTGACACATCAAAATGAATATAAAATAATAATAAATACAATAAATAAAAACGTAAGTTGTAAGCTGATTGTAAGGCTGTGTGACCAAATAGATTCTGGCTTCAAATCCGCAACATGGTGGAAGGCTGAGCCACGCTATCCAGTTCTTATAATACATCCATGGTTGTGACATGATCACGTTGCGTCGCTTAAGTCTGGACAGACAGTAAGTCTACTATTACACACGTAAGGTCCTTTTAAGAGATTAAAAGTTTAAAAGCATTAAACGTAAAAAACTAGTGATTTTACAGTTGTATGTGAGAAGATCACAGAGGGTTGATGATGGAGCTGAAGTCAGGCTTTTGTTGGAAGAGTTGCTTCATTCAGGTGCGTTGTTTACTCACTGGCATCTGAACTATGGCGATATACTGTTCAATTTTCAGACAATATGACCCAAAATGATTACTTTAAATAAGGTTAAGGGTCGGGCTGCGGGTCGTGTTTCAACGGGTCGGATCGGGTTGCGGTACTAATCGGGCTGATGCGCAGGGTTTGCGGTTTGGGTGCGGGTTTGTACGTCCCCGGGTCGAGGCGGGGCGGATCTTGAAAATTGGACCCTTGCAGGACTCTGCCCTCAGGTGTGGTGTGAGTGGAAAGAGAGAGCTGTGGGGATGCTGGTGATTGGGGATGCACCAATCCAATCCTGGTATCAGGAATCAGGAATCAGGTATCAGGTATCTGGAATCAGCGCCAATTCAGCCCCTCAAAGCTGGATCGGGTCAAGGTGGGAAAAGATCAGTACGAACTTGACACTGATGCTAAATTGTGATTTAGTCTACAAGGTAAAAAATTTTACAATCAGATAGTTATTTATGTAAATTCCGAAGCCTTTTTTAACCAAACTGCTGTCAAACATTTAAACACTTATAGTTTAAATAAATATTAATTCAGTGATTGCATATGTACTCATTTTTGTCTTTTACTCAAAACATTACTAGTCTTATCCCACAGCAGAGCACGTAGGTTATTATTTAACACTGGTATCAGATCAGGATCAGTATCAGTTGTCAGCGACCTTTTTTAAATTATAAACTAAGAGAGAATGATCATAAATGTTAATGTTCATGTTTATTTATGTCCAAACTTTAGGTTCATCCTTTAAAATATTTTTCCGATGATTGATTGCTGTGTTTTTTCCTTCACTAAACCTCTAAAATCCAATTCTGTCTTTGTGTTATTCTTCATTTTAAACTGTTTTACTAGCATATAAAATGCAGCTAATTGGAAATAACTCCAGATATTGAACGTTCAAAGTACTCCAGAAAAAAATGGACCAAAGCACTGACTCACAGGACGTTTTTTGACCGTTTTATGGTCAAAATGCACATAAAGGTCCAGGCAAGCATTTTGAGGCTCCGGTATTAAAGGGTTAACAATGTTTCTTTGTTGAACAGAGGTGGATCGATAATTTCTGATCTAATCAAGGAAGCCAGGAAATCTGAATCTAAATAAAACATGTTGTTGGCTGCTTTTGCCTGTAGATATCAGTTATTAGAGAGAAACACATCCTCCTAAGATGACTGCTGACATCACAATTGACTGTGCTCCACCTGGTTTTGCTCTCCATACAGACTGTTTTCCACTGCAGACACCAAAGCCAGAAACAGAAATCACAAACAGGTCAGACAAATGCAATACAATGTGCATCCAACGAATGTTGCATATTTGTGAGTGATTAAAATGTGATTTTTGTCATTACACTTCAGTTCCAGAGTAAATTAGCTCTGAATTCGTTGTCTTGAGAGAAACAGGATAATTATTTTTAAAGGTCAGCTGGAGAGCAATCACATCACCCTCTACAACGTTCATTCTACAAATCCACCGCCATGCCCCCCTGATATGTTCTTCTGGTGCTGTGCTGGTGATTCGAGTCAATTAGAGGTGTGCTTGTGAATTTCGTTAGTGTTTGAAAGGAGAGGAGAAAGCTGTCAGTCAAAAGGCCACACTGGCTTTGTATCTAGGGGGCTGCGAGGGGCTCTAAACCTGTATTTGTATGAATAAAAATGAAGGGATTTAGGAGCAGGCTGTTTCTTCTGCAGACTTGTCAAAAATCTGACCTTCGCTGTTGCAGAGGGGGTTGCTGGGAAAGGAAGGGTGGATGGAGAGAATTGAAGATTTGAGAAGCTGAGGCTCAGTGACTTTTGCATAAAAAAGGTGCGAGTGGAAAAAAAAATGTGCGCAGGAAGAGAGGAAATAAAATGTATGTAGGAATCAAAGGCTGCTCTCTGTGCTCTTGTACTCTCTGAGGTATAGAAGGAATAAGATAAATCCACAGAATTATTCAACGAGAGATTGAGACAGATTTGTGCGTGTGATGGCTATCCTATATAGAAGAGACCCCCTGTCAATCAGCTAAGAGACAAAGACTCAATCCAAAGCTCGGTCCAACCCTTCAGAGTACAATAATACTTTCAGTAGATTCTTTTCTTTATGCGCTTTGATGGAGTCACTACAAAGAAAGGTAAGTCTGATATCAGAGCCACTTTGTCCCTGTCAGTGGGATCTTTTTAATTGAGCTGTAGCATCGAGACGAGACACCACAGCTCACTTCAAGCTCACTGCAAAGGCTGAACTACCACTGATGGAGTCATACATCATAAAAACTTGATAATAAGGGCGACAAGTGTTGACAAAATTATCATGTATTGATACTCATTCAAATACATGGCCAGCACAAACGGACCAAAACTAGAAGCTGGCACAAATGGCTCAACGTGTTTTTGTGATATCTTTGAATAGAGTTTAATAAGTTGATAATGCTTAAGACAAAGGAGTTCAGAGCTTAAGTTATCCACATTTTCCTGATTCTCAAAGGATGTTATGAGCAGATGGAAGCCTTCATTGCGTATCAAGACTGAACCTATGAAATATGGAGGTATCAACTGATGTCCCCCATTTGTTTCTGAGGCAGAGTACTAAATTTTATCATTAACTGGGGTGAAGGGTGGGGGGCATATTGGAAAGGGTGAACTTAAACTAGCTTTGTTAAATTTAGGATGAGGTAAGGAAGAGGGCTTCAGCCTCTTTGCAGAAACTAGAGATGCACCAGTCAAGGCTTTGGGTATCGACCGACACAGATACAGATCCAATACCAGTGTTAAATAATAACCTGCAAGTCCCAATGTGGGATAATACTTACGACAGTGTATTAGGGCCACTAAAGAAATGAAATAAATAAATGAATTTTCAAGAAAAAAACTCAAAATTTTTGAGTTTCTAAAGTCGTAAATTTGCGACTTGAGAAACTCGAAAATTTTGATTTTTTTTTTTCTTGAAAGAACAGAAGTCAGCAACAGTAGTCAGCAACAGTAGGTATGAGGAAAAACTGACCCATTTATTACTAACCAATGGGTAACAAAAACTGCTTATATTGGAGATTTTAGATGCATTCCGATATGATACCAATATTTGTTTTTTTGCTGATATCGCACCTATATCCGATATCAATATCAGACAGGGACACCACTACTTGAAACCTGAGCATAAGATGTACACAATCTCCTGAAACCTGAGGGTTTTCTGAAAAAAAAAAAAAAACTGAGTTGTTGGTTTCACTAAGGATTTTTTGTCTCAGCCTCTGGAGCACATATAAACATGAAATGAAAACCATTTGAAAGTGCTGAACTTGGGCTTTTATGGAAATCCTTGCTGATGTGTCCAGAGATCCCCCAACATTTCAGCCCTTAGAAGCCAGTAGCATGCTTATGCTAACCTGTGCTAAGCCTTCTGAGCGCTAAGGAGAGGAAGGAGACTACAACGTGCTGCTGCTGCAGTGTAAATGTACGAAGGTAAGATCTATCTCCAACAAGATGGACAAGCTAGCCGTGCTAACCCAGCACCAGAGAGAATACAGAAAGGCAGAGTAGCATCATGCTATTCACAGCCATGGCTAATGCAGCTAACACCAGACACCAACGCCACATTGGAAGAACTTCACCTGCTGTGAGCAGACAGGATCCAGGAGACAGATACTGAACAGACTTCTATTTATATATTAGAATATATATTATATATTTATATATTAGAATTTTGCACTATGAACTTTCTTGTATTGCTGCTGTAACTCTGAATTTCCATTCAGGGATTAGTGAAGTACATTCTATTCCTTTTATTAGTCACACGTCTTTAGATGATGAGACCGCCTGAAATGACCTATACATCCCATCAGATTGCATCCAGGGATAAACACATACGTGGCTTCTGGCCTTAAAGATATGTACACATAAATGTTGTTTACGGCGCCTGAGGTTTTTGGAGCCGCAAGTGAAATCTTGAAGAAGTTCAGTAAAGGCTTCAAACATGAACTTTTCTTCATAGAAACAAATAATGTCTTAAATTTTAGCTCAGCACACCTCACTTCTTTCCAAATCAGCTCACATAAAGTCAGATGCCGGCCACAGAGCTGTGGAAAGCACTCAGATTATATGGGTCTAATGAGGTTAGGGATGGAGCATTAGAAACCGGCTCTATCCAAAGACTGAGCAAGGTGGAGATGTGGCATCAGCATATGGTCCATCATAGGCCCAGCGTCTCCAACTGAGCTCTCATTGTTCAGGAGCAGAGGGAGGACCACATTTTCCAGGAGCCCAGGAGGTTTTTTTTTCTTTCACAGAAAGGAGACAACACTTCCTTTCCCAGAGCAATTTTTCTCTCTGCTTGACAAGACTCCCTGCTATATTTACCCAACTAAAACTGCAGATGATATACTTCCAGCTGCATTACTCTCCAGCTCTAAGGCACATGGTCCTGTCAATCACGGCCAGCAGAACAGAACCACCGGAGCAGTGAAACTCTGAGCCAGTCAGAGTGCAACAGGGAAAGATGGAAAGAAAGAAAACAAGAGAACAGAGAGGGAGAGGGGGCCAAGAAACCTAATTCATATCTCCTCGCTGGTTGGCTTTTGTTGTTAGAGCGAGCGGAGATACACACCAGAGTCAATGGAATTACTGGGCTTTCATTAAGCAGACAGCTGGGCTGCTGCAAAGCCTCCGAGCAGCAGCGAAGAGCCCACCCGCAAGATCTCCCAACAAAATATTGCTGTATGAGACAAAAGCTACCTATTAGAGATCTACTAGGTTGTTACTCTGCTTCCAAAACAAAACAAAACAAATTGATCAATCTGTCAAGCACAGATTTCAACCTCACTGCGGTTATTTGATCTCCATTTTGTCTCTCATCGGGGCCTGGATGGAACATGTGAGAGGCTGGGTGCACGGAGAGTTGGGCTCATAGAAATTCATCACTTCATGCGAGTTTTCTAAAAGTATTTCAGTTTTTACCTGTGATTAGCACTCTGGTGGAAAACATTGATAAGGTTCATACAAGAAGGAGAGGAACTCAGCTTATTGTTGATTTGGGAGCTGAAGGCAAAGGGTTTACAGGGAGAGGGAAAAGGAAAGAGGGGGGTTAACCAGTGTGGTGGATTCCTCCACAGCCAGCAGCGCCTGTCCATCTCACTGTGGCAGAGGCATTCCCCTGAGGGAGGCAGCAGCAGTGGGGGCTCAGGCTGTGGAGCTCCATGTGTTGCATCTTTCCCATTGCTGATGGCTTGTACGAGCGGAGCTGTAAGGCAGAGGGAGCTGCCAGGACTCTCATTGCAAAGGCATGACAACATGCAGGATTGTCCTAAGAGCCAGCTTGGGCTTCTCCCAGAAAGGGGGTGGGGGGGGGGGGGGGGGGGGCTGAGACCTCTGCTGCATTAACACACACTTAGACTTACAAATGATCAATCACCACCAACAGTGCTACAAGATTGTCTAAAGGCCATGATCATTATATTACCTCTGGCTTTAAGCTCAGGAGGCCTGCGTTCTCAACTGATTTTCCTTCTGTAGCATGGAGCAGAGCAACAGAACAAAAGACGAGGAGGAAGACACTCTCACAATGATAATCCTCTGTCATAATTTAACAAATGTTTGTTTTAACTGCACTGAAAGAAAGTTCATGGGCAAGCTGAGTGAAGCAGCACAACTTTGACTCTTCATCTTGAAAAAAGCACGATTCATTTTAATACAGTCCCTTTTGTTGTAACAAGAAAGACTCAAACAAACTGGTTCAACAGTCATTACTCAAAGGTCAGTAGCAACAGTTACATGAGGAGTTTTTCGTCTTTCTGAGTGGAATCTTTCCGAACGACTTTTCCAAAAACAATAGTATAGATGGAAAGGAATATTCCAATCTCTGGTCTACATGCGAAGCTGTAATCAAACAGAATAATCAATGGGGCATTCGCAGAAAAACGTAAACATCACGAGATTTATCAAAGCTGAAGGACGACAGTTTGTTTATCACGGTGTTGCAATACCCCGTATTGCGAGTTTGTCGTCCGTCCAGTCTTGATATTATGTTCATTTCTTTCAAAAGTTGAATCAAAAACAAACTTTCCGCAGCAGTCCAGTGCTGACTGCTCGCCACCATTTTTAAAGTTGAGGAATGTCTTAAGTTGCGTCTTATGTCATATCTGAGCATGCGCTGAAAGAACACACTCTGACAGCTTTCCATTTGAGTGGATACATGATACCTCAATGAGTTTGGGGAAAGGAATATTCCACCCCTGTGAAACCGATTAAATGTCCATTCAGATTGGCACTTTTCTTTCAAAATGAGGTGTATACAAAAGTTAAATTCTTTCCGTTTCAGCAAATAAACCGAATGCAAGCGGAATATTTGGGTCCATGTATGTTGTATGTTGTAGAAATCCCTGAATCTGTCTGTAAACTGATCAAAACACCTTAAAAAAAATAGCATGAGGTCTTCATGACATAATGAGGTCATCATATGAGGATCTTCTAACTGGTTCGTGACACGTTGTAATGGGCTCAAACAACCTGCACCCCCTCAGCCCAACGTACCTTTAATGTTGTTGAGTATGTCTTTGAGTTGGCCAAAGCTGTTCAGTAATGGGTCCTGTTCTTCATCCTGGACAAGGAAAAGAAAATGATCAGAGGACGTGTTTGGAGCACCATTCCCTAAACAGAATGCTGTAAAATGTTTTTTTGATTGAAAATGATCCAAATGTAGTACTATAGAATGATTTTTGTTTTCTGAAGATTTTTCTCTGTCTTCACTCTGAGTGTATCTGCACCTTTTGCTTGTTTAAACCACAGACAGTGTGAATCTTGGGAGTAGTCTTAAGTTCAGTGGAGGACACAGAAGCGCACGGTGTTCCTGTACATTTGTGTCCTTATGTTTTTGTGAAGCTCCAGCAGACAGAAGAGCAGCAGCAGACAGAGACTGCAGCCACACGAAGAATGTAGTTTACCAGTGGTTTATTGGTAACCTGACTAATTTGGTAGAGATACACACCTCTGGTGTGACCAGTAGACCCCGGATATTTGTCATTAAAAGAAAACTCTGCCTGCATTTAGCACTTTCATTATGAGGTCCATTTTAAATTCTGTATTCTTCTATTTTTTTAATTCAATTTTAAATATTTTTATTGATATTGCGCTTTATTTTTTTTTTTAAATGAATCTGAATTTCAATGCTGCACTTCATAGTAAGGCTTAACGATTTGGGAAAACAAACAAATTGCTTTCTTTATTTTTTGAACGCACCCAGACAACTTTTCATTTGAGTGGATACATGATACCTCAATCGGTTTGGGGAAAGGAATATTCCACCCCTGTGAAACTGATTAAATGTCCATTCAGATTGGCACTTTTCTTTCAGAATGAGGTGTATACAA
Organism: Halichoeres trimaculatus; assembly: GCF_033239565.1. Classification (NCBI taxonomy): domain Eukaryota; kingdom Metazoa; phylum Chordata; class Actinopteri; order Labriformes; family Labridae; genus Halichoeres; species Halichoeres trimaculatus. The sequence goes on along the minus strand of NW_027437186.1, from coordinate 5,376,151 downwards.
AGGTTAAATTCTTTCCGTTTGAGCAAGCACAATATTTAGGCCCATGTATACGTGGCCATTGTGAAATTTCCCTGACCCTCAGTTGTCAGAGTAACAAACCATACAGAATAAAGTGAACACAGGGTTTGGCTCACTCTACGGTATGGATCTCTGTAACTCACAGGGTGTTTACCAAAAAAATAGACTTTTGCTGGTTTATAAGAACAAGTACAAGTTACCATATTCTCTCCAGGTCTGTTGTTATTTTTTTTTTTTATTTAAGCTTTTGCAGTTTGGAAATTTAATTCGATTACTATGCAATGTTTGTTTTAATTTGATTAATTGTTCAGCCATACTTCAGAGAAATTGTTAAAGTCAAACAAAATTAATATTGTGTTGCTTTTGTTTCCTGTTGCTGTACCGACCAAAAAACTTTAAATCAAGTCCTGAACTGTGACACAATGTTTGTGTGCTGTTGCAAGCCACATAGAACACCAGTACCAACAGTATAAGAGCATGACAGATTTTATTAGCCTTTTAATTGACTTACCCACAAGTTGTCTACCCTAAATCTCACCCATATTTGAAATTAAGTCTGTTAATAAAAAGGAAAAAAAGAGTTTTTATAATTTTATATAACTCACCAGAGGTGTGTGGGTGTTCCATCTGGAGTTCCTCTTGATGGCTCCAACAACAGTGCTTATTTCACCCTGCACGATGTAAATATTCTTGTCCACCATGCTGCCAGGCTGTGAAATAAACAGAAGAGATGACTTTTGAGAAATTTGAGACATTTTTTTTAATATACCATATATATAAATTTTATGTATATTGGTGTTTTAAGTCCTCAAATTTAACTACTTTGCTTAAAGCCACAGTAGCATGATAACATGGCTGTACTTCAATCATTTATTACAGCTAAAATATTGTTAAAGAGGGGGTTTTGTGCTTCCACAAAATATTAAGTAACAAAATATAAAGTAACAATGCCGTCAAACCTCTGCATATTGATGTTTTGCAGAAATCCCTGATTCTGTCTGTAAACTGATAAAAACACCCAGTTCTATAAACAGCACAAGATCTTCACAGGACTAATGATGAGGTCATCATATGAGGATTTCCTCACTAATTCATGATCCCATCCAGGGGTGGGCCTCAAACACCAAGGTCTGCCCACAGACCTCCACAGGGCTGGCCAATCAGAGGAAAGGGGAGAGAAAGGGCAGCCAAAACGAAGGTGAAATAAGAGTTTCCCATAACACCAGTGAGAGAAAAACAGGGATTTGATTGAGTTTAAATCTTGTAAAACTACTACAGGGGCCTGGGAGGGACAGAATAAAGACTTAAAAAGCTCAACACCCTCTCTTTAAAGGCTGGCCCCTACACTAAACCAACAAGTTTCATGTGTTCAGTTTTATGAGATATGTTTTTCAGCGTCTCTTTGTTGCTCTTCCTCTACATGACTGATTCGCTTCCTGCTGTTAGAACGCAAACATTAAAAACGTCCTGCTCTCTACATGCCAGTGTGCCCAGGTGAATTCTGATCTCAGTCAGCGTGGTGACGACACTTTGTCCTTCTGCTGTCTCCTCAGCTCGTCTGTCAGTGGTGCTGACAGGACGGCTGTGACACCAACGCTGTGACAGAGGTCACAGTCGGTTTGGATGAAATGGCTTGATGCTCCACAGGCATTTACACGCCTTTGATACCTCATGGTGTGAATTTTAGGTAAAACAACTCGGCACACCATGAGACTCAAAGGAAAAACCTTTGTGACAGACTACATCTGTGAGGCACAGATTCTCAGGAAGTTCATTTTATTTGAAGCAGTTTGATTCATTATCTGGCAAACATCATGGTTGTGCTGAGGCTGTCGTGGCTTTGTGGTTAAAGATGCAAATGGAGTAAAAAAAAACTGTCAGAGCTTCTCATCACAGTATGAGGTCCAATATTTATCAAATGGGAGTACAGGAACACCTGTCCATAGAAAAATACTCAAACATTGAAACGTCCTCACCTGGATGTGTGACAGGAGTGTTAGAAAGAAACCAGAGGACGATAAGGAACATCTCCTGCTTCTGTCTGAGATTAATGCTGATATTAGTGCTGTCAGGCGATTAAAAAAATTAATCTAATTAATTACAGGATTTGTAATTAATTAATCTAATTAATCGCATTTTAATCTCATATCTGCTTCAGGTCCCAAAATAAAGAATTTGAATTCCAGGACATTAAAATTACATTAAAAGACATTAAAAAAACCTTTAAAGATAAGGTGGGAATATATACAACACATTTTTAGGTACCCTGAGGCATAAGGAACACATGAAAAAAGTTTTATGGTTCTATCTTTACACAATCTACACAGTCCTGCACCTAAGATAAGCTGATTTGATTTTTAGGATGGTTTTTGCTTCTGTCACATTTTTACCCGATGTGGACTCAATTTTCACTGCAATATGAACTTCTATACTTCTATGAGGTCAGGAGAACCAGGGCCAAAGGCTAAAAACTGTGAGGAACTATGTACAAAACACTTATTTCAAGTCTTGGATCAAAGAAAAGTGAAGTATTTTCAATGTTACATGCTCTAGACACAGAAACTGTTGCTCATTGGTGCAGAGCAGCCCCAAGCTGAAACATGACACCAGGAAGATGGAAGCAAATTTTCAAAGAATTCTTTAGATTTAAATACAGGACAAATATCGATCATTCAGGGCTTGTTTAATGCAGTAAAGACTGTAGAATTATCTGTTTTTTACAGAATTGAGCTAGAGCAAACGGTTGATTTCCAGCAGATTTTCAAAAACCCTGCGGGTTTGGGATCTAGATTAATCTGCGTTAATTTTTATGACACGTTAATTTGCGGTGTAATTAATTAATCTAATTAACGCGTTAAAATGACAGCCCTCGCTGATATATTTAATATGCCAGACTGAAACATTGTTTGACTCCACCAATATGTCAACATTAAGCCTGAGAGCATGCAGAAGCTTTTCTTCATTGTCTTGTTAGATAAAACATCTAACATGAAAAAGGACAATGTAGCAGGAAGTCCACATTCAGTAAAAAGGCTTAAAGCCCAACCTGAATTTTCACCTCAGTGTGAGCACAGACTCTAAGAAGTGACCTGCATATTTCCATGTGTACTCTGACAATGCCTGAAGCTAATATGGAAAACCAAACAGAAGCAAAATGACTACCTGTTCATATTTGACAAACAGTATACCTCAAAATGGCCAGATTAACCTTTTTCCTCATGTCATGAAAGCTGTGCCGGATTAAACTCTTACTTTATAAGAAGATTTATAAGCGGTGAGACAAGAGGGCTGAGGCCATCTCTTTGAATTCATGGTAAGCAGCCTCTTCTGTATAATAGGAGGGTGAAGGTTTGGTAGGTAGAAGTAGAGATTTATTGACGGAGTGACTGGCTGTTGTAGCTGTTAGATTTTTACAAGAATTGCAAAGACTACATTTTAAACCACTTGTCTGATTTAATGCTACTGAGTCTTGAGATTATATTTTCGGACATAATTTGCACAGTTAATTTGTTGTAAAGCTAAAGCTCTGTACATTTTCTAGAAACTCAACAACAGTTACAGCTGACATCCTTAAATGAATGTTGTTTTGATGTGAAAATGTGAGTGTTTAAAAAACACATCAGAGGACAAAGGAGCGGATTAAAGATATGAAATGGTAAAAAAAAGACAAAAACTGGTGCAAAAAAATAGTTCAGAATGCCGGTTCAGAAATGAATATTGATTGTGGGTCAGAATAATAAGGGTGGGACAAAGAAATGATAAACATAAGTGTTGGAATTTTTTGATATACAATTTTTAAATTTTGACTTTTTTGTTCTTTTCTTTTTTTTCGAATTTAAATCTTTCATTATAGTCTTTGTTTAAAAGCTGGGTTGGAAAAACGTACCACATTTCTCCAGCAGAAAGCAAAATGTTTTCCGTGGCCTATCTAGTTTGATGACGTCAGACCCCCTGAATAAATCCCAAAAACTGACTTATATGTGATGTGCATTTTTGGGGGGAAAATATGGCTCCTGATAAAGTCTGTAAACTTCATTATCATCATCAACACTCAACTTTTTCACCTGGTCTTGTGTTTCAGAGGCAAAATGGAAATCGCAATAATCTGAAATATTAAGGACGATGCGTAATGACTCGAATCAGGAGAAAAGCATATGTCTCCCTATGTCACCACAGTGTTGTATTTAAAAAAAAAAAGTAGGGGTGCACCAATCACAATTTTCTGGCCCATTACTGATCTTTAAAAAGCCTGACCTGCCAATACTGATTTGGGCCAATACCAATTTTTATTCTTTAATTTTTATAACTGACAACATATATCTTCAATGTTCAAATCTCATTTTATTGAAAAAATCATTGAACAATACCTGTGAAACAATAAAATCTCTATGTTTCAACTAGGGATAGGTACCGAATTAGGTACTTTTATAGGTACCGACTGAATTCTGTCAAAAGTACCGGGTACCGATTAATCTAAAACCAAAAGGTACCATGTCTAGGTACCTAAATGCACCTTTGTGACTGTGAGGGAGCGGAAGACTAGGCGATTTTCCATGCTGAACATAAACACAGCATTGTAAGGTTATATTTTGAGAAACAAGTATGTTAAATTGAAAAAAATAATAATATTTTATCATTAAACAAATAAATATTTTTTTTACCACATAAACACAAAAAAGTACAGAAAAGTGGTACCGTTGAGTACCAGTACCGATTGCAAGCTATCAGGCATTGGTACCGTATCGTTTCAAACATGAAAGGTACCCATCCCCAGTTTTAACTCAAAAAAACAACAAAGTGTCCTGAGTTTTAGGTCTCACAGCAAAAAGCAACAATGGCTGGCTGTCAGACCTTCCTGGAGGTATATAAGATCTGTTTCATATGTAAGGATGGGAATACTGATCCCTGATCACCGACCGCGATACCCCAAAATTGAGGAAATCGGCACCAATCGATCAGCCAGCCGATGGATGGTGCATGTTTTTCACCAGAGTCGGTGCATGTCTAAAAAACATCACCTTTCAACCTTAGCTGCTATTTGCACATTTCTGACATCGGTCAACAAATCTATGTTCCGCTAATGTTGTATTTAATTTCTCCTTTAAAACTAGTAGTGATGTTAATTTATAGCTGGTGTATAACTCTCACAATCCTTATTGTTGTATATTGTAACTACAGTTCTTATGTGGATATCTTATTTTATTTTATTCTTTTTTTTTGTATTTTTCTACTTACTCTTTTAATTGCTGCTGTCAACACAACAATTTCCCACTTAAGGGTCAATAAAGTCACTCTACTCTACTCTATTCTATTCTTTTCAAATCATTTCAGCCCAACAAAATAGTCTGACTATGAAAAACAATCCTGATAAATCCAGATTCTGATCCTGCCGTAAAGCTCCATGTCATGTCGTACTAACATCGCCCCCTAATAGAGAAGGTTTTCCTTGGTCAGAAGCAGAGTTTGCTGATGTTTACACAGCACATAACACTACAGAAAACTGACCACTGATCATCTGGGATCAGAGACACCTGAGGGACAGGTGAGCTTTGATTTCATCAGTCTGTGATGATGGAACAAGGAGGTTTGAGTACACTGAGGTACTGAATTTTAACAGAGATCACTGAAAGAAATACTTAACAAATAGAGCATTACTTTCACAGTTGAAATAGATATGTCAGTTAGAGCTACTGAACTTTGGTCAGTTTTAAGAAATCAAATGAATATCAACAGATTTTAGCCAGCATGTAAAGGTAAATGTCAAATGAAGCTCTTCCTCTTGTCTTTACACCACTCCAAGGGTTTTTACCTGGTCACACAACCCGGACAAGAAGCACCAACCCTCTGATTGAGAAATGCCTACCACTGAGACAGAGATAGTTTTGGTTTTATCTGAGCAATTATCAGTCATGGCTCTGAGGTGTTCTGTGCTGATACAGGTGAGAGGTGTTGGCCCTGTGATGCCTGTGAGGTCACATCAACAGTAAGGCAGCTCTAGCAGTGTACACATCCATTTTTAAAGCCACAAAAGTTCCACAAGACCAACATCCTGCTACTCCTGACACAAATTTTCCAGGTTATCAAAACCTGGGGTCATCATACAACAGCTTTGAGTTTTGCCTACCATGTTGTTCCCTTCCCTTTTAGCTGACCGCTCTACTCACACTCCCAGTCTTGATCAAGAGTGATGTGGCGGCTGTTCTGTCCTATAAACAACTGTGCAAACATTTACAGTGTGGTATACGATGTCAGTGTGAAATTTTATAGATTAAATATGTGTGAGAAGTGCCAGACTTGGGGGGATTGAATATTCCGTGCAGGATGCCCCCAAAGCCACACCGGAATCCAGGCCCTGATAACTGCGCACATTAGAGCTGTAAAACGACAAGTATTTGTATCAAAACATTGGAGCGCAGACCAAATGGGGATGCAAATCCAGTTTCACCACACTGACCACAACAGGTGCTCACCACACACATACAGCTGGACGTAGCCAATTATATAGGCTATGAAAACACTGTATAAGTCACTTTTTCCACAAATCACCTCACACATACTGAGTTTACATCTTTTTATCTGTGATGAGTTACAGCTGGGAAAATAAGTTTTGAACGCATCAACTTTTTTCTCATTACATTTATTTCCAAAGCTGCAATTAGATAATGATTATGTGGGTAAAGGCAAAGAGCTCTCTGAAGACATTCACAACCTGATTGTTGCTCAGCATCAGAATAGAACTGGTTACAGACTTATATCAAAGCACCTGAATATTCCAGTCAGCACCGTTGGGGCCATTATTTGCAGGTGGAAGATAGTGCTGCACGATTTGGGGAAAAGGTGCGATTTGCGATTAGGTGGACAATATTGCGATTGCGATTGTGCTTGCGATTTAATAAAAAAAGTTGTGTCATGATGAGTCTACAGACTTGCTTGGTTATCATGGAGAAAAATCTGAATTGCATGTGCTGACATTGCGATTGCGATTGCGATAACCTCTTTTGCGATTACGTAATTGCATGTGCTGACATTGCGATTGCGATTGCGATTGCGATTGCAATAATCGTGCAGCCCTAGTGGAAGAAGCACCACCTTACCATCAACAGGCCACGCACAGGAGCTCCTTGCAAGATTTCTGACCAGGGAGTCAGAAAGATAGTCAGAACAATACTCAACGAGCCAAGGACCACCCTGAGGCAGCAGGTACAATTGTTACAGAGAAAACAACAGGCAATGCACTCCACCGCCATGGCCTCTATGGACGCTCAGCCTGCAAGACTCCATTCCTCAAGAAAAGACATGTTGAAGCTGGTTTAAAGTTTGCTAAACAGCATCTTGACAAGCCTGTAGAATACTGGGAGAATGTTGTCTGGTCAGCTGAAACCAAAACTGAACTTTTTGGCTGTCATTCTACATACCATGTTTGGAGGAGAAATGGCACTGCACATCACCCAAAAAACACTACACCAACAGTGAAGTTTGGAGGTGGAAGCATCATGGCATGGGGTTGTTTCTCATCTCATGGTGTTGGCAAACTTCATATAAATGATGTAGCAATGAATGGAGCCATGTATGGGGAAATTCTTGATATGAATCTGCTGCTATCCACCAGGATGATGAAGATGAGACGTGGCTGGACCTTCCAGCAGGACAACGATCCAAAGCACACGGCAAAGTTGACTCTCAAATGGTTTCAAAAAAAGAAAATCAATCTGTTAGAATGGCCTAGTCAATCGCCTGACTTCAATCCAATCGAACATTTGTGGAAAGAACTAAAGAAATGGGTTCACCAGAGAATATTGCAGATTTTGGCCCATTCCTCTGCACAGAAGACAATCTGTGCAGAGGAATGGGCCAAAATCACACCTGAGCAGTGTGGGCCATTAGTTCAAACATACAAAAAGCATCTGGAAGCTGTCATTGCAAACTAAGACTTCTCCACTAAGTATAAGATGAGTCTCACTTAGCGTGTTCAATACTTTTTTTCTGTGTTATCGTACTAAATTCCACATAATCATTATTTATGGACCTGAACGTTGTGATTTCTTTTCATGTGTGGATTATTTGAGTTAATACCGATGTCTGGAAGAAATTTTGTTTGAATTGCATCTTTGGAAGTAATTGTGATGAAAAAAAGTTGACACATTCAACACTTATTTTCCCCACTGTAAGAGCAGTGAGCTCAAACAGTAACTACCTGTGACCATCAGTGAGGAGCAGGGGAGGGGGCCATGAATCAAAACTTAAATGAACCATTAGCTAGCAGTCAAGTCAAAGACTCTTGATCCCAAAAACCTAAATTTTAGCAGTGTGGCTTGTTGACATCCAGTGCAGTAAACAGTGGCACGTGGCGTTCCTGTGTATTTGTGTTCCTATGATAATGTGAGTTTCAGTTCAACCTGATGGAGCACCTGCAGGGCAGCAGGAAAAAAGAGGCTGTAGCTTCACAGGAAACAGGTACAAATTCAGTTTTTCTGGGGACAGTTCTGCAATAAAAATGAGGAGGAAAACATCTCTAGACTTTACTTATCAAACAGAAAATCTGCCCACATTTAGCAACTGGGGGGATTCACCTCAAACCCTCTATAAAATAATTTTTATCTACTTTCTTATTGTAACAGTATTTTTGCATCATTTCAAACTTTTTTTTTTAAATCTGATCAGCCCTGCATGTCTGAACTGTTGATGTTGCACTCTAGTAAAAGTTCTTAATAAAAGAACTAAAATTTCAAAATCGGCCGTCAACTTAAGAAAATTAGGCTGATAAGGAACCCAGGCAGATTTACTTGATCATGGACTCAATTTGTTAAATTAGTTAAGAAACTGACCCTCTGAAGTTAGCCAGTCCTCTCTTTGGCCTGTTGCTGCTGTCGACCATGGATCTTTTCTTCTCCCTTTGGTTTATGTTTTTTCTCTTGTTTCATGAAGTCAAATTTTTGAAGTCCACTTTTTAGTTTATCATTTTTTATCTTGCTTCATTCCTCTTCTAGAAATAGTTTCATTAATCTTGTCTTAGTCTTAGAGGGTAGAAATACAGGAATACTGGGCAGCTGTATTGTTTGCTGCAGTATTTACAAGTGTTTTTAGGTATATAATTAAATTCCAACCTTAAAGATGCTGTGAGGAGGATCTGTTTGATTAGACTGCCTCGCCACCTCCTGGACAAAAGTCTAACGCACACTGTCATAAACATGTGACTTCTAACCAGGTGTGTTTGTTTTGGAACAAATTTTCTTTGTTCAAGTCAACTTTTTACTGGATACAACGTGATGAGGTATTCATCAGTACAGTTACGTAGCACTGTTGTTTGAAAACTGAGCACGAAACAAACATTGTAAGTTTGTATCAGTAGCCGGCTATATGTAGAGCTACGAGCAGCCAGGTGCTATGATGTATCCGTAGGCTAATGTGACAACAAGCTAACTGTGAGTTTGTACAGTAATTTAGTTGGCATTCATATGTAGTGCTACTGACAGCCTGATGCTGTGAGACGTGTCCGTAATGTGTATCGTTAGTGAATCCTGGTTATGTCCTACCAGTCATCTACCAATCAGAGCTAACGTAACCTCACTCTTCATTTTATTGATAGACTCAAGTTGAACAGACCACTGCAGAATAACTGCTGACTGTGGGTTGAAATGAACATTATCACAAACAGATTAGCTCTTTTAGCCTTTAGCTTGTGCTCTATCTCTCTCCTGTTTATCTTTCTTCTGCTCTTCTGCCCTCCTTCTGTCAGACAGTTAGGCTCCAGTGTCAACCATCACTACAAAATTAATCACAGAAATCATTTTCAGCAGAGAAAAACACACATCTCTCTTCTCACCACTTAATTTTGTCAGCTGGTGTGGTGCTGTCATAGAGATTCGAACGTGCCGTAAATCAGTCTACTCTTTCTCGACCCGATCGGGAAGCTGTAGAGAGGCTACAAAGTGGCATTTCGAAATAACCTACATTGACGCTGTTAATCTCATTTTAAAGTGTGGATAATGATCTGGCATATATCTGAAGGGAGACTTTTTCAAGATCACTTAGGAACTCCTCACTGCCCCTTTAAATTATAATAACAGAAGCTTGCTGTGTCCCTTTTTTCCCATTTTTTCTTTTACAATTTAAACATCTGTGTTGTGTGCTTACATGTTGATATGTTTTTATGTCGCTCTTCTATTGCATATTGAGCTGCTGCAGACTGTGTAACAACAACATACTCAGACTCCAATCCATCACTGTATTTGATTTGGTTTACTGGAAACACAAACAGTGGAGCGGTCTTATGCAATGTTGCAACACCTTGTGTAGGGACACTCTCAACACTGTTCATTATAACAAAGTACTGATTATGACCCTGGATAATGAAAGACACTTTACTCTCAAAGGTGTAACATCAACAGCACTCGATGTTATATTTTCCTCGCAGAAGACCATGACTGTCTTGGGTATTGACGTTCACAACATGTTCCATCTGTGAATACTGGCTTCACTTTTTCAAGATGCTGGCGTGTCAGAAAAGTGTACCATGAAGCACAAGTTTGGAGAAAAAGAGTTGACAACAGACACTGGCTTGGCAATATCAAATTTACAAGGATTCAACAGAAAATGAGGAGCAGGGCCCCTGAAACAGCTTATCACCGGTTGCTTGGAGCAATTTCAAGTTAAAGACAAGTCATGCTGCTAAAAGGAATGTGCAATGACTGCATGCAACCTGTAACAACACAACTAACTACTCTAACCCACTTCACAAAGCCACAAAGTATTCGACAAGCATCAAGACAGCATCGGACCCCTTGTAGTTGTACAGCATCAAGTCAGACATCCAAAACGGAGACATATAAAGCAAGACATGCCATCCTCCTGACTTCCTGAAATTTGGAGGCTAAACTGAAATGTGATTTTCAAATTTACCACGTGAGTCAGGCATCATTATAAGCTGTACTGTTGTGTTATCTTAAAATATGGTGTAACAACAGCATCTCACTATTATATAAATTACTAACAACAGAATCTGGATAACTGTTTAAAAAAGCTGATTGGATTGAAGCACCAATTTTTTTATTACTGAAGTGTTTCAGGATGGAGCCTGCTTTAGTTATTTTAACTGTGGCTAATGTTTTGCTCCACATAGCTCATTTCATGTTTTATTTTACAATGAATCGTGTAGAAGCAGAGAGATGGAAAAAAATAAAATGATGTAATATTTTCCTCCACACTGTACCTCATACTATTTAAAAGTACTATTTTATTTTGACCTGCAAGAGGATGAGTCAAGTTGGTGTTGGCAACTATTCTAATGGTGATCATAATGATTTGATTTCGAAAAGTTGTAGGTTTTTTAATAATATTTTAAGGTAATAAATTAGATTTTGTCAGTTAACCTCGGTTGTACTCACATAATATCATGAATTGATGTGATGGTTGTTTATTTCACTAGTAGTTTATGTTAATAAAGGCCGATTTTCTGCTACCCCAGAAAATGTCTCTATTTTTCACACTCTACTGTTGGCAGGTATGCTGGCCTCGTAGTAAAACACCTGAAGTAGTAGACATAAGTCTGTGAGGTGTCTGTCAGGTGAGCTTTAAAAGCTGGATAATTAGATTAACTTGATCAGCAGCGTTTACTAGGGGAGTTGACAGGCTAGCTCTGCTCCACAGTGAGATGTTTAAAGCCTGCTGACAGTCCTCTGAGTCAAACACCCCCACAACAAGATGACAGAGGACTTGTCTTTCCTATAGAAGGCATTAAGAGTCAAAGAGGTGTTGCATAAACTAATCAATTACTGCTCACAAATCAGCTAAACACCTAGCTCAACTAGCTAGCAGGTCACCTGGCCATCAGTCTACGGTTTGTCAGTGTCTGTCCTTAAAGAAAGTCTGCTCTGACTCACTGGTTTACAGAGTTAAACTCTGGCTGACAGGGATACAAAATCATATTACGTTTAAAAGAGATAATATACATTACCTGTGTGATTGCTACTTCAAAGATGGAGTCTTGTTTCTGCTAATGCTAGCTTAGCTCGGCTAGCTAGCCGGCCAACAGTGCCCGATGAAGACCAAAGTTCAACCCACTACGACCGGATGGCTCGCTGAAAAACTCGGACATTCCACTGTGGGATAACCTTATATCGTCCAACACCGCTTCTTCACTCAGTCTTCATGAAAAAGCTCCATACGTGGGTAAATTGAACCCCTTCCTGCAGCTGTCACTCTGCTCCTGGTAAACACACTGACGTGGAAAAGCTCTGTGCTCTCAACCGAGCTTGACTATTGATTGATAGGCCGGTACACCGGTCAATTTAACCGCTATCAGGATTTGGGGTTCAAAAATTTTCGAGACACTTAAAATGTTTGACAAATTACCACCCGTAGAATATTTTACACTCTTTATATCAGTTTTTATTTCAAGAGAAAGAGAGCATTACATGTGAAACAGAATCCAAGGCGGGACTAAGAAAGCGGTAGTGCAGTTAAGGTTGGTTGCGCTGGGGTGATGACGTCAGTAGCACGGCCTGCATCACCAATGAGGAGCTCTGTCTCACTGCTCCTCTCAATCTGAGCCTGCAGGGATGAACCAATGACGAAACTGGCTGCTTGATAACAACCAAAGGCCCTGTGAGGACTTCCATTATAAAATGAAACAGTCTCACTTCAATCCGTTTTAAATTCATTTTTCAAATAAAGAAACTTAACTGCAAGGCCAAACTGTTTTGATTCTTCAGTTGTTGTTTCTTGCAACAAGTTTGACTAATTTCAGATTCACAGTACACTCTGATGTAGTCAACTCAGAGTCTAGACAGATTCTGGACCTGTAATGCCCTGTTTGCATTCACAGCAATCATTTTTCCTTGAATCAGACACTTTGTAAATCCTACTTCCTGAAAGGTATGTATTTTGGGTAGTCTGGCCTGGTCTGTTACTAGCTAAAGCCAAATATACCCCAGTATGCTATGGATATGGGTGTATTTGACCTGCTACAACCATAGACTGTATATAGAGTGGACATGGTTTAGCCATTTAGCATTGTATGGCCAAAATACCCCTATAAGAGGCGTGGCCATTGGTAGCAGTTGTGCAGCCAGAGTCTGTGCAGTGAAGACTGTGAGGGACCTGAGTGGAGCGGGGTGACAAAAACCATGATTTTTTTTTTTTTCAAGAGTCTAATCACTTCTTGACTCTACCTCCACAATCCCCGATAAAAAATACACAAGAACAGCAGCTGTCAATCAACGTTAAACGTGCCATAAAACCTTGTTTTTAACCTCTTATATCTACTGAAAACAAAACTCTTCAAAATAAAGAGGACTTGAATACAAGGCAGCCAAATGATATCTTAAAACCACCACAACAATTGGACGTAAGAAACATTTCTACGAGGTGTATTAATTTTTTAAAGTTTGGCCACAGCCCATCTGGAATGACTGGGGAGCTGGATTTTTTTTACCTATATGGCAGCCAGTCACCAAGGGGAGCAGTTTTTGTGGCGAGCTGATTTAGAGCTGAGCTAGATGACGTCCATTTTTTTCACAGTCTATGGTTTCAACAGGCTAATCTGTTTGTGCTAATGTTGATACCAACCCACATGCAGCAGTTATTCGGCAGTGGTCTGTTCAAACTTGAACCCCAAAGCGGTTCAGTTTTTGTCTCAGGGTGTCTGCAGGGTACATCCTCCTCACCTTTTCATTGATGACGCAGACCATGTCGTCTATCACCGACTCAGGTTAGTCGACCTGATGGAGGGTCAAGCAGAGTAAAGCAGAGAGATGATTGAGGACTGCTTTAGTAACTCCCACAGCCAACTCACACAGATTCTCTGAGGGCTCTCAGGATATGGTCTTTATGAAGCCCTGCACAATTCTGGGACCCTGATCAAAGACAGGAGCCCTCTGTAGCTGCTTAAAAAGGGTCCTTGCATACTGATGTGCCAGAGGATCTTGGGGTTTTTGAAGTAGGAATGCATGGCGTCTGGTGAGTCGAGCTGTCATGTGGCTTCAGACTCAACCTTTCTCTGCATGTGTTGACATCCCAGACGTCGAGGAGAGGCTTGACATCACTCTGAGAGTTCTCTGACTGTCCTTCACCATCAGGTCGCTCATGTCTCAGCAGTCACCAGAGGAAGGAGCTGCCAAAGACAAAGATGTTCAGCCATGAAAGCTACCTTGACTTTTAAGGACTGAAACAAAAACAGTGAGGTACATGAGGTTGTAAAAGGACAACATATGAAGAGGAGATAACTGAATGGATGAAGAAAAAAAACTATTACTCAGCTTCTAACTCATTCTGCTGTTTCATATTTAGGGATTTTTCTGCGCGATTTCTTTGTAAAGCTGAGATAATGCCAAGAAATAGTTACTAATCTTGAATTTATTCAAGCTTCAATTAGTTTCAACTGAAGAACGAGTGGGAGTCAATAAACATTTCAATGTATGACAACTGTACTTCGACCAGACGAACTGGCTCCAACCTTAATTTGTTTTTACACATTTGAAGAGAATGATTGTCCCTATACAGAACAACTCAATAATTTCAATATGATGGAAAACTTAATTTATTTCAGTATTAAATTTCACAAAGTGAAACTCGTTGATTAAATAGATTTTGCAAATAAATAGTGAAATACTACAAGCATTTATTTCCTTTTGTTCTAATGGTTATGGCTACAGTTAAAAAAATTCAGCATCACCATTGGGAACATCATCAGAAAAGAAGCATGAAGCAGGGGAGGCATTATGGGTGGGCTCAAGGGTCCCAGGTCCACCCATTTTACAACAGACCTACCTAAACTTTTTATGTTATTTTTTTCCTTCATCAAAGTAACATTGTGGAATTTGACACTTCAAGATCGTTTTCCCATTCCTTATAAAATGAGCCAAATTTGGAAATGTTTTTAGCCTGTCAGAAAAAATAATACACTGAAACACAGCTATGAAATATTCAGCCTCGGTGAGGATAATTTCAGAGGAAGGCTGAAGTGTTTTTTTTTTGTCTTTTATTTGACACTGGTTAATGTTACTGCTCATACGGCACAAACAGAAGTAAAGAATAGAAGCTGTAGTGGTGCAGCCACTGTTGAGTGGTACTTTTGGTCAGTGCCATGGAGAGCATCACAGGTAGGCCTGTCCAGTGCACTAAAATGATATTAAAATGCTATCAACTATTAAAGAAGGAAAATGAAACCAAACCTGCTTTAAAACCACATGTAGTAACAGAAGTACATCAGTCAGTCGTTTTTATCAGTTTACATCTCGATCTACTAACTTTGGTAATTCGAGGCCCCCCCAAAATGTGTTTCCCCCACTCAGAACTGAACTCCTGGCTCTGTCTTTGGCATTAAGTGCTGGAAAATTCTCTGTTAAAAGTCTACACCAGATCACATGGCACCCCAAACCATCACTGACTGTGAAAACTTCACTCTGGACTTCGACACACTCAGTTTCACAGCTGCAGCAAACAAACACAAAAAAATGTTGTCACAGATGTGGATGTTTTTTCCCTGTTTTGGAGAAGAATAACATGATTGGACTATGCTAAACACACTGAATGCTGCAAGTAGAAGGTGATACTAAAGTTTTACCACAACTAGCCACAGCTAGCACCAGAACCACAAAAACAGTGAGTGCTATGAAGCTGATATAGGGGGCATTCAAGAAAGGTAAGCAGAGCGAACTGCAAAGTTACAGAAAATGACAAAATCCCAAACTAATGAGCACTGGAGGAGTTGTCAAAGAGAATGTGCAAGAATGTGCTTTATCTCACCTCTTTCTTTGTCCTTCTTCTTTTCTCTTCTCATCTTTGTCTCATCTTCTGACTCAACCACTTTATCATGTCCACCTTGCTAGTATCGGGTTGGACCCCCTTTTGCCTTCAGAGCTGCCTTAATCCTTGGTGGCATAGATTCAACAAGGCACAGGAAACATTCCTCAGAGAGTTTGGTCCATATTGACATGATAGCATCACACAGTTGCTGCAGATTTGTCGGCTGAACATCCATGATGAGAATCTCCCGTTCCTCCACATCCCAAAGGTGCTCTATTGGATTGAGATCTGGGGACTGTGGAGGACATTTGACTTCAGGGAACTCATTGTCATGTTGAAGAAACCAGTCTGAGATGATTCCAGCTTTATGACATGGAGCGTTATCCTGCTGGAAGTAGCCATCAGAAGATGGGTACACTGTGCTCATAAAGGGATGGACATGGTCAGCAACAATACTCAGGTAGGCTGTGGACTTTAAACCATGCTCAGTTGGTACTAAGGGGCCCAAAGTGAGCTGAGATATTATCCCCCACACCATTACAGCAGCAGAAATCCAGACTCATCAGACCAGGCAACGTTTTTGTGTCCTCTATGGTCCAGTTATGGTGAGCCTGTGTGAATTGTAGCCTCAGAGATGCTCTTCTGCAGACTTCAGTTGTAACCGGTGGTTATTTGAGTTACTGTTGCCTTTCTATCAGCTCCAACCAGTCTGTCCATTCTCCTCTGACCTCTAGGTATTTAGTCCCAGAAAATGCTGCTCACTGGATATGTTCTCTTTGTGGGACCATTCTCTGTTAACCCCAGAGATGGTTGATGGTTAAAGTCCTAGTAGATCAGCAGTTTCTGAAATACTCAGAGCAACAACCATGTCATGTTAAAGAGTCTTTTAAATCATCTTTCCTCTCCATTCTGATTCTCGGTTTGAACTCCAGCAGCTCGTCTTCACCATCTCTACATGACTAAATGGGTTGCTACCATGTGATTGGTTGATTAGATATTTTCAATAATGAGGAGATGAGCAGATGAACATGTGAACCTAATAAAGTGGCTGATGAATAACTACACTTTAGCACTGAACACAGTGCTGGTGGCCCTCCAATGTACCTGTAATCTCACATCCTTATTCAATCTGACCTCTGTTCAACACCACGTGTGATTGGATGAGAATGACAGAGCACAGCAGCCAAATGCTGAGTCTAGCACAATCGAAATACGAAGTTTTTCCTTCTCACACCTTCACTGTCCCCTGACTCTCACCTGACCTGCAGAGTACTATGAAGCAGTTTATCAGCACAGCAATGTGGGGCTCCCTTTAACACGCCCCATGTCACAGAAAGGCAAACACACCTGCATATGAGTTTTGGATATTTTCATATTCAACCTGCTCCTGCTGCTGATTGTGCAAGCTTCAAAGGATCACCACCATCAGCAAAGGTCACTGAGAGATGACAAATGTTAGAAACTGTAGCATTTATGCTGCTACCGTATCTGAAAGGCCACAGCTGTGTTAGGAATGTGTTAACACTGTTCAAATAACCACGTTCATAACCACGGCTGTCTTTGAATCGGTTAAACTGAAAGAAGATAACAGTTCCAATACGCCGCAGAACCCCTCTGTGTTCACAAACGTCCTGCTCTTTGGAGAAGACATGAAAAGCCTTACTGTTGAGCAGCCATCAGCCTTGACAGATAGCCGTATCATTCAAATGATTTTTCTTGAATGGAAATTTAAATTCACAACAGAATTGTTTTAGCGCAGCGAAATAAAGATCTCCATCATGCAGCAAGCTCAACTGAAACTTTAACACACTGACCATGCTGCAACCCCACAACCATCTCTGGCTCTTGTTTTGGTTGGAAAATTACACTGAGAAGAGCATTCTTAATGAATCTGGGATATACAACCCTGATCAGATTAAGAC
The DNA here is from genome assembly GCF_033239565.1 of Halichoeres trimaculatus. NCBI lineage: Eukaryota > Metazoa > Chordata > Actinopteri > Labriformes > Labridae > Halichoeres > Halichoeres trimaculatus. The sequence continues at coordinate 5,358,467 of NW_027437186.1, read as the reverse complement.
CAGATGACAAATTGCAAGAATTTACACTTTTCAGAGTTGGATCTTAAAAGTTCTAAGTAGAGTTTCAAAATGCAAAAAGAAGAAATGGGAGTGGGACAAAAAAAAGTGTAAGCAATCTATTTCCAACAACAGTTGAAGTGAAATAGTCTGTTCATCAGCTGATCAAAAGTTTAAGATCATAGCTCAAAAAAAACTAAAAACTGTAAGTGTTTCCAAGAGGTTAGGGTGAACGTTGCTCCAAGTGGTGAAGATATCTTCATGTAGGATCTTCCACTGTCTGGACCTGATAGAATAGAATAGAAAATAGAAAATACTTTATATATCCCGGAAGGGAAATTCAGGAGTCACAGCAACAATCAAGCAAAACAAAAGTAAGAAAGAGTATAGAAAGTGCAAAAAGGTCCACAAGAAAATAGATGACGACAGCCCGTCCACCAGTCTCCACCTCCACAGGGTCCAGGACTGAGCCTCCCCAGCAGTCTGTTCAGTCTCTGTCTCCTGGATCCTGTCTGCTCACAGCAGGCGAAGCTCCTCCAATGTGGCGCCGGCGTCCGATGTCAGCTCCATCAGCCACGTCTGTGAACAGCACGATGCCACTCTGCCCTCAGGCAGCCCCTCTGCCGCTGGGCTAGCATGACTAGCTCGTCCATCCCACCGGAGATAGATCCCACGTTCCCAACAACGACGGATGGAAGGACAAGTCCACGTCATCACCTCCCAGCTCACATCCGAGAACCAGCACGTCGTCCTCACCTCCTCCTCCTCACCTTGAGGGAAAACATCAAGCCCTACACTTGTTAGCATTGACGTGCTACAGGCTGCTAACAGCTAATTCCACATGTAAACAATGCAGCCATGGTTACATGTAGGATCTCCAGACAAACACAGGAGAAAAGTAGTAAAAATATCACTGAAGCCACAAAAAGTTTGGTGTCCATGACCAACAATGAGCCATACAAAGTAATGATCCACTCCAAATACAAAGATTACGAAAAAGAGATGAAAAAAACTAAAGAAACTGACAAAGAAGAGAGAGCTACTGCAACAGGCAGCTACTTGGGCAGCGCCTAGCAACAGAAATGATGTCAATTTCAGTAAACGTCCAAATGTTGTCAGAGTGATTAAGATCAGGGGAACATCAGGATGGTCCAAAGAGTGAGCTGATTCCTCTGGAAGAAGTCCTTTGTCAGGCGCCCATTGTGACCTGCAGCGTTGTCCTGTTGAAAAACCCAGTCATTCCCACACAGACCAGGGCCCTCAGTCATGAAGGAGGCCCCCTGCAACATCTCCACAGAGCCAGCCGCCGTTTGACGCCCCTGACCAACCTGAAGCTCCATTGGTCCATTGAAGGAAAAAGCCCCAGATCATGATGGCGCCCCCTCCACTGTTCCGCCGTGAAAACATCTCCAGTGGGATCTCCTCATCATGTCAGTAACGTTTAAGCCATCAGGACGTCAAGGTTCAGTTTTTTTCTCCTCAGAGAATCAAACTTTCTTCACCTTTCATGGTCCCATGTTTGCTGCTCTCTGAAAAAGTCCAAACAGTGAGTTTGTGGTGAAGGAGACGAGGCCTTTAAAGGCATGTTTTGTTTTTAAAGCTCTTCTCTCTCAGATGGCGTCTGATGGTTGTTGGGCTGCAGTCAGCAGTAGTAATGGTCTTCACTTGAGTCCAGGATCATCCCGTCACCTGACAAACAGCCACTCAGATCCTCTGGCTCAGCACTGGTGAAATGTTTTTGGATCTACCTCTGGACTTTTTTTGCTCCATAACCCTCAGACAAGGGCGGACTGGTGTGTGGGGATACCTGGGATATCCCTGATGGGCCAATGGGCAGGTAGGCCGCGGCCGCAACATGAGAGAGAGGAGGTGGATCAGGCTGTGGCAGAGTCGCCTGTCAATCCCGCTGCTCGAACAGGCAGTGCCAGACAGCGTTGTTGGAGGATTTGAAGATTGCGTAATCTGCAGGGGCGGGCTGGCCGTTCGGGAAATTTGGGACTTTTCCCAAACGGCCAGTGTTTTCCAGACCCTAACTAGGCGGTGGTCAGAGCGTTTCTTTTTTTAGATTAAAGACGTCAGGGGCGGACTGGTCATCTTGATGTTCTGGAGAATACCAGAATGGCCGGTGCTGCCAGTCGGCCAACAGCCGGTACTGCCGGTCTATCTGGTTCAGGAACATGAGGCCTGTGTAGAAGTGCTAAAAATTACTGTTCATCAAGAACATAAAGTCTCACACCCATTTCTTCTTTTTGTATTTTGAAACTCAACTTAGAACCTTTTTAAGATTTTAAAAGAGCAAAATGTTTCATGCAATTCAAGTAATTTTTTAAATAGTTGTATCATTTTTGATCAGGTGTGTATTTTGTCTTACAGATAGAGAGGTTAGAGAGTGTGTGTCCATAGTGACAGCAGATTCATCCTCTTATCCTCTTAAGATCTGCGCTTTTGTCTGGTCTGCATTTTTTTTATTTACTTTGCTATTTTGGATGAGTAAGACCTAATAAGTACAATAACTAAACTTTGTCTTTGTACAAGAGGTTCGATTATTTGTGTAACAAGTTCTATGGTGTTTGTTAGTGGTGTTATTGTACTCAAATATGTTGTTTTCTTCGCTAAAATTGGTGTAATGTTTTAATTTCCTCAAAAGATGATGTGGGCAGCATCCCTAAATGTGGCCAGGTTCATTTCTTCACACAAAATGTTTCCCCCAAATGTTTTTGCTGTTGTAAACTTGTATCATGTTTTTTTCCCTGATGGTTCAAGCTGGTGCAGAGAAGTTTCTGTGGTATCTTCTGCTTTCCTCAGTCTTTTCTACCTTTGGCTGTTATTTCATCAGGTTTTAGTTTGCTATTAGAGGAGAGGTACCAATAACGAGTTGGGGTTAGTCTCTGTGGGTAAAGGGTTGAAAGGTCAGTTCAATAATCAAGCAACATCTGTTGTTCTTTGAACAAAATCTGAACTATTGTCACCTCTCTCTGTGTTTGCCCTCTGCACGCCAACACTCTGGCATGAAAATTCACTGTTATTCACTGTGTATGCAAGTGGCTGAATTAGAGCACAAAGCATGCTGGGATATCTGGCAGTGCAGCCGAAGCTGGCAGTGTGCCGAGAAGGCAGGAGGAACAAAAAAATTCAGAGGCTGGTCACTCTGAGAGAGCCAATCAGGACGCAGCAGGGCTCTCCCTCCCTGAGGAGCAGGAAGTATGAAGAACAAATGACTTTTATCAGTTCAGGATTCAAGAATAGCAAAATGTATTAAAAGTTACTGTTTAGGCAATGTTGATCCAGCTTTTAATGGTCTACTTTACTGTTGTACGTCAAAAGAACCAACTTTGTTCATTTTAGTCATTTTAGTGTTTCATAAGCATCAGGATTTCACTTTTATTCTGAAACGGTGCCTGCTTCATCTCTCACTTCCTCCTTTTTTCTACACAGAGCTGTTTTCACATTTATTCAACACTTGTTAGCGAATGTTGCTTCAGAAAACAAGACGGTGCACACAAGGACACAGTGAGTAACAGCAGATTTTACAGTGATGAAAAAAAGTTTTCAGACACCCTGTACATTTGTGAAATATTACATTAAGAATCTCTCTTAGGTCTTCAAGCACATTTTTTTTGTAAGGTCACAGCCAAAATACTAAACAAATCCACATAATTGTTGCCTTGCCTCATGTTCATTCTTCAGAGACAAAAATGTCTAAAACAAGGAACCTAACACAGGAAACACACCTGAAGATCCAGATGCAGACCTTCAGCAGTTGGACCCATTCTGCAGAAACACAGACCAACCAACAGCTTGGAAGACAAACCAAAATCTGAGCGTCCAAGGGTTTCTTCAGCAAGAAATGACCACATCCTGATCCAGATGTTCAGGGAAAACCACCACATGACATCACAGGAGCTTCAGCAGCAGAGGTCAAACCAAACTGGTGTCCAGTGTTCCACCTGCTCTGTACGTGAATCACTTTAAGATCAGGGTTTGATCAGAGCTGCTGATGCTGATGCTCATCTCACTGTATGTGATGGGACATTGAACTCTGAACTCTGACAAGGATTTGATCATTGGTTTATTTGATTTGGATCCCCATTAGCTGTACCCTGGGGCACAGCTAGTCTCCCTAGGGTCCAGGCTGAACATCTACATCTAGATCTGCATCTAGATTAACAAGAACGCGACACAGTCTGTACAGTCAATCATGTATTGGAAAGAGAATTAAAGGGGACATATCATACTTGTTTCTCCTTTTCACTATGCCAGACTACAGGATGCCTGTAAAGCATTTCTGCCCTCAGCACAAGTCATTTAGTTCCTTCATTGCCCCACAATAGCGTTCTCAATATCCTCAGTTTAGGCCATTCTGAAGATCTCGTTGAAACGCTCCGTTTGGAGAAAGACCTCCAGTAACCTCTCAACGTCACAGCCCTTTGTGCTCTGATTGGTCAGTTCTATCAGAGGGGCGGAGGGGGTAGAGCCAGGGGGCGGTTTTTGCAGCATGGCAGTATTTACAAAATCGCTATATTGGATGGGGCAGACCGAGCGAGTTTGCTGTTTGCCAAAACTTCTCTGTAAGGCATTGATAGCAGTAATAAAATGGCAGAGTGTAGGATACGTCCTTTTGTATTGGACCCGGAGTCAGACCCGGGCGGTTCTGCAGCTCAGGAGGAAGAAAATCCACCTCGACACAGATCATCTCAAGACGCTTCAGTGTGGTGAGTCAAACCGGTACTGTAACATGTATAGTTTATACGTTTATACTCAGCTCTTGGTGGGTGTATCCCTCAGTGGCGGTTGTATGACTAACTGACATCACAGAGGAGGAGCTGCTTTATCAGATTACTCCAATAAAAAAAAGGATCCTCGTGTCGTCACTACGGTCGAAATCTTGCGGCCATCTGGCAATGACCTATTTTCCTAGGCATCAAATCTCGATCTTGGATATCAGAAAAAATACAATATCTCAGTTTTTGAAAATTCAGGGGGTGTAAGGTCTTGTTTTCAAATTTATTATATTATATGTAAGTATTAAATCAGGCATCAGCATGATATGTCCCCTTTAAAAAACATACAGAACAGAAATCCAGAGACTTGGGATATTCATTGACCTTTACAATAACTTCTCTCAAAAAATAAAATTAACATCATCCATAAGACAATGATACAAAGGTTAGGTTGATACAAAAAAAAAGGTTTCAATTTGAGTTTTAAAAAGTGATATTTTGTGTTAATTTAGTCACAGTGGTAGGGAATTTCATGCCTTCATTGCTCTGCTGTACGTTTCAGGAAATTTGCTTTTGGTAATGAAAACGGTCCACTGGTTGCCTGTCTAGTATTGAGCCATTCTCCAAACCCACATGCTCCATTATTTGATTGTGTTTGTCTAATGCGGCCACACTATTTGAAACACAGATTTTCCCAAAAATATTTCATGATGATATTTAAAATTGCTTAATTAATGAGGGTGTCTGAAAACATACATTCAACCACTGAGTGAAGTGATGCTGCAGGAGAGTGGACGAAATGCTCTTCATGAGGCAGCACAGACACTCTTTATGTCTATAAGCAGCAAACTATAGATTTCCACTTTGTTAGTTTCCCATGAAAAAGGTGGATTGAGCTGATTTATCTTTGATTCCAGACGATTTAAGGATTGCTTCTCTTTTAAGAGCCTTCTCTTCAATTTCAGTTTCTTTATACATTTTCATTTTATGATAAAAGCACCAAAGTGCCTGTAAACTCACCTTCACTTTCTTGACTTATTTGAAACGATGGAGCTGCAGATTGACACATCATTGCCTGTGTGTATCTTTCTGTAAACTGTCTTTACTATGTGTCTCTGTAAAGCTGGTGGATGCAGATGAAACCTGTGCTGAACCTCACTCTGTCAAAGGAGGTCAGACTGAGAGCCAGTGCTGTTTGGACACTTGTATTGCTAAAGTTTTACTTAAACATGATAGAAGATCAAATTTTTAAAAAAACAGGATAAAATCAAACACTGAAGTTTGGACCTAAAAGCATCCGTACAGCTGGTCCGCACCTCTGACATCCCAACCAAACGCAAAGCAGGTAGAAGAAAAACGCCCTGGAGGCTGCAGAGAGAAAGAGATGGAGAGTGTATCTGTGGACAGGAAGCCAGTGGGTGAGGGACGAGGAGGGACATGGGGGACTGTGTGTGTGTGTGTGTGTGTGTGTGTGTGTGTGTGTGTGTGTGTGTGTGTGTGTGTGTGTGTGTGTGTGTTGTACTGAGTGTGTGGATACGTGCGGGTGTGCCGCGTGTGTAAGAGAGAGAGAGCAGGGGGACGTCCTTTCTACCGTGGACCTGTCACACACAATATTTAGCATGAAGTCAACCCCCCCTCCTCCTCCTCACCCCCCGCCCCCTCCCTCCACCCCTACACTATGTGTGGGGATCAAGCCTCACTCCTCGACAGCCTTCATGTCTGACAGCACAGAGGGAGGAAGAAGAAGAGGAGCACAGAGGAAAGTGACCGGCTGAAAGCTTTTTTTCTGACTTTTTGACGCTCCGGAGAACTTTTTGTCCATGTCACCAGAAAACCTGAGGCCAGCATATCCATCAGCCTGCAGCGAAGCTCTCTGCCTTTACCACGGATTAATTTAACCAGACCGGGACTCCATGTAAGTGCAGTCAACCTCTTCTCTTCCTTTCCTCCTCCTCTCTTCTTTTTGACTCTGTGCGCCTCCAGGCATCCAGCGCGTTTTTCTTTATGCGTAACAGCTGAAAAAATCCAGAGCAGTGTGTCCATTACCTCTCCTCTGACACACCATGTCCAGCGCTCAGAGCTACCAGGGCCATGTGCAAATAAAAATGCACAGGTTTAGTTCCAGAGGGCTGTGGGTGAGGCCTAAGAATTACAGAAAAAGTATCGACGCGGCTTTGTTTTGAGGAGATTATGATGCTGAACGACACACGCCTATCTCTGTGTCAGAGTTTCAAAATGAAATCTACCATTCTGTTAAGCAAATCCGTCAAAATATTACAGTGCTTTATAAACGGTGCACAACAAATTGTCAATTACTTTAAAAAAACAACAACTAAAAACTAAATCCTGATCGAAAAACAGCACGAGCTTTGCGCAAAGACTCCGTGCGTTTTGGCCTCGCGCGGATTCACGGATATATCTGTGACACAGAGCTGTGTTTGGATGACCACTCACCATCAAAGTCTGTTACAGTAAACACTCTGTCTGCCCATGATTCAGATTTTTCTATGAGACAACAAAGAGAATTTAGCAGCTGGTTAAATCAGCGCTCCCGCGCTCTGAAATGCAGTTTTTCTACTTGCAGCATTAAAATTAAATTTGTCATGATTCTGATTCGGTTTGTTTCCTCCAGAAGTTCTGGCCGTGCAGAGGCAGACGCTGTGAAAATATTTGGGAGGTCAAAATATTTGGAGATGTTGGGGAAATTGATAGGCGGCAGGTGGCTGCTGGGGCCACAGGAGAGCGCGGACAGAAAAACAGAGCCGTGTACCCTCCCACAGCACCACTTCCACTGTCCTCCACTACACACAAACACTCACACACACACTCATACACACACACACACACACACACACACACACACACACACATACAAACAAACGAAGTGGTACACAAAGAAACTTAAGTCTACTTTGTGCTTTTATTTATTTATTCATTTATTTTTAAATCAATTTTAATTCCTTATTTATTTGTTTTCTTTTCACTTCAAAAATTATTCAGAAATATTACAAAGATTTTTAACAGTTTTTTTAAAGTAGATTTTTGATTTTGAACTCTACAGTTAAAGACTGAATTGATTTTTTTTTTTTTTTAATAAATACGTAAAGAGTGTTCTCAGTCGATTTTTTTCCTGAACCTCCCGGTCCCAATATTCCTTCGAATGAATTTCGTGTTTTTGTAGCGCGAGGCCCGGTGAGACTCCGGGTTGATTTCAGAGTTTCATGTCTAGCGCAGAATAAAAAAAAAAAAAAACAAACATGTATTCAGCAACAACGTGTGTAGAAACGGTGTTAATATCAAAATAAAGTGGATTTTTAAAAATCCCAATAATAAAGAAATGGCAGGTCTCACGATGCACGAGCTTCATCTGGAATATTCCGTGATAGAATCTTTAATTTTGTTTTATCTTTAACACTTTTATCTGGAATCTTTACCTTTCCTCTCCTTTCTTGATTTATCTCACTTAATTATTTACTGTCGTTTGTTTTTTATTTTATTTTTTCTTAATTTATATTTTATTTTTTGGGCAATTTTCTTCAGTTATTGAAATCACGTGCAGATTTAGTCTAATATGATGAGCGCGTGAGACTTCCTCCAGCAGGCCTTGACGGCGCGCACGCGCCGGCCTCTTTTGCATCCGGCTCTGCACATATGGAAATAACATTTGTTTGTATCGAAGTTCTCGTTTGGCCTCAGGCTGTAATCTCAGCGTTTTTGTTTAAATATCAATTAGCCTACCAAACTGGGAAGGCGGGTCTGAAGGCCACGGCCTGCGCTACCCAGAGTTCATCACCACCGAAAGAGCACACCACGGTTCATCCTTTCTGCCAGGTGAACATCTGTGAGTGTTTCATTCGATTTAAATTATTAATATCTCTTTGGTGTTTCATTTCATACAGTGAAATTTGACGTGAAGTCACCTGTTAAATTAAAAAGAATAAGGAGATAAAGTGTGGACGCGGAGCAGGAGGCATTACTGTCTTTAATTTGTTAAATAACTCATTTTAAATTTTCTAAATCCGCCGTTCATTCTCATAAAATGACCCATAAACATCCCCACGGTGTGCCAGCTCTCCGTGTCCATCCTGTTAAAGACAGTCTGCATTTTCAAATCATTTCCTGATCACTCTGAAGTCCTCATCACATCTGAGGAGTGTGTTTTTCAATCCACGGTAATAACTTCCCCCTGCACAGAGGCACTGTGTTAATCACTGCTGTGGACTTGTGTTGCTTTGCCAATTATTCCGTCGCTCTCTGAGCGCGCGGGCAGGCAGGGGACTGCTGCAGGAGCGCGCGGCCGCACTCTCCTCAATCATATGCAAATGGCTGTTATAGGAGGGCAGAAATTAACATCTACAAACATTGGACTGAAATTCCATCTGCCGCCTCTTCGAGGAGGCCCTTAATAAGTTCTCAGACAGCAAAGTGACACACATCTTAATCAACTCTTAATCCCCGGAATTAATTCTCCACGCGTTTATGAATAATTCCCGGGATAATGCCCGTAGTCCGTGGAAATGCAAGCAGGCTGCCGCGCGCACCGCCAGATGGACCCGCGCAATCTCCCGAAAAATGAGAGGATTTTTTTTTTTGCCTCCATTATTATTTTTTATTATTATCAGCAGATATATTTTAATGAGATCCGTGTCACCCGGCGCCTGCTTATGCAAAGCGCTGCAGCTAATGCAAACCGGAGAGTCGCGCCGTGATGTTGATTTGCGTCCAATTTCTGAACAGGAGGCCTGCAGCATTTAGAGTAAACACACAGCCCCATCCAAGCCATGTTTCGGGCTTTATTTGAGCGGGGAGAGGTGGTGGGACAGCGTGTCAGGTGGAGGTGGAGGCGTCCCTCATCCACTGAGGAGGAGAAGGAGAGAGAAATCTGAGTTATTTTTTATTTTTATAAACTCCAGCACACACTCACAGCACAGCTATCTCTATTAGAACGGTGATAAATGTGCCTGGCCTCCTGGCCTGCTTGTTAGCTCAGTGTTAGCTTGTTGGTCATGTTGAGCTCACAGGGAGGGGGATGAGGGGCCCTTCATTTTGGAAACATAATCATGTGGCGCCCCTGCTCTATGTGTGTGTGGGAGGGGAAGGGAAAGGCAGGGAAGGGAAGGGGGGTTACTGACACCTTGTTCTGGACAAAATGACTGGCTTGCATCACCCGCACGCCCCTCTCTGCCAAAGCCAGCCGGCCTCTCAGCACCACATTGACACCGGGCCGTCTGTCCATCCATCACTGCTGAGGATCAAGTCTCCCGGACTGGCTCACGTTCATGTCTCCGACCAAAATACTGGACCTTACTGCTGCTAGACTTCACAAAGGGACAGCTGTTGCTCTGTCAGGCAGGCGAGGACCCTGACTGACCTGGGACATGTTTCTGGAGGGTCTTTGATTTTTAAAAGCTTACAAAAAAACATCTCACCTGAAATCTACAGCACAGGTAACTCTGCTTTCAACCTAAACTGAGACTCTCTTCCTCCAAACAAACAGTTTTTTCTCAGACTTTGACTCTAGCTGCTTGTTTTTGCTGTGTTTTTGTTAAAATGACGCCTCAGTTTCTCCTCAGCTGATGGAGAAGTAACAGCAAAGGTGATCTTGTGACAGTTTCTTTTGTGAGCTCTGAGAAATCTTGAAAATGAGCTCAGGCTTGGAGCTGAAATGTCAGGGGTCAGAGTTGTTTAAAAGGCTTAGAGGAAATATGAAATAAATTTAAGATGAAGAATTACCAGAAGGTCACGTTTTCCAGTCTCTGAAATTCAAACAGTCGGACCTTTGAGTCACTCCACTACAAAAAGAAGCAAATGAAACAATATTTGTGCAGCCACGATGAAGGGAAACTGATCTTTCTGACCCACAAGTCAACTTTAACCCACAAATCCATATCAGAGGTTCATTAATCCAACACCACAACACAGAGGGAGCGTGCTTACAGAGGTAATCTCTCTTCTGGGAGACTCAACCTGATCCTTCTAGTCTTTTTTTTTTTCCCAGAGACACAGCTTTGGCCTCTGGCTGACAGAAGAAGACCCATTTTCCTGTCTCCTAATCTTTGAGAGAAGCTCTGATCATTCTCACGGATGTTAAACAGAAAACAGATGCCAGTCTTTCTGTAGAGTCTCAGACGGTTTATGTTCACAGTGACTAATCTGAGATGTGACTGTGTTTTGAGATGCTGTTGGTCTGTGCGTCCGTCTGGATGAAGACTGCAGATGTGTCTGATGAAGAAACGTGGCCCGACCTATCAGCTGTCAGAGATATTCGGTGGTAATAAGGTGCTAAACCTTTAATCAGAATATGCAGGTTGGCTTGGGCGCAGCATTATGATGCTTTGTCAGAGTGACTGACACAATGTTAAGTGGGGGTCAGGGAGAGTTTAAGGAAAACCTTTCATAACTGGCAGTGATGACATTCTTCTGTTGGTGTGCCAAGTCCACATCAGTGACAGAGTCCGAGTGGAGCTCTGTGGGAGAAGCTGAGTGAGTGAGCAGACCAGTCTTTGGCTGAGGAGCCTGTTGTTTTTACATGTGTGGGTTGTTTTTTACAGTGTAGCAGAGGCTATCACACTGCTCCAATGACAAACTTAATGAGCGGAAGAACATTAACGTGCTCCTGAGGAGATGACATGCTGACTCAGACTTTTGCAACAGGAGCTGAACTTTGTTCAAGATGTGACAGCTTGCTCTGGATCGCTCTGCTTAACGTCAGAAAACAGCACGTCAGGTATTTGAATGACTGAACCTTATGTCCAGTATATGTAAAACATGTGGGCTGAGATTTGTGCCAATGGAAACAAAATTTGAATTATGATCCTGAATTTGGAAAGCATGGTCTGAAAATAGATTTCATGTTTTGAAACTGATTTTGAAATTTTTTTTAAACTTCTTGAGAATTCAACGCTCTGTATTCCTTGAAATAAAAAAACCCACAGTATTATTTTCCGTTCAGTGTGACACAAACGTTACGTCATCTACGTCCCAGAGGATGAGCAATCGAGCTCAGATTCACAGAAATCCTTTTCACGTTTGCAGAAACTTCTTCATGGTCTGTGTCTGTACCCGAGTGAAGAGTGTGGCACCATTTCCATCATGCCTGGATATTTAGGTTTGCTTGAAACTTTATTTTTATTATTATTATTATTATTATTATTTTATTATTATTATTTTAAATGAGGTGGGTAATGTAAAAAATTTCAAAGTAAAGGAATTTATTTTTAAAAAATTAAATCTATTTTCAGATCATGCTTATATCACAATTAAAATCAGTCTCTAGTGGCACAAATCTCAGCCCAAACAGGAACAGGAGTCTTGTACATTAGAATTGACTTTTTCCCTCCGTCTTTATTTCTGTTCAGGGCTTTGGGAGATGACTCTACCAGGGCCTGTTCTCTATTTTTATTTATTTATTTATTTATTTATTTATTTATTTATTTATTTATTTATTTATTTATTTTATTTTATTTTATTTTTTTATTTAATTTTCATTTGTTTTGTTTTGTTTTGTTTTGCGCATTACAACAGAAAATAACCAAATTAAAACCATAGTGTAAACAGGTTAAACAAAGCATTAAAAGGATGTCATAGCCCAGAATCAATTCACAAATCCACTTTTGTTTATTCAATGCAAAATCAGGCAATAAGTTACCTGATGAGATTCACACAGCAGCAGTTTCTGGTGTGTACTGGTTAGTGTTTAAAGCAGGGGATGTCAAACGTATACATCTGCAAAGTGTAAAAATGACAGAAAAGAGTCACTTTGGTTTGGTGGAGCCCTTTTGTTCATGCACTGATGCAACTTTTATGTATTTTGAGGCAAATTTAGACATTTTCACCTTGATCTTGAAAAGTCCCCTCTTAAGTGTTGTGGAGTTTCAGGTCAGGAGGTCAGGAGTTAGACACAGATGTGGAAATGGAGGTAAATTTAAAATAATTTCTACATCCTGATGAGTTATTTTTAACATAACATGAAACACGCCATTGTTCAGCTTAGAATTTGTGAGCTGTAATGAACATTTTTACCATTAAACTTAATTTCTACAGAAATTCCAGGTTCTTCTTTTTTATTTTTTCTTGTGGAAAGAAGTTAAATGATCAAGAATGTGCATTTTTACACTAGAATGAATAGAAACTTTTAGAGTTGTTATTTATTTTACGATTATTATGTTCTGGTTTTCCAGGTAAGGCCCACTTCAGATCAAACTGGGCTGAATGTGGCCCCTGAACTAAACAGAGTTTGACATCTCTGAGTTTTTCATTGAGAGGTCAAACCCATTTCTTTCTGTCTTCTGTGTGTTTCCTTGTGTATCTGGAGGGTCTGAAACAGTGTGAATCCTGTTGAAGGAGGTTTGTCTCATGGTGGGAGCTCAGAGAGTTTCTGTCTGAATGATGAGGAAAAACATGTCACATCAACCATTTCAGATGTGGACAGTGAGTCAGGTTGAAGAGTTCGCTCAGGTTGTACAACATGTTGTTGTTGTCATTGGTGTAGTCAGGGTGAGGTGGGGTGGGGGGGCTGTTTGAAGCCGTGCCATGCTCTCAACATCCCCGTCCCCCAGTAGGCTTCAGATTTAACCCTGGCAAAAGTCACATGTGACTGGCACACAAAGGACTGGTATGGTGGCAAACAGGCGGTGGGGAAACTCTGCAGGGCTGTGTGTGTGTGTGTGTGTGTGTGTGTGTGTGTGTGTGTGTGTGTGTGTGTGTGTGTGTGTGTGTGTGTGTGTGTGTGCAGATCTAAATTTGCTCCCTCTGAATAGAAACTTGTAACCACAACGCTGACTACACACGGGGAACGTCCAAACAGGCGAGGCTTAAACCCCGGCTCAGAGTCAGTGTTTGATTTTCAGGGATGAGGTTTATCTCCGTTTTAAATCTTTGATGACATGCACTCATTGTGGCCCGCAGCAGTCTTAAGACTCTCCTCTAAACCTGTAAACTTCAGGTGTCATGCCATCAGTGTGCTGGGAAATGCAAAGGTAAACAGAAAAGGAGGGTAAACAGTAGCAGCAGGCTGAGTTTGGGTGAGCTGGGCCTTCCCCTTGTGCCTGTTTAATCTCTTTATTCCTCCAGATACTGACACATTTTCTGCCTCTGATCACAAGACTGCCTTTATTACTGTATCTGCTTTTAAATAACACCACACCCCACACCCTCCACATGATCAGAGGCCCTCTCTGATCAACATTTGACATATAAAGCTCCTTTTTCATGTCCCATAAATCTCACCAACCCTCTGTCATCTGTCTATGTGTGTGTCCCAGTATATTCAAGGTGTTAACTGCTCTCAGATAAATAAACCAGGAGCTATTTCTGACCTCCATTCAGGACCAGTTCTACCTCAGCGGCAGGAATCGGCCTCTGAAATGTCATGTATTTTACAGCAATAACTCAATTGCTCTCCCCACGTAGCCCAAAAATAGAGTCAATTCAGGGCAGCTCCTGTTTTAGCAGCTTATGTCAGGCTGGTATAAAAGGGATCGGGATTACAACCACAACCAGGCCTGAATGGAAAGATCGAAGAGAAAATAGAAGCTGAATGTGCTGCCAAATTAAACAAATGCAGAGGGAGCCACATCAAACGGCTGCACCTCATCAAAATAAATCAATATTTGAAAGTGAAATGTAGAAAACAGGAGTGTGTTTTACACAGGGACTCAGCATGGTCCGGATTAATTCAGACAAAGTGATGAAAAATTCATTGAAATGAATCCAGTTATTAGGATAACAAGGGAAAACTGGTAAATGCTTTTGTTGAAAATACAGTGTCATTATTAAAGTCACTTCTTTTGTTTTTCTGCTCCTTTCTGGCGATGGACTAAAAGTTTAATTCCTGTTTTTTCTTTAACAAAAGGAAGTTGAGGATTTTTTTTCCCCTCTTGGTTTTGTCTTAATTTTTCTTTAAGGCTGGAAAACTGCTCCATCAATCAGATACAGACTCTTCACTCCATGTTGGTGAAGCGTTTTGCTGAGCCAGGTGAGAGGATGGCGTTTTTCATCCTCTCTTTGATCTGCATCAAGCAGCTGTAGGAGACCTGCAGGTCCAGAGTTACGGACGTGAGGAGGGCGTCCGAGCGCATGACGGCGCGCTCTGATCCTCTGATACAAAGAGGAAAATCTTATCTGTGTTTAAAGAGTGGTTAAAAACAGAGATCACGACATGTGTTTTAAAAAGTCACACCATCGAACAAATGAAACACTCACTAAGCTGCGCGTGACCACACCACGCGCACACACTGCTGATGTTTTGTTTTTTAATGCTGGTTCATTTATCACTAAGAGAGTTTGTTTGATTTTTAACGTGTGTATCTGTGTCTGTGTGTGTGTCCGCAGAGCCTGGTTATGGATTTTAACCTGCTGACGGACAGTGAAGCCCGCAGCCCCGCGCTGTCGCTCTCTGACTCCGGGACCCCGCAGCACGAGCCGGGATGTAAGGGCCAGGACACAAGCGGTCAGTTCACACTTCTCCCCGAGTCCTTTAAAACTGTATTTATACTACACGATAAATACTGAATACATGTATCTGTCCAAGCCAGCGTCATTGAGTGTACACACGCAGTTTTTGTTCTCCAGGAGCCCCGCGGGGAAAGAAACGTCATGTTAAAATTAGAGAAAATCATCAGAATAATGAGCGTCAGAAATAAGAGCCAGAGCGCTCAGAAACCTGCAGGTGTGGGCATGTCGGGCCTGCGGGGCAAGGATTTACTGTTTGATTTAATAACATAAAAAAACACATGTATGAATAAATTAACGAATGATCAAATAAATCGATGAATCAACAAAAATGCATGTAAATCAGCATAATATACAACTGCAATGATAATAATAATAATAATAATAATAATAATAATAATAATAATAATAATAATACGCCCGAATTACCCAATTTGTATTTGAATTAAAACAACTAAAATATTAAATGATTATGGGTAATATCCATGTTTTTTTTAAAATAATAAATAAATAAAATACTAATAAAAACATGACCCCTTTTTTTTTCTTTCTTTTTTTTTTTCTTTCTTTTTTTTGCTTGACTACGGTGAACACTGACACACCATCTGCGTGTCAAATGAGACAAAAACCAGAGAAGAAAAAAAAAACCCTGAAAGTGGTGAAATGGAGGAGACTCGGTGCGTGTGCGCGCTCTGCAGTCCAGAGACGTGAGAGCGCGTAGGGACTCTGACGGGATCTGTTTAACTGAGGCTTTATTTGTGTCTTCACTCAGCAACCTCTCTCCCTCTCCCTCTGCCGGGCCTCTAATATCACATTATCCGTTTGACTTTGAATATGAAAATGTATTCCTAATGAGAACCTTTCTTTTCTCCTGAGAGCAGCAGAGACGGCACGACGGCCTCATTTTACACAGAACACCATGAATTGAAAACACACAATAACCTTTATTTAATACGCACAGCGTATATACCAATAAATAATAAAATGTTTATAAAAAATATTTTAAAAATAAATAAATAAATAAATAAATAAATAAAGCATTTATTAATAAAATTATAATACAAAATATATAAACGAGACTTTTTTCCTGACTCCATTTTGGTGTGTATTTCCTTTTTTTATCTTAGCCTCAGGTCACGTGGTAACAGGTGGTCAAGCTTCATGTGAGGTAGCACGTGCTATCTGTTGACTGGTGGACAGCTCGTGAGGTTACGATCAAACAATTTATAGGCTACGATAAATCCGCACGTGGGTGATTGTATTTACAGAACTGTGAACGTGTGTTTTTATAGATTAAGAAAGTAGCAAAAATACCCCCCCCCCCCCACACACACACACACACACACACACATACACACGCACACTAACACTTACACTTACACACATCTCTGCCCGTGTGTGTGTGTGTGTGTGTGTGTGTGTGTGTGTGTGTGTGTGTGTGTGTGTGTTTGTGTGTGTGTAACCTAATCGTATTGCTAAAGTGTGTGTGGTTTGAAATCCTCCGGTAACAAACTGTCACTTACTCACTATTTGGGTCTGAAAATGCCCGGATGTTTGTGCTGCTACTCCGGACTCGTTCGACGCAGGACTAGCTGAGCTCCTCTGGTCCCAGGAAAATACTGTTACAAGAGTTTATTATGTTATGGAGCCTGGATTTCACGTTTGCTGAAGAGAAAACAAAGAAAGTAAAAATATTTTGAAGATTAATATGCTGTTAATGTTACAAATGTAAAATTAATTTACAGGATTTGCTGAGAAAGTCTGTGGTTTCAGTTAATGTTACCAGCAAGAAAAACTAATGTGTTGAAGTTTTTATGATGTTTGGTGAAATTTTTGAAAATCAACACATGCTAGGTGGTTTTGCTTTATTTTCAAAACTTTCCAATTTGATTCTTTACTTTACTGAAGCCAATAAAAAACAGTTACTCTATTTTTCCTCTCTGACGTGTATTCCTGTCATTTGGGAAAACACATTTAAAGAAATATATTCTTTGATTTGTATCTTCCTAACTCAGACAGACTACATTTCAGACTGTCTGAACTCTGTTTTGCACATTTTTTGTGCGATCCTTTCAAATCACTGCATCAGAGTGAGTTTTCTGATGAGCACCAGACCTCACATGAGTCTGTTTCCTTTCTGAGAGCTGAGTGGAACAATACAAAGTGGATGCTTTTATCCACAGCAGGGGATTTTCCCTTTAAAAATATGTCGTTGTGAATATGTTTCTCACAGTTTATTGTTGCTTTATGTTCCTTTATTGAGCACACAAAACACATCCTCCACTCACGCTGGCACTGAGGCCTTTCAAAGCAGCCACACCTCAGCACAGAGAGCTGACGCCTGTGCCTCAGGCCCCTCACATCCACCACAGATCCACTACTGAAGCACCTGAGGGTGGCTTTTACAAAAACCGTTTCCCTGAGATAAAAGCTGTAAAATCTGATTTCAAACATGAAAACGAGTCAGGCAGATTATTGTTAAGGCCTAACTGACAGAAACAGGCAGGGGATACCCCTCGGTCTTCATCATTGCTCCTTAATGAAGTCTTCTAGCGTGCTGCCTTCTCTCTTTTCTTGTTCTTTTTCCAAACGCTGAGAAGTGATTTGGTTAAAAGCCTCCTGTCCGTGGTTGTTTGCAGGTTAAATCCCTCTGAGAAGCTGACCTGGAACGGCTCTGTCATGTCGGCACATTATCAGTCAGATTGCTCCCATTGTTGCTCAGCGCGTTGCTGCCCTTTCCTCTGTATTGTGATAGACTTTGGCCTTAAGTGACAGCTTACCCAGTGTCAGTTTACTGCCAGATAACAGCCTGGCTCTGGCCCTTATTGGTTTTGCTGGTGGCCCTGTGGAGCCTCTTTTTAAACCCTGCTGATCATTTGGAGCTGCTCTGAGAGCTAAGCCCTCGCCAAACAGAGCCCAACTTGCCCGAGTCACAAAAGCCTGATCCATGGGATTAGCTGGCCAACTAATTTCACTTCTTTCTGTGAGGTCCTTAAATTATGGGAGTGAGAGGAGCCCTGGCAGACATAACATGGATGTGTGGTCCTTTAAAGTGGCTGTGCTGGGGGCCAAATGCAATCACTCAGGGTTCCTGCACATCTTTGAGCATAATGCAGTGTTTGGAGTCGCTCTCTCCTGGCAACGTCACACCCAGGCTCCGTCCTGTGGGGCAGAGATTTCACATCATGTTTGATCTGACAGTGTTATCCATCGCTTGCAGCAGCAGGGTCGAGTAGTGTGGGGTAGTGCTGGAGCACAGAGAGAGGAGTCAGGGAAATGTGTTAGTAGTGCTTTCATATCAGTCAGATGGAAGATCCGCGCTGACGCTTAGACTTCAAAGCTTCTTTGACTGCATCTGTTTTCCTGAAGTCTAATTCATTCACAGCTTTCTGCACAGCATCTGCAAACCCAAGGAGGGACTAACATCCTTTGTCACATACTTAGTTTTCTTTAAATTAAATCTTCTACTTTGAGTCAATGTACAAAAAACTCTGCTTCAAAAACTGAAATTGAAGCAAGTGTTTATTTCTTATTTCCAGCAAAAATGCTACAAATGCTACCAGGCAAGTCAGGAAAAATGTGCTTAGATTTGAAATAAGAAGAATATTTTTTTCCTTTCCCATGTGCGTATTGTGTTACTCCTTACAATAAGTTCAGGCATTGTTTTTGTCTTTTAATATATTCAAAGAAGATATTTTCCTGGATTTGTCAGGTATGTGTGGCTCATGTTAGGTCAAGTGTGATCATTTTTTGTCAGAAACAAAACACAAACACAGTCATTTTTTACAGAGTGACACTGTTGAGACAGTGAGACAGTGAGAAGTCACAGCAGAAGCAGAAAGCACTCAAGTTAAACTTTCTTCTGCTGCTCATAAACTCCACCCATGAATATGCTAAAAAATTCTCAATACTGGTAATGAATGATGAATACTTCCATCAAACTGAGAGAAAATCCATCCAATAGCTTTTTCAGAGTGGCAGGTGCTGGGGCCTATTAAGGGGAGGGCACACCCAGAGCAGGTCAGCAGTCTATCACAGAGCTAAGATGTAAAGACCGATACCATCTAGACACAGACAGTTCAGAGTGATTGATCAACCTGATGAGCATGTTTTTGGATGGTGGGAGGAAGCTGAGAGAACTGACACATGCATAAGAAGAACATGTAAAATCCACACAGAAAGGTTCCCGCCCATCCGGGGATTCAAACCAGGAAGTCCCATGCTGTGAGACTACAGCGTCAAACACTGTGCCACCCTGAGGGACAAAATTAAACCAATTTATAAAAGAACATAAATTTAAAGCTTTATCAAACTGACTTCAACTCCCTGGTGCATTGTAGTTAATGTAGTGTTCAGCCAGTCTCTAGCACCGAACTGGTGTAACTGCATATCAGCCTCTGGAGTGCTCTCTGCTGCTCCCACCCTTTTGAGCTGCATTCAGTGGTCAGTTGGTGTAACTGCTAGTCAATTTTTTCTGACTCCAAGATTACCACCAGACAGACGAACACACTAGTGGACCTCATCCTGTCAATCCTCCTAGACCAAAAGATCCCTAGTGGGAAACAAAAATTTGGTATATAGTAACATCTTAGTAATGGTATTATTGTGTTATTATTGAAATTGGGTTCAAATAAGCCGAAAATTGTAATACACCGTGTGTCCACTATAGTGGACATCATGCAACACCAAGTAAATTTCTAACACAAAGTTAAAATATGTGAAAATAAGTTTAATGTTTTTCAAAGAAGAAAACGCAATAATTATTCCTTGGATAAAAAAAAAAAAAAACAAAACTAAAAATTAATTTAACTTAATTTAAATTAAATTAACTTTACATTATTATCATTCAGTTTTATGTTGAATGCTCAAGTTCATGTAATTCACTGGAGTAAACATGTCTGTAACTTTCTGAGATATTAATTAAAAAATAATATAAAATAGAATAAATAATAATCAAATGTATTATTATTATTATTATTATTATTATTATTATTATTAATACTACTACTACTACTACTACTACTACTACTACTACTACTAATAATAATAATAATAATTATAATAATAATAATAATAATAAACAATAATATAAAATACATTAAATAAGACTAATAAAAAATAAAATAAATGAACAAATAATAATAAATAATAACAAAAACATTTATGTCCCGAGAAGATAAAAAAAAAATTCATAAATCTTGACACCAGCTTTCATAGTTCATGCGTGAGAGGGTTAAAATAAGACATTAAACATAAAATCCAATAATATGAACATTTTAATTTTTAATATCTGAAAAAAAATTTGCTGATAAAAATTATCAGCTGTAAGTTTTAGCAGCAGGAGTTACAACTCAAAAGAGTTGTGTAGTACCTCTTAGAATTTTCATCCATGTGTTTTTTAAATTATCTCACAAACATGGAGCAAACTGTCTTCAAATGCTGTTATCCCTTTATGAATTGCTCATGGTCAAACGACGTCTGATATTACTTCCAGCTCTGAAAATATGGGTGTACATGGATGTTCCTGTTTGGAGAAATTACTGATAATTGAGCTGAAGCCTCTCTGAGGTATTACCAACAACTCAAAGCTTGGTGATGAGTCATACTTGACTAAAAAGATTATCAGAGCAGAAACATGTAAATATGTCTGTTAACTTCAGGTTAATACATGGATGTTGTGTTGGTGAGGTTTTTTTTTTTGTCTGACAAGGAGAGAAACGAGCTATTGAGACCCAAACTGTTTACGGAACCAGGCTGTGAACATCTTAGTTTTTGCTGTAAAGATTGGTCTTTTGAAGTGGTGTGTTTGTGTTTTCTGGTGCTCCTGCAGCCAGACTCAAGTGGACGCTCGAGGAACAACAGTTGTTGGCATTTCCACATCGGTTTCATATTTTGAGACTGAGTTTGATTTATTCATTTTATTTAAAAAAAGTAAAGCATAGCAAAAGTAAAATGATGTTTTATTCAGAGAAGTAACATGGTGAAAAATACACCAAACATCTGCACCACCCCATGTATGTTAAGTCAAACACAACTGATAATTTCAGTTTCTCTGATTTCCACTTTCATGTTTAATGTAATATTCCACTACTTCTGAACTAAAACAGTGTTTTTAATCATTTCAGCATAACTCATCAACAGCTTTCTTATTTTTCTTCTTTTTATTTGCCATCCTTTAATTTCAGCTCTCATCCATTTCTTCTGCACTTCTACATCACACTGAATAAAACAAAACTATAGCTCCTTCATGTTTGTATTTTACATTTTAGATTTGATCAGAGATGCACTGATTATTCTTTGCTTTACTGGTTGACTCATGTTCTCTCGTGTTTCTGCCTCAGCCTTCTCTAACGTCTCCTCTCCTGCACCTTCAGACACAGAGAAATCTCACCAGAACCAGCTGGACGAGTCCAGCGCCGAGGACGGCTCTCTGAAGAAGAAGCAGAGGCGGCAGAGGACTCACTTCACCAGCCAGCAGCTCCAGGAGCTGGAGGCCACCTTTCAGAGAAACCGCTACCCCGACATGAGCACCAGAGAGGAGATCGCTGTGTGGACCAACCTCACCGAGGCCCGGGTCAGGGTGGGTACCCACGGCTCTGTGTCCACCATTTCAGCTGTGAATCCATTATTTGGCTGCTAATCTAGAATACGTGTGACATATGATAAACATCTGTTACTGCGATCTTTTTCCTGCACCCTGCTCTGACTGCATCAAGTCTCTTCTCCAAATGGATTTCCTGGAGGGAGATTTGATTTCAATGAAACACATCAGCACAGTGTCCTGGGTTTTTCCATGAGGTGCAGTCTTATTGATGAGTATTGACCACTTACAGTCACGTCTGTGACCTCACTCAGAGTGGACGGCTAGTGACGGTGTTGACATGAGGCTAAAACGTATTTTAATCTAACACAAGTCTAGTTCTGTTCCAGGTTTCTGTCTGTTAAAGGGAGTTTGTTCTTACCACTGTAACTTACTAAAGGCTGCAAAGGTCTCATGGTGGGATAAGCTGAGATCGGACTCTTAGGCATGTCTTCATTTTGGATCTGTATCATAGATGAGCCATAAAATGTATAAATAAAATGAAACCAATAAAATGAAGGTTAAAACGAGATAAAATCACAGAATCGAAGCGTTTCTGGAAAATAAATCTGAAGCAGTGAGATAAAACAGGGAACTGGTTGTGACCACCTATATCCTTTCCAATCTGATACTGAGTGAAATTTAGGCTGGTATTGACAATACAGATCCAACACTGATTATACCCATTAGACTAATTGTAAATAAAAGTAGCTATATTTTATAGATAAACATTATTTTCTACCCATCTTTTCTCGTATATATTGCTCTAAGTCCACCTTCGCTGTTTTATTACAGTTGCTCCGTGTAATCTAATGACCCCTTGTCTATGTAATCCATGGTAAATGATCAAATCTTCAGGAAAACCTTACCTGGATGAAATTAGACTTCTTGTATTTATTTTGTTAGGTATTTCATAACTATATTTACCTCCACCAAGGACGTTATGTTTTTATGAGAGTTTGTTTGTCTGTGAACAACACAACTTAAAAAAGTAACAAACAGATCTTGATGAAATTCTCAGGAAATGTTCAAAATGGGATAAGGAAGAAGTGATTAAATTTTGGAGGTGATCTGGATCACCATCTGGATCCAGGACTTTTGAGATGGGGCTGTTTTACCATATGTGTACATAACTCCACCATAAATGGTCAGATTGCTTTGCAAAACAATACAAGACAAAGTCACCATAATTCCTGACAGATTTAAAAGTATGATCTAGATCCTGGCAATATTCTAGATACTAAGATCCAGAATATGAAATATGTACTGGGTCATCATAATTTTCAACAATGTCAGGAAACAAATTATCATACAAACCTGCAACGAACACCAAATTGTAGCAGACAGTCTGCTGAAAGGAAGTATAACATTAAAGTAGGACTAAAGTGTTGGTAACAATCACAATATGCTTGGCGGAGGTCTGTGCTCTCTGATTGCTTTTCTAGTTATTAATTTGTTCCTCTCCAACACAAACAGTGACTGAGCAGTGTGCCCCTGCACTTACGCATGACACACTTACCCAGGTGGAAACATAAAGACTTCCCACCAACAGTGTGCCATTTAGACATGATCTCTGTGGTTTAGTTACTTTCCACTGTGTTCCTGATAATGATGAACTTTACCTCTGACTGAAGTATAAAAAGGATTTATAATTTGATTTGAGAATGGATTTAAGAGCACAAGGATTTGGTATTTGTAGTATCGATATTCAATTTCGATCTGCACATCACTACTGGCAGGTGGTTCTGAAGTTAAGAAGTTTTAAGAGTAAAAGTCCCCCCTTAATTTACCGGACCTTGGGGAAGCTGTTGGAGCTCTAACAGAGGATCTCAGAGTGCATACTGGCTCATTTGGGAATCGAAGCTCAGGTATACAGGGAGGGCTGAGTCCATGTTGAGCCTTAATGTGATTAAAATAATCTTAACACTAGCCCTAGAAACAACAGGCAGCCAGTGTAGTTCAGCTAAACCTGGGGTGATGTGGTCCTGGTTTCTGTCAGAAGCTGAGCTGCAGTGTTTTGGACCGTCTGTAGACAGTGGATTGATTTCTGGCAGAGAGACGTGTAGAGAGAATAGCAGTAATGGAGACGGGGGGATACGAAGGTGTGAATGAGTTTCTCCAGATCTTTGGCTGACATCAGGGGCTTTACCTCGGAGATATTTCTGAGCTGATAAAAACACAACTGGACCGGCTTCTTACCTGTGGCTCGAAGACGGACGCAGGTTTCTGACTGAGGGTTTGACGTAATTTAACAGATTACCATTTTCACTTAGTTTAAAACTAACATCAACATTAGCAGGTCTGTACCTGCTTTTTGTAACGTTTCTTGAGAAAACATATCTGATCTCCTCTTTCTTATTTTGCTATTTAAATAAAGATTGCTTGATTGATTGATTGACTGACTGATTGATTGATTGATTGATTGATTGATTGATTGATTGATTGACTGACTGATTGATTGATTGATTGATTGATTGATTGATTGATTGATTGATTGATTGATTGATTGATTGATTGATTGGTTGATTGATTGATTGATTGATTGATTGATTGATTGATTAATGAGTAGCAGGTATAGTTTTGTTGTACCTTAGAAACCAAGTGAGGTTACCTTGTTCTCTTGGCCCTCCACTGTCTGATGACCTTGATGATTCCAGAAGGCCCCGCCCCTTCTTGGTTCTGATTGGGGTTTGAATAGAAATTAGGAGCTCCTAGTGGCGTTAGAAGAATTGGCATCTAACGGTTGAAGTCACAGCAGGTTAATATTCATCTCCTCAGTAGAGGAGGATGTTTCTTCTTTTTCTGCCAGGCTCAGTGAAAGGAAGGACAGGGAAGGATGTGGTTGTCTCTATGAAGCAGGGGTCATTACTTGTTACTTTATCTCAAAAAGCCGACAAACTACCAGAGACTAATTTACCGACTTGATGTTGGAATTGAGTCCACGTCAGCACAGGAGCATCCTGACAGGAAGATTAACTCGTCTAGTGAACACACAAACACTGATGATCACTCAGTCATGACGTTTTCTTTCCTGTGAAAAAAAAGAATTATTTTTCTCAAAGTAAAGATAAAAAATATTGTGTTGAGCTTCAGCAAGTAAAACTTACACTGGAGCTTGGGATTTTAATCCTCAAAGCTCCTCACTAAATATGATGCTCCTCCAAAGCTGGCTGTCAGAGAGCCTAAGGCTGCAAACACTGGTGATCCAGGTGCAGCTCATGTTAGCGCAGCAGACTGAGGAGGAGTCAAGATGTCAGTACAAGATGGCACCACAAATGGCAGGCTTGGCACTTGGTAACTTTAATGTTCACACAAATGTTTTGTACAGAAAGAGCAAAGTCAAAGAAAACAGTTAAATTCCTTGTGCTTTTTTTGAATGATACTTGGGGAATAAATGTCATTCTGAGGAGCCTCTTCATCCAAACAGCCAAGGCTTGATTTAAAAACCACAGAAAGTTCACAATCTGTAAACCAGGAAGGGCTTAACAGACTGACACTGACATGTCTGGGATTTAGTAGCTCACAGCAATGAATCAACCTGAAAAAGTATGTTGGTACGTGTGGTTTTCTGCCTAGTGTTACAGCAGGTTTTGCTTGTCAATAAAAAGACTATGCAATGCACAAATGGAAAATTCAAAGCAAGCGCTCATATCTTATTTGTTGCTAACATTGTTTTATCAGACTTAATATGAGCCTCATTCAGCAGATGGGTCCAGAAAGAGCTCTTGTTCTATTATATTAAAGACAAAAATGACGTCTGAGTTGCTTGGAACACAGACTGTACAATAAAAGGATGTAGTCTCTGTGAGCCCATTTCTGAAAGGACATTTTGAACCTGATCATTGGCCACATGAGGAATAGGTAGGCTTTGAGCCTCTTCACTTACCCACCTGTAATCATGTGAACTGTGCCTCTGATTGGGTAAATTCATCATCTTAATATCTTCCTTCCCCTACAGAGGGTGGTGATAGAGGAACGAGGTATTCAGACCCAAGCTGTCAACATGTTTATTAATGCAATTAAAGGAGGGGTTTTTTTGGCCTGGTGTATGTGGTTTCAGGCCTTTGTGTGGCTTCATTTCTCACGACTGGAGCTTGCCACTTAGTAAGAAGTGTAAAAATACACTGCCCCCCCCCAAAACAAACAAACAAACAAACAAACAAACAAACAAACAAACAAACAAACAAAAAAACAGTTAAGCAAAGCAAACATAAGCAAACAGTTACAAGCCTCCTATTGGATAATTATTCCATGGGTGATTATCTTTCAGCTGGTAACAAGTTGTTTAATCCCAATTGGTGCAATGAGCTGCTTCTCATTTCTTAGGCAACCATGTGGAAAAACACATCCCATGTTGTGGAAAAGAGGTTAGTCTGTTTGAGAAGGGTCAAATCATTGGCATGCATCAAGCAGAGAAAACATCTAAGGAGATTGAAGAAACTACTGAAACTAGGTTAAGAACTGTCCAACGCATTGTTAAAAACTGGAAGGATAGTGGGGACACATCGTCTTCCAGGAAGAAATGTGGTAAATGGAAAAATCCTGAATGATGGTAATCGAAGATCTCTTAAACTTTGGTGAAATCAATGGAAGAAAAACAACAGTAGAACTAAGTGTTATGTTTAATAATGAAAGTAAGAGCATTTCCACACGCACAATGTGAAGGGAACTCAAGGGATTGGGACCATAGACTGTATAAAGAGTGGACAGCGTGGCTACACCATTTATCATTGTACGTTTTTGAAGCCAAAATACCCCCCTCACAGGCGCCACCATTGTAGCAATTTGGAGCCAGAGTCTGCACAGTGACAATGAGGGATTCTGGGAGAATCTAAGTGGAGCTGGGTGACAAAACTAATATTTTTTTTCTTTTGAGAGTCTAATCACTTCACTCTACCTCACAACATATTTTACAACCCCTGTAAAAAATACACGAGAACGGCAGCTGTCAATCATCTTTAAACGCAACGTAAAACCCCGTTTTTAACCTTGTATAAGTAATGGAAACAAAACTTTTCAGAAAAAAAGAGGACTTGAATACAAGACAGCCAAATGATATCTTCAAATCACCACAACAATCGGACGTGAGAAACATTTCTACAAGGTGTATTCATTTTTTAAAGTTTGACCACAGCCCATCTGGAATGGCTGGAAAGCCAGATTTTTTTTTTACCTATACTGCAGCCAGCCACCAGGGGGAGCAGTTTTTGTGGAGACCTCACTTTTAGCCAAGCAAGATGACGTCCATTTTTTTTACAGTCTATGATTAGGGCTGAATAGCTGTGTAGCCTTAAGAAAACCACCAACTGGAAAATAAGGCTTTGGTTTGCTAGGGAGCGTAAAGATTGGACTCTGGAGCAATGGAAGAAGGTCATGTGGTCTGATGAGTACAGATAGACCCTCTTCCAGAGTGATGGGCCATCAGGGTAAGAAGAGAGGCAGATGAAGTGATCACCCATCATGCCTAGTGCCTACTGTCCAAGCCTGTGGGCGCAGTCTATGACCTGGGGTTGCTGCAGTTGGTCAGGTCTAGGTTCAGCAACAGTCTGTGCTCAAAGAATGAGGTCAGCTGACTACCTGAATATACTCAATGACCATATTCCAAGACGACAATACCAGGATTCATTGGGCTCAGATTGTGAAAGAGTGGTTCAGGGAGTATGAGACATCATTTTCACACATGGATTGGCCTCCACAGAGTCCAGACCTTAACCCCACTGAGGATCTTTGGGATGTGCTGGAGAAGGCTTTGCTCAGTGGTCAGACTCTACCATCATCGATGAAGATCTTGGTGAAAAATTAATGCAACACTGGGTGGAGATAAATCTTGTGATGAAACAATGCCACAGTGTGCTGTAATCAAACCTAAAGGTGGTCCAACAAAATATTAGAGTATGAGACCCTTTTTTTGGTGGAAACTTTTTTTTGGCCCTGCAGTGTAGCTGCCGATGGGATCCGAAAACATTACTTGGTAGTTTCATGTATAAAGACTGTCGTTTTTTAAACTCTATGAACAGTTCTGGCATTGTTTTAGGCATTAGATATCTTGCGATGAGACATTTTTCTGTGCATTTCAGGTTACAAAAAGACTTAGACTTTATTATAAAGGAGCTTCCAGCTGAAACACAAACAAAGAGGAGCTGCTGAGGAATTTGTTATTGCTTTATTCAAAATGATCAATTTAAAGAATATGTTTGAATAGTTGCAGTGATATCCAGATCAGTAAAGTGCCATTAAAGTGTGTTAAGGTTTGACGTCTTGCCAGGAATTCAGTGCACTACTGAGAAATGGGTTCTCTTTGTCCGTTGCTGTATCCCACTGACACCTCAGTGTCCACTTCGAGCTTTTATTCCCTGTTTGTTGAGGCTGTTATGAGCTGCTATTCAAGTGCTACTGTCTTCTGATTTTAAGTCCTTTTTGTTGCGTGCATTCAGATCATTAGCATCAACACTATTTGGAAAGTGTGTGTTCACCTTTACACTCCCAGTGGCTTCAGATTACAAAGAGTGAACCCAGAGTCCAGATATGCTCATGGCTTTTTCTGTTTTCAACTGACACCAGGGAGCTCTGTGTTGAAATTCTGGCATGCTGCGTAAGGTAGATGGAAAACTGATGATCTTTAAAAAGCTTGATCCTCTCAAAAGGATTTCCTTTCTTATCACCAAGAGGATCTGAATCTGTCTTCAAATGAAAATGAATAAAGAGGAAGAAAAGATGAGGTTGTTGTGAACTACATTAAGAGAATGTATTCCTTAAATTGAGTATTTTTGAAGTCATGATGCTTTGTTGGCTTCTCCCGAAGCTTGGTGTCACACTGACCGTAAATGTCAAAGGTGCAGCAGAGGTTGGCCACACACAGCGCTCTGCTAACTGTAGCTATATGGAGCAGGAGGACACACACTCAAATGGATGACAATACAGACAGCGGCCTGCCTGACGAGTAATGGATCACATCAATGCTGGCTGGTTGAAAGGTCACATAGCAAACACTCTTGGTTGTTATTTTGAAAGGACAACAGACTGCACAACGCGTCGTACTTAATGTCTTTCAGTGGCCTCTTCGAGCCCTGCGTGGAGGCGGATTCCTGCGTGCCTCACCTGTCACACTGATTCATGGGATTTGTCAGAGAGGTGTTGTTAATCACTGAAGCAGATGAGACTTAATGACGACAGTGTAGGAAAGGTCAGAGGATGGACGGTGCAGATTTTCTGCATTTTACTTTAAATTTCTTCGCTTGACTCGACAGAAAGACTTATCGTTCTAAGCGTACGGGATGTTTGGGTAGGCCAACAGCTAACACACTAACAAGCTTCTTGTGCCACAGTGGTGCTGTAAGTTCTGGTGTAATGGGTAATGAATGGGAACATTTACCCCATGGGGATCAATAAAAGAATATTCTATTCTATTCTGTTCTATCCTATTTTATTCTATTCTATTCTATTCTATTCTATTCTATTCTATTCTATTCTATTTTACTGCTTACGGTTGATGTTGGTTAAAAATGCTCACTTCTCTGAACGAATGGAGCTAAAATGCGTGCATATCTTTATGATGACGTAGGTCATAAAGAGGTCTATTAAACATTCATCATTTCATATCAAAATGCTACAATCACTTCCAGCCAGTCACACTCCCCTCAGTAGTTATGAAATGTCTGGACGGTCATCACTTTGCTTGTTGAGGGACTCAGGATGTTGAAGATGGTAAATGGACCAGTACTTGTATAGCGCTTTTCTAGTCTTTCCAACCACTCTTTACACTTCTAGTCCCATTCACCCATCCACACCACATTCACACAGTGATGGCAGAGGTTTATTGAGAACCATCAGTTGTTGTTTTTTTAACTAACACATTCACACTCATTCATACACCACTAACTGACAATGGGAGCAATTCAGGTTGTGACTCCATCCCTCCAACAAAACCTTGAATCACATGGGTAACTTGCCCAGACTCCTCATCGACTGGCTTCCCTAGAAACAGTTTTTAACTATGTAAATCACATCTTTGTGATCACTTTGATTACTCACAGGCTTCCCAGCTTAATCTGATGCATTCATGCTAAGAATGTCATGATACTAGATTTTCAGCTTAACTTTACTTTGGTTAATAAAATCATTATAATGATATTTTGTGAAATATTTATAAGAAAACTGGGGATGCACAATGCCATCCTGGTATCTTGTATCGGTCCGATACAGAGTGAAAAAGTGAGACTGGTTTTTGCTTACAAAGGGCCGCTCCATGGGGCAGGTCTATACAGCTCAGATCTACGCCCGTGTGCAAATTAGGTCATTAAAGCCTGTAGGTCTGTGCAATTTTTGCTTAGCAGAGCTCAAACTTCACTGAGGTAGATAGCTGCAGTAGCCCAGGAGATATTTCACGCTTTTTTTGCAGACAATTTGCAACATGGTTGAGTTTGGTATGTTCACAGTATAAATTTAAATCCTAGCGTTGGTTACTGTACATAACATTTATACATTAACAAACCCATAAAATAATTATAGCCTTTTTTTTTTCGGTTTACAAGGTTATAAAAGCCTGAAGTTACCAAAATGTATTTTCTATTATTACTATTAAGGAACGGTAGGAGGTTAAGATAATGCTGGTATCTGATCAGTATTGGTATCACTTGACAACGGAAGCCTGCAACCAGTGTAATAATTCTTCAAATCTGCATGAAGAGAGAGTCTGTAACACTAGCTGCACCAGAAAGTAGACACAGAAAAACAAGTACATTAATGAAAAGTGAAAAGGAGACCAGTTAAACCAGTTACTGAACATCCACAAAGCCAAACATCTGAAACAATCTGCTCACTTAATCAAGTCTACAAACAACAAAACACAAACAAAACTTTTTTCAACCCCCCCAACATGATCCACAGCTCAGCCTCTTTGTGGAGAAGTGTCAGAAGTGAGACCATCAGCCTCTGCAGATGGGGTCAGTTAGCTTACTTCAACAAAGAAAAAAAAAAAACTCTGGGACACTGAAATATTGTGAGTTGTCATGTTTTTGCATCTCTGATCTAGCTATAGTTTTGAGTACAATGGTTTGGACTCAGTGGTGTGTGTAGAGTTTGTGATCTCAGCTCAGGAGCTCACTGGGTTCATTCTGAGAAGGTAGATGTGGGGTTCGTGGACTGTGGGTTGAGCCATTATTCGATAAAGACATAGTGACTGCTTCAAACTTACTTTGAAGACACTCTTCCATTCAGCTTTTTCTGATTGAACTTTATAATTGAAGAAAGCAAGGATAGTTTAGTTTATATCGCAAAGCATGAACAGAGGAGCTGTGCTCAGCAGACTTGTATTCACTGTGTCCAGGAGCAGTGCCAAAACAAATAGAGTAAAACACAGGAAATATTCCAAATACAGCATAAACTTCAACTGAAAAAAGAAGAGTTGTTAGAGCAGCTATTATCTGCTGACAAAGATACCCTAATGTCAGTTCTTTACCTGGCTTCCAAACAAACAGGCCTAATAAAATCCAACCCATGGATTAGTGTGTCTGTGATGTGGACTGTTGAAGTGATCCCTCATGAGAGGAGCTCTTCAGGGTCTGGAAGTGTGGATGCATTTGGTGGTGTTGGTGAAAAGCGTTCCTCTGGGTGCTACGTCTGTTAAGATAAATCCACTTTGTCTTTTATTCTTACATGAAGCCCAAACTGTGATCTCTTTTAGGCTTGATCCCTTTGACTACAGAGCCACCTGTGTCCCTCCCATGTTATATGATTGATATGATATGATATATGGCTGATCTGAGTCAACATAAAAAGATAGAAAAAGTCCAAATGAAAACATGATCCAGACCTGCCAACCTACCTGAATGCTGAATATGAATTAAAGACATTTAATAACTGGGGGAAACAGAAGATGACCATGGTTGCTGGTTGACCGACCTGGAATCCTGAATAGAACCTAAAGTCAGACATGGCTCTCCAGCTGAAATTGGCCTTTTGGTTGGTGTTTATCCAAAGTGGTAGTATCTATGCATTCAAATGTGGTAAATTTCTTCTGTTTCTTGATTGGATACAAGTTATGCAACAGCCTGACGTGATTCTCGATATTTCATGGCCATTCTCATTATTTTCCGTTTCTGAATCTCATTTCTAAAATACCCATATTTCCAGTGACTGTCAACAATGTGTTCTTCTTCTTTTGTTGTTTCGTTTAGTCATTATTCTTCTTCTACTGTTATGACGGGGATACACCAGATCCATAGACTGTATAAAACATGAACGTTGTCTCCCCATTGTCACCTGTCTGTTTCTGAAATGGTAAACGAAGCACATCGGCTATAGCGGCCATATTGGTAGTGGCAAAGGCTTTGCATACAGCTCTAGGGTGCCTGTCGGTCACATGACCCTGAGCTGTGCCTCTGATTGGGCATGCGAGAAAAAAATTCACCCCCTTTACAGTGTGTGCCGATAGTAAAATCAGCGACCCAGACAGGAGACGTTTTTTGAACCAGGCTGTAAATAGGTTAATTTCTGCTTTGAAAACAGCTTTTTTTTGGCTTGGTGTGACTTCCGGTACTTCCGGAGCCAGCTTCAAACAGGTAATGGAGAAACAGCAGATTTTAGCACTTCCGCATTGTCTCATATTCTTAGACCTGAGGTTGCCGCTTAGTTCAGTCCAACACTTTGCAGGAGACTGAGGAGTTCCCTGGAGTACCACTCCAATGATGACCCTGTCTTCATTCAAACCTAAAAAACTGTTGATTCATAGTTTGGCTCTGCTCATTCATTGGTTTGTTGTAGTCAAGCTAAAAACAAGTTGCTTTATTTTGAAAGTCACTCTTTTTGCTTTTTTATGTGGTTTCTGTGCACAACTTCCTGTCCTGCTCAGTCTGCTTTTGACACATCACAGCTCCAGCATCCAACAAATTTAGGAATCTTGCGTATCTGCTGCAACCTGCCGGAGAAGGGATGCAGCCAGACTGTAATGGAGCGGATCCAGTTTTAGTCGACACATTGATTTAAACAGTCTAATCCAGAGCCATGAACAACCAGAGCTGGACCACAGACACATCTGGTGTATTTTGGCCCTTAGGTAATCAGATTAGTAAACATGGACTTAGACTTGACACAGCCAACGTCCAGCAGAAATGATGAATTACAGTCAGGCACTGGCAAAACAGTCAAAAAATCGTAATTTTTTAATAAGATAATAGTTGTAAAAGATAGTCATGACACAATTTTATTGAATAGTGACTTGAGACAGATTTTTTTTGTTTTAAATTTCATTTTGAGCCAATGAAAAAATGTGATTTTCAGCTTATTTAAATTTCCGCACTTTTGAGAATTCCCATCCAAGGTTGAAAATTATATTTGTATTCTAATGTTACTAAATGTTTGGGCTATTTTGTGTCAGAAGATGTGATTTGTGGTGATAACCTTCCTTGATTTGTGGTCAGCCTTTAACGCTTACCACTCCTGGAAGCCTCCGTGAAGGACATTGACCCTGTCTGGCCAAAGTCTGGCCCCGCCGCTGTGAATAGTGAGATTTTTTGAGCAGGTATTTTGATGACCTTCTCATGCTATCGTTGCACCACTTCACAGATAAATACGGCTGCAGACGAGCGACTAAGTAATGTCGAGCCTTTGCCACAAACCTTCAGACAGCATTTCCTGGGAGTGATGAAAAAGATTGGGTAGCTCCTGTTCTCTGGCGTGGACTTTCCCCTGCTGTCACTGGAATGGAAAACTCTGAGTCATCTACTTTATACTCTTATTAATGGTCAACAGCATTCTGTTACTATAATAACCAGGGATTGGATGATACCCTGCACGCATGCTGAGGGTGCAGAGAGATGGCTGAGTACCAACGCTGGACTTTAACGCAAGTTTAATGAGCAGCAAAGAAACAGAATCATCTGAAACCAAATGTGAAACAAACACAGGAATGTTAAAAGAGGACCAGAGAGTTCTACTGAAGACTTTACGTCCAAATATGAGCGCTCACTTTCCTCATTCTCCTCTCAAATAAAACACTTTTTAATATCTAAAACCCTCAATCAAGATTTTCCTCCTGCTCTAATCCAGTTCATTTCCTCTAAGTATAGGACTGGAGAATGACAAATGTGAAGATTTCCACTCTGTGACATTTCTCTCATTGAGATCTCACTATCCAAATAAGTCAGTGATCAGTTTTAATAAGCCCTGCCTAATATGACTGTTTGATGAAACACTTTAACTTTCTTTCTGGGATTATTATGTCTTTCAAAAATTGTGGAGACGTCTGCACACCAAAATTGCTGTGAGTATTTGAGGGAGGTTAGGATACTCTGACTCTGTGAGATTTGGAATAAAAAGTTAATTTACTTCTCTCACTTTGTGATATTTGAGATGGTATGAGAGAAATAAGTTATGTAAATATCCACCTCAGTGATTCTATATTTTCCTGTGCACTAAAATAATATAATTATGAGATAGAAATCAAGCCTTGAAAAATCAGGTCACTGACACCTGGGTATGTTTGATACGTGTAGGTTTAAAAAAAATATTTTTTTCATTTCTCTATTAATTTCTAAAGGAATTATTATTATTATTATTATTATTATTATTATTATTATTATTATTATTATTATTATTATTATTATTATTTTATAGTTTTTTTTAACAGAAAATACATTTTTGCATCTTAAAGAATCAAATTTTATCTTAACAGAACATATTTGCAGGGTATCATATTTTATCTGAATATATCATATCTTATAGTATTGTATCATAACAGAACATAGGTTTTGTACCGTTTATCTCATCATAGTATCTCAACTAATTTTATTGTGAAGTAACATGTCATAATTGTATCGCATCATATCATATCTTGATGTAATGGCTCATGCTGTTTTCTTTTGTAACTTAAACGGACTGTGAGGAGTTTCTAAGTGATAAAAGCTAACACAAGAGCTAAGCTGTTTGTGCTAATGCTCATTTCAACCTACATTCAGCAGTTATTCTGCTGTGGTCTGTTCAAAAGAGTCAAATGACTGGCAGGACAAAGCTAACCAGGATTCACTAACGTTACATATTATAGACGTGTGTTAGAGCATCAGGCTGCCGATAGCGCTACGTATAGCCGGCTACTACAACATCTGCTTGATGCCAGGTTTCAAACCGTAGTGCTACATAACTATACTGATAAATACCTTGGTGCGTTGTGCTTAGTAAAAAGTTGTCTTGAATAGAGAAAAGTCACATCGTCACAACAGTGTGCAGAGACTCTGGACCAAAAGTGGATGAAGGAGTCCAATTAAAACAGATTTTTTGAATGACAGCATGGCAGCCATATCACATGTGAGGATATAGGATCATACCATTCTGTGAAAGCAGAGGGGTACACTCAGTCGGATATGGGGTCTTGTCTCCACTCAGTGAGTGAAACAACAGACAGCGCTGAGGAGGAGAGTTCCCTGTGTCTCAAAATCACATAAATATGAGTGAAACCTGTAAACAAAGCAGAGTCTTTGGTTCAATTGTTTGTTTTTTGAGGTGCACGGTGGAGCAACGGTTAGCGCTGTAGCCTCACATCAAGAAGGTCAGCGGTTCAAATCCCCACCACAGCTGGTGGGATTTTCTGTGTGGAGTTTACATGTTCTCCCAGTGTATGTGTGGGTTCTCTCAGGGTACTTCCTCCCACAGCCCAAAAACATGCTCATCAGGTTAATTGATCACTCTAAATTGTCCTTAGGTGTGAGTGTGTGCGTGCATGGTTGTCTGTCTCTATGTGTCAGCCCTGCGATTGACTAGCGACCAGTCCAGGGTGTACCCCGTAACTCGCCCAATGACAGCTGGGATAGGCTCCAGCCCCCCGCGACCCTGAACAGGATAAGATATAGAAAATGAATGAGTGAATGAAGAATGCCAGCTTTTGTAAAAGAACAAATGTACAAAAATTATGTTGGTTTCTCATCAAAACACTGAAGGCAAAGGGGTTTTATCGAAACACAAATCAAACAGATTTTCCAGGTTAGGCTAATACGAGGCTACAGATAAGACTGAATCAGGAGTTGTTTAGGAACTGAAAGATCTGACTCTTCTTTGGGAGCTGAGCCGAAAGAACCAAGTTGAACATCCCATAACTCAGAAAAACATATTCTTTATCTTAATGGAACATATTGGATTGTGTTGTACCGTATCAAGTTTTGTTTTAACTGAACATACCATGTCATATAGTATCCAGACTCAACATGCGTTGTATTTTGATCTAACATATCTCAACACATCAAATCCTGTCTGCCTGTATTGCATCTTATCATGTCATTAATAGCACTCTGCATTAATTCACATCATATCATCTTGTATCTTATTGTAATATATAACGTCATACATTGCATCACCCTGTCATATTACATCATCTCAGGTGATGTATGATTATATCAGATACACTCCGGGATGTATCATCTTGCATTTTCTGGTATTGTGTCATATAGCATTTTATTATACCTTATCATGTTGTACAGTTTTCTATCACATGTTGTAGTGTATTACACTGCTGCGTCCTAAATGATCATAATGTTTCATATCCCATCCTGAACTTTAATATTGTGTAGTTCCTAACCATACTGACATCATTGTGTCATATTACATTGTATCGTTAAGGTAGTAACCTGCTTCTGCCCCTGCCAGGCTTTCACTGTTATCCTTTCAGCTCAGAGTTACAGTACTGAACAGGGAAATATGTTCAGGTTTGAGATTTTACTAATCTTTACATAAGAAAATGTGAAAATAATCCCAGAGCAGTTCCTCACCTGAATTTGACTCTGATTAATGTGAAACTCTGGTAAAACCCTAAGCTCTTCAACTCACCCCTAAACCAGGAGGCTCTGGTGAAAAGAAAATCTCCACCGCACAGTTAGCAGTGTCTTTGCACAAGGAGGTCTCAGTGTATCGCCTTCACTCAGGTTTTCCTCTTTTGTCTTCCGTAGGTATGGTTCAAGAACCGACGTGCCAAGTGGAGAAAGCGTGAGAGGAACCAGCAGGCAGAGCTGTGTAAAAATGGCTTTGGAGCCCAGTTTAATGGACTCATGCAGCCCTACGATGACATGTACACAGGCTACTCCTACAACAACTGGGCCACCAAGAGCCTAGCTAGCAGCCCGCTCTCTGCCAAGAGCTTCCCCTTCTTTAACTCAATGAATGTAAGCCCCCTGTCGTCCCAGCCCATGTTCTCCCCCCCTAGCTCCATCCCCTCTATGAACATGGCCTCCAGCATGGTGCCCTCGGCGGTGGCTGGGGTCCCCACCACTGGGCTAAACAACCTGGGCAACCTCAACAACCTCAACAGCCCCACAGCGCTCAACTCGGTAGCAGTGACGGCGGCCACGTGCCCCTACGCCACCACGGCCAGTCCTTACATGTACAGAGACACCTGCAACTCCAGCCTGGCCAGCCTGCGGCTCAAGGCTAAGCAACATGCCAACTTCGCTTACCCGGCGGTGCAGAATCCCGTGTCCAACCTGAGCCCCTGCCAGTACGCGGTAGACCGGCCGGTATGAAGGCGAAGCCCTGACGAGGACCCCCAATCCAACCAACCAGCTGTAAGTCCACTTTCACCCAACCCAACATCTCCTCAGCTCCATCTGTAGGCTGCCAGATGTGCTGCAGGCTGGCAGAGTGTGTTTTTGATGGTACTCTTTCAGAATTATCTCCAAGACTGACTAATCAACACGTAGACATGCCCTGATGGACCACTGTGCTTCAAAGGAATCTCTCCCGTTTGTGAGACTTTGTCGCTGAACTGACCAACCGCTCCAGAGGATTTCTAAAGATTGTTATCCACATTTTTTTCCTTCTTTTGAACTGCATGATTAGAGTAAACGTAGAAACCAAGGGTAAATAAATCACGGATGCTTCACCTGGACTGGTGGTCAACATCTTGGCCCAAAAAACACCAAATGCGATCGTTGCTTCAATCGCAGGAGAAGGGACCTGTGGGTGCAATGACGGAGCAACGGAGGATGTACATAATGGACTTTTTTCTGTTTTGTATGTGACGAAAATATATGAAAATGTACTCTAAAGATGAGAGAAGCATGTTCTTTAAAAGCAGAAGGCCCTAGTTTGACGTAATATGAGCACAACCTTTAGGAACTTTAGACTTTGTTGTGAATTCTTCTCCCCGCAGAGGGTCAAAGGTCAGCTTGGAGAGCAGGAGGGGGTGGACCTGAGCAGAAGAAGGAAGATGAGCACATTAACCTCATGGTCAAACACCAAAACAACAATTCAGTCACACATAAAACAGAATATCTGCAAGAGAAACTCTAAAAAGCCATTGATTATATAGATTTGTGTGGTGTTATTCAAAGGGAGTCATGACTGTAAAAACATGTATGTAAGAGTGCAGTTGTCATAACAAAAAAACAAGCTTTTTTTCCCGATGTAGCCTGCTTTGTCTCATTAAACGACCTATTAAAGGATCCCTTTTTATCAACGCTGATGAGTGCTGACATGGAGCAGAAGGTCACATGTCCGTTGATATCACTTATGTGCAGCCTCTGGTGTCACACAGGCCAAAACATGATGTCCTCACAACAATGAGCGCGGCGCCATGGAAACCCTGACTCACTTCCATGGCAACACTTGCGCAACGATGAAAGAGAGTAGTGAGCTGGGAGGGAGATATAGATGTTCCCGATGGTGCTCTCTGATACGTTTGACCTACACTCGCAGCGCTAACCGCAGGCTATCCGGTAACACGGCAAGAATTCACAGAGGCAGCGCCAGGATTACATAAGAGCCTTGAAGGAGCGAGGTGTCCCAGCGGAGCCACAAACGAGGGGTTAGCAGCCCATCAATCCCCATCAGCCCCTGCATCTGTTTATTGCTCTGACATTTCCGCTCTGGTTGAGTTTCCTTTGCGCTGAGTTTCAAGGAAAATTCAAATTTAACATCAGAAAGAATTTCATGTTTGACATTTTCATCAGGACAGAAATGACTGAACAAAACATCAAGTCCAGGTTTAGATCAAAAAAGTAAAACAGCATTGTTTTATGACGACATGTGGACAGAGGGACGAAAACAACTGACCTTTTTTTTAAAGGGTTTGAATATTTTGGGGGGTTTTGTTCCCAAAGTAAGGGTACAGGATCACCCAGGGGATGGCAAAACACTGACATGCCTTCCATGAAAATAACAAAAAAAAAATGTTATAAGACTGCATTTTTCTTCCATTATAAAGATATAAACAAAAATAGAGGTTAAGTTTAATATGAAACCATGCAAACAGAAAGTTGTCTGATTTCCACATTTCTTTGTTGAATTCTTTTTAAATCACAGACTCCTCTAACGTTATTTTAGGGGTTGGTAGATAATTAAAACAGGTTGTCTTTTTAGAATTTTTAAACTGATGCTGATGTGGTCTCACACTTTGTGTAGAAGGAGATGTTCTTCGATTTGATTGGTTATTTCTTTGTAGTGGATTTAACGTGGCTCCAAATCCACAAATGGCCCCGTCGCTTTACATTCTGCTGAAGGTCGTCTTGAACAGAAGAGAGTACGAAAAAAGACGACCTGTGTTTGTCTTCAACAACAAAGGAGATATATGTCCACCTTAGGGTGATAGTGCTCATGGGAAATGAAGTCTAGATCTTGATTTTGTCAAAATATAAAACAAATATTAAAAAAACAACTTTAACTTGAAGTTGGTCCAGCTTGAAACTCTGAAAGATAATTAAAAATCTACAGTTTGATGATCTGAAGGAGTAAGAAAAAGTCTGATGTGAAACTTTGATGACAGAATCTTTTTTTTTTTTTTAGGTAGAAATGAGAGGTTTTTTTTGAACCAACATGAATCAAACAGTAAATAAAAGTCCACTTCAAACTCCTGTGAGTAGTTCTTTTGAACTCTTTATGATACCAACCAGGATAAACAGTAACGCCTTTTTGTAACTGACTAAACAAAACAAGTAAAAATGGACCGACATTTACTGGATGTTCATTATTGATGCTGGTAACGGCTGCGAGGGGGAGGAGTCAGAACCTCTCCTTGTATTTTTCACTCTTTCATCAGTAAATACCAACAACAAATTTACAGTGAACTTTTGAAATAAAGCCAGAATTTTTTGGGGGGGATTTGTTTTGGTCAGGAAATATGATACAATAAAGGGTATGATCAGCAAATGATTGAGAGATGTCATTTTGTCCACAGGGGGCGCCAAAGCCAACACAAACAGAAAATTCCTCAAAGGTTAGGCAAAACCTTATAAAAAATAAAAAATAAAAAAATCTTGACATACATTTCGAATGGAATCATATTTTTATTTCTTAAAATGATTTCTTTATTAATTCAAGGAAGTATTTTTCAGTTTCAAGCAGGTGACATGAATAATGAACTTTTTTATTTTTAGCATGTGAATTTGGATGTTTCCTGAAAACTCTTTATACTGAGCTGGTTCAGATGTGATGTCCATCACAAAGAGAAAAGTGAGACTGAAAGTCTGGCTTGGGGAGCACATCATTTTGTGTTCACTACTTTATAATTTTCACTGGATCTAGGCGTCATTACTTATTTAAAACCAGCTTTATGTCCAGATTTTGGGCTCTGTTGCCAAATTCAGGCGCTGACCAACACAGGAGCAGCAGATTGTGTGTACTTACACCATCTATCTAACTGATGTCAAACTCCTGTGTAAATATACACAGGTGGACAAAATTATGAGAACACCTGACAGATTTTTAACTTCTTTTTTCCTCCAGATCCTGATCAGTAAACATGCAGATGTTTACTCTGAGCACAACAATTATTAGATGATGTGATTTTTTATCTGTTTTAACTTGAATATTTGGTTTGTCCACCTTTTGCAGCAGTTACAGCAGCACACGTCTCTCTCATGATGTCGATATATTTCCTGAAAACTTCAACGCTAGTGTTACTCCATGACTTCTGAAACTCAAGACAAAGACTTTCCTTTAAATGTTCAACAGATCTGTCCACTTTAATTTATAACTCAACCAAATTTGCTGGATGGGTTCAAGTCTGGACCTTAAAGGATCCAGTCCATCATTTTCAGTTTTCTTTTTTATCAGGAAAACAATCTGAATCTCATGTGATGGCTCTGTTCTTTCAAATACAGAGCGTAGTGATGACTGTTTTATTGACACTTCCACAAAAACAACTGAAACCTTATAAACATCCAAAGTGTTTAGATAACTTTGGTCACTGCTGTGTCTACATGTCTATTTTGCTCCGATAAATGAAGTCAAGCTTAAATTAAATATTCACATTTCAAAACAACCACAGTTTACCAAAGTTCTATTTTAGCTTAAAAAAAAAACAATCAATAAAAACAAATAGTCAACAAAAAATAATTTAAAAGAAATAGGTAACAGAATGGAGTGGAAAAACAATAAAATCTTCTTTTGTTAAATAAACAAAAACATTAAAATACAAAGTAAAAATTAAAGCCACATTGAAATACATTTAAATAAGCTTCTAGTAGTTTGTTGCCTCAAAAGTTTTAACACAGCTAAGTCTAAACACAGCTTGTGGTATTTCCATTACCATTTCTTTATTGCCAAATCTATATTATGTGCAATTCTAGGTGTAATGGAAATGCAGCTATTAGTCTCACCTCAACAAGGTGATGGAAACTTGGATTTTAGGGTGGTACCTAGCATTTCACATTTGAAGGGGATCATGGCCCCAGGCCCCTGCAGGCAAGTCACAAAAAAAGTGAAAAAGTGAAAAAAAAAAGAAAAAAAAAAAAGGTTTTAATAAATAAATAAATAAATCAGAACAATTAGCAAAAAAAAAAATTAAAAAGAAAAATAACAGTGTATAAAATCTGCCACTGATGCAAAAAAAAAGACAGGAAAAAAATATCTGAACTCATCTTCCATTAAAATTGAATTAAATTAAATTGTCGATAAACTGACAAGCTGTTAAAGTAAAACATCACATACAAAAAAAAAACGTCTGCTGTGTTCCAGCATCTAACCATTTTTAGGGATACAGGTGCTGAAAGAGAGTTGATGCTGTAGCACGGTGGGGTCAACATTTTTCAGTATGTTGTACTTACAGATCATTCCTTTCTAAGACAGGCAGTGTGACCTTTTTACAAACTTACTGATCACCTGAGAACGCATCTTTCTTTCTTTCTTTTTTTTTTTGTGTACATAGGTTTAAGATGCTCTTCTCTTACTTGGTCCCTCATTTTTTACTCCACACAGGCTCTTAGTCTCTGCTGTCTTCACGCTGTGAAAAAGATACACTGAGTCACACGATGGACACAGTGAATCACTGAAATTAAGACTGACAGACAGAACTTAGTGTTAAAAAAAGGGGAAATTGAATAACCAATGCTGACAAAATGTTTGGATAAATAGCACTTTTAGCTTCATGTTGTTTTGATGGTAAACAACCTGAGTCTCTTTAGTTCTTGTTTTCTTCCTGAGTGGGTTGTTGAAAGAAATAAAAACTGTGTCTCCAGATTTTCTTTGAGTTAGTTTAAAAATGATTTTCCCAGCAGCTTTCAGTTTCTTTGATGACTAACAATGCTTGTACACACTTGGTGGAGTCTGGTCATTCTGCTTCACACTTAAGTCATCAATCAGGTGCATTACTGGCTCATTTCATACAGCAAAAATGTAACAAACAGCACTCTACACTGGAAGAAAATCAATAAAACTTTGTACACCACACCCTGTTTCTTAAATAAGGTTTAAACACACACCCCGAATGTTTCACCAACAGAAAGTGAGAACATTTGCTCCTAAAATGTTGTTTATCAGCAGGAATGCAACAGTAGAAATGACGTCTGCATCATGTATCTGCTGAAAGATATGATCAGATTTTTCAGACCTGAGAATAAAAGAGAAAACTCTTGTATGTGACACAGACCAGCAGAAAAAAAAAAAAAAAAAAAAAAAAAAACAGGCCTCAGCTTCAGACTGTAAAACCGGCTGTGAGAGGATTTCCACATCAACACTGATCCGACAGCAGCTGTACGCTCCCGCTGAACCGGCACAGACCTGTTTCTGTGGAGTGAGGTGGAGCGGTCACAGTGTCTGCCCCACACAATACACACACAGTACACACACAGTACACACAATACCAGCACACACAACCACAAACACACTCACTACAATCAATATTCCAGCAGAGAGTCCCTGATGTTTACTCACAGTCCAAATCTACGGCAAGAGAAGAGAGGGCAGAGAGCGTGGCGTGGAAAAAAATACAGAAGCAGAGGAAGTTCTAACGATTACCTCAGAGGATAGAGGAGAGAGGAGACAGAGAAGGAGTCTTAAGAATTAGAGGAGCAATATTTTACAGGGGGAGACAGAACAACAGACCTGCTGATAGAAAACTTCTAACTACACATTATCATTACATTTC
This sequence comes from Halichoeres trimaculatus, assembly GCF_033239565.1. NCBI lineage: Eukaryota > Metazoa > Chordata > Actinopteri > Labriformes > Labridae > Halichoeres > Halichoeres trimaculatus. Next base: position 5,315,377 of record NW_027437186.1, on the reverse strand, counting down.
CTGTGGTTTTTAATTTTTTGTTTCACATTTATATGAAATGCAAGCAGAAGACACTTCAAATGACTTTTCTCCTGACTTCCAACTAAATATTCTTATTTGGGAATAAGGTGAACCTGAATCTGTGTCTCTGTGAGCTCAGTGTGCAGAAGTCTATCAGTGCTGTTTGCTGACGCTGGGACACAAAATTCACTCCTGAACAGTCTTTGTCAACATTCAACAAACTCTGGATCAAAAGTTATATGTCGAGACAGTGATGAAAGGAGGGATATGGAGAAGAGAAAGAAAAACCTGAGGCCAATCCACTGATATCTGACAACCTATGTGCTCCCATTAATATAAAACTGACTTCACGCAAACAAAATGTGAGCCACAGAACAAAACACACTGTTAAAAAATGTAATTTTATAGGAAATGGTCTTTAATATTAAACAGATTTTTCCTGTTTTCTTCTAAAACAACAAAACCCTAGAAGATTTACAGATATTTTCAGTAATTTTACACAGTCCCAAAAAAAATCCAAACTTAACGGTCATAAACCCTTAAATTTTAAATTATTTTTTCTGTTTTTCAAAAATATTATACAAAATTGCAAAATTACAGAAATTATCTGTAAAATAACATCCTAGATGTCTGTGCTCCAGAGGGCAGACCGGCTGTCTGTGCTCCATGGCGCAGACCATGTATCCAGTGATTTTTACAGTTTTTTTTTTTTTTTTTTAATAAACAAGATGTGTTGATGGTCTCTGCTATGACATTCAATTTTTAATAACAGTGTAATAAAGATCACACAGCCGATCTATGCAGTGTTGCACAGGCAGCATGTTTCCCCAATGCAATACCATAATGTTCAGTAGAGTCTTATATCCACTGTGTGCCCTCCTCATTTACGGTTTCAAAACACTATAAAAACAAAAGTACTTTGCTGTAAAATAATGGTGTTTTTCTGCAGGACTCTTTGCACTGTCACTATATTGAAGGTGTTTGACTATAATAGGAAAAAACTGCTAAATAATGGTATTTTTCTCTAAAATTACATATTAATACTGTAAGACATTTGCACACATTTATCTTTAGTTTAACGTATTGAGTTTGTTTTTATACTTTGCGAATTTGTTGTTGTACATGGAAGAAATAGTAATTTAACAGGAATTTACTGTAGATTGATTTGAGTGTTTCCTAAAATAATAATTAATACCATAAAAATACATTGATTAACCTTAAAGAAATCTGATTTGAATGTGTTCTGACTGAATTAATATAAAATGATAATATACAGTATACATTAATATACTATGAAATACTGCTTTTTAATTTATTTTGACTGTAAAATTTAGTCCTGCATTTTTACAGTTATTTCACGTAGTTCTGTGTTACAGCGTTTGACTGTGATTTGACGGTACCCATCTGGAAATTTTGCTGCCAGCACTTTCATGGTTTTTATTTTACTGATTTTTCTTTTACAGTGAAGAATGTTAGCCGTTTGTCAGGGATCGTCAGTTGTGACAATTGTAACCCAAAACACACTTTGAATCCGTTTATGTTTTAGATATAAACACAGAATCCAAGTTTTCGCCAGTTTCACATCTCTGAACCCTTGTACAGTAAGTTTAACGGGTTTTGTTTTATCTTTCTTGGATTGAATCACTAAAGAGGGACAGTAAAAGTCTAAAAGAAGCTAAAGCTTCCGTGTGTCTTCCCTACCTACTGTGTCAAACCAGTGCCATCATTTTCTGATTAAAAGAAAAACCTCAAACAGTATACACCTCCTTTCTCCAACTCCCTGACCCTGTATTTTTTCATCGGACTCCTTCAGAAACCGCTTATAATAAAATGTGAACCTTAAATTTAAAGGGATCAGCCGTTTCCGGGCTGCTGCAGGAGGAAATTGTGAATTTGTTGAGGACTATGTTTAGCCTCAGATTAGCTTAAAGTTTTTCTCTCACCAGGATTTGCTGCATATTTAAACTGAGACACAACGATCGGTTACTGTCAAAAATAAACGTTTATTTTTTCAGCCTTTCTTCAGACATGAGAGGACTGTGGATGGAGCAGGAAACAGGCTGAGAGAGGGAAGGGACAGGAAAGAGGCTGCAGGTTGGATTTAAACCCGGGCCCAAGGATTCATGTCATCAGACACGCGACCTAACCACTTATAACAGCTCCCTGTAAACATCAAATTTAACAGTGTGGTATCAGGTTTTAGTTTGATTAAGCAGCAGGTACAGCAGTAAACATTAGAAAAAAGTAAACTTTGACAACAAATACAGCGCCCGTGCTCAACAAAAAAGCACATGCACACAGAGTGTGACTGAAAGGAGAAGGAGATAAAATATGAAACCATGAAAACTGCAGTTCCTTGAGCGTCCACTTGAGGCTGGCTGCAAAAACACCAAAAACCACATACAAACCCATTCAAAAGAGCTAAATCTTTACAGCAACAATTTTACAGCCTGGTACAAAAACAAACCATTTGGGGTCTTAGGATGTCACTTCTCTATCAGCAAACACTCAACTGGGGGTGATTTTTTTTTTTTTTACATCTTAAAGTTTTTAAACTTACAGCTCGACCGTTTAAGGAAACGACTGACTTGGCTGACTGGCAAGCACCCTGTCGCTGTCTGTGAAGAGCCTAAAGGCCTCTGTACCTCGTACTTACTCAAACAAAGCCAAGGTGTGAGTCCAATAAGGCCTCCATCCACGTTGGGCTTCAAAACTTTAATTCAGACACAGATGGGTGATGTCACAGAGAAGAGTTTGGCAAGTTTAATCTGGTCTTGTGTCTTCTAATGTGTTTTTTTGAACTCTCAAATTTCGACATCATAATACATCCATTCATCGAAAGACATTGTTGAGTTTTTGCAGAATGAACAGTCAAGGTGGAGTTTAAAGAAACGATAGTGATTTTGTTTGTGACCTTGACAGAAAATGTAAATATACACATGTACTTTTCTTTCTTTAGGTTAAGCTCCCCTTCTTAAGTTTAAACAGTCTCTTCGTTAATACGTGTATTTGTATTTGGGAGTAATTCATTTCTTGACAGTTCTGCATCCTGTTGATTCAGCTGAAGATGAGATCAACTCATACAGTGGTGTATTGCATCCACTAGAATTTTTTCCCGTTTTTATGAGATAACCATTTCATAAAAACAAGATTCATGTCATCATAAATATGTGCACACATTTGGGCAATGGAAGCAGCATTTAGCTCCAATGAGTTAACATTCTATAAACACTCAGTTCAGTCTGTAAGCAGCATAAAATGTATGGTTTCTCTGTGTTCAATTTCCAGAAACGATAAGACACCATTGAGTCAGCTCCTGTCGAGGTCTGACCGTTACGGAGCAACTGGTGTTTGGGAGTTAAGAGTGACCGTGCTAACTGCTAACAGCTGAGTCCAACGTATCAGTAATTACCGGTTTAGGGTCACCAGTTAACAAGGTCACACTTTACACTGACACCAGCAACTGCGAAAATTTCTAAATCCATTTTTTTAACTTGGTGGATTAAAGGTCCCATATTATGCAAAAATCACTCTATTTAGTCTTTTAGTGAAATTTGTGGGTCTTTGGCTTTACTCCCATACCACAAAATGTGATATTTCATGACAAAACCTGAACTTATTAGTGCTTGTGAATGTAACATCCTGACCTAAAACGAGCTGTTTGGATTTTGGGGATTTGCTGATGTCAGCAATTCCCTTTTTTGACCAATCAGGAGCAAGTCTGGCCTGATTGGTTCACCGGAGCAGATACCCCCAAACCTCCTCCCTGCCCACTCCTCTCCCTTACAGTAAAAAAGCTTTGCTGTTTTCTAAACATTGTGCACTCGGAGCTTGTGGTGCCTCTCTCAGTGACGCTGAAGAGTGGGGCGGTATCTGCTGTGACTCATTTACATATGAAGGTCACGCCCACTAAATCAGAGCGTTCTGAACAGAGGGGCTATGAGAGCCTGGAAACAATGCTGCTGTGCTTGATTTATTGGCTTTTTGGACCAAAACATGTTACTACCATTTCATGAAGACATCAATGATCCATATTAAACTGCAGAAAAGGAGCAGAATATGGGACCTTTAAATGCAAAAGTTGGTTTTAGGCTGAGGTGATGGGAGTTGTTTAACATCCATCAAATTGTTGTTATTGAGGTGATACGTACGTTTTTAGTGGTTAAAACCTCACGTTGTTTGACCAACCATTAAAGCTTTTCCTGTTTTTTAAGATAGTATCTTGTAAACATAGGAAAACAAAAAATAAAAAAAATAATGTTTTTATGAGATAGTTACCTTCTTCAAAAAAGAGTATATATTTATTAATCTATTAATCTTCAAGTGAATACAATATGCCACTATAAAGTAGGCAAAGGAAAAACAGAAGAGTTGATATGGGTAACAACTCAAACAGAGATTTATTGAGAAAACAGAAAAAGAAGCAGATATTACTGCAGCTTTTTTAACAATATTAATTCAGTTGGACAGAAAAACAAAGACAAATGGAGAAAGAAACTGCTCTCAGGGGAAAAAAACACAAACTCAGTTTATCAGGTGAGCATAATCCAGTGGATTTAGAAAGATCCAGAGTATCTTTTGTTGTCTCTCCAGGACGGTGATGTTTCTTGGGACGTTTCCTGCAGATTTGTGGACATTTATTTTTCTATTATTACTTGTTTTTCTGTTATTTCTCCATGTTTGTTTCTCTTACATTTCTAAAAAGAAGAACATGTAAAGCATTTAGCATGTAGCGCTAACATCAGCACTTGAGTCGCCTTCAGTATCGTTTTAACTGCATTGTTTCTGTATCACATCTGCTGTCTGGATTTTTTTTCCTCTGGATTAATTCCCTCCAGACACTTTTCAAAGTCAAAGTTTAAAAAAAAAAGAATAATGCCTGGATTTTTATTTCTCTTTAAGAACCCGATACAGACAGCGTCATTACAGCGCAGAGCCAAAACCTCGTAATGACACGTTTCTGTGCAACCGGATCCGTCTGCGAGCCGCCAGCGCTGCTTCCTGTGGACCACGAGCACTTTTACAGACGGACACTTTGCATCTGTTCAGGCCTCTGATATACGCCCCGCTGACATGAAGGGGGATTTACGATCATATTTTATAACAGTTTCGTGTAATTAATACAGCAGTGATCCCGTCTTTAACAGTGCCATCACAGCGGGCTGTTCACACCAGGGGGACGGTCTGTTTTCAGCTCAGACTACGCTCCAGATACAGACACCATGTAAACACAGAGTTTTAATCCCTGTTTGTAGAATACCCAAGTGAAAGTGGAAGCTTCCTCTCTGATCATGCAGCACTGCACTTTGTGAAATGCTCCCTATATGCTGCAGATGTCTGTATTACTAAACGTAAGGGGTCAGCGTCATTTTGCTGACCTCTGATCATAAACCTGCTGGGTGCATAAAGCAGCTCATCACAATCTGAGGATATTTAGTGTATTTGCATTTCATGGTTCCTGGTTGATAAGGTGATTACTGTCTCAGAGCGGGAGGACTAAACGAAAGCGAGAAATGTGATTTATATAATTAGGACTGAAGCAGAAAAACACCTTCATGGTAATTTTCCGAGCAGGAAACAGAGAGACGGAGTCGTTCGGCAGACTCCTCTGACTATTTGTTCCTCGTCGGGGATTAGTAAAAATTAGAACTGGCGTCTCAAAGTTATTAACTAAACAAAGTGACTTTTGGTGATTCTTTTTATGAGCTGTTTCCTCGATCTTCATAAGGGGGGTAAATCTCAGGAGGTAATTGAAGCCCTAAATTTGGAGAAAAGTTTGAAAGATGTGAAGATCTAATGAACAAAATCATCTTGTGTCACGTGACTCTGGATCATCAGAGCAAGTGCTTTTATGAAACTTTGTCGGAAACCTCATTGGGTTAAATTAGACCATTTAAGAAGGGCACAGAAGGCACCGAACGAACAAGAGGGAGCAAATGTTTGCAAGGATTTATCCACATTTAATGAGGCCTGACAATCAAACTGGCTGCAGTCTTTGAAATGTATCAATCTTTAAAGGCAGGGTCTGTGGGAATTATCTGTTTGTAAATACAAATTCAAACTGGGCTCCTCCTCCTTGGCTCAGTGCCAGCGGCAGCACACTCATTCACTTACTCATCAACTACCTGCAGCATCGCGTTTCTACATGGGAGAGACTCGAGAGCCATGCATCTGCTTAGCATGCTAGCACAAGCTAATCACAGATCTTTTACACATACCTGCTCAGCAGAAAGCTAACTCATGTCACTCTTCATCTCGTAATGCTCTCCAAGTTCCTGAAAACGAGTGAAAGTCGAGCCAAGCTTCACCCTCGTTTCGTAAAAAGCTTCATCTGTTGACGCTTCGTTTCACTTTCCTTGTTTTTCTTCCTTGGTGCTACTACCGCTATCGTAGCTGCACTGATTAGCTTCTTCCACTCACGATCACCAACACACAAAGTGTGCACTGTGATTGGTTGATTTCACCCCATCTACTCTCCATCCTGAAATATACAGATACAACCAAAAACGTCAACATACAGGCAGAGGAGAGGGTTCGAGGCAGACACAGACACTGACACACATGAATAAAGGCCCAGAGGAGACGGCGGAGCAGGATTATTCCTGTAAAAGTTAACATTTAATGTTTTGGAAAAATCCTGCAGACCCTACTTTTAAAGAGTGGGTATTCTGCTTTCACTTATTTAAAAAAATAGATTTAAAGAAACAATGCAGAATGCGCAGATTTTCAAACCTTTTACATATTCATATGTCATAGAAATCCCTGAACCTGTCTGTGAACAGATTAAAAAGATATGACAAGATTTTTACAAGACTTTTTGAATTATGATGTCAATGTATCTCCTGACTGGTTCATAACACTTTGGCGAGACAGGCCTCAAACACCGAGGCCCACCTCAAACCCCCTTCTCTCTGACAGGCTTCCAGAGGGTTGGCCAATTAAAGGGGGAGCCTTAAAGAGACAGCAGCTGAAATGGAGAGTTTTAGACAGAGGCTGAAAGAAGGGTTTTCTAAAACAGCAGACTGAGAACAAAAAAAAAGAAAAAAAAACTTTTCTTTCTTTCTTTTTTTTTTTATTTCTTTTTTTTAAGCTTTGAATCATACAAAGATTCCGTGGGAACACCTGAGGGATAGAATAAAGACTGCAAAAGCACAATACCCCCTCTTTAATGTAAAACATCTTCACTGACTTCCAAAGTTCTTCATTGAAATAAAAGTATAAATAGTAAAAAAAAACAAAAAAAACAAAACATTTATAACAAAGCTTTTAGAAACTTTACTTTACATCCATGGAAAGGAGTTCATACTGCTCTTTAAACTCATGTAACTGAAGTCTTGGTTCTTACCCGGCTCCAGTTCTGCTGGTTGCATGGAATAACTGTTTAAATGTATCCGTCTAAACCATCGATCTGTCCTTCCATCCATCATTATGAGAAATGTAAGATCTATCTCCAGTAAGATGGATGAGCTAACCGTGCTAATGCAGCATGTCATTGGTTTTGGAAGTTTTAAATAACCCAAGCTTATTTGTCTAGTTTTATGATTATGATTTAGACCTGCGTTTTTTAATTGTTCACTAAAGAAATCTGGCTTTCCCTCCATAATTGCATTTCTAGAAAATTTTATGATACTACATGTTAACTTAGCCTCGACAGTTAACCTTGCCAAACTGTGATGCATCCTTGCTACATTGGTTTTAAAAGAGCAATTAAGCACTAATCTTGCAGCTCTATTTTAACTTAATTGTAGTTTTTTTTATATCCATTTTAGCAGCAGAGGACCACACAACCATACAGTACTCCAAATGAAAGAGAACCAATGCCTCCATTACCTCCTTTCTAGTTGATGATGTAATATATGAAGAACATCTACGCGTGACGGAAATACCCTGCCCCATTTTTACAACAATAGCATCAATGTGATCTGACCAAATCAAGCGCTCATCAATTGTGACCCCCAGAAACTTAATTTTATTGACTTGCTGTATTGAGATACCCTCAATGGACAGATTCAATCTGGAGTCTCTAGCCAACATACCTCTAGTACCCAAGACATTGCACTTTGACTTGGACACATTCAAGATTAATTTGTTTTCTTTGACCCAGTTCAACACTGATTGTAATTCATTTGATAAAGTTCATTTAGTATGTTACTTGTAGTTGCAGCACAGAACATGGTTGAATCATCCGCATACATGATCATATTGGCTTGCTTTAGAACATAGGGCATATCATTTATAAAAATGGAAAACTAAAAGAGGGCCTAAACAGCTCCCCTGAGGAACCCCACATATTACATCCTTGCTTGCATATAGACTGCCATTATAAAACACTCTTTGCCTCCTCCCAGACAGATAACTATCCATCCAAGAGAGAGCCAGAGATGAAAAACCATACGCCTTCAGTTTGGACCTTAGCAGTTCATGATCGATTACATCAAACGCTGCACTGAAATCAAGAATGACTGTTCCAACCATTTTCTTATTACCCAATTCCTTTAGCCATTTATCAGTAATATGCACAATGGCAGAGCTAGTTGAGTGACTAGCCCTGTATGCATGTTGAAATTGTGTGATTAACTGATTACTAAAAAAATACTGTTGTATTTGATTAAAAACTATCCTCTCCAACAATTTGCTGAGAACTGGTAGTAGACTTATAGGCCGAGTGTTTGCCCCACAAAATGCAGCTTTTTTGTCTTTGGGCAGTGGTATTAGCTTAGCTTTTTTCCAAAGTGAGGGAAACAAGGTGCTGGCAAGACGTCTATTAAGGATATGACATATAGGAATAGATAATTCTTTTATCATATTTCAACCGGCCAAGGGGGCAGTTTCCTGTGTTCCTTCCACCCAAGAGGCAAATGATAGATAGATAAAATACTTTATGAATCCCCGAGGGGACATTCATGAGTTTATATATATGTATATAGTATTATATATAAATATATATATATATATATATATATATATATATATATATATATATATATATATATATATATATATATATATATATATATATATATATATATATATATATGGAAAACTATATATAGAATATGATATATAATATAATCTCTCTCTCTCTCTCTCTCTCTCTCTCTATATATATATATATATATATATATATATATATATATATATATATATATATATATATATATTATATATATATATATATATATATAGAGAGAGAGAGAGATTATATTATATATCATATTCTATATATAGTTTTCCATTCATTGAGTGGGTGTTGCCAACTTTAGTTCGCGTTTTGACTCCAAAGTGGGAACTTTAGCTCGTATTTGTCCACAATTGGGCCACCACCACCTCTGCCCCCCTCTCTGCACACCACTGCAGGCAAGACTTCCAGAAACTTCAAGTGCTGTGACTTACAGCGAAGCTTTGTAACCGTAAACTTTATTCTGTTAGCCTGAAATTACTCAGCAGAATTATTCCCTCTGAAATAATAATCTTGTTGCTTTGTACCAGGAAGCACTATTAACGACACTGAGTTGTGTGCAGTAATAAGTGTTGCTCTGGTTCTCTAAACATGTAGGGGTATCAGACATCTCTCCTGGTTCCAAACTCAAATCATCTCAGGGAATAATCACCGTCACACAGTCCTCAACATTTTGACAAATTCATCAGAGTGGAGTTCAAAGAAAGAACTGGAAACCTCAAATTCTTTAAGTATTTAATCATTTATTAACCACTTTCTAACATAAGAAAAAAAAATCATCTACTGTCCAAAGTGTAATAAAAAGTGTATTAAGATTTAGTCACGTAGCATTCGTCACCAAAGCTCTGAGAGGCACCTCGCAGGACTGTTTTAGTAGCATCTTGTCATTTTATTTTGCTAAAATTTGACCCAGACGTCACTAAAGAGGATTAAATGAGAGGTCTTCTTTGGTCACTTCATAGCACGTGCCAGTAGTTGTTTTTCTGATGGTTTTTGTGACATGACTGTGGAAATCAATTTAATCTGCAGTAGTGGACAGTTTAGGACAGTTTCACACCAAGTAGTCTCTTATTTTTTATCAGTAAAGCAAAAGATCAACTGAAATCACTCATTTTCAACAATTTTCTCAACAGGTCTGTGATGGAAATGGTGTTAAATCTTTAATTTTCCCCTGAGAGCCACTTTTCACCTGCGGTTGGTCTTTAAAGGATGATAAAGGATGATGTTTCAACTTCAAAAATAATAGCTCGTCTGATTTTCAGATTCAGAGAGACAAACTTGTTCTTAAAAAGAACTTTAGCAGTGAAAAGTTTTGAAGTGAACGAGCAAACACTGAAGCGTGAACGTGAGATCAGATTTCTTCTTTAATGTGCAGAAACTCCTCCATCTACAATCAGCGTGCTCACACTTTTCATTATCTTTCTCCATCTCTTTTTTCTCTCCTCGTCTTCTCCACCCACCTCCCCCGTTCTCCTCCCCCTCCTCGTGCCCTAAAGGCCCAGTTCAGCCTGTGGTCCTGCTCTTCCTCCAACTGTAATACATTAGGAGGATTAACATTCCTACAGTAAGCTGCAGACCCAACCTCCCGAGCTTTTCTGTCCTCTCCCTCAGCCCCTCCAGCCTGTGCTGCCTTGCATGTAATTTCCCGTTTGCCTTAGAACTCCCCCACCATCCTAATAACGTCCTCCCACATGCACGCCACGCACACAGGCTGGAGTTCTGTTTGTGAGCCTGAACAGCAGGTACACAGGCACACACACACACACACTGCGCTCAGTGCAGACTCTATTCTTTATATGAGGGCGGATAAATCCTACAAATGACAGGCTTCAGAAAACCGTAAAATACTGACTCAATCCTCAACAGTAACAATGATCTAAATGGTGACTTTGATTTTACTTTTTGTTTTGCAGCTCATTAATCAGCCTCATTTCATCAGGTTTATTCTAATCTATTCTAAACCAAACTATTTTGATTTCATTCCTCAAAGAACAAAAACAAATAAAAACAAACACTGTCTCTGAATAGTTTTTCAAATATGAAACTGATCGTCCCAAGAGTCTAGCAGTTTATCCTTACTCTAAAAAGTACGCCTAAAGTTTCAGATCCAAAGTTTTATACATTGATTATCAAACAAAGCTCTTCTGCTTCATGTTGAAGCAAACTTTAACCAAACAGAAGGAAAAAAAAAACATAATCCGATGTGGACTGTTTTCAGCATTTGAAAAGATATCATCACTCTCAATCAGGAACTACTCATGTCCACTGATGAGTGTCTTTATTCCTCAAGAGATGTTTTGAAAATGCTGTGTGATAAACAGTTTAAGGAGTAATTTTTGTAGCCACAGCTTAAGGTTGTGATTTTACATTTTTATGTGTATATATAGGTCCACTGTTCAACTCACAGTGAGTATTTAGCTTTAAAGCTAAGTGTCAGTTTGGACGGCGTGCTGCTAACTGACACCTTTAACCGCAGCATCACGAGCAAATAAAAGAACCTCATCAGTCTCGTGTCCAGTTTTTGATGGAGTGATCTGAATAGAGCGCTGACTCATGCAGGCGGTATGAATAATGTGTCAGATTTAGCTCTGCTGGTCAGGTACGTGTCCACAAAAAAGGAATCTGACTCTGCTGAACTTCCCCCTCCCTGTGTGATAATAAACATGGATATAACAGACGTGAACAGACCAACATTAGACATTAAATATTCAACTTGACTGTGTAAGTATGGCTATAAAGGATTCAGAATGCAATTTGAAAAAGCAAAACAACACACATACTGTGTATGTTGTTATTTAATAGGTGGATGAAACTAGTTTTACACAAAAACACATATGAATATAACTCATTTAAAATTTAAATCAATTAATTTGACAACATTTCTTTAACCTTTAAAGTGACTAAGCACAGAGACAAATCCTCTGAGTGGTTCTTTGATTTTTCTAAAATAAAAAAAATAAAAAAAAGATTCATACCTGATTTTAAAAAAAAAGAGTTTTGTTTACATAATTTGCAATATTTTATTTTTTCCTTTAATTTTTGTTTTGATGTTTAGGATTGTACAGACATTTATTGCTCATGTGATGTCATTTATCAGTAGAGGAGGGCTAAAAATCTAAAAAGTGCCTGATCTTTAAAAATTAATTCTTGATCTTTTATTTTCCTTCTTCCTATTTTCCAGCTCAATGTAGAACCAATCCATGATGTCAATTCTCATAGATATGATTGTTTTGCATTTTTATCAATACACACTTTCACCCATAAAGTTTGAAGAAAATGTTTTCAACCTCTTTTTGTGAAATCTATGTGACCATGTGATTTATTCTTAATAGATTAAGATTTAAGAGAGAGTTAAACCAAAATCAGTCTTTACAATTCACAATCATTTCATTAGAAGAGGTAAGGAAATATTTTCTTCACTCTTTCTTGGAGACTGTTGCAGAAAATGTTCATTTTGCTTGGTGTTTCTTTTTGAAAACACAATGTTTAAACTATATAGGACTTCATCTGACATCCCTTTGGTTTAACAAAGTTCTGATTCCCCCAGGCCCCCTTGGAAAAAAAAAAGAGGTTACACATTTGTACTCTGCTCCTGTGAGGTTAAAGTTGTCTTTTTTAGGAAAATTAACCAAGCATTCAAAAATTGGGGAAAAATGCCTCAACAAACCTCAACATCAAACTTTCCAATATGGCCAAACCGTTGATAATACATTTATTGTCAGTTTTTCTAAAACTTGCTTTTACCTGTGTCTTACATATTTAGACAGGGCTGGAGTTCACTCCTCTCACACAGACCTGACACACGTGTTTCAAAACAGACGTGTGGAGTCTGTCTCTTTTAAATCAATCAGGTAAACATGTTACATTAGGATGCAAATAAAGCAGATTTTGACCCCATCTGACTGAGCAAACAGCCAATCACAGCGCAGCATGTTGGTGAGCAGCCAATCAGATTTCAAAGGTCCAAATATGCCCACATTTACGCAGGTCATCCAGAGACATAAACACTGATTTTATTGTCTCATAACTGTTTAAAAGAAGGAGCTTTATCAGATTCACTGTCGTCATTAAACACAACACAGGAAAACGAGTGGAAGTTTTAGAATGGGTTAAATGAGATAAAAAACACATGGATGCAGCTGGATCTACTGAAGTTAGGAAAAACAAATTCTCTGTTTGGACATCATTGAGTCCAGGAACACCATGACACCACAGGTTTATAAAAGTTTATAAAGTCCAGGATCTGTGTGCACAGTAAGTGTGTTGGTCTGTTACAGAGCAGAGGTCCACGACTAGCTCAAGATAAACAAACCAGAAAAAAATGATATCTTGTCAAGTTTTTTTTCTTATGTTAAGTATAAGATGTCTTTTTAGACTAAATATGAGCCACATTCACCTGACCAGTCCAGAAAAATGTCTGATTTTATTTTAATTTTTAAGACAAAAATGAGGTCTAAGTTGCTTGTAACAAGTTAAAAAAATTGTCAATGGAACAAGAGAAAAGTTAATTGTACTGGGACTAATTTTTGAGCAAATTTCCTGTGGCAGATTTTTTTTTAACATGTTCCAAACAACTCATTAAACACTTTCTTCCTCTTTTAAAAGTTTTCCAGAGACATTTGGCTCAAACTCAAACAGCTTTTCCAGTTTTTACCCCTTCAGCCACTGCAGCGTTTCAGGGGTTTGACGAGTGGTTTCATGAAAAACAACAGCTCACCGTATCAAAGTTCGAGAGCCAAAGAAAATGCGACTCTGATTTCACTTCATGCAAATCACAGGACTCACAGAGCAGTTTCCTTTTTTTTCCTCTGGGATATTTTTAACAGGCAGTCTGACATTCTGAGGAGCTTTGGTATCTAGATGAATGAGTGAGCGTATAATTCAGGGCTTAAACTCTTTGTGATCTGCACATGTGTCCCCAGTTTTGGTTTGGATGGATGTATCAAACCGTGTTTCTTCAAATTAAAGCGAGAGATTATCTTTCATGGAGTTCACACTACACCACAGATTATCCCTCTTTATTTTTTTATGCTTTTCTTCACTTAAATTTTTTCTTATCTATTCTGTCCTCTGTCTTTTTGACGAGTCACTTTCACAGTTTGATCATCTCATGGGCCCAGGATCCCAGCCCACAGTCCAGCCTTTTAAACCAAACAGCCTTTTAAACCAAACACTCCTTCAGAATTATTCAGTAACAGGCTGAAAATGTGAAATCTTTAACTCTGGGTTAGACTCTTTTTTTTATTATTATTATTTTTATCTCTGTTGTTCTATTTTTTACTTCCAGTTTTCAGAGTTTGTAGCATGCTAATCTGGTAGCAAGTTACCGTATAGGATGACAGATTTAACAGACTTTGAACGATGTCAACCAGTCAAACGATGACAGTGAATAATGAAGTTTAAAGGGAACAAGACCCAGCTTTAATGTGATTTATTTCTGCACAGAGAATAAATGTATCTTTATTTGTCAAAGTTTCATACCATCTCTGTAAATCTCAGTGTTTTTATCACCAGCATTTCCTCCTTCACACACGGTATAACGCTTATAAACGCACTGAAACTTTTCTCTAACATCCCCACACCCAGCTCCCAGCGGCTGCAGCTCTGCTCCGCTCCGGACTAAAACCTCTCCCAGACACCTCTAATTGGTGGCTATTTATCCAGGAGCCCAGGAGAGCAGAGTGCACCCTGGGCTGTTTTCACATGGGATTAACCCAGGTCCAAATCCCAACACACTTCAGAGAGAAAAGCCCAACACTCTCACTGCATCATCTGGCACAGATTGGCCCCTGCCGGCCTGTTTACTCTATCTGACGGCTCTGATTTAGCTCAGTGTTTCTGAGCTGCTGCTCCTCTGGCAGGCTGCGGGCTCAGAGCTAATACACACGTTATTTTAAACTACCTGCAATTTATGTGGCTAATGCTCCAAAACCGCACAGATATTAAGAAATCCTGCTGTACATGCAAACCAACAAGGAATCCTAACAGTGATTCATTAAACAACACCAAGGATAGTTGGTCTTCAGAGACTCTTTCAACAGGAATGTGAACATCAGTGAGTTTAAATCTCACAGTAATCTGAGGGTAATCTAACTCTTATTATCTTTTCTGCACTACAGAGATTATTTCTTTTTAGAGAAAGCAAGGCCAGAAAAAGCAACAGACAATGGATGCTGCTGTTTTTTTCACTTTGTTAAATCAACAGGTGACAAAAACTACACACCATTAGAGGTTTGTTAGACATTATTACAAAAACACTTCCTCCCTTTGGTTGTAGAAAATATATTTTGGTCCATAGCCTCCAGACACAGCAGTTGTTTGACGTAAGTTAAAGACAAAAGACAGCGACCATTTGAAAAACACAACCATCTGTAGAAATAACATCATCAGTGTTGCCCGAATACAACCCCCCAAAACTTCACTGCAGTGGATAATAGCTTCTCTGTTTAACATAAAACATTCTCAGTGACCACTCTACAGCATAAAAACACTGTTAAAAGTACAACATGCTGAAACAAATCCCATGGATGGGCCACTCTGGTTTTCACAGCCCTGTGGAGGAGGTCGCTGACATCATGCAGAGCAGTGACTCATTAACCTGCTTTCTGACGCCATCTACTGGACAAAAATGAGTCAAGAAAACAAAATGTGTCTTGTGTCCTTTTATCATAGGAAGGAACACTTCACTCCTATCCTAGTCTAATGAAACTGTTTTAAGACATTATTAAAGGGAACATGTCATGCTGATCCTTGATTTAATACTTACATATAAGATAATAACTTTGAAAACAAGACCTTTCACCCCCTGAATTTTCAAAAAAATGAGATATTGTATTTTTTCTGATATCCTAGAACAGGATTTGATGCCTCTGAAAATAGGTCATTGCCATTTGGCCGCGAGATTTCAACCTTCATGACGACACGAGGATCCTTTCTTTTTATTGGAGTAATCTGATAAAGCAGCTCCTCCTCTGTGATGTCAGTTAGTCACACAACCGCCACCGAGGGATACACCCACCAAGAGCCGAGTATAAACGTATAAACTATACATGTTACAGTACCGGTTTGACTCACCACACTGAAGCGTCCAGAGATGATCTGTGTCCAGGTGGATTTTCTTCCTCCTGAGCTGCAGAACCGTCCGGGTCTGACTCGGGGTCAAATACAAAAGGACGTATCCTACACTCTGCCATTTTATTAGTGCTATCAATGCCTTATGGTGAAGTTTTGGCAAACAGCAAACTCGCTCGGTCTGCTCCATTCAAAGTGGCGATTTTGTAAATACTGCCATGCTGCAAAAAACGCCCACTGGCTCTACCCCCTCCGCTCCTCTGATAGAACTGACCAATCAGAGCACAAAGGGCTGTGACATTGTGAGGTTACTGGAGGTCATTCTCGAAACGGAGCGTTTCAACCAGATCTTCAGAATGGCCTAAAATGAGGATATTGAGAACGCTATTGTGGGGCAATGAAGGAACTAAATGACTTGTACTGAGGGCAGAAATGCTTTACAGGCATCCTAGTCTGGCATAGTGAAAAGAAGAAACAAGCATGATATGTCCGCTTTAATATGCATTAGAGCAGTGGTTTTCAAAGTGGGGGCTGTGGCACCCGGGGGGGCTGCCAGGGGGGCCTCAAAAATTAGAGGGAAGGAAAAAATTGGATCTAATTTTTATCATCATTATTATTATTATTATTATTATTATTATTATTATTATTATTATTATTATTATTATTATTATTATTATTGTTTAATTTAACATTTTGTAACCATTTGTCCTAAACATCCAACAGGTAAAGTGTCATAATCATCTGATTCTCAAGTTTTCTAACCACACCTTGTGTGGTAGCTGCAATGTCAGCATGATGATGTCATGATCCATGTAGGCCTGGTGGTTTGTGCCTCTTATTAAGCTATCTAAAAAACTGAACTGTACTTTGAGGCCCTTCCCCTGTCTAACTACTGTCTACATGTAAGAAAGGAGTATCCCACCTTGGCTGACAAAGCCCTGAAATGTCTTGTCTTTGTTGTTACAAACTACTTGTGTGAGTCTGGCTTTTGTTTGTTAATAATTTCCTGTTCTAAACAAATGTAATAATTTTTGAGAAGTGATAGAAGTTAGAAAATACTTTCTTAAAGTTAACATTTCTTTACATATTTTGAAACATTGTCTGTTGGTTTCCAAAGGGGGTCCCCGGCCAGAAGTAAATGGTCTTGTAAAGTTTAGGAACCTCTGCATTTGACAATGCACTTCCACACTGCACTACAAAACAAAACTGAAATCTTATCGACTGATTTTGTCTCATTTTAAGTAGAAAATGTCTTTTTAGACTCAATATGAGCCACATTCACCTGACCAGTCCAGGGAAATGTCTTGTTTCAAGTTATTTAAAGACAAATTGAGGTCTTAATTGATTGTGACACGTAAAAAAAAAATCTGCCAATGGATAAAGTGAAAAGTTGCTTGTATTATGACATTATTTGAGTTTTAAGCAAATTTCTAGACAATTTCTATTGTTCCATTGGCAGATTTTTTATACTCATTACAGCAATTCAGACCCAATTTTTGTCTCTGACTAACTTAAAATGAGACTTTTCAGACTTTTAGTAGTGAGTCATGAGTTTTTCTCCGTCTGTGAGTTTGAGGCAGAGAGGAGGATCCTGTACAGGAAGGTGGAGCTCATCCTGATGATGTATGGGAAGGCAGTGCCAGTAACAGTCCATACAGATGCAGACAGTTACTGTTAAATCATTGGCCTGGGCCATATTGGAAATGGGGAGGGGTTAGAGCTGAGCTGGGCCTCTGATTGGGTAAACTCAACACCTTAAAACCATCTAAACAGACACATTAGAAAAAAGTTCATCCACCAAAACATTAGCTATTCAGACTGAAGTTATTCTTTTGTACCAGGCTGTAAACATGTTTATTTCTGTCCTGAAAAAGAACCTGTTTTTGGCTTGGTGTCTGTGTGGTTTTTCTTGCACTTTTGCAGACACTCGACAATCTGTAGATTTTGCATTACCTCAAATTTTTAGATGGTTTCTTGCTTGGCTAAAACACAGGTTAGGCTGCAGTGGTCTGGTCAAACTTGAGAGTCTATCAATTAAATGAAGAGTGAGGTTACGTTAGCTCTGATTGGTAGATGACTGGCGGTACATGGAAAATCAAAATTTACTAACGTTGCACATCTCAGAGCACCGGGCTGTAAGGAATACTAAACAGTCTGCTCGACTTCTGGACACTAAACTACAAACTGAGTTTACAGAGTTTAAATGGTGACACATTTCAAACAATAGTTCTACATAAGTACAAATAGATACATTGACTTGTCGCTTTGCATTCTGGGAAAAAAGTTGACACGACCATAGAAAAGTTAAAAAGAAAACCTGCTCTCCAAAACAAATGCAGGTCTTGGTAGGAGTCACATCTTTACATCAGTGGGTGCAAGTGCTTCTGGGAAATGTAGTCTTCATCTGAGAAAAACAACAGTAACTTCAGCCAAAGGTGTCTCGGTAATCTACAGCACATGGATCGCCCTGCCTGATGACAGATGTGTTAGATATTTGAAGGTGTATGAATTCCTGCAGCGCACCTTCCCCAACATTACAACCAGTGGAAATGTTCCGTTTAATGTGAACAATAACAATCCTGTGTATCAGCTAGCCCTATAGTCTTATTTTTTTTACCTTTTGCCTTCATTTCCCACCCTGTCTCTGTGTTTGACCCCTGACATGTTCTTCTCTCTGTGTGAAGCGGTGGGCTTTCACCTCTTGTGTGACTGTGTATAGGATCTCTGAGGTGGTGGAGTCAAGGTTATGGGACAGTAGTCTGTTTGGGACACCTGAAGTTACTCAACACGCTCACAGACATACATATTTACTGTGTGTCTGGGGGGCTTATGTAAGGGTTTGTAACGTCCTGTACAGTTCACTGCTGATATCCCAGCAGAAGTGAGTCATGGTGGGTTAAGACGAGATCAGACTCCTTTTCTTGTCCTGACCTTTGGTCTTTGATTACAATAAGTGTCTTGGGATAACATTTCATTTAGCACTACATTAAGACTGATTAAATGATAGAGATGTATTAGATTAAATCTGATTATTGATTATATCATTGATAAGTATCTTATTTAAAATTTGTAAAAAAAAGGGAATATCCAGGGTTGTCTGAAGATTTCCATCAAAGTGATAGAATGTTATAAACAAAAAGGAAAAAATTACAGAGTAACAACATTGTGTGTTACCTGTGCTACATGTTAGTGGGAGTGTTTTTTGGAGTCTGTCTGCCCACCAGGCTGCTGTCTGTAATAAGGTACAAAAGTATGAGCAGTAATCCATGATCAGATGACTCATTTGTGTAAACTTCTTTTACAAAAACAGGGATCTGGCTGCCCCAAAAATATTTTGTGGGGTAGTTGGGGACTCATTTGTGATGAACCTGTTTCAGCAATAATTTGAATCAGTTAGGATAGTTGTACATTGTTCCCACAAATTATGACAATATCAGCACATCCCAGAGTGCTGTTTCAGCTTGTTTCATAGTGAATGAGGTTGTTTTGTGTTTCCTGTTTTATTTTGATTCTCACACACTTCTGTTTGTTCAGGTGTCATGTCTTTCTGTTCCTCTGTGTTTCCCATTGAAACAGACTGTTTCTTAATTCAGAGGCTGCAGCCTCCATAGGCTGTAGCCTTCGGAGTACCCGGTCTTCGTAGCCTGTGTAGACCGCAAAGGCCGAACTGGATTGAGACGGTCTGGTCTACAAAGCATTTCCTGTTTGTCACCCTTGACGTCACACAGCGCTGCACTCACCTGTCAGGCTTACATTACTTTTTTCTAACACACATTAACCAAAACCTCACATTTAAAACAGGATGTTTCTTACTTTTTTTTTAACCTTTGCATCATCATCATAATCATTATTATCATTTTTATTATTATTATTAATTGATTAAATTAGTTTAGAACCACCATTTACATGAGACTAAAGCAACAATGTACATTTTCAACATCTGAACAAGTGCTGGGGGGATGACGGATAAAAAAAAGTCTAAAATACAAGCTGCTGAAATGATTTAATGTCTTTTTTTAAATCCCCTGTAAAAATAACAAATAAAAAAGTAATTTTTTTTCCCCAGAGAATTTACATTTATGAACATATTTTTATTCAATAATGAGAAGATTTGTAAAGAGCCGTTTTTCCTCAGTATATTACTTGAAAAGAGCCCAAACACATTTTCTACAGCAAAACAAATCTTTAATGTTTTAGAAATACAATCACATAGTTGCCAGAAATCCTTCACATCTGGATAAAATAGGACTCATTCAGAAGTTCGGCCGTGTCCATCATCTTTGGCGTTTACGCGCAATGGGTCTTGGGATACGTGAGGTTACAAAGGATTCACTGAATTTGACCTTAGTGGCACCTGAAAAGGAGGCCGTATTCAAGCCTTTGAAATGGGACAGCCTTCGACACACTGCTGTGACGTAATCGGTCTTCAAATTCAGCCTTCGTGGGCTGCAGCCCCTGAATTGGGACACAGCCACAGTCTGGTGTGGTTATACAGTGACAGTACCAAAAAGCGCCACTATGTGGTGTCCCTTTTCTGTTTGGATCTCTGTTACACACAAGTTGTTATGCTCAGAGACATCAGATTTAGTTACGTTCAGAGTTGCCAACTTAACGACTCTATCGCTAAATTTAGCGACTTTATAGACCCCTCTAGCGACTTTTACACCGACATGAAAGCTCATAAGAATCTTTACTTTCTTAGCAAGAAGAAGGTGCTGCCATGGGCCACAGGCTCCAATCTACAGGTGGTTTAGTCCTCCTAACCAGTCCCTCCCAGCTGCAGCCAGAGCAGGCGACTGCATGCAAATGAACTGGGCATTCCCGTGTCCCTTTTGGGTCACTTTTCAAGGTCAAAGTGTTTTTATCTGTCTCCTTTTGGAAAAAATTGCTTTGGCAGAGAGGTCTGCTACACAGACAATATATTCAGGACATTACATAATAAATAAAAACACATTTTTTAAAATTCTGATCTCAAGCCTTGATAAAGGAGCAGGATTTCTATTTCAACGTAAAAAACAAGATCTGACTAAAGACAGTTGTTTTTTTTTTAAAAGATATTTAAGGTGTTTTTTTACTCACTTTTTGTCTCCTCCTCTACATCAGTCCTCTCCCCTACAGAGTCCATGACAAATGATCATCTATGCAAGCAAGGCCATGATGTCATGTAGCGACTTCTAGGAGAGTCAGTAGCTGTTTTCCTCGCTGAGGAGTTAGCAACAGTGGTTTCACTCCAACTGAGTGAAGGCCTCTCATCTCATCTCAAAAACTGGTGAAGGTTGTGTGTATGTTTTATTCTCATGTATTATGAGTTAATACAGAGTGTATTTAGACCTGGTTTTACGTGTTCTAAGTTTAGTTTTGTACAACAAGCTGTTGTCCCACTCTGTCCTCTTCATACATGATGCTAACCTGGGATGAGACCTCTCTACACCAACACCAGTCATGTTACACGTACCTTGTGCTGTTTTAAAACTGCCTTCTTCAGACTCCTTCTGGATGCAATATGGCTGTTCTTTTGTATTCTTAGCTTTGCTGTTCACTTTTCTCCAAGTTTGTACAGAGGAAGGGGAAGTAATTTATAAACTGCTCCTGTACCATCAACGCATGACTAGAAAATTGCTAAACAACTGGATTACCCCCACTCTTTGTGTGCATTTAAGCTCAGTCTTCCTTCCTTCATGTGTCAGTCAGTCTGGTGTTTGTCAGTCAGCTGTTCCATCTTCTGTTCCTTCATTTTTTTTGATCAGTGCAGCTATCTTTTTGTCAGCTCACCTGTGTATTCAGTCTTACATTTTGGTGAAACTGAAACTACCTCCTGAGTCCTACTTTGGGGTACTGTCGTAGATTTTGTAGCACTGTAGGAAAGGGATGGGTACCTTTCACATATGAAACGATACCCGGTACCAGTGGTACCAGTTTTCTGTACTTTTTTCTGTTGATGTCGTAAAAATGATCTGTTTGTTTGATAATAAAATATGATATATATATATATTTTTTTTCAATCTAATATATCTATTCTTCAGTATATAACCTTGCAATGCTTGCCCACTCTTCCACTCCCTCACAGTCACAAGGATGTGTTTAGATACCTAAACATGGTACATTTTGATTTTATGTGAATCGGTACCTGGTGCTTTTGACAGAATTCGGTTGGTACCCATAAAATTACCTATCTCAGTACCAATGCCTACTGTAGGAACAGTGTGTCTCATGAGCCGCTTGGAAGGTCTCATGTGCTCCGTGCCCCATTTTCCAGGGGGGGCCTGAGAAGCATGACTAATTTGTGACACTTTTGGCATAAAAGTAGAAAAAAAATTTTTTACACACTGTTAAACAACAAACAGAAAACGCGTCCTAGGTGCTGCCTGGTTGGGGTAATGGGACATGATACAACCATCCGAGATTTAAGGATAATTTAGAGAGCAACTCTTTGATTGGCTCACTGTCAGTCCAGAAACACTTTGTGTGCTACGAGGTAAATAACCAAACTTTGATTTTCTTGAGCCCAAACCAGACCAGGCCCTCACCCTCCTTATGGGGACTTCAGCCTGATGAGTGAGTCAGCTGTACGTGTTTGCTCAGCAAATGTCATCGTACATTTTTTGCACAAATATCAATGATTTATAGAGCAGATGTGTAAAAAAAAACCTGTTCATGTAACATACCATACCATACCATACCATACCATACCATACCATACCATACCATACCATACCATACCATACCATACCATACCATACCATACCATACCCAGGTAGATAAAAATAAAATGATAAAAACAGATAAGGAAAAACAGACACATAAAAGAAAACAGTAAAAACAACCAAAAGCAAATAAAAACAAATGAAAGGAAATGACAGAAATTAAAAAGGAATAAGAGCGGGCAAAGAAACTAAGTCTTGCTAAGGTTAAAAGCCAAGGAATAAAAATGGGTGTTAATATGATTGTTAGAACATCTCCTCAGCGCTGAGGTAACAGGTTTCTCCTCATTCAGTGATAACTCTTCCTGACAGCAGGTTAATGAATCCAGAATGTATGTATCCAAAGAGTGACCTGCAGCTGACCTGCGCTCTGACCTGTCAGCATGTCACCTGTGTGTTTCCCACCTCTACGTGGAAAAAAAAACATCTGACTGCAGTATTTAAAGACCCACACGGACTGTTCACCACCGTCTCCTCTGGCGTCAAGGTGAGTACAGTAGAGCGCTCTGTTCTTTTCTTTGCTTCATTTCAGTGTCAGTAAATGTGTTTTATTTACCACAGATGGCACAGGTGTGGAGTTTGAGTCTGCTCTGCTTCCTCATTGGAGCGTCATATGGTGAGTTTATGACCACAACATGTTTTTTTTTGCTCTTTTGCAGAAACATATGATTATATTTTTACAATACATGAGTACAGTTTCAGCTCTGCTGAAATCACCTTTTCCCACTCAGACCAGCTGCAGAGGACGAATCAGAACTAGGACGCCTTGTCCCTTATGGTTACACGGATCAAATCAAATGCAACAATTCTTAATGTCTAACATTTCATTTTCAAACATTTGACCCTTTGAAATATATTCTCAAGTTTAAGCCCTGCAGTTTTATTTAAAGGTAGTTCTGGTGATTCAACAAAGGCCTAAAAAAAGCATCTAGCTTCTGAGTGTGATACCTTTCTCTTTAAGTAGTGCAGCCGATGTCTTAGCTGTGGTTAGTGAAGCTGAGTTGTTATCAAATGACTTACTTTGATGTCTGTCGTATGCTTTGCAGAAAGATTTGTTTTTAGTGACTTTCCTGTGCTCTCACCTGTGTTTATGCCAAGTGGCTGAAACAGAAAACAGTGATCAGAAGTGTAAGGACTGTCAGCATGCTACGCTAACACTAGAAGCCTGATTGTAGCATTGCTACTGCTCCTGAACACCTGAGGCAGGGGTGTTGAACTCATTTCATTTATAGGGCTACACATAGTCTACTTTCATCTCAAGAAATACAAATATATCATTAACATCTTTATATTTCATGAAGTATCGTTCTATAAAACACTTCATCAACAGCTTGAGATTTCTCAAGAACGTAGCCTCAGTTTATCAATAACACATATGCTTTTAACCTGATAGCAGTGAAACATTAAATCATAGGTGTATGGGATTGAAAAAAAAAAGTTAAACTAATAGATTAAATTAAGTGTATTAGATTAAAAAGAAAACAAATCTACAAATCATTTTACTCTATTTTCCACACCTGTATAGTTATTCTGAGCAGAAATAGACTCTCAACACCTCAGAAACTAAAGTGGGAACTATTCTAAACATAGATGGAAAGAAAGAAAGAAAGAAAGAAAGAAAGAAAGAAAGAAAGAAAGAAAGAAAGAAAGAAAGAAAGAAAGAAAAAACAAACAAACAATCTGCTGTTTCCTCAGACCCACCAGAAATTCAGGGATCTTCTCTCTTCTCATTTATCCTTGAAAGCTGTTGTAGTTTCACACACTGAGTCCCATAGTGGCGTCTGTATTATATCATATTCCTTGAGCACCAAAACTCACTGGTTGCACGCTAAGCACACAGGTTTTCAATCTACCTCTGAATTAATTGTGAGGGTCAGATTAGATCACCAGTAGGCCGGTTTTGGCCCAAGGGCTGTATGTTTGACCCCCCCCCCGCTGTAGACCAATAGTGTCGGTATAAAAATATGCAAGGTTTAGTCCAGCACCGTCTGCAGGGAGTGACACAGAGAGGTTTATCACATGAGTTTCAGCAGGCAGCGAAGGCTTAAATTAATTATTGGTCTGAGTTTTATGGTGGTTGGCATTTACAGCAGTTGAGAAAAATGACATTACCGTAAAATACCAATTAAACGCCGGGTTCCAAATAAACGCCGGGGGTATGGTAAGTTACTTGGCGCAGCCTACGAGCCGCAGTCCATTTCTTTTGGGTTTTTTTTCATTCCACGGTCATAGTTACAGAACACACATGCAAACGCTGAGCTCACAACTGACAGTTGACTCTTAAAAACTGATTTTTGTAAAAGAAACATAATCAGACTGTACTTTATTAGTAGTGGTGCAACGGATCATGATTGATCTGCGATCCGTTTGGATCGACGTAATCGTTCGGCACACACATGACCCTACAGCAGTGTTTTTTGTGCAGAAGAAGCCCAGAGCGCTCGCACCAAACACCCCCTCCCTGCTCGTCTGCTCGTCTGCCCTGTCTGCCATATTTTACTTGACCCAAAACACAAATAAACGGACTCCCACCGAAAAAATCTGATATCGGTCTGCAATCACGCTTTATTTAGAGAATTTTCAGCGCTTTACTTTCACACAAAAACACCATTAAATAAGGCTCTAGTTCTCATCGTGTTATAAAACGGCGCTACCTCCGCTGCAGAGCCACAGCTGGGTACGAGGCACTCGCCGCTTAGTGTATCAGTCCATGTTCAGCGTGCCAGATATAAACAAACACAGGTAGTCTGCCAGGATGAATTATGCAATAACAACGTAAAGATGAGGAGGCTTTGAAGAGTCAAAGAAGAAGACGTTACCACTTCTGCTGAATGTTATTTTCTGGGAAAGGAATTAAACGCCTGTTCCAAATAAACACCCGGTCCCAAATAAACGCCTGGTCTGCTCAGTGATTGAAACAAATAAACGCCCCGGCGACTATTTGGTATTTTACGGTATGTTAAAACTGCAGTTCATAGTGTGTGTGTCCACTTGAGGCTGCCTGCAGAAACACCAGAAACCACATACAAACCAATTCAAAAACACAGATTTTTCCAGCTAAATAAATAAATACAAGTACAGCCTTGAACAAAAAATACAGTTTGGGTCTGAACAGCCCGTTTTTCTATTGGCACACACTATTTTTTTCAGTTTTATTCTTTCTTTAAAAAAAAAAAAAAAAAAATTAAACTTAAACTTTAACCCATTCAGGGGCATGGATGTTTTGACCACGTCAAGCTTTTTCAATATGGCGCTGCTGACAATGGGCTTCAAATTGTGGTATCAAAAACAGATGAGTGATGTCACATGGGCTAAATCCAAACATCACACAGTCTACAGTCCCTCCCCAGTGATGATCATTTATCTTTTAGCAGCATCCAGAACCATCTATAAATTCTCTGCCTTTCTTTGTTTATCTGCTAAACACTTCCTCACCATGAGATAAGACTGATGAAACTTTGTATGTGAGGGTCTTTGATAAATCCATCTGTTTGGGTAACAACACACAAAATTAAGGAGTGATGGCGTATGATCCTTAACCCCAATAATTTGAGCCTGGTGGTGGATGGAGAGGAGATGAATTCTTCATGTTTCAGCTTCAGTCCCTGTTGTAAAACTCTTCTAAGTGAATAACTGTCAAAGCAGTTTAATGATCATGACCTTCAGATGCACTGTGTGAAGGTTTTTGTTGATGTGTTCTCCACAGCGGCTGAGGTCTGCTTTGATGAGGAAGGCTGCTTTGAGGACCTTCCACCCTGGGGGGGCACCCCTGAAAGACCAGCCTCAGTCCTGCCATGGGACCCCAAGGAGATCGGCACCCGCTTCCTCCTCTTCACCCAGAAGAACCGGTACTACCAGGTCAGAGAGGGGTTTGTGTGTCTTTGTGTGAAATGTGTGGGTTATTTTTTTGTATCTTAGCTGTTTGTCACTTCTATTGGAACAATAAGACCAAATGAGGTCAGCAGAGTGAAGCTCCGGAGAGCTATTTCACAAACAGTGCATCGTCTCTAAGAATAAAGTTATTAGCTGCCTGAACTGAAGGCGATATCAGCAACAAACAGGCCTCTGGGTCACCATGTGAAGCATGCTGCAGGCTGTCATTCTTCTTCTATTGAACCCATCAGGAGATCAAGGCTGACAAAACCATCGACGCATCAAACTACAGCGGTGGAATAAGGAAGACTAGGTTCATCATTCCTGGATATATGGAGAAAGGTGACGAGGACTGGATTCAGGATACGTGTAAGGTAAGACAGGAAACGTCCTCTTGTTTGGTCCAACCTTTGAGTCGAGCTTCCTGGGCTGATTTGAAAGAACTTGGCCCTTTACACTTCTTCTTGGCCACCAAGAAACATGTCTGAGGCACACCACATGACAAAGAGACTGAATCAGAGGTATAAGAATGTCATGTTTCAATCTTTCCAATCGCTGTGATCAAACTATTTTTGATTTCATTTTATGAAAGTTATTGCCAGAAAAATGTTTTCTTGAAATTAGTGGTATAATGAGTGGTAAATGTGTTACCGTCTGACTCTGTTCTGTCTCCAGGTCATGGTGTCGTGGGAGAATGTGAACTGTATCGCTGTGGAGTGGAAGAAGGGTGTGATGACCAAGTATGCTCAGGCCGCCAACAATGCCAGGGTGGTGGCTGTGCAGGTGGCAAACATGATCAGCTTCCTCATGGTAAGACCTGTGCTAGAAGTTTCCATCTGTTTCCAGTAATTGTGCTAAGCTAAGCTAAGCTAAACTAAGAATGCTGATTTAACTAGGGATGGGCGAGTACCAGTACTGAGTATTGATATTGGGCTGATATCAGCCTTATTTCAAGGTACTGGTTCTCGTGCAGGCTGCCGATACCAGCTACCGTTCCTCAAGGCAAAATAATCTTATGTGTGGTGAGTCCTCACCAGTAGCTGGTGCTACATTGACACCAACTGCACTGGCAAATGTGCATCAGGTCTTTTCCAGACAACATGAATAAACCAGGGGGCGTTAACAGTTAAACAATTTACTTTGCACTTAAGTTTATTTTAAAAAAATACATAAACTCTGATAGCTGTTAGTTTTATTTTGCACTTTTTACAAACGTATTAAAAAAACATCATAAACTCAGAGATAGTTGTTTGTGTTTTATTTTGGACTGAATGTCAGAGTGACTGCGCTGTCTTTGTTCAAAATGATCTGTCACTGCTAATTGAAATTTTAGGTATCAAAAGTACTAGTGGTACTAGTGGGTGAGTACTCATACTGGTATCAGTCTGAAAAAAAAGTGGTAATGAGAATCCCTAGACTTAACACTTTAACCGTGTCAACCCTGCTGACAGCCTCTTAAACTCTTAGGGCTCTAATTTCATAGACCAAGCGCAGGCGCACCTGCCCTGCGCCAGCGCACTTTGCAAGTTTCCTGCAGTGCCAAGAGAGGCGCAGTCAAAGCGCAGTGGAGCACAGAGGAGCGCGTCCACGCCTCCCTCCGCGCAAATGGCAGAGAGGGAGGAGAAGAGCCGTGAGTGGATTAAACACAGCCGAGCGCTGTTTTCACCAATCAAATGAGTGTCTCTCCTCGCTTTTAAATGCGCTGCAGCTGAGGTGCACGTCTGATTGGTCTGAGTGATCCGCAGCACTGCAGAAACAGTGTGCTGGAAAGACCCAGTAGCGGAGACAGTCAGAGCCGCTGTCCCTGCAGCAAGAGAATGGACAGCGGGGTGCCTGGGAGGACACGATGCGCCCTTCTTTTCTTTGAATTAAATGAAATGAGAGAAGCCAGATATATACTCAGTATCAGATGTTAAGGCTGTTTATTGTTTAATTGTAAGATGTGCATCAAACTTCCAGCTGCCGTCAGGTTAACTTTCCATTATGACAAACAGCTTTAATCTGACATCAGATGTGACGGGACAGTTAATATAGATATAAATGTATATGCTGGTTCAGACGGTTACATTAAATAGTGATTGCTGTGACTGTTTATTGCATTAAAATGTGTCTGACACTCTGGAAACCTGCCTCTGAGGCTTTGATGACATGTGCGCACACGTGCGCGTGTCACCAAATTACAGCTGTGGAGGGTGCGCTCCGCCTTGTGCCGAGGATAGACCAGGTTGGAGCTGGCAAGCTTTCAGCGCACTTTCTGCACTGTTTTTGGCATGAAATTGTCACTGCGCCAATATGAATCTGCCGTAAACTCCCCCTGGCGTGCCGTCACACCTATCTTTGCGCAGACGGTCTACCAAATTGTCAAATTGGCAGCACACGGCGGTGCGCTGCACGAAATTAACACTGAGCAGGGTACGCCAGGCTTGCGCCCCCTGCGCTGCTCCACGAATTTAGAGCCCAAAAACTTAGCATACATCTGAAAGCAGAACTTCACTGACTTGTGAGATTGATGTCTGAATAATAATAATAATAATAATAATAATAATAATAATGTTTATTTATATAGCACCTTTCACAGAGAAAACTCACAAAGTGCTCACAGAATTAAAACATCAGTCGTTTCCACAAACAACAAATAGATAACCACAGAGAAAAACACAGATTCATAAAAGGTCATGATCAGCAAATTACTCAACATGGTCAAGGAACGCTTGCCTGAACAGGTAGGTTTTAAGTTGCTTTTTGAAATTAGCAATGGATGTAGCATCCCTCAGGGTCTGGGGGAGAGCGTTCCACCATCTAGGTGCAACTGACTCAAAGGCTCGGTCTCCCCGGGTCTTAAAACTAGTGCGGGGAACAATTAAAAGTTTGTGACCTGCAGACCTGAGTGACCTGCCAGGAATATAAACCTGAAGCAGCTCACACAAATACTCAGGAGCCTGACCCCGTAGAGCTCTAAAAGTTAAAACCAGCACCTTAAACTGGATCCTGAATCTTACTGGAAGCCAGTGTAGGGATGCCAGTACAGGGGTAATGTGACAATATTTAGAGTTTTTTGTCAGAAGCCTTGCAGCGGCATTCTGAATAATCTGGAGACAATCAATAGAAGATTTGTTCAGGCACAGAAAGAGAGAGTTACAATAGTCCAGGCGTGATGACACAAAGGCATGAATTATCATTTCTAGTTCTCTATGAGAAACAATGGATCTTAGTTTTGAGATATTCCTAAGATGGAAAAAACATGTGCGGGTCAAGGCCAGAATGTGTTTATCAAAGAGCATGGCCTGGTCAAAAATAACACCAAGATTTTTCCGGTTAGAGCAGACATTAGAACCCAAAGAACCAGTACGCTTAGCAATCTTACCGGCAGTACCTTCAGGAGCGCCAATCAAGACCTCAGTTTTGGAAGCGTTAAGTTGAAGGAAATTATTGCTTAACCAGTCATTGATTGCGAACAGACAGTCATGCAGTATGTTAAGGTTGTCATTACTGTCTGGATTAAAAGAATAATACAACTGAACATCGTCTGCATACATGTGATAAGAAATGCTATTAAACCTATTGATAATAGTGCTGAGAGGGAGCATATACAAAGAAAACAGAATTGGGCCTAATACTGATCCTTGAGGCACACCAGATGACAAAGGGACTGAATCAGAGGCATAAGAATGTCATGTTTCAATCTTTCCAATCGCTGTGATCAAACTATTTTTGATTTCATTTTATGAAAGTTATTGCCAGAAAAATGTTTTCTTGAAATGAGTGGTATAATGAGTGGTAAATGTGTTACCGTATTTTCCGCACTACAAGGCGCACCTAAAAGCCTTCAGTTTCATCAAAAGCCGACAGTGCGCCTTATAATTCGATGTGCCTTGAGTAACAGCGGTAAGCAGTAAGAACCTGTAAAGAGGAATTTTGCTAAGTGCTAACATTAGCTCACAGGCTGGCCCAGACGTCTTCTCTTGAAGCACAGAAAACAGTTGGATAGGAAAATGTGCGGCTCCGTGTGGATGTAGCCTGAGTTTGACTGACTTATTGACTGTTTTGTTGACATTCCCTTTAGCGCAGCTCTATCTAGTGGATGCATAACGCAACCTCAGCCACTACTATAGCTTCTATTCTATGCGCCTTATAATGCGGTGCACCCAATATATGAAAACATTTTTCTTTGAAGGTGAGCCCTATACTCCAAAGCGCCTTGTAGTGTTTGTTTTTGCTCTGGCCATGCATTTCCACTCAGAACCACCACACAGCCCAAACCTCTCCTTAACCCAACCAGCTTCGATTCCTGCAAATCACCATCTGAGAAAAACTTTTTCAAACACTTACGTCCCGATAAGATTTAAAGAGGGTGTATTTTTCTTCCCTATACATAAAACATGAATATAAGTTAGCAAAGCCGGATGTACATTCTAAACGTGCAGATTTTCAAACCTCTACATATACAGATGTTGAAGAAATAAAGTTATCAAAATGGTCTGTTTCAAACTGCTAAAATGATGAGGTCATCACATTGGGATCTCCTAACTGGTTCATAGCACATTGAAGGGGTGGGCCTCAAACATCAAGGTCTGCAATTGGCTCTATTCCCAACAGACCTCAAAGGGCTTTGACAAACAGCAGCGAAACTAAAACAGAGCAAAGATTTAACGGTTGGTTTAAAAATAGACCAAGGTTCAGGCTATGATTAAAACACAAACAGCATCTGTCACAACAGCCTAAGCACTAAGTCTAGTACTGACTGATCTCAGTACTGTGACGTGGGAAAACACAAAAAATGCTTAAAATACAAAAACCAGTCAGCCAAAAAAAAAGATCATACAAGACACTTCAGTCTTTGTATTTACCAAAAGATCACTATAGTTGTTCCATTTCTGCAGTTGATGGTAAACTTATCATGTGTTTTATGATGCAGGGCAGATACAGGCAGAAGGCTGATAGATTCCACATCATTGGACACGGCATCGGAGCTCACGCTGCAGGAGACGCTGGCAGCAGGATCAGCGGCCTTGCACGCATCACAGGTAAATCTGACACAGTGTTTTAGAGAAGTTTCCCTCTGTACTGTGACAATAACTCCACTTTTTACCACAAATAAACATCTGTGGATAAGTTTATTTACACATCTACTACACTTGTATACATCTGGATGTTACATTTGAAGCTCTGGGCACCCTTTGTGTAAGTGGGTATGCCTGCAGATTTAGCACGAGGGAGTTACCCAGAGTTCAAAGTGTCGTGACGTGACAAATGTGTTAATGTGAGGAGGTCCCCAAGCACGACAGGCTAAACGAACATTGAAGATTGAAAATAAAACAAGCAAGAGCAGCTGTAACAAAAAGATCTGAGGGTGCAACTAACGTGTATGTTTCTGTCTGTAAACTGATCAAAGAGATAGCTCTTGTACCTCAGATCTTCAAAAGACTTGCTAAGAAGATAAGGTCATTACATAGGGGTCTCCTAATTTATGTATAACATGTTGGAGGCGCAGACCTCAAACACCAAGGTCTTCCCAAGCAGAAGGAAGTGGGCTTGTGGACTGGGGAGCCCTATAGAGGCAGTGACTAAAACAAAGTGTTTCAGACAGAGACCTAATTATGTTTGGCACTGAGAATCAGTCGTCAGCTTAATATACAGGTTTTTTCTTTGGCTCTTGCTGTTGGTTATTGTTTGGACACTTATAGTATATTAGCACAAATGTATGTAAATAAAAAAGAAAATGTTTCGAGTCATGTAACCAAAAAGAGACACACATTTTAGAGAATGACTCATTTTTTCTTCAAAAATCAAAGCTTCATCAGAGGCCAGACAGGCATGGTAGCTCTTGGACTGTGTGGTGATGATGTTTAAGTGATAAGATGAAATATTACATCAGAGCCAGAAACAGATCACCTCTTTTTGTTTGCAGGACTGGACCCAACTGAACCCTACTTCCAGGGCGCTAATGCCGCCGTGCGTCTGGACACCAGCGATGCTCTGTTCGTGGACGTCATTCACACAGATGGACTTCCTTTTGAAAAAAAACTTGGTTAGTTCAACGTTTTGACAAAACTTAAAGAAAAAAAAAATGGAAAAACAACGTCCATGATGGCTTCAGTGAAACGGATATTATTATAATCTCATATGGTCAAACATGGATGATGTGTCTCTGTCAGAGAAGTGATTTCTGTTTCCCTCCGCTCAGGTCTCGGGGTTACTGAGTCTATCGGCCACATTGACTTCTACCCCAATGGAGGAGAGCTGATGGAGGGCTGCTCCTCCAACAAAGGCAGTTACACCGACCTGGACGCCTTCTGGGAGGGTGAGACACCTGAACACGGATAGAATCTAGTGACCACAAGGGCTTTCGCTTTTACAAAAAAATCAAGTTCAAACAAATTTAAAATGATTTGTAGTTCTTTTTAACCAAACCCCCCAAAGAAAAAATCTTTCCACTCCCCTTTAACACGATAAAACAACCTCATCATTTTAGTTTCTTTATCCGCTTACCAGCCTGTCCAAAGGGGGGAGCTCCAACAGCACTGAAATAAAAATGTAGCAAGGTAAAAACATGTAACCCATAGTCTAGCTGAACAGGCTGTCTAAATTTTAAATTGCCACAAACAAAAGTCTATTTATATGATCAGGATCAAGCACAGCTCTTTTTTGTCTACAATATTACCTACCAACGAGAACATGCGCTCACAGACCAGACTGGCACACACAGGTATCTACGGGCCAGCCTGAGAGTTGTATGTAGTTGTTGCAGCGGGTGTCTGTCTACAGATGGAGAAGTCTCCTTCATGTAGGCTTGTATCTCCAGGATGCCGTCATGGCTGCCTTTACCAAAGTCGTCCAATTGATACAAGTCCCCAAATAATAACACAGCTAATCAAACTTGCTGATGCACCTGTAGAGAGACAGTAGTCAACGTTTCAATCAGGTAATTAGAGTGTGAACATGCTTGAAGCTTGAATACAAAGTAACAGCCCTAATGACCACTGGTTCAAAACACCGAGAGCTGCAACACTTATTACCAGTGTTTACCTTTGATGATGTCCAAGATTTCAAATCTCAACAAAAGGCTTCTTTTTTAAAATTTTATTTATACTGGTTTAGAAATAAAACATATAATCATGTTCTCAGTTATTCAAAAATTGATGAACATTCTTAAAGTGATTTAGGAATCAGGAAAACCAGGAAACAAGTTAGAGTGTCAGACTCCAATACAGGACTTCTTAAGGCTCTTTTCTCCTCCCTGTACATATGAAAATGGAAATGTCCTTTTCGAACGATGTTGCCATTACTGCTCACATACTTCCATACATCCTTTACATCGACATGTAACTTACCAATACATCCACCGGGGGCCAAAAGTTTATGTCAACAAAACTCAAAAACAAACATGGTGACTGGGGAGGAGGTGTTGATAAGGTACCTCTTGAAGGTACCTTGAAGGTACCTCTTAAAAAGACAAAAACGGGGGCAGTGTTGTAGAAGGCGGTGGTCAGTGAGACAGTTAAATATATCCCAACAGTTACCCCATTATTTCTTCTTTGTGTCTCACTAAAGCTATGTATTGGGTAGTAACAGCAACACTGCCCCCACAGTTTCCAGTGGTACTGCTTTGTTTGGTCTGTATCCGTAAGCTTCATGGAAACGTGCAGAAATACGGACGAAATGAACGCAGAGCCTGGACAGAAGACTCTATCCCATAGACTGTGTAAAACATGGACGTATTCTTGCCGACGTCTGTTTCTGAAACAGAAAATGAAGCACATTGGCTATAGCTGCCATATTGGTAGAGGCAAGGGCTTCGCCTACAGCCATAGAGCGCTGGCCGTCATGTGACCCTCAGCTGTGCCTCTTATTGGGGGAGCTAGCAATGTTAATATTGTCTGAACAGCCGAGTAAGAAAAATATTCTCCCCCCGTACAGTGGGTGCCGGTAGTAAAATTAGCGACCCAGACAGGAGACGTTTTTTGAACCAGGCTGTAAATAGGTTAATTTCTGCTTTAAAAATGGCTTTTTTGGCTTGGTGTGTATGTGTCTTCCACTACTTTCGGAGCCATCCTCAAGCAGACACTCGAGAAACAGCAGATTTTAGCACTTCCACATTGTCTCATATACCTAGACCGGCGATTGCCGCTTGCTCCATCCATACCCGTATCCGTATCCATATGTAGCATAAATCAGCTTTATTCTAAATGTAGCTGAGCTACTTTTTTCAGCAACCTCAGAAGTCAACGTCCAGTTCAGGCGTCATTTATGGAAACTTTTGTAATCTCACATATCACATGACAGATTATGATGCATGCATGGATACAAATACATATGAGGCAGGACATTTTACACCTATTAACTCAAAATTTAGAATCATGGAGCCTAAGTTTCTGAACGGCACCTGTTGATGTAAAACTGTACCAGAACAGGGTTCACTTAAAGTTAGTGGTTAACTTCCCGAGAACTACTTAGACAAGAAACTCCAACTCAACCCCCTGTGTTAAGTTATTCATATTTACACTTTCTGTAATAAGAGCTTCATATGACCTGTGACATGTCAGAGCTTTAATATGATCAACACATGCACGGCGCCTCAGATGTACAGCTCACTGACATGCTCCTATACATAACACAGTGACTCATACAGCCTATTTTCTGCACCATGTAATTTATCATGCAGAGTCCAGGGGGGGGGGGGGACACAGGGGTCCCCCCTCCATGAAAGAAAAACAACAAAACCCTCTGCAGAGGGCTCTCTGGACCAGTCTGGGCAAATATTTTCTGTTATGGCTGACGACGATCTTCTTTTGAAATAAGCCGCTAAGTAGCGTGGTGCCACGCCGGGGACACTGGTGTTTGGAGCTGGGGGTTGGGGGTAGCACAGCTGAATCTCCCCCATCTGATTCTGTTGATATGAGAGGGACAGGGTGAGAGAGGCAGCTTGAGCTACATAGCTGGTGATCTTGGCATGCCTGGTGTTTGAAACAAGAGAGGCCGGGACATATTTCTGTGTCTGTCTCTCTCTGATACTGTCACTCTGTCTCTGACCCCCAGAACAGTCATAATTACTTGCTATATTAAAAGGGAAGACCCCGTCAGAGTGCTGGTAATTCAAATGAAATGGTCTAAATCTTAGTTTTTTAAAATCTGAATTGACATATTTTAACTTATTCCTCCTCACCAAATTATCTTTTACTTCTACACCCTTCACATTTGGTTCCTCTGAGATCCCATCTCTTTCTATTTCCAGGTACCAAGAAGTTTGATGCCTGCAACCACATCCGGGCCTACCAGTACTACAGCGAGAGCATCGTCAAACCCAGAGGCTTTGTAGCATTCCCCTGCTCTGACAAGGACAGTTTTGATAAGGTATGTCTGACAGTAATACTGTGATGCCCTTCCACTGTATGAAAAAATTCTAGAAAGGGTCCTCCGCATGCCCTTCCAGTATTTGAAACATAAAAAGCCTTTTGGATATTTTTACAGAAAATAAAAAGTTGACTGCATGCATGTATGTATGTAAGACTCAAAGAAATACCCTCTGAATGCCCTTCAAATTAGTTGGACATAATCAAGTGTTCTCTGGATGCCCTACAAGTTAATGAAAAATATTTAAAAGGCCATTTGACTGTCTCTCTGGCAGATAAAACTTTAAAAAAGTGTCCTCTGAATGCCCTCCCAATTGATGGGAAGTGATACATTGCCCTCGGGATTCCCTTCCAGTTGACAAAACAAAATGTGCCGTTTGGATGCTCTTCCAGTAAATTTAGTTTTTAAAAGTCCCCCTGCAGATGCCTCTCCAGTAGAATAAATATCAAAAAATTTCCACTGAATATCACATAGGTACATGCCCCCCTCAATGTCCACTCAGTGGACAAAACAAAAATTACAGTCTGGATGCCTTTCCATTTAATTAAACTTTAAAGAGTTTCCAAAACCCCCCTTCCAATTCATGGGGCATAATCACCTGCCCTCTGGATGCCCTTTCAGTCAAAGGATACAACAATTGCTTTCAGGGTGGTCTTAAAGTATAAAACTCATTGGACATAATCAAGTGCCTTCTGTATGCCCCTGCAGTTGTTAAAACATTAAAAAGGGCTCTCTGGATGCCCTTACAGTAAATAAAATGTTTAATGCCTTTCCAGGAAATGATATGTTGAAAATGACCCTCTTAACAGAAGAAAAAAAAAAAAAAGATTGGACTCAATGCCCTTCTATTTGGTAGGGCATGAAAAGTGCCTTCTGGATGCCCTACCAGGAAATAAAATGAAGGGAAAAAATGGCTCCAGGATACCCTGTCATTGGGTAGGAGATGATATGTTGAAAATGACCCTTTTTATGGAAGAAAAAACACTTATAGGCTTACACCAAATGCCTTTTTTTTTGGTAGGACATAAAAAGTGCCCCCTGGATGCCCTACCAGAAATGAAAATGAAAGGGAAAAAAAATCCTGCATGCCCTGTCATTTGGTTAGAGCTTATGAAGTGCAATCCAATACCCCTTTAGTTAATAGGCCATAACTCAGTACCATCAGGATGCCCTTCCATTAAAAAAATCATGAAGAAGTGTCCTGAAATGAGAGAATGAGTAAAGCCTGGTCTTTCATTCCATTGGTGTGCTACATTAAACTAACTTTTCTATAAATGTCCTTCAAAATAAAGAGAATTTGGTCTTGTAAAACTTAACATATGCATTTTTTTTTAATCACATTGTCAAACAAACCAGGCATGCTGCTGCCTTTAGCAGGAACAACCTTTGACAAACCTTTGATCTTTTTGACTGGAGAAGCAGAGTTTAGTGTCATTAAGCTAGTATTGCATCCACACACAAACATAGTTTTTAGAACCTTCCTATTGGCTTCATTTCTCCCAGTTGGAGGTTGCTTGCTTGGTTGCTGCCATTTTAGGCTGTAGAGGAGCTTTGATGACCAGGGTCCAGTTGTCACCACAGACGCTGAATCCTGGAGGACTCTTATGTCCTCGGACAGAAAAAGTGACTCAGGGCTATCAGATGGGCTCCGACATGAGGAGGTAAGGGAGGACAAGAGGCCCACATCTCCAGCAGCCCAGCATGTGTTTGGGGCTACCACCTGTTTCTCTATGACACTGATATGTCTGTGAAACTTTCTTTGGTTTTAGAATTTGATTTGGCAAGATTGGATTTTTGTAGCTGAGGAGGAGGGTGGTGCAAATGGGCTTCCCTCACGCTCTTCTTCGGGGAGGGCTTGTATCTGCAGCTGTCCGTGTTAATGACACTTTATCCCTGCTTCGGACACATGTCCCCGATCAAAGGAGGCTGGTGGAGTGCCCAGCATGACCTCATATGACTATGTCCCCGTTGAGAGATGACAGCACCTCCTTGTCGTTCACCTCATAAACGCTCCTCAGTGTTATTCCTGCAGCGATAGCTGACAGCCGCAAAGTCGGCCTGTTCCCATAAAGTATCACATGAAAAAGCTTCACCATTCCCCACCTTCGTATTTATAAGGTGGCAATCTGCAACATTTTTAAGGAGGACAGGAAAGAGAGTCTTGTAGGTTGACACTTTTCGCTGGCAGGTCTTTGACAGGAGGAGACTCTTACACTTCACCACGCACAGAGCTGGTTCTTTACACCTCACTCTGTCCTTGTCTTCACAGGGAAAGTGTTTCCCGTGTGCAGACAAGTGTCCTCTGATGGGCCACTCTGCTGACAAGTTTCCTCTGACTGATGGCCTTTCCAAGACAAAGTACTTCCTCAACACGGGCAAAACAAATCCCTTTGGCAGTAAGTACCCGGCTCATCCTGTGTGAGCAGAAATAAAAGTTGACTTGGACACAGTTTGAAAGAAGTCACTGTTCAGATTTCACTGTGGAAAAAACTCTGAGAGGTTTTAACGGGTCTATTTGAGCTGAGTCAACCACTCATCTTCATCCAAAAATAGTCAAGCATAAAATCTATCATTTTATGACAAACTCTCATAACTTTCTTATCTATTGTACTAAATTTATCTGGATCTCTGGGTGTATCAAACATTCAAATATCCAACGTTTCCAATCAATGGGCATTTTATATTCAACTCCTGAAAATCAAGGCTGCCGACAAAGTACAAGGTTTATTGCTTCTTTATTCTTCTCCAGTGGAATCAGTAGTGTTGTATTATCCTTGTGTTAAGAGAGGTTCGAGGTTAAAGGTACATACATTCAGTTTGCAGTGGATGAATCAGCCATCTAACAATAAACAATCAACACAAGACAAGACATGATTAACAAACAGTGCTTTTTAACTGCAGGAACTAGGGTCTAGATTAAGTTCTGGGGTACTTGATTTACCCCTTGGAACACCCTACCTGGGGGGTAGTAGTTTCAAGATTTGGGGGAAGGGACCCGCAAGCTGAATGTTTCTGATTGGTGGAGCACTCAGTGTTTTTATTTCCCCCTCCCTCCTTCCACTGTAAGATGACCCCAGCTGTAATGAACTTGGTTTAGGCCCCGTTCACATTCCAAAATTTCATCTGAAAACACTAAAACGTAGTGAAAGAAAATCTGAAAACGCAGGCTTACTGTTTACACAACAACAGTGTCGGCAACGTTTCAGAAAAAATCCACTCTGGAGGCCGTTTTCAAAAGTTTACGTTTTAGGTTGGTGTAAACATGAGGCCGAAACACAACAATACTTTTGCATGCCCCCTTCAAATGTTGCTGTGTAAACGGCAGCTTAGTACCCCCTAACCAAGAGTCTTCTTTGAGCCTGATAGTGTGAATGTGTCTCTCTCAGCTCCCGGTGTTCCAGTGTAAAGAGTGACCCTGTAAACTGGGGACCTTCAGCTGAACATGTCAGTGGATATCCAGTTTACAACAGCTGCTGAAACACAGAAGAAAACCTTAGGGATGCATCCTGGTTTAGTCACGAAGTCTCTTCTTCAAATGATGATTTTAAATGATGATTTAAAGACGTTTAAGAAAGATGCACCCTGCTGAAAAGTTGTCAATCAATGGGCTTATTTTTAAGCCAAAACATGGGTCAGTCTCTGACGTCTTCATGTGTCAGACATCAGCTCCGTCAGGTGTTCAAAAAGTCTGAAACAGCTTTGACCAGCAAAGGTTTCTTCACTATCACTTGTCTCCTCCCAAGTGTCAACAGATCCATCTGCTGAACAATAAGTCAGGATCAGGATGAGCACAGGCTGAATCTCCACCATGCTAACAGGCTAACTACAGTGCAGCAAATAAATATATTATTTTTCTTCAATGACCTGAGTCGTTTTCTTACTGCTCTCCACTTTACAATTTTTACTTCATATAATGAAATTAAATGACTGTTTTTTTCCACTTCCTGTCTCTAGCGTACAGCTACAAAGCGCTGGTAACCATCGATGGCCCCAGCTATCCAAACCAGGCCTTCATGTACATAGCACTGGCTGGAGACGACGAGAGCACCCAGGAGTACAGGCTTCACGTGTAAGATTATCATTACTTTGTTCTGTTAAGAATACTTAAAGACTGTAATCATCAATAAGAAAAAAGATGCTGAGTGGGGTCCAGAGAAGGTTCATGGGCAGTGTTTATACACCCAAAAGTCCCAAAAGTACAAAAACAAACAGAGAATCTGAGCCATTTTATTCAAGCTGCCCTGATAAAAAAAACTGCCTTTAGAGTTCAATGAAACTTAACATATCTACAGAGGTAAAAGAAAAGGCTCATAACCATGTAGCTCTCTGAACTACAACCTGTGAACAGTGTTGGAAGAAAAAAAGACTTTCAAAAACAGAGCCAGGCTGATTGAACAAATGTCTGTCACTTACATTTTTCGAGGTTCTATAGGAATTTTCACTATACTTATTTTCACAGGGCCCAGGAGAATCTTTTTTTTTTTCTTTAATCAAAGTTTCATTTTTAAATCATTCATCCAAAAGAAAAGCACACAGCGAAAGTAAAATTTAACAAACATATACTGAAACTAATACATATAATACAATAATACTTAAAGCCGCATTTTGTGGCGTTTCCACTGACTTATCCTGGGACAGATCCCCAAATAAACGAGACGAGCCGTCCCACTTTTTGGGACCCTTTCGTATGGGTGCCAGACTGAACAGATCCGCTCTCGGAAGGTGGCGCTACAACACTGCAGACCATTGATTGGTCAAAAGAATCATCACCTACCCCGACAGCCTACACGCTGCCTACCACGAGAGGGCACAGTTTGCTTAGGAAACGCAAACGGGATCAGGCTTAACTGTACCAAACCGTGCCAAACTGTACTGAACCGAACCGGACTGCTTGGTGGAAACACAACTTAAGACATTAAACATCCTGGATTGGTTCCACTTTGATTTGGGAATGAAGGAGAAGTTAAATGAATCCTTTAGGTGTCACAGATCAAACATAGGAGTCTATTTTAGACAAAAAAAAAATCAGGCGCTTTTCAATTTTTGACCTTCCTGTAGTAAAAGCTGACATGACAAAATAAATTGCCTTAAAATCCCACCAGTCAAATCATCTTGACGCTCTGAAGGAGGAGGAGGATATGGAATCTGATCAATCATCTGCTTTGCAAGGTTAAATGGGGACTAACTGATTGACACACTGAAAAAAAAAACAGAAATCTAAGCAAGTGTTTGTTTCTCAATTTGACTTGAAACATTTGTTAGACTTAATATCAGCCACATTCACTCCTCCATCCCTTAAGTCTTATAGTCTTAAGTCTTAAGATTACAAAAGATAAAAAAAGACATCTGAGTCCTTATGAAGAGGGTGAAATATAATCCAGTGATGTTAGAAAAAGTAGATTTATATATCTTCTTTATTTCGGCATCTTTTAATATCTTGAAATCAGAAAATTTCCTGGACTTGTCAGGTGAATGTGAATATTGTGTCATTACTCATACACATGTTGGCTAAGCAGTTTTATCGGATGGCTATAAGACACTTTTTACTCTTTGTTTTAAAAAAGGTTGGTATCTAAAAACACACAGCTTGTGTGGACTGAGCAGGGCCATCATATTTCAGTAGGTTGTTACTTTAGACTGTGGCTGAGGAGACATTAATCTTTCACACTTACATTCTCTTTGAAGTAGTTCCTGGTGCTGGAAGTTTGGGGTATTTTTAGTGAAAATGTCACTTTCATCAACCAAACCTGGGACAAGCTCTGATCGGATTCTGTGAATCTTTTCTGTTGTAAAGACCATTATTTTCAGTCAAACATAACTCCTTTTTACTGGACCAGCCCTCTGTTTTACTGTTGCAGATTCCGGATAGACTATTTAAACACCCCCTCACTGTGTTTCACAATATTTAAATTCATAAAAAGTTTTTGTCTTTGAGCCAGCTCTCAGAGGAACATAAATCTGCACATCCAGCTCCTCAGTTTGTCTTCTCTGTGTGTTTTGAGGCTCATCTCTTCTCCTTTAACCCTCCAGGGGCACCATGATGCCTGGGAGGACCTACGAGCTGATGATTAATGCTGAGGTGGATCTCGGGGAGGTGACCGAGGTGAGGTTCAGGTGGAACAACCACCACCCTAACATCATGAATCCCAAGTATGGTGCATCCAAGGTGGAGCTGCAGAGAGGAAAGGACAAGAAGATGTAAGTCAGTCTCCTCTAGACCTCACACCCTCATCATGAGACGAGTGCAATCTTTACAATCAGCCAGAGTTTAGACAATCTCTGCTTATTTGGAGACACACTCGTGATACACTCTGATGAGCTATTTTTTTTCTTGTCTTTTTTTTTTGTTTTGTTTTGTTTGTGACGACCAAGAGGGCAAACTGAATTTTTCTTATGACACATAATGAGGCCCAGAGCGCAGGGGACCAGGTTCCTAGTTATATTACTTTGACACTTAGTGAAACTTTATTCATAAAAAATTTTTTTTATTATTTTTTCTTATTTGTGATCTGACATTAAAATATTTGTTTCTAGTTTATTCTAAACCTAAAAAAATGTAAACAAATAAATGAAATATTCTCTGTATGATACATACTGTAAAGCAGGCAGAGATAAGGACACACAGAAAAGGATTAGGGCCACTGAAAAAAAGGTCCAAATTTCTTATTTGTAACTATTATTTTTAGGGAGGAAAAAAAGTTAGAGTTCTGATTTTTTCTTAGAAAAAATAGTTATATAAAAGTAAGAAAGTTTATTTTTATTTTAGTTTATTTTTAGTTTCTTATATATATATATATATATATATATATATATATATATATATATATATATATATATATATATATATATATATATCTTTTTAATATAAGTTGATATGCATATAAAAAGGGCCAGTCAGTTACATTATAGTCGTTTTGCTATCCATATTTGGAACCAAAGCACCCAAAGTGGAAACTTTTTACTGCAATAGGCCCTAACAAACAAATTGTCCATGAGGTATTAAAAATCCCATAATCTGTAACAGTATGACCTGTAGACATTCTTTTAATCTAAGTGGTTATGACAATTTATTTGTTCTTGGTTTGTATCTCTCAAAATGAACTTTACTCTTTTTTTCTCCAGACTCAAACCTGTGTGAATAACATCATGTAGTGTAATTGTGCTCATGTAGTGTAAATGTGTAATTACTGCTGTAATACACAATGTTGGTTTTTGGAAGTTCATCAATCATGAAGTAAAAACTTAGAGATTAATCTGACATGAGACGAGTTTCGCTTTGCCTCTCTGCTCTCTGCAGAGCTCAGAACAAACTGTGCCACCAGAGGGCAGCATGGCACCATCTCTAATGCCCTCTAGTGGTTAGGGCAGCAGGGAGGTCAGCTCTGGGCTCAGTGACGCTTTGCTGCCTTCTGTCTTCAATGAAGTGCTGAATGTTTTCAAACTGAAATGAAAAACATGATGATGGAGGAAGGAGATCTGCTAACTTCTTCCTCTTCTTCCTCCTACAGCTCCCTCTTCTGTGGAACAAAAAACGTGGAGGAGAACGCCATCCAGTCTGTGCTCCCCTGTCCTCCAGTC
This sequence comes from Halichoeres trimaculatus, assembly GCF_033239565.1. Taxonomy (NCBI): domain Eukaryota; kingdom Metazoa; phylum Chordata; class Actinopteri; order Labriformes; family Labridae; genus Halichoeres; species Halichoeres trimaculatus. The sequence continues at coordinate 5,271,844 of NW_027437186.1, read as the reverse complement.
TGAGCTGCTTCAGTCTCCTCGTTATGCAGGGTCTTCTAATAAAGACTGTGCATTCAAACCTCCTCAGGCCTCTCTGATCCTCTGCTGCTGTGCGTGTGTGTGTGTGTGTTCACTTCTGTGTCACTTAAAGAAACAGACGAGGCAGAAAAAAAGGACATGATGCCTTAATGAATGGCAGAATTATAGCCAGGAGAAAGAGGTGCATCAAAAAGACACCAAAGAAACAGAAAAACCACCACGTGGAGACAAAGGTGACCAAAAAGAGTAGAAATTAACACAACAGCTGTAAAAGGAGATTTGTTACAGTATAAAGACGGGCAAAAAAAAACATCAAACGTGTTATCAAAATAACACAGGGTGTGGAGGATGAGTGAAATGACCGTAAACAGAATAAAACACCCACAGATAGACACTGAATGACAACAGAGAAATCTGAGATATAACTCTGTCTTCACCCACATCATGGAGCAGCTGCTGATGCAGGATATCAAAGAATAAGGAGCATTAACCAAGGAGAGACGAGATTTAAATACACAGCAGCAAACAAAACCATCACTCCTAAAGGGGCTGTGATCTTGCAAAAGTCTGAGATTATCAGCACCAATATTACAGGTTACATGTTATTTCTAAATGCTAAATCCTTGCTTCCAGATTCTGCAGGATCGGATTGATTTATGGCACATCTAAGTCTCTATGACAACGCCACACTGATGAAACTTAGCAGTGATAAGAGAGATCTGTGTTTTTCTCTGCTAAAAACGATTTCGGTGATTAATTTTGTGGTGATGGTGGATACTGGAGCCTCACTGTCAGACAGTAAAAGAACAGAAGAGCAGAAGATAAACAGGAGATGGATAGAGCACAAGCTAAAGGCTAACACAAGAGCTAAACTGTTTGTGCTAATTTTGATTCCAACCCACATTCAGCAGTTATTCTGCAGTGGTCTGTTCAAACTTAAGGGTCTATTAATAAAATGAAGAGTGAGGTTACGTTAGCTCTGATTGGTAGATGACTGGCAGGACTTCGCTAACCAGGATTAACTAACGTTACACATTACAGACATGTCTTAGAGCACCAGGCTGCCAGCTGTGCTCAATACAAACAGCTACTGAACTACTTACAAACTGACAGTGTTTACTTGTTGTCACGTTAGCCTACAGATACATCTGAGGACTGAGCTACCGATAGCTCTACATGTAGTTGGCTACTTCAACATTTGCATGACGTCACGTTCCGAACAGTAGAGCTATAAATACCTTACCTCAGCGTGTTGTATCCAGTAAAAAGTTGTCTTGGACACAGAAAATTTGTTTCCATTTTAATCCAAAACAACCACACCCCACCTCCAGGCCTGAGGATGGTGAGGTAGTCCAAAGGCAGGCTTGTCCAGAAGCATCTTTTGGTAGATCTCCACTGGAGTAGAGTTGGGCCGATCATCTGATGTATTGGTGAATGCGAAGAGCAGAAGTGGAGCAAGAGATGCTCATTTTGTATAAAGACAGTTAGCAGATTCAGCAGATTGAGCAGCACAAGTACAACATGGTAGACAAAATCGTAACAACTAGAAGCTGTTTTCAAAAGTTTGTTTTGGGTTGGCTAAACGCACTGTTGTTGTGTAGACAGCCTCTTATTGTGGATGGAGGGAGGGAAATATAAACACTATGGCTGCTCCACCAGTCACAAATGTTCAACTTGCAGGCCCCCAAAGTTCTTGGACCTTTGGAAAGTACATCCCAGCAGTGCCATTTTCAGGAGTAAATTTAGTACCCCAGAACTAATTTAGACCTTAGTTCCTGCAGTTGAAAAGCACATACTTCCCAGGAAAAAAATGATAATAAAAAAAAACTTGAACGTTGAAGCAAAAGATAAGTTTAAACACCTCTCTGCTGAAGTTTTGAGCTTTTTAATTGTCAGGAGAAGTCACTGGAGGCTCAACCCAGAGAGTGTCAGAGTTTTTCTAACCAGTCTGCCCCCGTTTAAGCTTCAACAGGCGTGGAAAACAATCAAAGCCATCTAGAGGGAATACTCTGAACGCAGTGCTTTCACAAGGAGAGACAAAGGCTTTAAGAGTTCATTCAGCAGTGAGGGAAAAAAGAGGTTTTCTCGGTTAATGCTCTTTATTCAGCGTTTTGTGTGAATGTTTCAGTCTGTATGTGTGCCTACATGATGGCAAAGGTAAAGCCTGGTCCTTTTCCCTCTCCAGGTCAGGTTCAAGGTTTTCCACCTGCAGGCTACGTTCCTTTGAAGGTAGCCTCTGTTTCTTTTCTGTTTGAGGAGTCTTTAAAGATTCAAAGGGTTTCCACCGGTGAGCTGGAGGAGGAGGACAGAGAGAGAGAGGCAGTGTCGGAGCCTTGATATTTATTCTCTGAGCTCAGGGTGTGTGTGTTACAGTGGGTGTTCGTACTCTCCCACAGTCCTTCCTTTGTGTGTGTGAGATGATGTCTGTATGCTAATGTTCATGATGTCATCCAGGATGCTCGTGCTTCCCTCACGCGTCAGAGGACATGTGTGTCTATTGTCCCGAGTTGACCTAAGTCGAGCCAAGGTTCAGTGTGGATGTTGGTCCAGGTTGGCCCCTTTTTGAGGGCCTCCATGCTGGTGTGAAGAGCTGCAGAGAATCTGTCCATCCCTAGGAAGTGGTGCTGAGTTCTTATCTGCAGGGATCTTTGCCAGTGTTACCAATTTGTTGCTATATTCAGCAACTTTTTGGCCCCCAAGGGACTTTTTTTTCACAAAAGCAACTAGCGACAAATCCAGCCCAGGAGTTTTGGCTTCGGTTAGACAAATGATGTTTTGTTGTCTGCTGTTGGATCCTCCTCTCGTTTGTTACCTACAGAAGTTACACAGGTCTTATGCAAGCGGCAACCTCTAGTCTAAGAATATGAGACAATCCTGAAGTGCTAAAATCTGCTTTTTCTCAAGTGTCAGCTTAAAGGATAAGTTCGGTTTATACAGCTTTTACATTGTTTATAGAATGAAGTGAAATGAAAACAAAATACTCACCCAGAAGGTTTTCCTGATCCAAGCAGTACTTCGGGAGATATTCGTGAAAATCGTGCAGCGGACGTCCATATAATGGGATCCATCGGGGCATAGACAGCGCCGCTCCTAAAAACGGCATTAATCGTCCAAAAACTCATGTTTTTCGCCAATATTCCATCATGGTCCGCTCCGGGTTAGTCCTCTGCTGCAGTCTGTGTCACTCCAGACAGGCTGTGTGGCTGTAATGACCTCTGAACTGACGAAGACTCTGTTTACGTTTGCCCTTCCACGCATGCGCAATGCAACTCATTGTTTCAGGGAAAGACGGCAGACTACGTGACGACTTTCTTCTTCCAGCCTTGTGTAAAATGGACGAATATCTATCTGATGAAGATGTTGTGGAGGAGAACTTTGAATATGATGGGTGTCATTACAGTTTTGAGCAAGAGTTAACAGATGATGAGCTCAAAGAAAGGAGAAAGTGGAGTCAGCTCTCCAGACGGTACCGCGCATGCGCGGAGGGGCAAACATAAACAGAGTCTTCGTCAGTTCAGAGGTCAGTACAGCCACACAGCGCTGTCTGGAGTGACACAGACTGCAGCAGAGGACTAACCCGGAGCGGACCATGATGGAATATTGGTGAAAAACATGAGTTTTTAGATAGTTAATGCAGTTTTAGGAGCGGTGCTGTCTATGCCCCAATGGATCCCATCATACGGACGTCCGCTGCACGATTTTGGATCTAAATATCTCCCGAAGCACTGCTTGGATCAGGAAAACCTTCTGGGCGAGTATTTTGTTCTACTTCATTATATAAACAATGTAAAAGCTGTATAAACCGAACTTATCCTTGAAGGCTGACTTCAAAAGTACCAGAAGTCACATACATACCAAGTAAAAAAATCATTTTCCAGAAATAAGTAAATTCACAGCTTGGTTCAAAAAACATCTCCTGTCTGAATCACTAACTTCACCATAGGCACATACTGTACAGCAGCTTAGAAGACATGAAGATCGCAAGTTTGCCCAATCAGAGGCACAGCTCAGCTCACATGACTGATGGGTGCCCTATAGCTGCTAAAGACTGAAAGCCTGTCCCAGTTTATAGTACGGCTACACAAGACATTTTGCTCCAAAACCTTGTTTTGAAAACATACAGGTGACATCCAAGATCATTTTTCATACAGTCTTACAGCTGAAATACACCAGATATGTCTACAGTCCTGCTCTGCTTTGTTGTGTGTTGACTGTATTTGCAAACTCACACAGGGTTCAATCCAGCAAACCGCACGACTAAAGCCCTGTTTCCACCAAGCAGTCTGGTTTAGATTAGTTTGGTATGGGTTAGCTCAAATAAGCCTGGTCCTATTTGCATTTCCACAGCCAACCGTGCCCCCTCATGGTAGGTGGCGTGTAAGCCAGATGCTGATAGCTGCATCAGTTAAATGATAGCGGGACGCTCTAGCAGCACGACACGGGCTGTTTTCCAAACCCCGGGTACCTTGCCTTGTCTTGGAAGGCAGTGCCTCCGAAGCCACTTCCTTCCAATCCAAGGCAAGTGTCCTGCCTCTGCTCAAAAGGAGATACTAATGGAACAGCCTACAAAGGCATATTTTTTACCATCAGATTCCTGTCACAAATGTATATGTAATTGGAGTTATATTGTCTCACATAACATGTGTTGCACTGTGGACAGTGCTTGGAAAGTTTATACAAACATGGGAGTAGACCGTATGCTCAAGCGGCTACAGATATTGTCATGGCTTGCCACTTTTGTATGTTTTTTGCTTTTTTATAGTCACATCATTGATGTGACAATACATTGCAGGTGCGGCTTCTCAGTAATTACAGTTGTGTGAGTGACACACAAAAGAGTCAAGTGTTGGACATGCTATAAGTTGTTATTTAGAGGTGTATTTTGTCACTTACATTTGAATTGTAATTTACCACGCGTCTCCGCTGGAGCGTCTCCGCTGGAGCGTCTCCGCTGGAGCGTCTCCGCTGGAGCGTCTCCCTGGAGCGTCTCCCTGGAGCGTCTCTCTGGTGCGTCTCTCTGGTGCGTCTTTTCCTTCCATTTTTTTCCTTTTTTGTAGATTCATGCATTGTGTGTTGGGTATTTATAGCCATGGCAAGGCAGCAAAGGATACACCTGTGTATCCTTGGTCAATTAGCCACATGCTAACTAAACGGAGGACATATGCCTCCAGAGGACATGAACATTGGAACAGCACTTGGGCAGCGACTGATGATGTGGATGCCTGCCCACGCCCACCCCACGCCCACATCAGACCAAGGCAAGGCAAGGCACCTGGGCTTTGGGAAACAGACACGGTGTACCCAGCTAATGAATCCAACAAAGAAGAACAACATGACACAGTCAACAAACAGCAACGATGGAAGACACCCAGCAATTCATCTTCTTTGTGATTGACATGAGGCTTCTGGTAAAAAGATCAATCAAGCTTTTTTTTTTAGAGAAGGCTGTGTGCCACCCACAGACTGTAAAAAAAATGGACGTCATTTTGCTTGGCTTGAAGTAAGGTCACCACAAAAACTGCTCCGTCTGGTGACTGGCTGCAGTATAGGTCAAAAACTTTGGCTCTCCAATCATTCCAGATGGGCTGTGGTCAAACTTCAAATCAATACACCTCGTAGAAATGTTTCTCACGTCCGACTGTTGTGGTGATTTGAAGGTATTAGTTGGCTGTCTTGTATTCAGTTCCTCTTTTTTCTGAAAAGTTCCTTTTTTATTAGTTATACAAGGTTAAAAACAAGGTTTTACGTCATGTTTAACGATGATTGACAGCTGCCATTGTTGTGTATTTTTTTCGGGGATTGTAAAATATGTCGGGAGGTAGAGTCAGGAAATGATTAGACTCCCAAAAGAAAAAAACAATATTATTTTTGTCACCCAGCTCCACTCAGATTCTCCCAGAATCCCAGCCCCACAGTCTCTATTGCGCAGACTCTTCAATGGTGGCGCCTGTGACGGGGGGTATTTTGGTAATTGGCGAAACCAAGCTGTCCACTCTGTATACAGTCTATGGTGCCACCATGAGAAATACAGCAGCTGCTGTAGCACAATTCTTTTGACCAATTAACGGACTGCAGTGTTGTAGCGCCACCTTCTGGGATCAGATCGGTTTGGTCTAGCACCCCAACAGAAGGGTCCCAAAAAGTGGGACAGCTTGTCTAGGTTATTTGGGGATCTGTCCCAGGATTAGTCAGTGGAAACTCTCTAAAATGCGTGCCTTGCTGAGACATAGACCAAAGAGTTCCCACGCTTCCCACTCCACTGAAAAATCTCTGTTTGTTCATATTGGACTGTAAAACCTCAAACCTGTTGACTCCTGGTCTGGCTCCGCTCATTATGTTCATTTATTGTCGTAGTTAAGTTAAATACAACTTGATTTTGACATGGTCTGTTTTTATTCAAAGTCACTGGGTGTTTTTAGGTATTTTCTGTGCACAACTTCCCAGGGTTCCTACAGCTCAAGGCAAGTTAAATTTAAGACTTTTTAAGACTTTTTTAATGACGTTGGAAATAAAATGTAAAAACAAGTCGACAACGACAATTGAAACAAAAAAAACTAACGAAAACACCACATGAATTACCTGGGTTAAAGGCAATTTTAACCCTTTGTTTATTTTACATAAAACATCACTTTTTACCTTTTTTTAACCCCATTTTTACAACTTTATGCCTATTTTGCCCCTATTTGTCTTTTTTAGCCACTATCACAAATATTTTTGTAATTTTTACATGGTTTTTGAAATTTAATTTCTAATTTATTTCTCAATTTTGCTGCCATAATCAGTTTTCCTAAGCCGCTTTTGGATTTTTTTGCCAACTTTTCCTCATTTTTTTTCTCTCTCCAGGCACCCTAGGTAGAACCAAGACATGTGTCTGCTTTAAAAGTTCCTGGTGCAAACACATCACCGTTTTGTTAGTTCCACTACTGTGATTATTCGATGTTGCCACGAGAGTAAATCAGGAAATTATTTAGAAAAATAGATAAATGTTACTTAATATTTTTCTACTTCAAACTAACATAAATCTTACCAATGTGTTCAAATTTTTAAGACTTTTGAAATTTGTATTAAGACTTTTTAATGCCAATTCAGGCCTTATTTTCAGAATTATGAATTCAATGCCTTTTAAGACTTTTCAAGGATCTGCAGGAACCCTGCTTCCGGTCCAGCTCGATGGTCCTCACGGTGAATTGATGCTCCAGCATCCAGCAAAAAATTAGATTGTTGCGTATTAGCTACAACCTGCTGGACCAGGCCAACAGAGCAGATCCAGTGTAAGCTGACACATCAACTTGAATGGAAACCTATCTGATCTGGACCAGAGAAGCATCTGGTATATTTCAGCTGTTACTTCTTGCTGCTTAACTTACTAACTAGGGTTGTCAAAGGGACGTTTGGTTTAGTTCTCCCAGTAAAGTCTTAATACTGAGAAACGGCATTTCAAGTTTCTAGTGCTAAATCAAGGGATACATCTGGACCTGCAAGCTCATCTATTTATAATCTTTTCCAATAAACTGAGAATTCACATAAATTAACTTAAAACCCCTCTGACACCTTCTTTGTTTTTTATAGTCCCTCATTACAGCCGTGTTATTACTGTCACTTAAACAGGCTCAGAGGCAGCAGAACTACACGGGAAACTCCATATGTCCGACTGTTAGCATCCCCTGTCTTTCTCTCATCACAAAGCTAACACTTCCTCTCTGCCAGAGCCTGTCAGAACAAGGAGAGGGTAAATATTACCCTTATTAATGTTGAAAGACATCAGGCTCCATTTGTGCAAACACAAATCAACAGTAAATTACATGGTGAGATCTGAGCTTTCTCCAGCTCATTTGGATACCGAGTGTGCCCGGACCCAATCTTGTCTAATGTGTCACATATATCTGTAATTCAAAAAAAAAGGCCTTTGCATGTGGGTGTGAAAGAGTGTGTGTGTTTGCAAGGCACTTATTAATCTGTCTTTGGCCTTTTGCTGGCTTATGAAGTCCTGATTGTGTGACATTGTTTTGGCTTCATTTATTTGAACACACACCCCGTAATCAGGCATCGCAAATACACGGCTTTAAAAAGGCGAGCTGCCATTTTCATCATGCCACTAACAAAGTGCATTTGAAATCACTCTGACTTCCCCTAAGCCGAGCCATCAGCGCTCACACAATACCAATCAGAAGGAAAAAAACTCCCAGCATCAAAGCTTCAAGCCTGACTACATTAATAATATTAATAAAACAGCAAATTGAATGTGTGGGCTATGAGGTGGGGGGAGAAAGTGTCTTGAAATCCTCTAAAGACACCCGTCTTTGTCTCTGACTCTTGTTTCTCTTTTCATTATTGGCTCATTGAAAGTGAAGGCTAATGACAAAATAGCGGGCTAATTCCTGTAATTATGTGTGTTTGTCAGAGGAAATTTCCAAATGACAGCGCTCCTTTTTCTGATCTTTAAGCCAGTGGCTTTGGGGGTGGCATTGTTCCTCACAAAGCACTGATAAACAGGTCATGAATTAGTGAGGTATGGAGATGTAGGAGGTGAGAGCAGAAAACAAACTTAACCCCTGAGCCGTTAACGTGCTGCTGTGCTCAAGAACAGGGGACGAGTGTCTTACTGCAAAGCTGCAGCGAAATGAAGTCATGAATGGACGAAAACCAAAACACTGTATTATGTTTTAACTAAAGAAAAAATGAAGCAGAGAGAAACAGTTCGCCTCCAAATGTTTTTTTTGTCCGTCTCCCTGAGTCTGTCACATGGACGGAGGCTAAGTCTATCTGACCTCCATTAAGAGCTGAAATGAAAACTACAATGTTTTTTGACCTTCAAATAAATGGATTGAGCAGTAATATGAGAGGACACAAAAGACTCTATTTAAGTGAGCAGGAGGGAGGTTGAATAGAGACAGATGGGTCGCACATGGTCACTGTACTTTTTATGGAGTATGTGCAACTTTTTCTGCTCGAGCCGTTCTACGGTTCAACAACTTGGGAATACAAATGCTGTGATTTGTTAGCAATTCAATCACAGATGATAATGCAGAGTGTGTTGTGTGAAATTTTCTCAGTGTGTCAGCGTATATTTTAGAGCATGAGCTCTTGATTGTTGTAGGTTTTATTTTTTTGTGTGTTTAATCATGCTCGCAATCCAAGGTTTGTCAGTGACCCGACTAAATTCCCAAGACCAAACACACTTTTTTTTTCTTCATTCAAAAGGGAAAATGACCTCATCCAGGAACCTCTGTGTGTGTGTAGACTCGCATTCATGGGTTTTCTCCATAGATTGTAGAGAACAGGGGTATGAAACTCATTTTCACTGAGGGCCACATCAGCATAATGGTTTCCCTCAAAGGACCAGATGTAACTGTAAGACAGTATAAAATGTAGCTGAATGTCACTAAATGTAATGTAAAATAAATGGCTACCACTTAACAACAAGGGGACCTTAGATAAAATTAGTTAAAGCATTTGTTTAGCATTAATTCTAAGTTTAATAAACAATATGATGTTACCTAACACTGTTTTACATATTAGTTAAGCATTGACAAAGAGTTAATTAATGTCTTCTGTTCAGAGACAATTAATACATTATGAAGCATGAAAAGTTATATAATGTGTTTAGTTTGCCTTCAACATCAGTAACCTAACATAAACCTTAATAAACCTATTGGGCTCTAATTTTGTGGCGCAGCGCAGGGGGCGCAAGCCTGGCGCAACCCGCGCAGTGTTAATTTCGTGCGGCAGTAGACTGTCTGCGCAGAGATGGGTGTGACCGCGCGCCAGGGGGAGGTGTCGTCATATTCATGTTGGCGCAGTGACAAATTTTTGCCAAAAAAGTGCACTGAAAGCTCGCCAGCTCCTACCTGGTCTATCCTCGGCGCAAAGCGGAGCGCACCCTCCACAGCTGTAATTTGGTGACAGGCGCACATGTGAGCACATGTCAACAAAGCCTCAGAGGCAGGTTTCCAGAGTGTCAGGCACATTCTAATGCAAAAAACAATCACAGCAATCACTATTTAATGTAACCGTCTGAACCAGCATGTACATTTATATCTATATTAACTGTCCCGTCACATCTGATGTCAGATTAAAGCCGTTTGTCATAATGGAAAGTTAACCTGACGGCAGCTGGAAGTTTGATCCACATCTTACAATTAAACAATAAACAGCCTTAACATCTGATACTGAGTATATATCTGGTTCTCTCATTTCATTTAATTCAAAGAAAAGAGGGAGAGAAAAGACGAAGAAAAAAGAGACAAAATAAATGTATGTCACTTAGGATTTACCCGTGATTTCCCATATTTCTCTGTTTTAGTCTTTATTTTTAACGTGATCTAAAAAGATGGAGTACATTATTGTGAGGAGGATGAGGCGGAGACACCGGGTGTGTATACAGTATATCACCAAAGGTTCTGCTATTTGGCGATGACAAACCAGGAGTGCAGGTGGATCAAAAGTATTCTGAATGGATAAACCAGCTGTGTAACTGTCTCTTCATTTTGTACTCCTATTAACGACAAAGGAACAGATTACATCTGTCCCAGGAGCTGGCCCACGAGGTGATGCGCTTTGTGTCCTCCGATGCGCCCCGCTGTCCAATCTCCTGCTGCAGGGACTGACCGTCTCCTCTACCGGGTCTTTCCAGCACACCACGGTGCTGGAGATTATTTAGACCAATCAGACGCTGCGCCTCTGCTGCAGCGCATTTAAAGGCGAGGAGAGCCGCTTATTTGATTGGTGAAGACAGCACTCGGCTGTGTTGAACCCACTCACGGCCTTTCTCCTCCCTCTCTGCCATTTGCGTGGAGTGAGGCGTGGACGCGCACCTCTGCACTCCTCTGCGCCTTGACTGCGCCTCTCTTGGCACTGCAGGAAACTTGCAAAATGCGAAGGTCACGCCCTGTCCGCGCGGCAAAGGCCGGCGCAGGGCAGGCGCGCCTGTACTTGCGCCTGGTCTACGAAATTAAAGCCCATAGGGGTGCCTTATTAACATTACCTAACCATAGTTTTCTATTACTGAATGCTTTTTGGACCCTTAGTGTAAAGTGTAACTGTTGTGATATGTTGAGGGGGGGTGTGGTGCTGAAACTCAAGGGTTAATTATCAAGGGGTTGCACCTGAGGAGTGTGGCTTGGGCATTTGAGGTTTCGCCTCTGTCTGGAGAGGAGATGAGACGTCAGGAGAAACGGACACTGAAGATTTTTTTTTTTTTTTTTTCGGCCACTGAATATGGAAGCATGGCCGTAGCTACCATTGAGGTCACCAAGGTCATGACCTCTGTATATTTTTCCGGAAAAATAAAATACATACTGTATATATATTGTGAAATTATGTGGTAGAGCCGAAGTCGTAGTGACGACGAAGTGACTCATTGTTTCTTCATAGACAAACTTTGATTGACATCTGGGTCACTCGCGCTGTATTGACCTATTGACTGCCAGGATATAAGAGCTTCCAGATAAAGATTTTGGATTTTTAGATTTAAAAAAGGAAGACGACTCAGAGCTTATAAAAACAATAAAAAGGAACACACTGGGAGACCTTGGAGAAAAATACAATGATCCTGTTAAAGATGAACTCTTGGACATGGCCTCTATGATGAACACAAGGCTCCAGACTACCTACATCAACCAGGCAAGGTGGAACAGGTCATAAGAAGAGCTGTCAATGAACTACTGTCTTCCCGAATAACCAACGCTCATCACGGCCTGGTGCAGGTGTGCAGATGGACCAGGAAGAGGCAGCCAGACCCCAAGAGGAAAATTCTCAAGCAGCCATCTCCAAGAGGAGCCATGTACCACCCTCTGACCAGTCAGAGACAGAGTAGAGACTGAACTAGCAACTTGTCAGCTACAGCCAGAGGCAGACCCTGACGCTGATCATCTTAAATGGTGGAAGAGCCGTGAATCTAACTTCTCAAGGCTCAGTAACATGGCCAAGAAACACCTCTGTATCTCTGCAACAAGTTCTCCATCTGAGAGGGTTTTCAGTGTAGGGGGAAGAGTTGTTGTATCACCCAGCACTACTTTTTATCCTCAATGTGCTTACAACACACAAACCAATTTTACAGTTGATTGAATAATACACCTAGGGTGAGATCATTCAAATACACACCCTGGAAGTTGGATGGTCATTATCTTAAAACAAAATGACCGACTTGTTGGATTTTGGGAGTTGTTTCAAGAGGCTTTTTTGTAGGTCTTTTGGAATATGTCTGCATGCCTATTGGTGTATTTTCAATCAAGTTGTTTGGCTGGATTTGAAAATTGAAGGGGGAGCTAAAGAGTCATTTTGGGGGAATTTTTTTTCACAGGATCAAGGAATAAGAAGACGAGAAAACTGTCCAGGCCTGATGCATGTGCAAAGTTTGATGAAATCTGGAGCACATTGAAGGCACTAGTGATGGGAAATTTGGCGATTTACAGAAAGCTTTTCTTTTGGCATTGCGTCCAAAAGAAGCTCAAAGAAGAGCCTGCTCTTTTGGCTCCCAAACAGCTCCTGATGAAGTATTATTTGTGGCCACATATTTTAGCCTATCCTGGCAAATATGAATGATTTGTGTATTGATAAACCTTTGTGCATTCAGTGTTTTATGAGAAATGTCATAACTTTATGTTTTGCTCAAAAGCAGGTATTCTAACTTTTGTTTCACATTTTGCTGAAATAAAAAAGAAGAAAAGATGATGATCCAGATTTTTTTTTTTTTAGTTCACTCATTAAAACTCATTATTTACATGTTTTTGGAACGCTACGCACTTTCCTCCTCTCCGCTGATGCACCTGTGTATGCCAAGCCGTTTTAACAATTAAACGCTATACTGGATATGGGATGCAGATATCTGTTATTTAATTCTGCCTTGACTAAAAAAACATTTCAGATATCCACAAATACGTTCTGCCCATATCTACATCGTCATTTTGACCAGGCCAAATACGCCACTTTTCGCCATTCATGTGTATGGGGTTTCTCATTTCAGATACCTACTACATCATTTTGGATATCCACAATGTGGATACAGATACCTGCAAATGAATCACAGATATCTGTTATTCCAATTCAAGATATCCATGAGAACATTTTGACCAGACAGAATTAGAATTACAGGTAATTTTAATTTCAGAAACAAAAAGTAATGCTAAGCTATAATGCTATACTTGACCGAATGTCCCCCTCTCTGCTATCACATAATGGAATGATCCTATAGAGGGATTATTTGTTCATCAACGGCGGATGCGCGCGCAACTTGGGTGTAGAAGCACTCTGGAGTCAACAGTTTGTCAAGTTAACCACCAAAACACACATTTTTAACTTAATATCACTTTGACGGACGGTAAATGGCTCCCAGGTTTGTGAAACAGCAGTGAGTGGACAGATGAGATCAGCAGGTGGACAGATATTAGGTGGACAAACGTTTTTAGAGGAGAAATCTTGCATGTGTCAATAAATCAGAAACCCTCCCAAACCAAAAAGATCACACAGACTGCTGAGGCTGAGACCAGGTTCATAATAAAAGAACCAGAAAACTACATCCAGAGAGCTGCAGCAAATCAGAATATTAATGGTTGAGTATTTCAGGGTTAATAGACTGGTTCATCATTTCAGAATATTCACTAATTTTACTTTGATCCTAAAACCTTTTTCTGTTAATCATCATTTATAGGTCCACTCATTATTTACATTGAGTCCATGTTTGGTCTCTGGTCATAAACAAAGTCAAATTTGTATTTTGAATATCAGCAGTCAATGTTGCTTGTTTGTGGTCAAACCTGGTTCACTGAGGTTGGATAAAGACGGCACATAAAATTACACACCCACAGACGTCCCTGGTGTTTCAGTGTAAAGTGTGACCCTGTTAACTGGTGACTCTTTGCTGTTAATCACTGATACCTTCAGCAGAAAGTCACCAATTAGCACGGTCGCGATTAACTCCAAAACACTGGTTGCTCTGTAACTGTCCAAACTTGACAGATGTTGCTTCTGCTGTATACATAGACTGCATAAAACATGGACGTTGTCTCTCTGATGTCACCAGTATGTTTCTGAAACGGAAAATGAAGCACATCGGTTGTCGCGGCCATATTGGTTGTGGCAAGGGCTTTGCGTACAGCTATAGGGCGCCTGTCGATCACTTGACCTGAGCTGTGCCTCTGATTGGGCAAGCTTGCGATCATAATATCATCTGAACTGCTGAGTTAGAAAAAAATTCACCCCTTGTACAGTGTGTGCCAATAGTGAAATTAGTGACTCAGACAGGAGACGTTTTTTGAACCAGGCTGTGAATAGGTTAATTTCTGCTTTGAAAAAAGCTTTTTTTGGCTTGGTGTATATTTGACTTCCTGTACTTCTGGAGCCAGCCTCAAGTCGACACTCGAGAAACAGCAGATTTTAGCACTCCAGCATTGTCCCATAATTTCAGACTGGAGGTTGCTGCTTGTTGTACACTGAAAAAAGAAAACAGTTGGACCAACTTAAATTATTGCTTCAATTGGTAACATCTAAATGAATTAAGTTATTTGAAATGAAGTTAATAAGTTCAATCAACACAACTGATTAAGTCAAATGAACTTAAGAATTTGATTGTTCTCAAATCAACATTTTGCATCAGTCCAACTTAAGGTTTTAAGTTGTTCCAACTCAATAATTTGCAAAACCTCCAAGTAAAATCTGACGAGGTGTTTTTATGCTTACACTCTAAAAATATGACAAGTTGAGCTTACTTAAAAGAATCTAGGAAAACAACAGCACAAAAAAAGTAAGTAAATCTGCCCAATAGTCTTAAGTTGAGTTTGCTTTATGCCTACTTGTAAAGTTTACTTTACGGCCTATTGAATTGACTTCAAACCGTGAGTGAGGAGGGAATGCAGTGGTTATTAGACCCAGCTGTACATGAAGATGTTGACCTGCCAAGAGCACAGGCTTTCTGTGCTCCACATGGCATGGACCTGCTGTCTGTGCCGTGTAGTATGGACTGTGTACCTTTAAGAGCAATAATAAATGAGATGTGATGATGGGCTAAAATTATGATCAGAAATGACAAACTGGGTTTTGTCTTCAGTTATATTCAAATTACCTTTACTGAGAGAGTATTTGGAGCCCTCACTGCCGTCGAGCACAGGCAGCCAGGACAAGCAGCGTATGTCATGGAGCACAGCCAGGCAGCCAGGACAAGCAGCGTATGTCATGGAGCACAGCCAGGCAGCCAAGACAAGCAGCCTATGCCATGGAGCACAGCCAGGCAGCCTATGCTGTTGAGCGCAGACAGCCAGCCAGCCCATAGACAGCTAGCTAGTCCATGCCATGGAGCACAGACACACTGTCCCTGCGTGGTATCTTAATGTGCAGCAGGGTCTCATACCTACAGTGTTACCTCCTCACCCATGGGTTTTCCTTTTAGGTTTTGCAGATTATTGAGCTGAAACAACTGAAAACTTTAAGTTGGACTGATGCAAAAATGTTGATTTGTGGAGAATTAAAATATTTAGTTTATTTGACCTATTAAGTTGTGTTAAATGAACTTGTTTATTTCATTTCAAAGAACTTAATTCATTTAGGTGCGACCAATTGAAGCAATTCATTTAAGTTGGTCCAACTATTTCGTGTTTTTAAGTTGTACCAACGCAGAATTTCAAGTTGACATGATACACAAAAGTACATTGGAAACCTTAACTTAAAATTTTGATTTGGATTGATTTAAAAAATTACATCACTTCAACTAGACTAGAGATTCCCTTTTTACAGTGTATAGTATCATTTCTAAAAATTGACCACAGAACAACCGTATATTTTGATGCTGCTAACAGGTTGAATTTAATGTGATTGGCTGCATGGCCTTGTTGGAGCCTGAAACGGCCGGATGTTACATTTTTGGGTTTTATTACATTATTTTTAATTACAATTAGAGCTTTGCACTTATTTGACATTATCGTCTGGTTATAACATTTTATTTAAAAAAATCTATTACGTTTCAGGCTGTGCCGCCATTCTGTCAATCAAAACAAAGTTCTGCCATGAGTGAGAGCTGAGCCACACAAGGAAAAAGTTAGGAGCCGGCTCTCACTCGATAGGAGTCAGCACTTAAGATTCACTACAGAGCATCGGCTCTTTACTCTCTTTGTTCACCGTGATGAGAGCTTGGGTCAGAGTTTCTCATAGTTTATCTAAACGACATGACAAACCCAGCTTCATCTGCAGAGAACAGGAGGTCCTTATTGAAGGGGCTGAGCTGCCTGGATCCATTGTGTAACCCATACAAAATCACATTGTACAAACTAAAATGTCCTGATCAAGGAAAGTTTCTTCTCTTTCAGGAAAGTTTGATCCACGTCTGTTTGCTGTGCGAGCAAACACCGAGCGAGCTTTGGAGTTTGGTGCTAGCCTCAGTCTGCTTCAGGCAGTCAATACCAGCCCGCCAGAGTGTGCCTGTGTATGTTTGTGTGTGTGTGTGTGAGAGAGAGAGAGTGTGTGTGTGTGTCTGTATGTGCATGTTAAGTGTTCAGGCGTACCTTTACACCTGAACACTTAAGAAGGTTACACAAATATTCAATTCAAACAAACAAATTCTAATGAACTTACATTCTGTCTGTTTTCACCCAAGTGAAGCTTTAACAAGCACAGAGTGTGTCAGGCCCCCTGTTATGGTCCCATGATTTCATTGGTCAGCGATGGAGCTCTGAACCCCTCCATTAACTGGGAGAGAGCCAGTATGTGGGAGGGCAGCCGAGCCGACAACTAAAGAGCCACTTGGAGAGCTTGGGTCCCTCCAGATTGCCGTAGCAACTACTCTACTTCATAGCTATTTGAGGGAAACCGGCCACACCTATCCAAACCTCTCACCCCGTCTCCACAGTCCCCTTCTCCTAACCCACACACACACACACACACACACACACACACACACACACACACACACACATACACAGCACATCCAAGCTAAAAACAACCTTGCCCTGTAAAGGGTTGAGTGGCTCTCTACCACCACTTGTGTAAGAATAATACACTCACAGCGTAAATGTATTCTGGTTACTCAATAAGTGCCTGTGTTTAGTTTCATATTCCACTGGGTGAATCACTGGTGGGGGTGTTAAGGGGAACTAAAAGAAATACAACTGAGTTTAATGGAAATTGTTCCCATGTGGGATTTTTTGGCTGATGTGAAATTCAAAAACCAGAACCAGTCATCCTACACTGCCTATAAAATACTCATCAGCCTTAAACTGACGATTAATCTAAACACGAGGAGGCTTCTGGATTTTTAAAGCATTATATAACAAACTTCCTGGTAGAGTTCCCATGTTACAGCAGCAGAAGCCAAGCCACCGAGAGTATGATGCATCCACGCGCGGGATCGAGGACTGGAGGTGTAGTGCGTCACAGGGGAAATTAAATGTGACAATCAGGAGAACATGACTGATCTGAGGTAGGAGTTAGGTTCGGAGGAAGAGTTCTGACGTAGTCCTAATTTAAACAAACCTTTAATCAGCTCGTCACACATTTTGTGGCGTTTCCACTGACCAATCCCAACAGATAGTAGGGGTGCCAGACTAAACCGATCTGAATACAGAAGGTGGAGTTACCGTGCGACAGTGGCTGCTGTATTTCCCTTGGCGGCGCACAGCCTTCCCTAAAACAAAGCTTAGTCCTGTTTCCACCAAGCAGTCCAGCTTAGATCAGTACGGTTTGGTACGGGTTGAATCAGTAACGCCTGGTCCTGATTCCGTTTCCACAGCCAAAGGTGCCCCGTCGTGGTAGGTGGCGTGGAAGCCTGATACTGATAGCCACATCAGTTAAATAATATCGTGACACAATAGCAGCATGATACAGTGTTACCCGCTAATAAATCCAACAAAGGAGAAAGACACGACACAGTAAAAAAAGAGCAACGATGGTAGACATCCAGCAATCCAGGATAGGGCTTGGCTGGGCTAACCCGTACCAAACCATACTGATCCAAACCAGACTGCTTGGTGAGGACGGGGGTTTAGATTTGAAGGTTGTTTTCAACCAGTTTTGGTTCAGATACTGACACACACCACAGTAAGTTATATCTAAGCATGTGTTAAAAGAATAGAATAGAATAGAATAGAATAGAATAGAATAGAATAGAATAGAATAGAATAGAAAATACTTTATTTATCCCCGAGGGAAAATTCAGGAGTCACAGCAGCATTTAAGAAAACAAAAGTAAGAAAGTGTATAGAAAGTTCAAAAAGGTCCACAAGAAAATAGATGACGACAGCCCGTCCACCACTCTCCAGCCCAGCCAGTCTCCACCTCCACAGGGTCCAGGACTGAGCCTCCCCAGCAGTCTGTTCAGTCTCTGTCTCCTGGATCCTGTCTGCCCACAGCAGGTGAAGTTCCTCCAATGTGGCGCCGGCGTCCGTTGTCAGCTCCGTCAGCCACGTCCGTGAACAGCACAATGCAACTCTGCCCTCTGGCAGCCCCTCTGCCGCTGGGCTAGCACGGCTAGCTCGTCCATCCCACCGGAGATAGATCCCATGTTCCCAACAACGATGGATGGAAGGACAGGTCCACGTCGTCACCTCCCAGCTCACACCCGAGAACCAGCACGTCGTCCTCACCTCCTCCTCCTCACCTTGAGGGAAATCATCAAGCCTTACACTAGTTAGCATTGACATGCTACAGGCTGCTAACAGCTGAGTTCACATGTAAACAATGTAGCCATGGTTACATGAAGGATCTCCAGACAAACACAGGAGAAAAGTAGAAAAATATCGCTGAAGCCACAAAAAGTTTGGTGTCCATGACCAACAATGAACCATACAAAGTGATGATCCGCTCCAAATACAAAGATGACGAAAAAGAGACGAAAAAAATTACAAGAAACGGACAAAGAAGAGAGAGCTGCTGCAACAGGCAGCTACTTGGGCAGCGCCTAATTTGCATAATATCACCAATTCTCTGTACTTTATCACTATTTAAAATAGTCCTCTATACACTGCAAAAAGAGAAATCTCACCAAGTACTTTTGTCTTATTTAATTTATTTATTTTTTTAGAATCAATGTGAGCTACAATTATCTGACAAGTTAAGAAAAAAAGTCTGCTTTCTAGATGTTAAAAGTAAAAAAACGATGCCTGGTTTCTCATAAAAAGTAAAAAAAAAAAAAAGGCCAATGGGGTAATAAAAAAATGGTTCTAAAGTTTCTTTAATTCAAACATTCAAACATTTGTTGTTCTTTACAAGTAATTCAGGTGTCATTATTGCCTTATGAAATAAATAATATAAACCTATAAAAATATATAAATATGGCTTTTTCTGGACTTGTCAGGTAAATGTGGCTTATATACAGTTTTTTGTTGTTGTTGTTGTTTTGTTTTAAATAAGACATAAACACTTTATCGTATCTTGGTGCATTAAGGACTAATTCATTTAGTAAGACTGTTATGCAGCATTAAAGAGCATATCAATAGCCTGATTAAAAAACGGCTTGGGTCTGTAACACTGATTTAACTATCAGCACACACTTTACAGTGGGTGAATATTTTCTAACCCTACAGTTTAGAAGATATTAAATTTATCTGATTGTCCAATCAGAGACGCAGCTCGGCTCATGTAACTGATGTGCCCTATAGCTGTTAGTGAAGGAGCCTACAGCTGGCGTCATGTCCTGTGTGGCTGCGTCCGGGGATTGGCTTCATTTCACTGGATCAGAAACAGACTGGTGACATCACAGAGACTACGTCCATGTTTTATATGTTTTAAGGTCTTGACAGGGTGAGCAGGATCTTGATAGTAGAGGGGTTTTGTCTCAGTCAGACATGTTAATGGGTTTTTGACCAATCAGAATCAAGTTTTTGAGACAGCCGGGAAATACAAAGTTATGAAAATTTGATACTAAGACTAACCTGTGGTGGCCCTGGAGGGCAATGGGAATAGATATTTCAAAAGCGCAAAATATATTTCAGAAGCACTAATGCATTTCACAATCCACAAATATATATATATAAAAAGAAAAAAAATAAATTGAAGAATGCAAATAAAAATCAGTAATTACAGTAACTAACCACAAAATAAATTTTAGGATCACAAAATAAATTTCACCCATCCTAAATTAAATTTCACTAATCACAAAATAAATTTCACTAATCACAAAATAAATTTCACCAATCAGAAAATAAATTTCACCAATCACAAAATAAATTTAATGGAACCGGAAAGGGTAGGACCATGCTACTTGTCTCTGATTGGCTAATCGAAGCATGTCAATCACATCATTCATCAATCATTTCCTGTTTACAGTGGATACTGCCTGTAGCAGAGCCAGTGCAAAGGTCTCCTGAATCCACGCGGGACCCTCTTGTGGGCACGTCGCAGGTTTATCTGTCACACTCCCCACTCTATGGGTTTTGTCCAATCAGAGACAAGTATCATGGTCTCACTCGATGGCGCTGGTCCTACCCTTTCTGGTTTTGTGAAATCTATTTTGCGATCAGTGAAATTTAATTTGTGATGGATGAAACTTTTTTTGTGATCAGTGAGATTTATTTTGTGATCGGTGAAATTTATTTTGTGATCCGTGATTTTTATTTGCATTCTGTGAAATGTATTTATGTTTTTGAAATACATTTTTGTTCTATGAAATGTATTTATGTATTGTGAAATGTATTTTGAAATATATTTGTTGTTTGTGAAATGCAGAAGTGCTTCTGAAATGTATTTTGCGCTTTTCAAATATGTTTTCCCATTGCCCTTCAGGGCCACCGTACTAAACCATGCAGTTAAAGCTGCATGATGCTTGAAGCTTAAAGTATAGTTTACCCAGTAGCAGAGGCAACATATTACATTATGTAGCTACTACAGCTGGGATTAGATGATTGACAAAAATGTTAAAAACAACTTTCAGCATATCATTCACTTTAAGAAGAAAGTAGGTACAGGCGAATTTAGTGCTTTCCTAATACAGCTGGGGCATGTCGAATCATTCAGATTTATCACCCAGTTGTGTTAAGACTTGATGGCTCATCACCCCTCTGCCTGATGACACAGTGACTGTGGAGAAGTAACAATAGCTAAAGAAGGTTAGTACAGATGTGAGAGCAGCCCGAGGAGCTACTGGAACCCAAACACCTCAGATAAAGAAAGTGGAGCAACATCCTGTCCTGTGATCCAGACACCAGCAGCAGAGCTGGTGAGAGTGTCTCTGGGCTGCTGATCTCTACACAGTCACTTTAACATTTTCATATCAGCGAGCTGAGTGAAAGACATGGCCGATGAATATCAATTGGTGCAACCACTGTTTCTCATAAAAAATCTGATACTGTGCAAAAAGTCACCATGAATATGTTTTTATCAGTTGACTACACTGTAAAAAACAACAACATGTAAAATGATTTTAAACCAACTGAACCAAAAATAGAGAAAACGGTCTGCAGCATACTGACTTTCTCAGTACAACAAAAAACACAACAAGTTTAGAAAGGAAATATTTTAAATACACTTTGAGATGATGTTATGAAACAAATGACTTATTTCTTCTGCACACTCACCTAACATCTGGGAAAGTGAATTATTTAATACTTGTCATTCTTTTGTGGTTATACCATTTAACAATTCAATGGGACTGATTCTTCAAATGGTTAAAAATGGTGGAAATGTTTGAAATACTATGACACCAACAGGAAAATGCAAACTAGATATTTAAAACAAACATCTAACATGTTTTTTTTTTTTTTTTTTTTTTTTTTTTTTTTACAAGTTTCAACAAGTTCAAAGCAAATTTTTGATACGACTCTTATTAGTCACTGTCCCAGCTGTTGTTTAAAGGTGTAGGGTAATAACCAGGATATCCTCATGTTCAACGGCAAAGTTAGTTACAAAACTGCTTCACCAACCACAGGAAGAAGTCTAATATCTAATAAAAATAATTTAGTTTTTGAGTAATATGATGTTTTCACTTTGATAACAAGTAGGTAAATAATCAGTCAGGGTATCAGACTGTTCACAATTGTCCTTTCAATCCTGATTTTCCCCTGAACATGAGTACAAATACAACCCATCCCTTCTGTCACAGATCACCATTGCCTCTTTCTTCTACGGTTTTGTTTTGACCAGGAAACATTTCTGTTTCTTCCAGCTCTTTTTGCTCATGCAGGAGTAAAAATTTAGGTTTTTACGAGCAGTTTCAATAAGAACTGTATCATTACTGATCATGACAAAAATGTTCTATTATGAAGGCATATTTGTTTTGCATTTATCAGAGGACACTTTAAGTGATAATTTTAAACATGTCCACTTGGTGGCAGTGTTGCCTCATTATTTTTCCCAACAACTCAGATTTCAGCCAGTGAACCAGTCATCACTGCTGCTGCAGGTGACATGAGGGGAGAATCAATGGTATAATCCAGGATGTAAAGCTCCACAGGGGTCTAAATCAAATATCAAATACATCCATTTATTTCACAAACGTCTGGTTCAGTTCAAAATAAAAAACAGAGTTTTTCTTCCTGATACTATGTATGAGTATGATATACTCTACATTAGGTGATTTTTACTGTAAGTGAATGTATTGAAGTTATATTTCATCACCAGCAGCACCAACCAGCTGTCACAGAAAGAGCCCTAACAGGTAAGTTAGATATCATTATCTCTGCACAGAGTGACCCATCATTGGGTGGGACGTGTTGCAGCAGAAACTGGGCGACTCTGAGGATGTGAGTGACTCTGATGAGGACCGAGGAGAAAGGGTTACAGGCAGCGGAGGTTCCTGGATTAGCATGCTGTTTGCTGTACAGTGTACAGGTATATTCAGCTGCTCTTAACTGGTAGATTTCTGGTATTTTGATTGGCTGTCTGCACACTACCACCCAGTGAAAGAGCCATGAGCCAAGCCCCTGTCTAATTGATTCCACGTTTACAGGTGGGATATGTACAATGAACCTGTAAAGTTAAAGCCAATGGTACAAAACCACATTGTTTTTGCCATTTAAACTTGCTTGTCAGTACTTACTCTGATGATTTTTTTTGGTGAATCTTCTTTGAAGTCCTTTGAGCAAAGAGTTTGTGTGTTATGTAATATAGGAAGTTTTTGTTCCACCGTGCTGTGAGGGCGTTCTGTTTGCTGATGATTGCAGAGACATCTTTGGCTTGATTGAGTTTTTCCAGGATAAAGACTCCATTTCCCATGAGTGCCATCACTCACTGTCTCAAAGATGTAATTCTTACCAAGCTGAGCGTTTTGTTTTGGAGAGCAGATTTTTTTAAACACTTTGTTTCTTTGTTCAAGAGAGCTTTTCCCACGATGCAAAGCTACACGGCACTGTATGTAGCAGAGCTAACGTAACCTCACTCTTAATTTTATAAATAAACACTCAAGTTTGAACAGACCACTGCAGAATAACTGCTGACTGTGGGCTGGAATCAACATTAGCACAAACAGTTTAACCCGTGTTTTAGCTCGTGCTCTGTCACTCTTCTATTGAGTTTTCTTCTGTTCTGATGTCATTTCCTTTTTTAAAGTCCAGCTCCAGTGTCCACCATCACTACAAAATTAATCCAAGTCATCTTTTTCAGCTGAGAAAAACACGGATCTCTGTACTTACTGCTAAACTTTGTTGGTCAGCTTGGTGTTGTCATGGAGACCTCAACTTGCCGTAAATGAATTCTTACTGGATCAGGAAGCTGAGAAATAGCATTCAGAAAGAACCTACTCTGATAATCTTATTTTAAAGTGTGAAAGTGAGACTTTTTCAAGATCACTCAGAAAGTCCTCACAGGGACTAAAAAAAAAGCTAAAATACCTGACCAAATTCTTATGTATTGCGAAAGACCTCTATATTAATAAGATTGTAAAATAAAAATCTGCTTTTCTTTCCACTAAAATGGGGAACACATTTGACTGTGCCTACACTGAAAACTCTGTTAAGTTGAGTTTACTTGAAAAATGCTTGTAAACCAGTTACCTTTAAAAAACGAAGTAATTATATAAGTTAATTTAACCCAACATCTTAAATAGTTACAACTGTTGGGGAAAATCATTCTACTGAATGTCTTCAATCAAATAAACCTGATGTACAAATTAAAATATCAAATGTTAAAAAAAATGTTGCATATCACTGTAAAACACAAGTTGACCTTACTCTAACTGAACGATGTGATATCAATAAATTTGCTTTATAAATTAAGTAAATGTAATGATAAAAAAACTGGAGCAGATCTGAACAACCAAACTATATAACATTTTAAAGTACAGCCGAGTCTCATATCCACAGCGTTCCTCCTTCACTCATGGCTACAAACGCCGTCACAACAAAAATCAGCTCTAAGTTTATAACTTAAGTAACCGTGAGTGAGGAGGGAAGGCAGTAGATATGAGACCCTGCTGTAAATTGAAATATTGTTCTTCAGGGGGCACAGGTTGTCTGAGCCCCACAGCACTGACTGGTTGTCTGTGCTCCATGGCACGGCCTCTTGTACCTATTGACTTTGCAGTG
This sequence comes from Halichoeres trimaculatus, assembly GCF_033239565.1. NCBI lineage: Eukaryota > Metazoa > Chordata > Actinopteri > Labriformes > Labridae > Halichoeres > Halichoeres trimaculatus. Next base: position 5,247,389 of record NW_027437186.1, on the reverse strand, counting down.
TGCTCCTAATGGTTCAAATATTAATAAATGAAATTTTGGCTGGACAATCATGCTATTTAAGCCAATTTTGAAAATGTAAAAAGATACACTTATTTATTTTTGACGCAGTCAGTCCACACCAATGCCGCAAGGAGCACAGACAGCTGGTCCATAATGTTATGCACAGACAAACAGTCTGTGTCATGTGGAGCACAGACAACCTGTGCCACTGCTGTCAAGAAGTTCAGCAGGGTCTCATATAGACTGTGTCCTCTCCTCATTCACGGTTACAAAACGAAACTAATGATTTTAAGCTGTGCTTACTTAAACAGTAACAATGTTAAATCTACTCAGAAATCATCAGTTTCAACACTGAAAACTCAGACATTTGAGTAAACTGAATTTACTAACAAATTCTAAGTTTTCATAGCTTAATCCAGTTGAGTGATTTGAACTTTGGGTTTTACAGTGTACTTATTCTGATGGATTTCTTTTTAGTAAATCTTCCGTTAAATTCTTTAGCTTAAAGTTCAATATGTTGTGTATGTTAATATAATTTGGTTAATCTAAAAACCTTCACCTCTGGATGTTACTGAATATACATGTTGGACACTAATATTGTAAGGGCTGTTTTAATCTGATAAAATAATCTGGAAAAACAAGACAAAAACAGTTTAATTGTGTAACTTTCTAGACATTTTGTTGTCATGATCAGAAAAATTTTCAAACCTTTTCTAAATACTCGATGTGAGTGTCATGCAGTTTGCTTTTATTTTTAATACCCTTGCTAAAGAAGCTAGAAAAAAAAAACATTTCGACGGACAGAAAATGCAGCACAGATGAGATTTCTTTCAAATACACGTACATTTTATTGGTGACAGTCTGACAGTGAATATCTGGCATCGATCAAAATACACCCATAGCTGTGTGAAAACCGCAAGAGATCAAGACATTAAAGTAACTCAAGATAAAGTATATTAAAAAACTACTTTGCATCATCAATAAAGAACTAAAAGAACAAAGTGTACATTGTGTTGCAGAGAGGCTGAGGTTATCCTAACTACAAGCTCAATCATTTTAGCTGTAAAATCTGAATGATTGTATAGTTTAGATATCATTAAGCAGATACTTGAACAAGATGCAAGCTGACTAAGCTGCTACCTGAAAACAAACCCACTGAAGTCGTCCACTTCGGACTGAAACCTCAGAAAATTCCAGCCTCAGCAGAAGTGTGTGTCTGACGCACCGAGAATCGAAAGCTAACTTCAGCTAAACGTGTCTTCATGTAATTATCGTAGCTTTGAATAAAGCTGCTACATAACAGTATCCTGTGCATCACACAACAACCAAGAGAGCACAAAATACAATTGAACCTCTAACCAAGGAAACGATGTGGTGTTATTAAAGCCTTCCTCCTTCTCTCCATTTCCTGTGGTGAGTACAGAGAAGTGTAGAAATAGTAAAAGGTTACTAGGTTAGTTATCAGTTATGTGAAGTGCTGCCCTGCTGTGGTAGATCTGAGCTGCATGAACTCCATCGGGTCAGAAAGCAGCGAGTATTACACAGAGCCCAGCCGGTCTCCAGCTCACCCACGCCACCAGTGGTACACCTTGACTTCCTGTGTTAGTAAGCGCTCACCTTGTTTGTTTGTTTGTTGCCTGCTGTTGTTGAGTCATTCCTATGTGACACATGCGAAACATGCATTGCAGAAGACGGCAGCTTGTGCGACTGTACACTGACACTGAAAAGCGAGACGAGCTGTAATTCACAGTTTAAATAAAAGGGCTTCAGGAAGTGGCGGTAACAGCTTGTTGTTACGATATCTGGAGACTCTATGACACAACACGGCTCAGAAACATGGAGGCTGCTGATCAGACACACAGCTCTCCTCTTTATCAGGGTGGTGTGTTCACGTTGTGGTGCTCTAGCCTCATGCTAATCAGCTAGCTCAGAGGGCCGAGTCGTGTCCTGTAAACAACAAACGCCTCCTCATTTAGGTTAAGGTTAGGGGTTAGTTTCTGGTCTAACATAAGCCAAGACAAACTTTTGCAAGCTAAAGAGCTGAAGCAGGTTTCAGGGTCCAATCACACCAGCATTTATGACAGCAACAGTTTGGGGAGGAGGGATTTCTCATTTCGATGGATTCACAATGAATGATGAGATGAAGGGTTCAACTTGTGTCGTCTTTAGAGTGTGCTTCAGACTACTGTCAGGGAATGTGTTACAGTAACTCCTACTCTGCACAGAAAGTGAGTTTGAATGCAACAACTCAGAGTCACATGATCATGTTGAAGCTGATGATCATGGCTCCATGTCTAAAGGGATCTTAGTCCTGCTCTCAACACCATCAGCCCAAAGTCTGAATTCAGTCACAGGACTTCAAACATAAAACTGAACTAGTGTTCTTACTCTGAGTTTAAGGAGGCAGCAGCTCATTGTCATCCTCTTCCTCCTTAAAGTGATACTCCAGGATGGAACAAGTTGGGTCCTATCACAAGGTTTAGGGCAGAAATTACCCCTACAGCAGTGTTTTTGTGCAGCAGAAGCCCAGAGCGCACGCACCAAACACCCCCTCCCTGCTCCTCTGCCGGTTTCCTCTGCACTCAGACGGGGCCATATTTTACTTGACCAAAAATACAAATAAACGGCCTCCCACCGAAACAATCTGATATCAGTCTGCATTCAGGCTTTATTTAGAGAATTTTCAGCGCGTTACTTTCACACAAAAACACTACTAAATAAGGCTCTAGTTCTCATCGTGACGTAAAACGGTGCTACCTCCGCTGCAGAGCCACAGCTGGCTACGAGGCGCTCGCCACTTAGTGTATCAGTCCACGCGCGTCGTGCCAGATATAAACAAATGCAGGTAGTCTGCCAGGACAAAGAGTATTCTGTTGGAGATAATGGTGCGTTTTTGTGCTTACCCGGGATGCGAAAACAAACAAACCTCCTGGACACCATACAAGCGAAGAACTGACAACATTTGTGTTGGGGTGTTGATGTCCGTACTCAGAGCTACGAGCCACAGTTGTTGTAAATCCCGGTTTATTGATGGTATACCGTGAAACTTGTATGGTGTCCAGGAGGTTTGTTTGTTTTCGCATCCCGGGTAAGCACAAAAACGCACCATTATCTCCAACAGAATACTCTTCGTCCTGGCAGACTACCTGCGTTTGTTTATATCTGGCACCCCGCGCGCGGACTGATACACTAAGCGGCGAGCGCCTCGTAGCCAGCTGTGGCTCTGCAGCAGAGGTAGCACCGTTTTACGTCACGATGAGAACTAGAGCCTTATTTAGTAGTGTTTTTGTGTGAACGTAACGCGCTGAAAATTCTCTAAATAAAGCCTGAATGCAGACTGATATCAGATTGTTTCGGTGGGAGGCCGTTTATTTGTGTTTTTGGTCAAGTAAAATATGGCCCCGTCTGAGTGCAGAGGAAACCGGCAGAGGAGCAGGGAGGGGGTGTTTGGTGCGTGCGCCCTGGGCTTCTGCTGCACAAAAACACTGCTGTAGGGGTAATTTCTGCCCTAAACCTTGTGATAGGACCCAACTTGTTCCATCCTGGAATATCACTTTAATGAAACTACAATGCCAGCAAGAACTAGGGGTGTCCTGATCAGATACTGATATCTGATATCTGATATCAGTCGGATATCAAAAAAACAGTATGGTGTTACAGGTCCAAGGAATAAGACCTCAGATAACAAAATGAATCCTGCAAAACACAGGTAAACTCAGGTAGGAGAAGGACACGGGAAGCTCCATTCGTGGTCTAGATGGATCTGAGCTGTGGCCAGAAGCGCTCCCTACAAACGACCCCTCCCTGGCACAACCGTTCCAGTGACAAAAGTTCCACCTGAGGTTACACTCTAATTAAGAGTCTTTTACAAAATCAAAACCGAACAATTGCATTAATAATTTTATAAACGTAAAAAGATGAATCCAAACACAAAAGTGGTCAAATTTTTAAGTGTACCACAATGGCATTATATCGGCTTTGGCTGGAACAATATGCTTGTCTCCCCATTTGATTCTCATACGATTTTTGGGGCGTCAATTTGATAGAAACTGCATTTCTTCTGATTTTAATTTTCTTTTTTACAACCATATTTTCCCAAAAATGCACATTATATGTGAGTCAGTAATTTTTCAGGACAATCTGACATCATGTTACTCAAAAGTCGAGGAAAAACATTTCGCCCTCTGCTGGAGAAGCGGTAACTTTTTTTCCAACCCAGTTTTTAGACAAAGTCTACAATAAAGGAATTAAATTTGGAAAAAAATATCTATTTCTGAACAAAAAAAAATGCCAAGTAAAAACCGTAAAACAAAAAAATCCTGATACTTCTGTGAATCAATTTTTTCTCCCACCTCTAGCATCGGCCTGCATCACAAATCTCCAGAGCCTGTATGATCACAACAACAGCGTGTGCTCAGGGGCTAACAAAGTAGCATAGATTAGGAGCGATGACGGCTGTGTGTCAGTATTTTTCATTCAAGTTTGAAAAAGTCTGCAGCAGAGTGCACAAGTTTCCTGATTTAGCACAGAACCCAGGAAGTTCAGTGTGGTATTAGAAGTGAAAAGGTTGTATCAGGACACCCGAGCAAAAACAGTGCTAACATTACAGGAACCCATGAAACAAGCAACTCATGTTGCAGTTTTTCCTGATGTGCAGCAGAGGCTCCAATAACATATATCTGATTATAATGCCCTTTTAAATCTCTCTGTGAAGCCCAGTGATTACTTCTGAAGCCACATCCCTTTATGTAAATCATAGCAAAGCAAAGTTGTGTGTGACTAAGTCTGGACATCATCTTTAAGTAATTCTAGGCACTCTTTTTATTAAAACCTTTATGATCATCTGCAAATATGGAGGATTGTTCGATTATTGCTCAAAATGCTGCATCCTGTGACGCTCAAGTTCTGTTGAAGAGCAGGAGGGCGGGTAGGATGGAAGAGAGTCTGGACACATTCAGGTACTGCTACCGTTGGAAACAAAGATTAATGTCAAAATGCTTTTTAAGGACGGAGGTATTCAAGTTTCTTCTGTGATCGCAAAAAGAAAAACAAACAAACAGCAACACGCGACTCATCCCATCTCTCACTCTGAACGGAAACAAACGCGCCTTTCGCCTCTCGTGTTATGGCTGGTGAGAGAAAAGATGTTGAGAGATGTTCATGTGAAAGCGCGCACACACACACACACAGCACACACTCTTGGCTCTAACACTGCTGAATCAAAGCTAAAAATCTGTACAATATTTAAATACTGTATTTACAGAAATAAACACACGTCACTGTTCGTCACACCTGGTTTAACTGACCGTCAGTCCACGGCGCGGGAGGAGCTGAAGCAGAAATAAAAAAAGGCAACCACTGAGCAGGTTTCACATTGCTGGATGAACCGTAATGATCTTTACAGGAGAGACCAGTGGTTCAGCTTGATTAAGACTTTAGAAAGAAGAGGAGGTGCTCAGTTTGATACACTCACTACAAACTGATTTCCTGCTTCCATAATGTCCAGCCTTAGTTAGTAGTGAAGATGAAGCTGAGAAGCGGCCACAATAGCTGAGTTAATAATGAAGCTTAATTTCTGGTAGAGTCACAACTAGAGATAGACCAATATGGATTTTTCCGGGCCAATACAGATACCGATTATTTGTAGTCAAGGAGGCCGATAACTGATATTTGAACCCGATATTAATTTTCAGTCAAAGTGAAAATATTGGTGTCAAAATTTTGAACAATACAAACTCAAACATTTAACTTCATTCAAAAACCTTTAAGCATGAGTTTATTAAACAGCTTCCAGGCTCAGCAGCATGTTTTATAAAGTTAAATGAAAACTTAAAAAAATAAATAGCTAAAGTTTTCTACAGTAAATTAAGTTTTTCATAATTTCAATGTAATTGCAATAAGTGTAATAACTGCACTGCTGATTGGGTGTTTCCCAAGCCATGGCTCTGCTTGTAACCAATCAGATGGTACTGTGGGTGGGACAGTGCTGAGGGCTGAGGAGTGACTGCAGACAGCGGAGCGGCTCCATCAGAGCAGCAATAACGCAGTTTAAATTTGTTTTTTATTGTCCGTCGGATTTGAAAAAAGGCAGATGCTGATATGCCTCAGAATGCCAAATATCGGCCCTGGTAATCGGGTCGATAATCGGTCTATCCCTAGTTATAACTCCATATGATAGAAATGATACTGCAAAAAAAAAAAATCACATATCAGGAGAAAAATGTTGTGCCTGAATGCCCTTTGTTTTTTCTGAAAGCAGGGAGAGAAAACTGAACCTGCTGGAAAAAGAAGCTCTTAAACAATCAAAATATCAGTTTTCAGATCTTAGTCCTCTCTTCATTTTACGGCACCACTGGGACTACCAGGGAATTGTTTATCATGAACAGAAATAGTAAGGAAAAGTGTTCTTCTTTGTTGTAACAATGCTTCTTGGAAATAAATTGTATATTGTCAGAAAACCCCTTTTAAATGAAAACATATTTGTAAGGAATAAGCAGTGGTGTCCAAAATGATTAGAACACTTGGCATCTTGAAGAGCTTGCAGTTGTTTTTGTCCTGCAAAGTCATCAGTATGCAACGATGCTCTATATAACAGAACAGAGCCATCATAAAGAGGTTCAGGTCACTTTCTTGATAAATATGAATATTGAAAATGATGGATGTGCCCCTCAAAATCCAGACCAAAACTCCACCCTGCAAAATAAAGGCAGGTTGTGATATAAAGTGGACAGATCTGTTGAACATTCAAAGGAAATTTTTGTCTTGAGTTGTTGCTGCAAAAGGTGGAAAAACCAAATATTAAACTTCAAAGTAGATAAAACCAGCAAGATTCGCTTCATTTGATTATTATCATGCTAAGAGCAACTATCTCCATGTTTGGAGGTAAAAAAAAAAAGGTCAACGTTTCAGATCTGCCAGGGTCTTTTTTGGGCCACCACTGCAGAGCAGAGATGAGTTTGTGGGTTGCGCCCTTAAAAAAAAAAAAAAAAAAAGATAAAAATAAAAAAGCTAAAAAGCATCTTGTTTTGAGCCTCTGGTACACCTGGGTGCTAAAAATAAGTACATTTTCATAGTCCCGCATCCTCAGCTCTGCCACTGGTCCTACAAATGCATGTTCCTTACATGAAGCACAGTTTAAAAGAGGAATAAATGTTTACTACAGTAGATTTATTGTCAGGAAGCACTGTTACAACAAAGAAATAATCTACCAAATTCACATTTCTTCACTTTTTTGTGCAAAGTGTGTAAAACCAAATAAAGCTGCATACTGTAGGCCACCATCACATATAATATCAATTCCTTTTGTACTAACAATGAATGAAATCTCTCTGTGTTGATGGTTTTCCTTTGTTACACCCATTACAAGAAGCTGATTTTAGTGAATATGCTCAGGTAACCTGCTAACTACCAGGTTAACATTTACAAACCAAACCAAGTCTCCTAAAGTCAGATCTTGTTCTTGATCCAGTTTGTTTGACAGGAAGTGAGGAGGCTTACAGAAACAGGCTGACATCACCAATAATCTAATATAGCTGGCTGAGTATCCTCTTTTGTTTAAAGAGCGTAATCCTGCTAAACCACCAGTCAGAGTGAAGTGAGATGAGAGTAAAGAAGAGTTGAACATGGACAGAGTTAAGACCTAAAATCAAAGTTCAGTGACATGACGTTGTGACCTTCTGTTGCTTTAATTAAAAAAATAAAAAGCTTTCTGCTGAGCGGGTGCAGAATGAGCTGCAGGCTGAAGCATGAACAGGGAACAAGCCCCGACTTTTCTGACTCAGCAAAGCTGCAGCCTCAGCATGAGGTGTGTGTGTGTGTGTGTGTATGGGGTAATCATATGTGTGTACACTTTGGAGCTCAAATCGAGTACAGGTACCGAGTGGAGTGACTGACCTTATACACACTGACTTTCCCTTCGCCTGTCATCCTGGATCATGGTCAAACACTTTCATTCACGCTGCCGACCTCCACACTCACTCTGCAGGGACGCAGCAGTAAGATTCAGTAACATTCACCTGCTTCTTCTGTGTGTGTGTGTGTGTGTGTGTGTGTGTGTGTGTGTGTGTGTGTGTGTGTGTGTGTGTGTGTGTGTGTGTGTCTTCCTTCACTTTTGTAACACTAACTCTTCGTTCCCTTCTTAGTGGCTCAGGAAGTCAATGCTAGCTTTGACGGTGCGCCCGGTGGACACGTCCACTGCCATGGCGCGGATCTCCGTGTCACCAAACTGCATGAGCGTCTGGATCTCTCTGCGTGGAGACGAACTTTCTGTCCCACTAACGTCCAGACGAAGAGTCCCACACTTCTTCACGCTGCTCTCGCTGATGAATCCCACTTTCTCCTTCTCGGAGCAGTACACGTGGATGACGATAACCTGCTGGGAGGGTTTGGCCGGCGTGTAGCTCCTCTTTACGCTCTCACCCAGAGCCACGGACTGGTCGGCGGCGATGAAGGTGTCGAAGACGTCGGTGCACCAGCGTGTGCCGTCCTTCACCAAAAGCTTCTCCGGTGGGTGCTTGCCCTCCACGAAGCGATTGAGGACCCCCACGCCGTACGTGAGTGGGGAGCGGCGCACTTTGATGACGCTGGGGTCCAGGCCAAACAGGACGGCCCCCTTCAGGATGGTCAGGCCGACGTCGTGGGGGATGATGATGCGGCTGCGACCCTGCAGCATGTTCTGGACGGCTTTTTGCAGCAGAGGGGACTCAGCAAAGCCGCCCACCAAGAAGAGGAACTTGATGTCGCTGACCTCAGGTTTCTCAAACAGCTCAGCTGGAGAGGGAACACAGGAAGAGGATGTTAGCCACCAGACACCACAGCATGATCAGACTTTGGGCTCTAATTTCGTGGCGCAGCGCAGGGGGCGCAAGCCTGGTGCACCCTGCGCAGTGCTAATTTTGTGCGGCGCACCGCCGTGTGCTGCCAATTTGACAATTTGGTAGACTGTCTGCGCAGAGATGGGTGTGACTGCACGCCAGGGGGAGTTGACGGCGCAGCAGGGGGAGGTGTCGGTAGATTCATGTTGGCGCAGTGACAATTTCTTGCCAAAAACAGTGCAAAAAGTGCGCTGAAAGCTCGCCAGCTCCAACCTGGTCTATTCTCAGCGCAAAGCGGAGTGCACCTCATGCAGCTGTAATTTGGTGACAGGCGCACATGTGCGCACATGTCAACAAAGCCTCAGAGGCAGGTTTCCAGAGTGTCAGGCACATTTTAATGGGGTTCAGTCAGACGAATCAGATGCTGCGCCTCGGCCGCAGGGCATTGAAAGGCGAGGAGAGGCGCTCATTTGATTGGTGAAAACAGCGCTTGGCTGTGTTAAACCCACTCACGGCTTTCTCCTCCCTCTCTGCCATTTGCGCGGAGGGAGGCGTGGACGCGCTCCTCTGCGCCTTGAGTGCACCTCTCTTGGCACTGCAGGAAACTTGCAAAGTGCGCCAGTCACACCCTGTCCGCGCAGCGAAGGACAGCGCAGGGCAGGTGCGCCTGCGCTTGCGCCTGGTCTACGAAATTAGAGCCCTTTGTGTTTAGAGTCTTTGAACCAGGCCAGGTCTTAGAGCTCATTCTAATGATCCAGGAGTGAGTTTTAACTGTGAGTAACGTCATAATGATGATGAGGGTGTGCACACTTAGAAATTGTCACCATTTATCTTATTTAACTTCACCCTCTACTTTAAGTACTATGAATAACTCTAATTGTATAGATATTAAATCTCAGTTTATGGTATTAGTATAAAACTGTATTATACATAATGCGTATCAGCTAGTCTTATATTTCAAAGCAGTACTTTTAAGACAAAATTGATAAACCTTTGAATTACAACAAAAGGGACATTTAAAGCAGTAATGGAAAGAACATATTCATGGAAAAATTCTGTGTGCATCATTCCTTATTACTCAATTAAACACTATATTGATTTGATAGACACACAGTCACATGCAGACAAATCAAAGAACATTAGTCATCTTATTGTCACCCACCCTGCTGACTGTCTCAGACTGGCTGTGTGTAGCAATGAGCCAGACTACAAGGCCCTCACAGACACATTCAGTTACAGCCATCTCACTAACACGTGTCTTTGATATGATGTTTTGAAGTGATGCTGCCTTGACATGTAACATGGTAACTGCAGGTAACTGAATGGCACTGATTGAGAATTTATTAAACACATGTTAAAGTTCCATTTTCTCAAAATGTAAAAGGTTAAGTTGTAACACCCTAAAGGTTTCATCAGGTAAGCAAAACAGCTTCTAAAGCCTAGTTTATGCTTGACACAGTCGAGTGGTCGCATGATTGGTGTGCCATGAATGATGTCAACGCGCACCTCGCAACAGTCAGGCGCGCTGGCGCTTCGCGTGGTCGTGCACCTCCAAAATTTTTAAACGTGTCGCAAGAGCCGTGAGTGTCGCTTCTAGATTTTCAAAATGGACGAAATAGAGGGTAGACTTGCTGGGCTGGTATGCTCATATGAGCATTTATAAAATCCATCATTAAGCAGTCATAAAGACCATCAAATGGCACTGAACTCGTGGAGGGAAATCCCCATCCAGATGCCTCGCTGCATGTAACGGGCGGACAGACCACCTTCTTCTCCGGCGCTGCTTCTGTCCGCTCAACAACAGTAAACATAATAATTCCTCCTCCTCCTCCATTCGTAACTTTCGTGCCGCCATTGTTTTAGTCCCTATGTTTGGTCCATGTGACTTCACTTCTTCATCTTTTGGTTGCTTTTACTGCTTTCTGTAACATTTTTTCCTCAACGGCCCCCTGTCTTTGCGGCGAATATTACAATGGAGAATGCGCCAAGCATAAATGCAACTGCGCTCTATTGAGGTGCGTGCGCCACCCGCAAACGGAGCCAGGCGAAAGTATAACTAGCCCTTAACTCTTAAATACGAGGGACTTGAGTATAATTCATACATCTAGGCTTGTTAAAACTGGAAATACATAATGTGTTTTCCATTTTTCCTGAAGTCTTCAATAGGTAGATCTTGCATTCATGCTGGTTGGGTTCAGAGATCTTGGGCTCAAAAGGTTGGTGACCACTGGACGAGGCAATTTTGGTCACATGTACAAGAGACCCGTACAGTTTAATACACATTTGAAATATCTGAGAAAAAAATCATAGTTCTGAAGGTGTGGCAGCTTTTCTTTTGGCATGGCGGTGCGCCACGGTCATTTACATGTAGCAGAAACAATGGATGCTATTATTAAGTTTGAAAACTAAGCTCAGGATAAAGTTAACAGGGCTGGGAGACGCTGCAGGGTTAGCTTCAGGTGGTTGCTGGTCCACTGACACGCAGCTGTTGGTGTAAACATGGCCTCTATGTGAACTTATTTTAAATATCAAAGAATCTGACTGTACTTTGGTACTTTGACTGGTGAGTGTCCCAGCAAACAAGTTATACAAGTCCTCCTCTGTCCATGTTTTGCTCTGAGGGTGGGGCTGAAATTCAGGTTATGAGCCAGCTTCAGTTACCCCAAGCTTTCAGACTGAATTCAAAAGAAAAACCCAGAGGAAGTTGCAGCTGCGCGGGTGGCTGTGCTATTTCATGACTCTTGCTGAGCTAATTTTAGAAACATTCTAAAAGGAAGATGAAACGGAGCATGGACAGGTTTTTATGAAAAACAGATTCAGTTTTTCAGGTCTTGCTGAACATTATACTTAATAAAACCAGTCTATTGCAGTACATTCAATTGTATTGTGTTTTTATATAATATTATCTATTTACAAGGGAAATTTCATTATCTAAAAACTTGTAACAAAAATAACTGTGGTGTTTTTTGGGGTCTGGAACGGATTGATGGCATTTCAATCCATTTCAATGGGGAAAACTGATTTGGCATACAATTAATTTTAGTTATGAGCTCCATCACAGAAAAAAATAGATGTGTAAATTAAGGCACCCCTGTATTACAGAGGAGACCATGGGGTACATTTTAGCTTGTTTAAGGTCAAAGAGTGGTTAGGAGCGGCTGCTGCTTAAAAAAAGAAGTGAACCTTCCAACAGAAGAAGTTCAGTGGTCTATAGTTTCATGCTTTGATCATCAAATAATCCCATTCCTTTTTTTTAATTGTCAAAGTCCCATTTTCAAGCTTTCATGCTTTTATCTGGAGAGGATATGACAGTGGATGGAGAAGGAAACCAGGATGTAGAGTAGGCCTGGAATTGAACCGTAGTTACCTTCTTGAGGACAAAGGAGAAACTTCTCACACCTTATAATCTGGATCTAAACTGACGCCTTCAGGCAGATGTTACAGAGCCTTCAACTTTAAAGGGAACTGAATGATAGTATTGTAAAGTATTCAACAGAAAACAGAGTTTACACATTCATGATAAGTCCTGGGTCGGCTGTAGGAACATTATTTTTCCCTGTCTTCACTGTTCAGTCTGAGAATCAGTCAGAATTCCTCTTGTACAAACATCTAATACACCTTTTATGAGTTTTTCAGAAAGGGAGCCAAACAGGACAATCCAAGCTCAAGTAATGTGACCCACTTTCCCCTGGTTGAGGAAGTTATAAATTATGTAGGATGGCTGGTTTAAAGGAGAGACCGACCCTCCCTTTGAAAGAACAACAGCTCACTCCTCAGCCCGCCTCCAAAAAGCTGGAGGCCAGTTCAGAGTTTCATTTTACTGTATAACAAAATTTAGAGTCTGTCAGCAAAACAAACAGGTTTCATATTTGACGGTGAAACTTGAATCAACCTCAGTGAGGAGAAGTGTGTTTGTGTTAGGGTGCAGAGGAGCTTACTGAGATGCTGGATGATGTGGTCGATGGTGGGCTTGAAGAGAGAGTTCATCGCATCTGGATTCATCCTCAGCATCCCCTGAGACGACCACTTCACAAAGTCCACGCTGTGGGGGTGAAGAGACAAGGTGACCAACAGTGAACAGATGCTCATCTCAACTGCAATTCAACTGATACATATTCATCTATTCTGCACACCGTCGTGACAGAGCCAGTCCTGCTGCTGCGGATGAAACATAATGACACTACTGTGATCATTCTTAAAGCCTCCCAGGCTCAGTTGACATGTCAGAAATAATCTGTACTTTGTGTCAGTCAGTTAAAGCACCAGCTCAGGTGCAGATAAACACGCTGATATCAGGCAGTTCAAAGTCAGCAGAGCAGTGTGAAAGAATGTTAGATTCAACTTAGAGCTAAAGAATCCTCTCTAGAAAGAGAGGTCACACGTGTTTCCTTTGTGCACGGTTGTGGTGTGGAACAAAATTTTCTCTGGCAAGCTAAAGCAGTCTGAAGCAGTCCACTTCCTCTGAGTCATGGTTTCAGACCACAGTGGTGTAGAAGAGCAGCATCCAGGACTTATAGTGGTCCAGGACCAGGAAGCGCGCTGATAACATCTCTGCAGACCCCTCACACCCTGAACACAGACTGTTTAAACTGCTCCTCTGAGCAGCATTACAGAGCTCTGTGCGTCAGGACATCCAGACACAGGAACAGTTTCTTCCCCCAGGCCGTCACTGATGAACAGTTAACCCTGACATAAACTGTAACTCAAAAACCTCATGAACAGCTACAGCCTGTCTGTTTCTATTAGCACATTCATGTTTAATTTTCTATTACAAATTGCACATTTCTTTGATGCCTTACTCAGTGCACTACTTTCAATTAAATGTGAATATATTTTTATTCTCCTCTGTCCAAATTTTTTTAATGTTATTAATTTCATTATTTTCACTATTTAAGCTCTGTTTTTTCTATTTCGGTAATATCTAGTGTTTATTCACACACACACAAAAAAATGAACAGAGAGAGTGCAGCTCAAACCGGAGTTAAGTTCCTTGTATTTGTAATGGTTTGGGTTTTTGGTTTGTGTATTTCTGGGTTTTCTTGTGTTTTAGTTTTCTTGTGTTTCTTTGTTATTCTGTGCTTGTCCTGTGTTTCTGTGTCACCTGTGTTAATCATAGTTATTCTTGTTGAGTGTTCTGTGTTTCCTGTTTTGGTCCTTAGTTTGTGGTCCTTGTGGTTTTGATTTGGTTCTTGTCATGTGTATGTCTTTTTGTGGTAATCTTTAGTGTTTTGGTGTCTTTAATGTTTTTAGTCTCTGTCTTGAGTGTCCCTGTGTTTGGTTTGGTTCTCCTTCTGTTTCCCTTCTTGTTGATTGCTCCTCATATGTTTTACCTGTGTCTTGTTTCACACTGTGTTGATCACTCCCCTGTGAATAAAGTCTCTTTTCCTTTGTTCTCTGTTGGTTCATTGTAGCTGTCTCCATATACATAAGTCATGTCTTCGTGTTGCCTTGTGTTTCTTGGTTCTTGGTGTAAGTGTTTCAGTTTTGTCTTTTGTTCAAGTTTCTAGTTTGGGGTTTTAGATTTTTTTTTTAGTTTAGTTAAAATAAAAGTTTTTTAGTTTCCACCTGCGACTGGGAGGATCCTTTCTTTTGTTCCTGTGGTTCTCATGACAGTACTCTTGAAAATACTTGGTGAATAAAGGCTACTTTGGTTCTGATTCTGAGTAAATTAAAAAAGAATCAACCTAAAACTCAAAAACAGGTGTGGTTTCGATTTGATATGTTCTTAAAAGTGTTAAAAATACAAAATAGATTAAAGATGTGATTAATCAATGAAATGATGTATTCCATTGTAATTTGAAATGAGATTTGTTTGACAGCTGTAATTATATTCTGGATTATATAAAACACCTGCAAACTTCTCGGATCCTGAAGTTAAACTGCTGAATGGCTGTAAGAAGAGGGCAGGAAGGTGGAGTTCATGAACAAAAAGAGCTTAATTCTAAAAAATCTAGTTTAATATTACAGCTTTTAATGGTGTTAAACTGTGTTGTCTGAGTAGTGACAATCACAAAAAGGTCTGCAGATGTAAACTGGCTTTAAGCTAACTGCTGAAATACATCAAACTGTAACATCTTTGTTAATTATTGCACATGCTCCCTCTTTAAGTAAATCATATTAAAGAGGGGGTATTCCACTTCCTCATATTTTCAACATGGACTTGGAGTAACTATGCTGGATGTTTAGATTAACCGTGCTAATTTTCTTACCACTACATATTCAAATGTTGTAGGAATCGCTGAATCTGTCGGTAAACTAATCAAAATGCTCCA
Source organism: Halichoeres trimaculatus (assembly GCF_033239565.1). NCBI lineage: Eukaryota > Metazoa > Chordata > Actinopteri > Labriformes > Labridae > Halichoeres > Halichoeres trimaculatus. The sequence continues at coordinate 5,232,304 of NW_027437186.1, read as the reverse complement.
AATCAAAAAAAAAAAAAAAAAGCATAAAACCTTATCGAACTCGCTAAAATGATGAGGTCATCACATGACGATCTCATGAGCTGATTCATGCTACAGCTGACCATTTGACGGGTGGGCCTCAAACACTTAGGGCTGCCTGTAGCTCTGCCCCTGGCAGGCCTCCAGAGCCAATCAGAGGGAAGGGGGTTTGTGGAGTGAGGAGCCTTAAAGAGACAGCTAATAAGAGTTTTTTAAACGCAAGAGACAGAAAAAAAATGTTTTTTGGGCTGTAAATCATATAAAAACAATGCAAATGGACCAGATGGACAGAATAAAGTCTATAAAAGCCCAATACCCCTCTGTTATTAGAAAAGGGAGCTAATTCTCAGTTTTAGACCGTTGTGTGTAAGTAGCAGGCCATTCCAGCTGCAAATAATAAAAACAACAATTTTCTTTTACTGTTAGTTTTTCCAACAAACTCCTGAGAAACAACACTTTCAGCTGCTAAATGTTCATCTATCAGCAGCTGGATGATCTCTGTACCTAAAGGCAGCTGATCAGAGGTGAGGGGTTTAAATATGGTGATTCTATCTCAACAACACTACAGAGAAATGATGAAGACATACTGTGAGCTGTCATTCATCCAAACACTGAGTAGACTGTGATCTTTCTTTGACTGATTATCAGCTTTATCTTAATGAACCATAAAGCTCATCTAATCTCAGACATAAACCAGAGCATTTGTCTGGATTGATTTTCAGACCTCCCACTATCACAGAGGGTGGAGTCAGCCTGGGCCCTGTAAGCTGCTCCATCATAAATCACTTTTTTTTCTTTCCCATGCTCTGATCATCAGCTCTGTCTCTAGAGCCTTACGTCACATCTCGTCGTGTCTCGTGCCGTCTGCATGTCGACCAATAAATCCTGAAAGAATCGAGTCCATCAGCAACACGAGGCGGACTGAGTGCTTCCATTCAGGCGTCAGATGAGTGTCTGGGGGGCACTGAAGGCTTCAATTTCAGCCCTCAGCCTTCTGGACATCTTTTAATGTCCTTCACTGTGGGGTCATGGAAACCCACGCAGACCTGGACCATTAACATCCAGACTCCAAAGAGGCAGTCTTACAGCACTCAGGGGGCGGAAGTGAGAAGTTCATTAACAGAGTTCCTCTGTCCATGCCGTGCCTTTAAATCCGATCATGATCAAAACATATTTGGAGAGCTCAAAGTGTCTGTGAGCTATCCACATCCACTAAGGGACCAATCGTTTGATAAAACCCTGTGAAGAAATGGATGGATTGAGGATCATTTTCACTGTACTCACTTGCTTTTGCGCAGTGCGTGCTCCACACTGTGCCCCCTGAACTTCTTGTAGTAGTCGATGAAGGAGAAGGGCAGGTTTATGTTGAGCGGGTTGGTTCTGTCTGGAGCAGCCGCCCTCTTACGGGACTCAAACGCGATCATCAGGTCCACCCAGGCTGCCGGCCTCTTGATCTTGAATTGGTCGATGAAATCCTGGCCAAAGATCTTACACAGCAGCTTCTCAAATTCATAATCGATCCCAATCGAGCCGTAGGGACCACCTGGAGGGAATGGAGAGGGTGTATGTGAATTTAATGAAAATGAGACTGAACATGCTGCAGGAGGAGAGAGGAGTTCACGCTCTCCTACCTGAGGCCTTGTAGAGCTCCTTTAGGTGTCCCTCTGGAAGACGGATCTGATGGACTGTGAGGTCCACTGTTCCCCCTCCACAGTCCACCACCACGTACCGGTCACCTGCACACAGAGGAACGATAAGTGCACCAGACAGAGCCTCCACTCTGCTCCTTTCAGAAACACTATCAGAAAAGGAGGGATGTGACTCTTTGTGACATCCAGCCTCCTGACCCAGAGCACAGAGGGAGCAGCTGACCTACATCTCTGCAGCTCAGGGGTGAGAGGATGAAGGAGAGGAAGAAAGAGAGGATGGATGAAGGGGAGGGCTGGGCTTTGGCTTTGGCAGAGACATAAAGGTGGAGAGCGGCTGACAGTTAGAACATCACAATAACCACAGGTGGAAACATCCAGTCTTATCTTGTTTCTCTTTACACTAACACATCATGCAGATCAACTAATGACTCTCTAAACATTATAGTTCTGTTTTTATTTCACTGATAGTACAGAACCAGAACATACAACCCAACAGTTTACAGGGAGTAATTCAAGTTTGTGGAATATGAAAAAAATCTGTTTTTTGCACTGAAGACAATGGATTTTGTCAAAAAAGATTTTTAAAGTCTCTGTGAGGACTTTCCATTTGGCGTTTATTACAGTGACACCTATAGATTTTTCCAGGATAGACTCTGTTTCCCATGAGCACCATCACCTACTATCCTAAAAATGTGACCTTTGCTAAGATGTTCATTTGATCTTCTTCTAACTTTACCCAGGAGGCAAAGTGGTGAAGTTATGCATTTTTTTGTAGTTACCAAGAGCTATTGTTTGAAATGTAACATCAATCAAACTTTGTAAACTCAGTTTGTAGTTAAGTGTCCAGAAAGTGAGCAGACTATCTGTTTAGTGTTCCTCACAGCCCAGTGCTCTGAGACGTGTCTGTAATGTGTAACGTTAGTAAACCCTGGTTATGTGCTGTCAGTCATCTACCAATCAGAGCCAACGTAACCTCACTCTTCATTTTATTGATAGACTCTCAAGTTTGAACAGACCACTGCAGAATAACTGATGTTGCCAACTCCTCAGAAAGTAAGGTAGCTATTGGCTGTCCCAGAAGTTGCTTAATGACGTCATCACCACATTTGAGTAATAAGATCATAAATTCTAATTCAATTCTTGGTTTTTGTGTCAAAATATGAACCCTCCTCCTTTATCTGGGCTTGGAACCAGCAAAAGTGACCAAATTTAAATGCAGTCATCTGCTCTGGCTGGAGAGACTGTCGCACGAGTAAAGCCTGGCTCACACTACAGGATTTTAAAAATCTTATAAGATTCTGAAATCAGGTTGTATCTCACACATAAGGAGAATCTTCACAGATCATCTTCTCTTAAATCTTAAGCACACTCTAACTACAAGATTTGAAAATACTGACCAGCACACACTACAGGATTTCACCAAGACTATTTGACCAGAGAGAGTGATGCACCACATGTGCTCAGTTGTTTGATCTGAGGTTTTTAGAGCACTGGTGGGACAGGAGGAGAGAGAAGTGGAGCTGTCTGCAGCGGTGCCTTTCATCCATTACGCGCACGCAGAGGGACAGAGGTGAAACTGTTGCTGTATCAGCCAATAATGGCATGATCTCACACCCATCACTAATAAAACAACAGTTTGCTACTGTATGAAAATGGCGTGGTTATGTGTTATTTTTAAAGGCATTATTGAACTGTCTCGAGTGGGCCAGTGGAGCGCGCAGTCAGCTGACCCAGAGCCTTTTAGTTGCACTTTGAGCCTGCGTTTGTTGTCTGTTGTCCGGGCTCTTGTAAGGGGGCTCTCTCTCTCTCTCTCTTGTCTGTTGATATCCTCAGTGAGAATAGATAAAAATCAAACATGTTTGAACATTATCAGGGCGGCTACGACGAGTCTGTGAAAGTCTGTGGGGCTAAAGATTCATCTGTCAACCGCTCACACTAGAAGATAATCTTGCCTGAACGTCGGGGCCGATTTTAGTCCCCGACCAGATTTCTTCCCCGATTGTCGGGAGGACCCAATTTGGGTTAAATCGGTGGAGAATCCTGTAGAGTGAGCCAGGCTTAAAGAGAACCAGACTGCCTGTAGTTTGGAAGAATAACTGTTAAATGTGGGTTGGAATGAACATCATCACAAACAGTTTAACGAGTGTTTTAGACCATGCTCTATCACTCTCCTGTTTAGCTTTCTTCTGCTCTAACCTCCTTTTTCTGTCAGGTAGTCTAGCTCCAGTGTCCAACATTATTACTCAGTCTAGGTGCTGTAGATGGATTTATGTAATCATCACAGAAATAGTATTCAGAAATAACCCATTTTGTGCTGGTGATCTCAATTTAAATCATGGTTTATGAACAGTCAAATATATAAAACACAATTTAAAGATCACTGTTTAAGCCCTCACAGGGTCTTTAACATCCCAGACTCTAACTCTGACTGTTAAACTTGATGACTAAAGGAAATCCCTTATGTGAATTTTAATTTTCCAGTTCCAAATGTTCATGTTTTGGTAACGTGGTTAAATGAACTAATTTTCAAAGTGTAGGAAATGGCAATGATTTGAAATAGACTGTCATGTTTGTGGATCTGTAAACACATTTTCTTCATCAGTGCTGAGCAAGTCTGGAGGTATTTCTGTTCAGATATCATTTTTTCTACGGGGAAATCTGTACAGGATCTTACCCAACCACAGCTCTGGGAAATGTCTGGAGCATACCTAATCTCTGGATTGAGAAAGCTTTCTCATAGCAGCACTTTAATTCAGTTGAACGTATCTTTAAGCTTTGAAAGATGCTGAGTTGAACAAAGTGTCTCTTTTCCAGTTTAATCACCTGTTGATGTCACTGTTTCAGAAGGTAAACGGTGTAACTGGCCTGTGCTTAGAGGTAAACTACGATAGGTCTGTGTATATTTAATGTCTGTTTGTTTTTCAGTAAAAACAAAATGATAACAGTTAAATCAAAATCAACATAGCAAATGAAAACAAACAAAAAAAGGTAAAATACAACACATTATTTCATATACTACTACTTCTGTCTAGATCTGTGCAGTTTTTCAAAGCATGCTCTTTGTCGACTACGTCAGCCTAACTTCTACAGCTCCATCCTAAGATGACAGATTAGTAGCAAAGGAAAGAGTGAGAGCATTTAGCCTGCTGGAGGTAAAGAGAGGAAATCAAAAACAGATGAGTAAGAGAAGAGAAAGACTCTACCTTCTTCCAGCTCCGACCAAAGCTCCCCTACGACATTTTCCACCAAAAATGTGCGGCTCTGCCGGTTGCGCCGAACATGCTCCTTAGCTGGTTGTTAACAGAGAGAGAACGTTGTGGTGAGTGTGATGAAGGCGGGAAGCTGTGCTGTGTGAGGCTCATGAACAGGGGTGTGTGAGGCAAGCTGCAAGCTAAAGGTGCGCAGGTGTCCACGCTGTGAGCAAGCTTACTGTACAGGCCTGGTCAGGATTAATTCAAGAGTGACTTTTAGAAACAGGAAGTGACTTCAAACCACCTTTTTGTCTCCTTGAAGCTCATCAACTTACAGTAAAAACCTTTCACAGAGGAAACAGAAACCCTCAGATTGATCTGTCATGATGAAGAGTCTCAACGTTCGAGACCCACGATTAAATCGCAGCTCAGAAATCAGCGTCATTATTTAACAGGATTTTCTAATTGTAAATCTTTTTAATGAAATTAGCCTAGCTCTTACCTTGACCCTGTGATTAAAGAGGGGGTATTCTGCTTTCCCATGTTGTAAACATGGATGCAAAGTAACAACACTGGATGTTAGATCTAAACGTGCAGATTTTCAAGCCTCTACATTTTTATACATTGTAGAAATCCCTGAATGTATCTGTCACCTGCCTGAAACAGTCCATTCTTAAAATAGCACGAGATCTTTACAAGGCTTGCTGAAATGATGAGGTCATCACAAAAGGGTCTCCTAATTGGTTCATGACATTGTTGGAGAGGTGAGCTTCAAACACCAAGGTCTGCCTACAGCTCTGTCCCCAAAGGCTGGCCAATCAGAGGGAAGGGGGTTTGTGGAGCAAGGAGCCTTAAAGAGACAGTAGCTAAAAAAAAATTGGGTTTTTAAAGTGAGAGAAAAATAGGGTTTTTTGAGCTCTAAACCTTGTAAAGCTACTAAGAGGATACCAAAGGGACAGTTTAAAGTTAAAAAAAATGAATCACATACCCCCTCTTTAATATAAGTCTGACATTCTAAAGTTCAGCCTAAAATCTTGTTTACAGGATGTGTCATATGTCGCCTCAAAAACTGAGCCTTCGGTTTCTTAATCTGAATAAATGCTGATTGATTGGCCAGTCAACTTTAACTTCAATGTTGTTGTTTTTTTGTTTTTATAACCTACAAATAAACATGCAAAGAGGGCAGCATGACAGTATCATCCATCAGGCAGGTTAAAGATTATACATTCATGCTCTATAAATGAGAAGCTCAGTGGATATACCTCATTTTGGGACATTAATAAGAAAATATATAGATGAGGAAATTTTCTTGAAACACCATCAAAAGCTCTGTATTTTTTTTTTTTTAGTATCACAGTTTACCTCATCAGGCAGTTTAACCTGCAGCAAAGTGAAGCTCTGTGACCTGAGGCTGACAGCAGGAAGATCTGACAGTGGTAAATGTCAGAGGTACATTTCCTTCAACACGGAGGAAAATACAGGAGGAAGGAAGGATAAGTCCTCCTGCCCTCATTAGCCTCTCAGAGGGCCTGGGAGAGGTCTGCTGTTAGCATTACATCAGGCCGTCATAGTGAGACGTCAACAACGAGGCTCATCACAACCGATCAGTCAGACTGACAAAGTGTCGAGCATAACGTCAATGTGCCGGAGGGAAACTGCCGCCGTGCCGTGCTGTGCTGTCAGAGCCGACTGCTCCTCTGGATTTCCTGACAACACCTTTAAGGGGATTTGGAGTCTGAATGACTCAATGAGCTCTTATAAATCTCCAGTCAAACTCTGTTTCTGACATTAAGACATGTAAAGCTAGTCTAAGTCCTTTAATAAGGCGGGGGTTACTTAAATGTTGAGACCACAAATTAAAGTTTTAAGCCAAAGAAAAGTTGGGGTTTATAAAAACAAATCCACTTTACCTGCAGGGCGTCACAACAGTCTTTAGAGCCTGGTTAACTGGTTATAATTTCACAGCTTTGTAAAAACCTTTAGGTCAGTATGACTGATAAAATGTTTCCTTTAATTAATTAGGATTTGGTTTTTGTGTGTATGATCTAACAGTTTGTTTTGGGTCTGTCTTACAGACTATGTTTGTTCTCTGCTCCGAGCCTGAAGCTAAACATCTTTAATCAGTGCTCGGCTCAGACAGCTCATTAGACAGTCTGCGAGGTAAACTAATTACACGGAATGTGTCTTTAAAATAAACCCACAGCCTGCTGCTGAAGCTGTTAAAGAAAGTGTGTTTGCTTTTATCTTATGGCTTCGAGCAAAACACGAAACCTGTGTAATTTTTGTCCTGCTGACGGTGCTGCAGGAGCGTGAGCAGATTTATTAAGTAAAACTGGCCCGAAGTCTGAAGCTGGAGCTGTGTGGAGAGAGGACAGAGAGGTCTGCTTTAAGAGTTCCTTACACTCTCTGTGTCAGTTACCTTTGCTGACTGACACGACCAAAACATTTCATAGCTTTCACTTCAGTCTCTAACTTGTCTCGGCTTTTGTCCAAGAAGGACATACCCTCTGAAACACCCTCCAAGTTTATTGGTTGTCTAATGACCACAGCAAAAATAAAGTGGAAACAAGCTTTGATGTCTAATCTCTAGTAAAAAGTGTCTCGTTGGGATTTACCCTTTCACATGCACTCTATCAAATACATTTAAAAAGGATATTTATCAGTAAAATTGTGTGTAAAGTTGTTGTGGTTGCTCTCTACTGTTGTTTTGTTGTTTCTCTCTCCTTCTCTGTCTAGTCTCTTCTCTACACTCTTTCCCTTCATCACTGTTTCTTTTCTGATATCACCTTGTTCTGGTCAAGCAGTAATTTTCAAACTTGGCAATATACAGGAAAAAAAACAAAACATCTTTTTTCCAAAACACTAATAAAGAGTATCATTTTTAAACTCAAGGGGAGCCTTATACACAAATGACTCCCCTTTGGAAAAGTAAATGTGTTCTGCACAATACAGCAGCAAGACCATAATTCAGTTGTCCTGATGCTGGACAAATTGAAAAAAAAAAAAAATCTCTAATAAAAAGTGTCTTGTTGGGATTTCCTCTTTCACATGTACTCTACATGTGAAAAAGAATATTTATTAGTAAAATTGTGTGGCTGCCTCTTTATTTGATATCAATTTAAGTTTTCAGATCAGCCAATCAGGAAGCAGATATGCAAATTAACCAGCTTATTGATATGCTAGTTTAGGGTTATTTTGCTATGCCCATTTATCTAATGACAGTACCTCTCAATCAAATGATAGGCTCTGATCTGCCTTTCAGTTCTGCACTGGTGGCTTCTGACAGCTCATTCTTAGGCCCCGTTTACACAACGTTTCATCTGAAAACGCAAAAACGCAGTGAAAAAATCTGGGTTTACACGGAAACGCTGATGGACTGAAAATGCTGTAGTAAGCATGCCAGGCCTGTAGGTGGTGCTAGAACTGTCTTGTCCAGAAGCCGCTTTTGGTAGATCTCCACTGAAGTAGAGTTGAGCTGATCATCTGGTGTATTGGGGATCATAAGTTAAAAAATGGAGAAACAGATGCACATTCTGTTGAGAGACAGTCAGCAGATTCAGCAAATTGAGCAGCACAAGCACAACACGGTAGTTTGCGATGATCCTAACAACGGTACTGTTGTCCTGTTGTGTGGGCACGCAAGGCGGAGTGTGACGCAGCGTTTCTACTGAAAACCCCGGCTTTCTGTTTGCATGGCAACGCTGTCTGCAGCGTTTCAGAAAAATCCCACTCTGGAGGCTGTTTTCAAAAGTTTGTGTTTTAGGTTGGCTGAAACGCAGTTTCCGTGTAAACGCGAGGCTGAAACGCAACAAAACTTTTGGGTTTTACCCTAAAACCGTTGTTGTGTAAACGGCCCCTAATTAATTCATTTTTTGAACTGCTTATCCTGTGCAGGGTCGCAGATGGCTGGAGCCTATCCCAACTGTCATTGGTACACCCTGGACTGGTCTCCAGTCAATCACAGGGCTGACACAGACAGACAGATAACCATCCACACACACACTCACACCTACGGACAATTTAGAGTGACCAATTAACCTGGTGAGCATGTTTTGGACTGTGGGAGGAAGCCGGAGAACCCGGAGAGAAACCACGCATGCAGAGGGAGAACATGCAAACTCCACACAGAAAGGCGCACTGGCCAAGCTGGGGATTGAACTGGTGACCTTCTTGCTGTGAGGCTACAGCGCTGACTGTTGTGCCGCCGTGCAGACAGGCTCATTGTCTAATTACATAAAATCAATAGCTTGGATATTTACACATGTAAATCATCAGAAGTAACCTCCCCACCCACCAAAAAAATCACATGCTTAAAAACATTCGTAAAAGTCTAAAAAATCCCACTTAGATTATTTTCTATTACAATGTCGGTTTATGGGCCACATTCACTTGACAAGCCCAGAAAAATATCTTTTCTCAAGACAATAAAAGACAGTAAAAGAGTTATCATACCTGGTGATGGGGAAAAAAATTCTACTTAGGCGTCATATTTCACTTTCAATATCTCGAAATAAGATCTTCTTCTGGACTTGTCAGGTGAATGATGCTCATATTAAGCCCACTGAGACCATTTTTACTAAGACATTAAATCTTTTCTTAGATTTCGTTTTTTGCAGTGTAGCCAGGGGAAACCCTAAGGGTATGAACTTTTAGCATAAACCTCCTTTCTCTTTGATGCTTTTGTTCATGTTTTGACTCACAACTTCAGAAACAAGAATACGTTTTTAAGTGTGAGGTCTGACTGTTAGCTGCATTTGCACACATACATCCCTTTTAAGAGATAAATAACCTGCTTAATGGTCATCTAGTTACAGCTTCGTTTTGCCTCCACACAAACTGTCTCCTGTGTGTGCGCTCTCTGACATGTTAATGCATAATTGTACTTAGAATACCAGGAAAACTCATGAACTGATACTAAAATCTGTGATCTCTCTGTGTCTTCTGGTCTGTTGTCAGTCCGCTTTGACTCCAGTGTGAGAATACTCTCATTAATACGTTTTTCTGTGCATACTTCCAGACCTGACTCTATAACCTTTCTCTGCTGGGTGGTTAAATCTTCCTTAACTCTGAACTGAGAGAGAGCTTTGAAAGCTTAGAAACTTTGAAATACAGGAATGTACGCAGATGACTAAACAGATTATTTAAACGATTTTGAGGTCTACTGAACGAGTCGGATTGCTCTTCAAATGTGTGTTGCTGTGATTCCTCGTTATCTCTGATCTCTAATCTGACTAAAGTGAGCTAAGTTCAGGCTAAACAAACTAAAATCTTGAATATAAGTCTTGATAAAGTTAATCTGCTGAAAAAGACACCATGGACCACAAAAAGACATGCAAACAAAAGAACAGATACAGTACGTTTGGACCAAAGCAATGAAGAACTGAAAGAATAAACCAAAAGGAAGAGAGCGGAGAGATCTGAGACTGTTTCTGAGGAACAGGTCAGAGCTCTGAGCCAAAGCTTTTAGTCTGATGAGGATATTTAATACAATGTGGAGATGTGACCATGTGAGTCTCATGAGGAGCCTTTTAAAGACACATCTCTGTTCATTAGGACACGTACATGGATGCATGGAACGGGAGAAGTGTTTCAAGATCAGTGGAGTGAATGAATGAAAGGCTGGCTGTCCACATCCACTTACTTCTCACTGCACAGTATGAACAGAACATCTCACGGCTTGGTCTGAATCTGCAGCGTGAGTTACTGCACACTCTGTAGTGAAGCCAAAGAATAAAATACTAAAGCCACAGAGATGGTGTGTTAAAGCCAATCTTCATTTCTGCAGATCTGATTTATAGAAAGAGAGAGCTGATAAGTGAACTTTGGAGCCAGCAGCTGTGATGATGTGTGGTTATAATGATCCAGATGAAGTGACAGGGCTGTGTATGAGGAGGCCAGCTCAGTGTTTGCTCCTGCTGCTGATAAGAGCGCTCATTTTAACTTTGGATTGATTCTATCTTTCCTCACAGAAAGAGGTTTCTAATGTTCCTGTGTAACTGCATATATGCCTGTTAAACTCATTCTAAGGTTTGGTAGAGAGTCCGTTTGTCTAAATAATAACTTATAAAGTCTTTGGTCTTTATTTTAACTTTGTTTTATACTATACTTACATTAACTATAGAAACATAAATCTTATTCATTCACGTTATGTAATCACTTTAATTTATTGGTCTTTTCGTTTGATTATATGAATTAGGACCACTGCTGAAGTGGTTGCTATCTTTCCAGCTCCCTGGCTGGGCAGTAGTCTTTCTCTGTCATGAGTTTTCATGTCCTCCCTCCCACGGTCCAGGAACTTCCTCATCAGGTTGATTGATCACTCTAAACTGCCGTAGGTATCACTGTGCATCTGTCTCTATATGTGGTTGTGTCCCACTTTGTGCCAAATGACAGCTGGGACCTTCAGCCCCTGGACTCAGGAAGAGAACAGCGATAAAAGATGATGGATAACCATTAAGGAAATCATGTTTGATTTTGCTGTGACAAACTGAGGCATAATTTATTATTCTTACTTTGATCTTCATGTATTTATTTTCCCATAAATTCATTTTATTTTGGTAGATTTAGTTTTCTAATCTGGGGTATCATCATCTCAATCTACCCTCAGTGTTTCCCCAATTATATTTTATGACAGCAGTACCTCAGTTTATCTGCAGTGTGTTTATGACTCTTGACCTTGTAAATAGACTGTGGAGAGGGGTAGGAGTGTACACATTTAATATGACCAATAATTTGTTTTTTTATCATTTTTATATCATTTTTTTATGTTTTATTTTATATTGTTTTCATTTTTTTTTATCTTACCTTAATTCCTTGTGTTTCAGTCTATTTTACAAACTGTAACTCATTGAAATTTTATTTGAATTAATTTGACTTAATATTATTATATTAATTTTTTATTGTCTTTGATTTTTCTTTAAATAATTAACTTTCCTTTTAAATCCTTTGAATTTATGTTGACAAATTATATGTTATGAATTAATTTTATTTGGTATTATTTCATTTATTAATTGTTTATTTTTTAAAATTTTGATTCACATCTTTATTTTTTGTTCATTTCAACACTTTTTTTTCTAAATTTTTACTGATTTTATTGAATTCATCAGATCTTACTGAACTGATTTTATTACAGGGGAGAACTTTGGGCTGCATTTCTGAACGTATGAGACGTGCTCAATGAATAAAGATGAGTTCATTGTTCCCCCTCAGTGCAGCATTCTGTATTTCCCTATCATATGTACATTAAAAATAAAGTCTGATTTTCTGATATAGAAAATATTCTTTTACAAGTTTCAAATTTCACAAGTAGTACATGGAAAAAAATAGTTTTAAGTTCTGTTTATTTCACCTGTAGCTGCCTACACCTTTGATCTTACTCTTTCTAAGATGAGCTAGTACAAATGCATCCACTATTTTCTTTTTGCTCTCTCCAGCAGCGATCAGAGCGGAGATTTCGGCTCTAACATAAACCCAGAAGAATAATTTCTCACTGAACTTCTCATTTTTTAACCATTTACATTTTTTAAGGGGAGAGTTTCACAGGAGGAGCAAAAGCAAAAGTGGAAACATGGCAGTGGAGAGGGATACAGGGTGAGTGATTCCTGGGATTAAAAAGAGAGCATGTTTACCATGACCTGGAGAAACTATGGAGGAGACAACATTCAGAAGGAGGAGAGACAGTTAGCAACGTGTTTCCTCCTGGAGGAGAATGCATGATGGCTGATCGATGAGGCATGATGGCAGAGTAATGAGCATCATCATCATCATCATCATCATCATGCAGCAACATCAGCACCTGTTGATGGCAGACATCATGTGACATACCTTGGGTCATCACACTCCCCACGTTTTCAGTGGGGCTGAAACCATTCTCGGTTGTGCCCTTGCTACTCAGGTCCACCATCTGGTGGAGGCGGAGCTTACGACAGTAGATTGACGCTGCCTCAGGTTCCAAGGCGATGATCAGCTGCTCCGGGTTTTCACGGGACACCAGGCCAGACTAGACGAGGAGAGAAAGCCACATCAGAACAGAGAAACACATTAAACGCCACAGTGATGGTGCTCCTTTCTGAAGTCTTTGTGTACCAACAGTTTGTTTTATATCACAATAACAGCACAAATTAAAATCTTGGTGTTCTTCTTTTAAAACTGAGCCTCAGTGGCCACATCTCAGCTGTGATCCAACTAGCTTTGTCTAATTGTCTGATGAAAAGTAGGCTCTGATTATTTATTTACTTGTGTGTTTGACAGGGACAAAAGCAGAAAACATTGCTTCATAAAATATATAAAGTAGATACTGAAAATATACAAGTGAGTAGCCATTATTAATTTGCAAATTTGCAAATTTGAACACAAGTTTTTGGATGATTAACGCAGTTTTAGAAGCGGCGCTGTCTATGCCTCGATGGATCCCATTATACGGACGTCCGCTGCACGATTTTGGATCTAAATATCTCCTGAAGCACTGCTTGGATCAGGAAAGCCTTCTGGGTGAGTATTTTGTTCTACTTCATTCTATAAACAATGTAAAAGCTGTATAAACCGAACTTATCCTTTAAGGTAAGAAATGCACCAATTCAGAGCCATTTAGTGGTGCATGCTGGGAAATGTAGGCTTGAAATGAATTTGCTCAGTGTCATGAAAAGAAATAAAATATGGTAAGCTTATTCATGAAATGCAGCTTTACACTCAGGATGCGTTCAGGTACAATCCTGAGCGTAGGTCACCCACACTTTGTGAGCACTAAGAACCCACTCACACACACTTAAACGCTTGAAGCACAGAAATAAACACCAGGTTGTGATAAAACGCCTACAGCACAAGTGAAAATCAAGTAGAAGCAAAAATAAAAACACGACTGAAACGCCTCCTCTGCAGGAGCGTGTGAAAGATGTGAGTGTGCAACACGTTCACAGCTGCTCATTAGCAAAGGCTCAGGTTTGATGGAGCACAGTCACAGAACGCTCTGAGTGCAGTTTTGTGGCTGAAATCAAAACCATAAACCAAAAGAGGGTCATAAAGATCACAGACCATTGCAAAACATAAACAGTGATACAATTTTCTTGTTGCGAGCTGCTGGAGAGGACCCAGAGTGATTTCAGAGCCAGGCTCAGACAGGAAGTCATGTTTCAGAGTGAGCAGAGGCAGAGACGACATGGTGTCTGGTGTTGGGAATGAATCAGAGGAGAGCAGGGGTTATGGAGGGGGGAGAAGGAGCTGAGGGTTGTGTAATGGTCTAACAGATGATGAAGTCAGAGGATCATCATGAGGAGGAGAAGGAGGAGGAGGAGGAGGAGGGGTTACACTGAGTGTTTCTCCCTCCCTCTGTCCTCCATGAACAGCCAATCAGAGGCAGACGCTGCCTGATGCTGAGTCACTGCAGATGCTTGGCGTTCCCTCTGCTCACTCTCTCCTCCTCTCCATCAGCTCATCCCTCCTGCCGGCGGCCATACTGCAGATAACAGCTCTGTTTCTGCTCTATCTTCATCCCCCTCCTCTCCTCCTCCTCCTCCTCCTCCTATTTTAGTGCTCACACCAGGGAGGTAATCAGGACAAAAGGATGATATCATTTAAGAGGGGAGCAGGGAAACTGGAGTCCACATTGGTCCAGGAGCAGAGCTCACAAATCTGAGTGTTTGTCTGGTCACAGATTAAGAGGAAACATTTTGGGGAGAGATGCAGATTTGTGTTCCCTCCAAAGTTTGGTGGGTTCCTGCTCTATGCGGAGGTTTGTGTTTGTCAAACCACTGAACAAAACCTGCAGGTGAGTTTTCTCTGGAGTTAGAGGTGGAAAGAAAAATCACAAATTTGACCTTTACTGAACAATCGCCTCTGGTACTGGATGTTTTAAAAGGCATTTGTTTGCACACACACAGAAAATAAAATAACACATTCGTGATCTGTCAAAAACGTGTAATGATCAGCTTGGCTGAGGGGTGGGATTAAAGAAAACTAGAAGTGGACCCATGAATGTTTCAAAGAGAAGAGTACAAATAGGTTTTTCATCCTGCTGTTTGTGTTTGACTTAATGAGAGATGTTTTCATGTCTGCAACACTGAGCGGTACATAACAACAGGGGGCATTGCTCTCTACTCTTTCCTGCTTTGATGTAATGCTACAGCGCTGAAACAAAGTGCCTTCTTCAAGTTACACCTTATCTGCAGTGACCAGGGAATCAAAGCAGCAGTGGCGTGGCGTGGGGATTTTTTTTTGAGGAAGCAAAGTGAGACAAAGCCTCTAATCTGTGTTTTTTTTAGGGAGTGGGGTACATAAAAGACTATGTTGCAGTTTGTATCGCTATTTCATGTAATAGAACGACCTGTTAGAGCGCCCAGAGACGATCATTTTACTTACTTTGAGCACCCACACACACCCTTTAGCTCTCTCACTCATTCACATACATACATGATCCTCTTGACTTATCTTAAACATCTTATTAATTCATTCAACCGCCCACTCAAACGCACAACCTGCCGCTTCGTGCACACTGGTAACATGCTAATCTCCCTGATTTCATTCAGTGGCTTGACGATGATGAGGATACTGTGGTTTGATTGGTTTGAGGCCAAAGACGGGGTGGCTTCCCTTGACACAGTCTTGGCCAATCACAGGTGAGCAGTGTCATGACCCCAGCCTCATCTGATTGGTTAATCATTTTTGTTTTTTTTCACCAAGGGACGCCAACTCGGCTTGGCTTCCTCGCAGACAACAGCGTGCAGTTTTGTATTTTCACCACTCATTCGCCACAGAACATTTAGGAGGGCGCTGTTTTACACATTGTAAAATGCTTAATAAGTAGAGGAGAGAAATAAGGAAGAGATGATAGAGATGAAACACAGAAGAATTATCGAAACTGTTAAAAAGGAGGGTTTTCATTAAAACACAGCTGCAGTCTGAAAAAAGAGAGGAAGCATGGCTTCACTTGGCCTCCGGGAGAAAACGCCACTGCAAAGCAGTAACCTTTTTGGTATGAGTTAACAGCCTAAACCACTACACTGCCGTGAGCCACAAATACAAACGTATGTATGAATGAAATGAATAAAACTTTAGTAATAAGCTCTTAAAGTAATACAAAAACTCAAATCTTTAAGTTTCTTAAAATGAAAACAAGCTCTTATTTCAGTGAACTGAGTTCATTTTCCTTGCTTGCCGTATAATTTTACAAGTAGACTTTATTATGACAAATACTCAACGTCGTAATACTGTGCTTGCTTAACATAACAGGCACTCACTGTCCAGTCTGCATCTGTCAAATACACACTGCTATTGTGTCATGTAAACAAAAGCACACTGCGATCAGGTCAAGCAGCTGGAGACGTCTTCAGTGACTCTAAATGTTTACACTGAAACAAAAAACCATCTACTGTCAGTGACTCTGTAACAGAATCTCACAAAACAGGATCAGGAGGCTCTAAAGTTCTACTTTTTGCAGAAGATGAGGTTTTGTTATGGTGTTGAAATGGATTAATGGATGAGAGGGTGAATGCATGAATGAATAAATAGATTAGGGGATGAATATACAATGGATAAATAGGCAAAGTATGGACAGACTGAAGGATGAAGGATGATGGATGGATGGATGGATATATGGATGGATGGATGGATGGATGGATGGATGGATGGATATATGAATGGATGGATGGATGGATGGATGGATGGATGGATGGATGGATAACGACAGGTGGATAGATGGATAGATTGACTGATGGACGATGGATGGATAAATGGATGGATTGATGGATAAGGAGACTATTAGATAGATGGATGAATTGGTGAAAGAATGAATGGATGGATGAATGGATGGATGGATGGATGGATGGATGGATTGACTGATGGATGGATGGATAGATTGACTGATGGATGATGGATGGATGGATTGAATGATGGATGATAGATGGATGGATGGATGAATAGATTGATGGATGGATTGATGGATAAGGAGACTATTGGATGGATGGATGGATGGATGGATGGATGGATGGATGGATGGATGGATGGATAAAAGGGTGAAAGAATGGATGGGTGGATGGATGAATGGATGAATGGATGGATAAGGAGACTATTGGATGGATGGATGGATGGATGGATGGATGGATGGATGGATTGATGGATGGATGGATGGATGGATGGATGGATGGATGGATGGATGGATGAATGGATAGGTAGAATCTTAAATGGATGGATGGATGGATGGATGGCTGGATGGATGGATAAATGGATGGATGGATAGATTGACTGATGGACGATGGATGGATGGATGGATTGATGGATAAGGAGACTATTAGATAGATGGATGAATTGGTGAAAGAATGAATGGATGGATGAATGAATGGATGGATGGATGGATGGATGGATTGATTGATGGATGATAGATGGATGGATGGATGAATAGATTGATGGATGGATTGATGGATAAGGAGACTATTAGATAGATGGATGAATTGGTGAAAGAATGAATGGATGGATGAATGAATGGATGGATGGATGGATGGATGGATTGATTGATGGATGATAGATGGATGGATGGATGAATAGATTGATGGATGGATTGATGGATAAGGAGACTATTGGATGGATGGATGGATGGATGGATGGATGGATGGATGGATGGATGGATGGATGGATGGATGAAAGGGTGAAAGAATGGATGGGTGGATGGATGAATGGATGGATAGGTAGAATCTTAAATTGATGGATGGATGGATGGATGGATGGATGGATGGATGGATGGATGGATGGATGGATGGATGGATAGATTGACTGATGGACGATGGATGGATGGATGGATTGATGGATGGGTGGATAGATGGATGGATGGATGAATAGATTGATGGATGGATGGATCTCTTTGATTTTGTCTTCGTTGTTATTGAACATTTTCCAAGTTATAACAGATTTTTCTGACCAGTTTTTAATCACTTTCTCAAACTGGAGTTTTTACAGTGAAAGTCTGAAAATCAAGCAGCTGAACTGAGGTCAGGTGAAATCTTTCATCATCTCTTCAGCATCAGCCATGCTCCATCTAATGGAGGTCAGGTCCCTCAGCCCCACCCTCATGTCACACACATGTGCACACGTGTCTCCCTCTCCCGCCACAGCTGTCCTCTGTCTCTCCTCCCTCCTCCTCCAGCCTCTTTCTTCACTGCAGACAGCCACACCCAGGCAGCCACTGTGAGTGGACTTACACAAACACACACATTCACACATAAACACACCCAAAGAATGCTTTAATTCTCTACTTGTGAGGACTGGTCATTGAGATCAGTGCTGAATCGTCCTCAAGTCTCTCCTTAGTGTCTTTACATTGATGACTGTCTGATGTGACCCTGTCTGTGACCTCTGCCACAGTCTGAAGGTCACTGTATGGGTGTTCATGGCAGGAACATTTCACTGATTCATCATGACTCTGTGTTCTGGTGCTGGAAATTTATGCATCTCTGTTTGACTCTGTTTCTCCCCACACACTCTCTCTGAATATGTGTGTGTGTGTGTGTGTGTGTATGAAGGGACCTAGACATTTAACCCTGCAGTGAAACATGAGCTGCTGAGGACACTGTTTCCTAGCACCATATCTTCTGGGATGTCGACCACTGCTGCATCTGTGACGTCTTTCCACTGGGGACTCTTCTTCTTCTCACAGGCCATGCCAAGCTAATGCGTGTTTGAAGGCTGCACACACAGCCACACAAAGCCACACACCTCCCCCACTCAGATACCTTTGAATCAGTGCCTGCATCTTCTGAGTCTGTAAAGAAAAGTCAGTTCAGATGTGTGTGAAGTTTCTTGGTGTACCTTATACGCAGCCTCCCTCATGAACTGCTTTGCAGGCATCTTCCAGATGGCAGGAACAGTGATGACCCATCTCACGTCATTGTTGTCGAACTCTCCGCCTGTCTGATCACTCAGCTCCTGCAGGAGGAGAAACAAACACAACCTGCCATCAGAAACCTCCTTGATAGAGAAACAGGCTGGGACTAGGATCTAAATGTGGTTCTGGGGTAGTACGTTTACCCCTGAAAATGGTCCTGCCTGGAGGGAGCACTTTGAACCTGAATGTTTCTGATTGGTGGAGCACTCACAGGGTTTTTATTTCCACTGCCCTATGACTACAATAAGATGACCCCCCAGCTGTGATGGCCTTGGTTTAGTACCTCCTAACCAATGGTCTTCTTTGAGCCTGATGGTGTGAATGTGTCTCTATCAGCTCCTGGTGTTCCAGTTTAAAGAGTGACCCTGTGAACTGGAGACCTTCAGCTGAACATGTCAGTGGAGATTCAGTTCACAACAGCTCTTAGCTCAGAGTTCTTCCATCTTAGTTGAGTTTTTTATACATTTATTTAATGATGGTGTAAAGTTGTTTGAAAAGGATGCATCCTGCTGAATACTGTCGATGAAACAGGCTCATTTTTAGGCTGTGAAACCTGTTGATCTCTGCTGTCTGCATACTCTGGACAGCCAAAAGCACTCTAGCGTTAGCCAGACGAAGCTTTTTTTAGGTGATTGCTTTGCCACTAGCACTTGTGATTTTACAAGTGTCAACAAATCCATCTGCAGTGAAATGAATCACAATCAAAACCTCAGAATCATCACAGGCTGAGCATCCTCCGCGCTAACAGGCTAACTGCAGCACTGTTCATAAATACCGCAGTTATTCTTCTTCTTCTATGGTGTTATTTTTGCTGAATGGCCTTCTTCGTCATTGTCTTACTTTCATGTGTTGGACTTCTGTTATGTGTATTCTCAGTGTGTGTGTATTGTGTTTCTTTGTTTCATTAGTTTTCCTTTGTGCTAATTCTTCATTCCTTTGTTTTCCAGCCCTGTCATGTGTTGGACTTTTTGTTATACATGTTTCTTGTGTTTTTCTGTCTTGTTGGTTTATTCAGTGTTTCTATGAGTCCTTTGTCTTGTTCACACTAATTCTTGTCATGTATTTTCATTTGTGCTTCTGTAGTTTTACCTCCTGCCCTTGTGCTTCCCTCTCTGTCTGACTGCCTCTCATGTCTTTCACCTGTATCTTGTTCACACCTGTGTTGACCACCCTTTGTCTATTTAGTCTCTATATTTGTTAATTTTGTTTGTCTTTGTGCCTTTTGGTTGCATCTCTTGGTCTCCCCCTCCTGTCATGTGTATTTTCCTGTGTAAGCTTATTGGGAATTCTTGAGTTAGATGCACCTAGGTTCTCCTCATTCTTGTGTTTCCTGCTGAGCTGTGACAGAATGAACTGACCAAAACATGGACCCAGGTTTCTTATCTAATAGTTCGGACTGTTTTTTTTTTTTTTTCCAAAAATCATTTATTTGCAATAAATGTTAGGATATGTGTCTATGGCTGCGGAAAGTCAGTGTGGTGTCTCCTTAGGACCTGGCCAGCAATTCTTCCTGGGACCTAAGGAGGCCGCCAGCAGACAGGTCATCAAAGCCACTGACATTGTCTATCACCCAGGCTGCCCAGTACTGTCAATCTGGCAAACTGGACACGACCCACCTATGTCTTCTGTTGAGCTATAACACTTATTGCCCTCTACTGGTATGGAGGTGTGTTGCAAAACTTTTTTTTCTCTTTAAGTACATCGCTGGCCATGTTTACATTTATCTGTGTCTCTGGCCTGTGGTGGAAACACAAACAAACAATGTGCCACAGGAAATATGTAGTTTTTGGTAATGTTTTACCAGGAATTAAAGTTACCTGGACCTCCTGGTTGAAAAACACCTTTAGTGGAACGAGTGTGTCAAGCTAATAACTTACTTTTTTTATCTTTTTTTTTTTTTTTTTTAAAAAAAAGGAAACTAAAAAGAATGTGCTTCAGCATAGAGGTGTTTTACCTTTAGTGCCTGCTCCTTAAAGAAGGCCAGTGCGTATGCGAAAATATCCAGAGCTTTCACTCGCTTCCCATTGGCTGCATGGAGGTCTGTGTCGATGGACAGGTTCTGTGAGCAGGGAGAAGGAAACAAAGTTAGAGTTTTACAGAGGATAGAAAAGCATGTAGATAAAGGACAACAGTATGTGTGAATGGGACAAAAAAAGTTTAGAGTTAGAGACATGTAAAATGTTTCACTGCATACTGAAGACATTAATTTTTTCCTGCCAATCACAAGAAAAATCACTGCTGCCAGGCTTAAGCTGAAAGTGGATCTTAACAGCCAGACAGCCATAAAGTATTCATGAACAGTGGAGGGTGATTCCTAATGGCTTTGGTACGTTGAAGACCTTTCATCCTGCCATAGGCTAAAGGACAGGTCAAGTGTTATTCTACACTTTCATTATATTCTAACCCCGCACAACCAGCCCTGTGTGCATGGCCTCAGTACCAGGACTCAGTTACCGTTAAAGACATTAAGACCTTCTGGAAAGAAGCTCCGCTGATTTGTTAAAAGGATGTAAAGAATCTTCTGATCATGATCGACTAGATTAGCTTTCAATGCACAGGAACAGATACACTCATCGGCCACTTTATTAGGTTCACCTGTTCAACTGCTCGTTAACATTAACATCTAATCAGCCAATCACACAGCAGCGACGCATTGCAACACACAACATGTTCAACCTTGAGGCAGATGGGCTACAGCAGTAGAAAACCAAACCAGGTGACCCTCTTGTGAGCCAAGAACAGGAAAATGAGGCTATAGTTCACATGGGGTCACCAAAACTGGACCACAGAAGACTAAACCTATCTCCTGGTCTGATGAGTCTGGATTTCTGCTCCACATTCAGATGGTAGGGTCAGAATTTGGCGTCAACAACATGAAAGCATGGATCCATCCTGCCTTGTATCAACGGTTCAGGCTGCTGCTGCTGGTGTAATGGTGTGGGGGAGATTTTTTTGGCTCACTTCGACCCCTTAGTACCAACAGAGCCTGATTTAAAGCAGTGTTTCCCAATCCTGGTCCTGGGGACCCCCTGCCCTGCATGTTTTAGGTGTTACCCCATTCCAGCACACCTGATTCAAATGAATGGCTCGTTATCAGGCTCGAGCAGAGCTTGATGACGAGCGGATAATTTGAATCAGGTGTCACGCTATATTCAAAGTGAACAGCAGGTCGTCCTCGCTCTCATAATCACTCATCTTTACGTTTTTATTGCATAATTCCTCCTGGCAGACTACCTGCGTTTGTTTATATCTGGCACGCCGCGCACGCAGACTGATACACTAAGCGGCGAGCGCCTCGTAGCCAGCTGTGGCTCTGCAGCGGAGGTAGCGCCTGTTACGACACGATGAGAACTAGAGCCTTATTTAGCGGTGTTTTTGTGTGAAAGTAACACGCTGAAAATTTTCTAAATAAAGCGTGAATGCAGACCGATATGAGATTTTTTTGATGGGAGTCCGTTTATTTGTGTTTTTGGTCAAGTAAAATTGGCCCCGTCTGAGTGCAGAGGAAACCGGCTGACGAGCACGGAGGGGGTGTTTGGTGTGTGCTCCCTGGGCTTCTGCTGCACAAAAACACTGCTATAGGGGTAATTTCTGCCCTAAACCTTGTGATAGGACCCAACTTGTTCCATCCTGGAATATCATTTTAAAGTCCACAGCCTACCTGAGTATTGTTGCTGACCATGTCCATCCCTTTATGAGCACAGTGTACCCATCTTCTGATGGCTACTTCCAGCAGGATAACGCTCCATGCCATAAAGCTGGAATCATCTCAGACTGGTTCCTTCAACATGACAATGAGTTCCCTGTACTCAAATGTCCTCCACAGTCCCCAGATCTCAATCCAATAGAGCACCTTTGGGATGTGGTGGAACGGGAGATACTCATCATGGATGTTCAGCCGACAAATCTGCAGCAACTGAGTGATGCTGTCATGTCAATACGGTGTAACATCTTTGAGCGATGTTTCCAGCACCGAAGGCTTAAGGGGGTCTGACCTAATGCTCGCAAGGTGTCACTAAAAAAGTGGCCACTAAGTGTAACATTCAAGTTTAAAGTTTCAGTTTTGGCATGCACCATGATTTCTGCTAATATTCAGATTAAAAGTGTGTGCCTCGTTTGTTGATCAAGCTCAACATAGTAAAACCGATGCCTTTTCTCATCAACATGAATTTAAGAAAATATTTTGGGATAAGTGATGTTGAAAACTAATATTTCAATGAGCCAAAAGAGATTTCACAATCTTGATTGTGATTTTTAAAAAAAGACTGTCTGCTTCTTTTTCAAAAAAGCCTCTCTACACTTCAGAGCTGACAGCACACTTGTCAGTCAGTGAGCACACAGGAAGTGGATGTCCAGGCTGACGTACACACTGTGAACCTCCCTGTTTACTGAGGCAGACTGCTGATGCTAACAGCATCCCCCTGATGTCCTGCAGAGAGTTACAGGCAGTAAAGGTCCCTGAGCCTGCAGCCTCCCACATCCAACAAACTGAAGGAGTCAGCAGTATGCAGCAGCAGCAGCAGCAGCTCAGGCGCACCGTACAGAAATTCAATACACGCTGTCAGCCAAGGTGAGCCTGTGAGTGATGAGGGTGCAGAGTGTCTGTGCTGCTGCTTAGCATGTGTGTATCCTGCAGATCTGATCTGCGGGTAGGCACTCGCTCTGATCACATTCTTACCGCGGTGGTGTGGAGCTTCATTTTGAACTTTTCCAGGTACAGCCAGTGTTTGGACTCACTGGGGTCCAGGTCGTGGTAGAAGTCACGTGCAGCGTAGCCAAAACTGTGGAACTTCCTGTCTGGAGTGAGCAGGATGGTGGTGGGAGTCTTTTGATTGGACACACCTGGGTCTCCACCTTCCCAGCGCCTGAGGAGACACAAAGATGATATCAATACTGCGACTGATATTCTGTGTTTCAGCCAATTGATGAAAACTGATCAACATAAACCTGCGTGTGCTGAAGTGAAACACACGTTATAATCACTTAATATGAGTCAGCTGCCAAAACCAGATTAAAGCATTGATATGATCTTCACAGGATGTGTTGAAATGATGAGGTCATCACATAAGGATTTCTCAACTGGTTCATGAAATGTTAGAGGTGAGGGCCTCAAACACCAAGGTCTGCCCATAAGCCTCCAGAGGGCTAGCCAATCAGAAGGAAGGGGGTTGATGGAGCCTGGAGCCTTAAAGAGACAGTAGCTAAAATGAAGTCAGAATTTTCTCAAAACCCAGAGTGAGAAAAAAAAGAGGGTGTTTTTTTGACTTGTAAATCAAGTAAAACTACTATGGGGACACCAGAGGGACAAAGTAAAGACTGAAAAAAAGCACAATACCCTCTCTTTAAACTACAGTTCATTATGAAAGTATTATCTATGCTAGTGAGCAACCCAACAACACATATCTTGACCACCCTGAAATGTAAAGGTGCAGTTCGCTGTAATATTTATAATGTCAAGTAGATGCTGGACAAAACCTTCTCTTCTGCAGTACATCTGTTGAAAAAATGCACACCTAACTGTTCACAAACAGTAAAAGGGTTTAAAGGCTAACATACCCTTGTTTTAACACTCAAGTGCCACCCTCAACATAAACTGAGAGTTTATTTGTTTATGTATATATTAAAAACTCTTTGCATAGTGAGAAGTCAGCACATCTTTCCAGTACGTCCAATACGCCATGTCACCCAGTCCTCCAGGCTAATTGAGGCTAATTCAACATGTAACTGGGCAAATGGAGGTCAGCTATTATTATCACTCCTCCTGTTCCTGGGGAGAGGTGCATGATGGGATGATCGAGGTCATCTAATAAAGAGCTCCTGAGAGCCAATTCTTGATGTCTGGAAAAAGTGGACAGAAGAAGCCTGACTGATAAGAAGTATAAAACATAAAACAATTCTAATAAGTTTGAGTGCAGACATTTTCTATGAACCAGTTTTTCCAAACAAAACAAATTATACCTGGGAAAGATGTTAGTGTAAGAAGTCTACCTTCTTCCAAAGTGGGTATAAAAACTGTACTCAGCAAATTAAATGGTACAGTCCAAAGTGTTGGGAACATGTGAACTGATTAAACTGAAACTTTGTAAAACAACAGAAAAAGCAACAAAGCTGACATCTTACAGGATAACAACAGGCTCCTTGCAAGGTATCCAAAATAAAACTAAAAACGGGAAATATAATGACATCAAAAAAGAAATGAAATGAAACTAAAAAAGAAATAAAATGAAACTAAAAAAGAAAAAAATGAAATTGAAAAAGAAAGACTTAAGTATAGTTTTATGTTCTAATTTGGCTGATGCGAATCTCGCTGTTAATGAACCTTGACTAATAACTCAGACAAAGTTGGTATGATTATCAGCACAGCTCAATAGACATGAGATACAGCAAAAAAAACTATCAAATATAAACACACACACACACACACACACACAAAGAAAAAAAAAATACAAGGGCATACGCATACGTAGGGCTGAACAATTAACTGAATTTAAACTGACATCGCAATGTTACAGAATACAATTTTTAAACCTCAAAGGCTGCAATTAAAAAAAATAAATAAATAAAGTGCATTTAAAAAGTGCAATCAATAAGTTTATATATTTCAGTGGTTGAGACAAAACTTTGTTTTTATTTACATTTCTGCAACTTAGATTGTGTTTTGTTACTGATGACAGATTAGTACAATTTTTATACATTTAAAAAAAAAAGTGCATTGCACTTGTTTACATTTGGTCCCCTTTACATTTCTGCACTTTATTTAGTGTGAGATTCCTATTTATTTTTCAGATTATGGTTCATACCAGACCTCTTGTTCTGTAGTGCTTTGCTTTGTTGTTTGTTCTCTGATTTTATTTAAAGAAATTAATGATAATATTATTATATGTCAACAAGGCTCAAAGTCAAATCAATCAGTCAATATTATACTGTGTTTGTAATGGTTTAAGATAGGTTATTCATATCAACTCATGCATCAATTCATCTCACTTCATCATAACATGTAGGGCTGGCATACAGGAAAGACTTGTTTATATGTTGACAGTGTCCTTCGTTGTGTTGGTCATACTGTAGAGTGGTTTATTGCAATCGCAATATTGGTCCAAAATAATCGCAATTAGAATATTTTCCAAAATCGTTCAGCCCTACGCATACGTGCACACAAGCATCACCACTGAACTCTGACCTTAGTTTCTGTCTCATTTTGTCTATTAGTTAAAACTATGGTGAAAAGTGCCTATCTGGTTATAAAACAGTCTGAAACAATCACTTATGCCAGCTCTAATCAATAAAAAAGAGACACTGAGATGAAAATCTGTTCCAGGCTGTGAGAATGTTTAAATTATATGAATGCTGTTAAATGAACTTGGAATGGCCTTGCAGATGGCTAAGTTTAGCTCCACTCATTCAGTTACCGTTCTGTAAACACTGAATTTAAACTGAAAGCAGCATAGAAATGTCTGGTTGTTCTGAGGCCGATTGTCAGAAATGATTGTCCACAGCAGATTCATGTTTAACAGAAACCTGACAAGATCACAGCCATCACAGAACAACCAGTGTTTAAAGGCACTGTAGTGTCTTTACTGACAAACTGAAGGCATCCATCCACAACAGGGTCACACTTTGCACTGTAACACCTGAGATGTCTGTGGCTTTGAGCTTCTATATGTTTTTCGTATAAAGCTCATTTAACCAGGTTTAATTGTCAAACAGTGAAATTAACTGTTGATATCCAGTTTTTGTTTTGTATCGTTCATGAAAAGCTTGGTTTAGGGCTGAGGTTGTGACCAAATATGACACTATGGAGAGTCAATAATAAGTCTGGACAGAGTTTTCTGGCTCTTTTAACCCGACCCAAAACAAAGACAAGCACACAGACCTCTGAGTCTGAGACCTGGATCATCATAAAGCAGTCAAATCAAATTTCCAAATTTCTGACAACTTGGTTTCATCAGTTAATGTGACTTATTTAGAATTAAACCTATGGAGCCAAAAAGGTGACTTTAATATTTGGTTTTAAAATAAAATTTGCCATTGAAAAAAACACTGACACTCAAAATGTGTATAAACAAAAAAAGTATATTGGTGTCAAAACACAGACAACATATTTTTCTTAATTTTTAAAAATTCTTACATTCTGATGATTATTAATGAAAATCATATTTCTCATGTCACTGTTTTATCTATGACAGTTTATAATTTCACTGATGTTTCCTAATTTTAATCACACTTTTTTCGCTTATTGTCTTTTTTCAGTTTCAACTTTCTGTCACTCTTTGGCATTGAAAGGAGGGTTTTGGGGGAAGGGCCACGATGGTGTGATTTGCATATTATTTGCATAATATCGCTAAATACTGCAGCACAGCTGAAATGCTTTACAAGGTTGTTAAACTTTCTGCAAAGAGCCTCAAGTGGGCACTTAAGGAATTGCAGTGTTTGATTTTTATTTTATCATTTTCTTTGTTTGTGTTTGATGGAGCTCTTCAGAAAACTGAACATTCTCTGAGAGATTTCCTGGTGACTTTCTTCTTCCACAGAAAACAGAAAATTACCTGTTTCATGAGAGGATCTTGTTTGTTTTGGTCTGTTTATGAACTTTTCTGAAAAAATTACATCAAATGAAAGCATCCCTGTTTGAAGAAGCTACTGAGGCTAGTGTTAATGGTGAGGTCTCTCATAAGCACTGAACAGTCAGCGCCCTCTCACTGAGGCACGACTGAATCATGTCAGACTATAAATAATGAACACATTTCACTGAGAGCGTGGAGAGAGGCAGAAAGCGTTTTATAAATATCTGTGAGCTGAAGGAGATCTGACTTTGTTCATCTGTTTGTGGACTGCTCCAGTCACAGTCACCGGCTCTGGCTGCGTTTGTGTCCTTCACAGCGAGTGAGGACAGCTGATGAATGCTAATGTTGGGACGATAGGGTGAGGAATGTCTCATACAGCACAGCAGACACTCCCACCCCTCTTATACCTCTTTTCAGAGATTCCTTTAGAGAAACCAAAAACCTTCTCTGTGGCACGGCACAGGCAGCCTGAGAGCAGCCTGAGAGCAGCCTTTGTTTGGGTAAGGCTTTCAGCAGAAGACCGGCTCACCCAAGTTAAATAATCATAATAATCAGAGGATCCCGAGCTGTTTTCACAGCAGATCTCGCTGTAATGAGTGAAAAATATGATTCCATTTGATCTTGTGATTAGCTAATGATCCGTGTCAGGGGAAAGTCCTGAGTCTTGTGTCAGACATTTGTCTTTGACTGAGGGTGGGTCTGTTTCGTGGCACTTTACAGTGAGTTGTGTCCTTTTTCTGTTTCTGTTGTATTCATCCAGGTATTTCATCTCTGTTCAGTGTCTCAGTGTCTAAAATAAGTTGGTGATGAGAGTCTTTGAAAGGAGCTGGAAGCAGAGAATGCAGATAAATGTCAGACAGACATAAATATGAGAAGCGGAATAAAGACTTGTCAGATCTGTTAAAGGACCTGAGGGTCCAGGTCGGTTTTTAGGCTGCATGCACTTCAGATTTTATTCAAATTTGCAGAAAGAGAGGAACACTTAAACAAATCATTGAGGATACAAAAAAACTGTGTCCCCTCTGTTTCTTCTGCTGCGGGCTGTTGTTTGATAATTCACCTTAAAAAATTGAGAGATGTTCCTCCTTGCCTCACGATTAAAGCCCTTTGCACACCAGACAAGTATTCTTCACGCAAACATTTCACATGTTATTTTTTTGTTTGTTTGTTTTTCAATGCAAGCTTTACACCAGCAAAGCTACTCCCCTGAGCAAAATTGCAGCTTTTATTTTTTCGGACCAAGGTCAATTTTTCCAAAGTTTTGCTTGCAACCAGTACACATCCTACCAATCAGAACACTCTTTGACAAGTCACATACCAAAATATTCAACATTGATTTTGTTGTTTTGGATTGTTGCCGGGAATAGCCTGCTGGTTTCTCCTTAACTGTCACCACAGCGCCAAACTTCAGACTGCGTATGTTTCTCTCTCTCTCCCTTTCTGTGTGTGTGTGTGTGTGCGTGTGTGAATGTGTGTGTATCCCTATACCCCCCCCCCCCCCCCCCCCTCCGCCCCCCATGCTCTCTCCCACTCTCTCTCCTCTATCTGTCTCTCTAACCCCAACACAGTCGAGACAGATGTCTGTCTAACATGAGTCTGGTTCTGTCCGAGGTTTCTGCCCGTTAAAGGGAAGTTTTCCCTTGCCATTGTAACTTGCTAAATGCTGCAAAGTCCTGTTCTCATGGTGGATTAAGATAAGATAAGACTCCTTATCTTGTCTTGATGTTGGGTTTCTGCTAATAAAATTTTATTAACATTTACGGGTCTAGACATGTAAATGTTTTTGTAAAGTGTCTTGAAATAACATTTGTTATGATTTGGCGCTATACAAATAAAGATTGATTGATTGATTGATTGATTGTTTGTCAGCACTTGGTTCTTTACAAGACCTAAAAACTACAAAGACAATGATTACAAAGACATCATATGGAGGAGAAAAAAGCTGCGCAGATTGAATATGACGCCTCCAAATTTTTTTTTGCCATCTATTCACGTCACAGTTGGTTTGCAAAGGCCTCGAGACAGAAAGTGTGCTCTTACTTTAAAAGACAACATTCAATCAGCCCTGAAAGTTTTTTGAGTCCCTTCTAAGTATACCCTGATCAAAGTCCATGATTTAAATTGAGATTATCAGTGCCAATTTAAATTTTTATCTTCCAGGACCACATTGTTTTATGGCACGTAGAGGTCCCTATGATAGTACCACGCCAGCTAACAAAGTTTAAGACAGATTTGTGTTTTTTAATTTCTGATGAAAAGGATTTCTTGGATTAGATTTCTCGTAGCATTGCACACTGGAGCCTAAGTGTCAGAAAGAAAAAGACGTCAGAGCAGAGGCCAGACAGGAGAGAGATAGAGCACCAGCCAAAACAGAGGCTCAATTGTTTTTGCTAATGTTCATCCCAACCAACAGTCAGCAGTTATTCTGCAGTGGTCTGTTCAAACTTGAGAGTCTATCAATTAAATGAAGAGTGAGGTTACGTTAGCTCTGCTTGGTGAGGTTGGAGTTGGTAGCTGAGCTCTGGTCGGACATAACCAGGATTCACTAACATTACATGTTACAGACATCTCCCAGAACACTAGGCTGTGAGGAACACTAAACAGTCTGCTCACCTTCTAAACTAAACTACAAACTAAATTTACAACATTTGATTGTCGCATTTCAATCAATAGCTCTATGTAACAACAAATACATATACTATCTTGTTGCTTTGCATCCTGGGAAAAGTTGACTTGAACAAATAAAAGTAGTGTTGAAAAAAGGAAAAACAGAGTCTTTATCTCAAAAAAGAAAACTTTTTCTGGATAGTCCTCACAGCCTCTTTAAGTTTGAACAGGTTATTCTTTATATTTGAAAAGAAGCTCAAACTCCACTTCAAACACGTTTTGGAAAGCTGTCTGAATAACAGCTTCCGTAGCATCAACTTATGGTTCGTAAAAGTAAGTTGATGGTTAATATGGACTTGCATCACTTTACTGTCAAACATTAGTGCTGTAGAATTGTAGTTGTAATGCTAACTTGTCCCAGTAGGTGGCAGTAATCAGATCAGAAATGAGAAATCAGAAATACTTTATTACTGCAATGGAAACTGAACTGAACTGAATGCCACCTGCCATAGACCGAAAGAGAACAAAATTTACCATTTGCTGTTTTTACCATACTACCTTTAGGTCAAATTAGCACACACTGCTAGCATAGCAGGTGATTTAGAAAACAGCCAATCACTTGCTGGGCTTTGGCCAATAAGCATGTATACTGAGGAAGAATGATCCGAACACTCAGCTGATCAGTGTAAACCTCACAGCTGTTCAACCCCCCACTGGAGATAGTCCCTGACAAAGACCTGAGTAGGTGTCAGGATATTTGACAGGTAAATTAAAGGGTGACAGTGCCTTCAGAGTTTTTGCTTCAGCTAACCTTTTGTATGCACCTGTGTGCCATCAGTGTAAGGAGTCAGCAGTTTTTTTTTTCTGTCTGTCCTCACAGTGAGACCCTGAACTGTTTCAGTGAGTTCAACCATTGCTAAAGCATGAAGTCACAGCAAGTCAAGACGTTTGACACGGAAACATCTGTGTAATCTCTTCATATCTTTAGTATCAGCTGGGTCAGTTTGAAAGGATAAGGAGAATTTAAAGAGGGGGGTGTCGGGTCAACCCATATTTCTGGAGAGAGCAGTTCATAATAAGTAAAGCAGGATATCTACACAAGACTAGCTGAAATGGTGAGGTCTGGACATGAGGAAACCCATTTTTTAAAGACATGTTTTTAGAGGTGGACCTCAAACACCAAGGTCTGACACATCTGAGACCGGCCTCCAGAAGACTGGCCAATAGGGCTGGACGGTATACCGGCATTTGTGATATACCATTGGCCAAATTCATGATGGTATGGATTTAAGGAACACTGGTACATCATTGTGTCTCATTATATTCACTTTGCGCTCTTTTTGCAGGCTATTCAGCCCAGCTTTGCTCTCAGTGCGCTCTGGTCTTGGCAGGGTCCCCATCAACTGTGTACCATTCTTACATCAAGTGTCATTAAAAATTGTCATAGATGTTTGCCCATCATCCCTTTTCATTGACGCGTTTCACTCTTGGTTCTGTGCCACGTGCCCCACGTGTCACCGCTGTGTGCGCTCCGACCCTCTCGACAGAGCAGTAACAGTTATGAATCCCCATTATTCAAACACCAACACTAATATCACTAAAAATTTAAACTGAATTGTTGGAAAACTGTGTTTTCCTTTCTGATCTTTTGCAGTGTAGCTTTTATGTTTCCAGTGCATATTGTTTGAAGCTGGATGTGGTTGTCGGGCTGGCTCTCTGCAGCATTTTCAATCAGAGACATGAGTAACATGAAGTGATTTACAGGCATAGCAATGTGCCACACCAGATTACTAGAGATCCCTACTCATTACTGATTTCCAATTAGCAATACTAATTATTGGGAATTATAAACCTACCAAGCTTCTGGCAACACATTCACCAAAAACAAACAAACAAAAAAATCTGTTATATCCCATGATACTGTCACAGCCTTAAAAAACACCATAATATCATTTTTTTGCAATACTACCAGCCCTACTGGCCAATCAGAGGGAAGGGGGCTTGTGAAGTGGAGCGTCTTAAAGAGACAGCAGCTAAAAGGAAGTGTTTTCAACAAAGGCTTAAATAAGGGTTTTCTAAAACACCAAAGATAATGTTTTTGAGCTCTAAAACATGTAAAGCTTCCACCAGAGGGACAGAATGAGGACTGAGAAAAGGCACCATACCCCCTCTTTAAAGATGCACATGAACTGGAGCTAAATAAAACCAATTGGTGCAGTTCAGCAGAGCAATGCAGAGAATGTGAGGAATCACTCATGAACCAGTCGTCTAAACACCTGTCAGCCTGTGGTGGGATGGAAGCTGTTAACCCCTGTGGTGCCAGGCACCGAGGGCAGCAGGGCTGACCTCAGGGTCACGAGGCTTTCAGGGTTTGAGCTTGGAGCTCATTAACTGCTTACAACAAACTCTGTCCCTACACAGAGAGATAACATAGACACTGATGCTAAAACTAAACACAAACAAACTAAAGTCATGCTCTGTTAGAGTGCAAACTGTTCTGAAGGTAGAGCAGACAGATCTCTCTGTCGTGATAAAGATTTCCTGGCAGGATTTTTATCTATTTAACTCAACATAAATCATCTAAGGTGAGGAAAAAAAACTATTTTCTTGATTTTTGGCATTCAGACCAGTGAAAATAAAAAAACATCCAAAAGTCTGACACTGGTATTGTTGAATTTTGTTCAAAGCTGACTGTCCTGTCCCCACAGACACACTCACTGTCCCCGGTGTGTGTCTGCATTGCAGTGCCGGCCTACCTCATGGTGTGAATGCACTCTGGCTCCTTCGTGAAGGCGTAAGCATAACCGCTGGACGTGGTGCCAAAGTCGATGGCCACCACCACCACGAAGGACGGCCCCGATGGGACCTGGTCTGTGTCGTTCTGAAGGACGGAGAGGACACAGAGTATGACAGGGTGAAGAAACATGATGATGATGATGATGAAACTCATAAATGGTGTGTACACAGATGCATTTTAAACCATATAAGCAGGCCTTAGTCACACTTTGATGTTATTTAGAAGGAGAACAATGACAGATCCAGATCAATTACATCAACACTGACAGCAGCACTGGCAAAAGCTGCAAATCATTCAACTGCAACTCCAGGTTTAAGAACTCAGCGAGGATGATTTTATATAAAAAGGTGCAGTGATAAATGATCTTTGTGCGACAGATGCTGGAGGATAACTGTTTCCCAGTGAGTTGTTGTCTGCTATCTCTTTTAAACAGTTTAATTAATGGATCAGTAAAATAATCCTGATTTTCATCGTTTAGATTGACAGAGCTGTGTTTGACTGTCATGTCACTGCTTCATTCGCCCTATCTGCTCCTCAGAATGAGCTCCTCTAACATGATTATGTGTCAGGACGCTTGAGTGAGGACGAGCAGACAGACCAAGCACTGTTTGTTAACTCCAGGGTGACAGAGCAGTGAGGATCAAATATAATAAGACTCCTAAAGATAGATGATGCCAGCGTCTGAATCTGATTAGAAAAGACAGCACAGTGTTTCAGACACCAAATAAAAAAACAGGAAATAAAAAGGATCCAGAGAGAACAGACTCACCTGGGTGTGTGAGGGAGACAGCGGGGTGATCCCAGGGTCACCCATACTTTTGGCTGGAGAGGGATTGGCCATCGCGTCTGTGAAGCAGGACAGAAAAAGAGACAGAGTCTTAGTTTTTGAGCTCAAACACTAATTTATGGAGGAGGTATTCTGCTTTCCCGTGTTTTAAACATGAGTTTTAAGTAACAAAGCTTCAGCTCCATGTTAAACACGCTCCATGAGTGAATCTGACCTGACTTAACTCTTGGAAATGAAAAGCTGTATTTGCCTGAGTAAAAGATGCAGTGAAGCCCGACTCGTCTGTCAAACAGAAAAAAATCATACATTTGTCCTGCAAAACCATGATAAGGAGCTCAAACAAGTCTGTAGAGCCAGAGGATCATTATTCTTTCTAGGCTGTCTAGGGATCCACTTTGTCACGTCTGAAAGGGGGAAAATCCAGCACAGGGAGTCTCATGCTTCTGCAGCAGACCACATATCTGCCAATGCCTCTGCATCTTCATCTATGACTCGCTCTGCGAACACATGACGACTGGGACTGCTTTCATCTGCGTACCTGAAATAAAGTGTTGGCTTGATACTAGAGATGAACCAACAACTCAGAATGTTGAGGAATATAACTGTGAAACAGCTTCTTGTTTCAGTAAACAATAATCCAATCATATTTACAGTGTATCTGTTACAAAATATTGCACTGCAGTTGCCATGGTTTGTTTACAACCTTGAAATTGTGTTTTGTTTTTATGCATGCCGACTAAATGTGATCCTGTTTTCAATCAGTTTAGAGTTTGGGGTAAATTTTGTTGTTTTACTTCAAAGATGCCTTTAATCAAACATTTCATTCTTCAGATTTTCTGTTAAACTTTTTTCTATGGAAGCCCCGTCTCTTCATGTTAGGGACGCCTGGGTCAGAGATACTGGTGTAGACATTTCAGATGATCTATGGGCAAAAGGCCTGAGTGGGATAAAATCTTGTTCAATCAATGTAAAGCTGCAATTGATTCAGTTTAAAATCATTCAGCGACTGCACTACAGTAAAACAAAGTTAAACAGAATCTATTCAAATGTATCTGCCAAATGGGATAAGTGTAAAACAGGGGGATGGGACATTAGCTCATCAACTGTGGTCATGTCCGATACTCGAAGGCTTCTGGGAAGACATCTTCCATCTTTACAGTATCACATATTAAAAACTTTTACTTCCCAACTGTCTTCTTGTTATTTTGGGCTGTTCTGATCACTGTTTAACCCTTCCTTCTGCCCTACAACAAGCCTTGAAATTTTGCCTGGTTATAGCAAAAAGGGCAAGTCTGAAAGAATGGAAGTCAGCCACTCCTCCCTCTTTTAAAGCCTGGCTAAATGATACGGTTTCTTGCTTATACTTGGAGGAGATTAGTTACACTCTGTCCAACTCACACCCAAAGCTTCTAAAAATCTGGGAACCCTTTATTGAATATATAAAGAAGGGGAAGGAACAGTCTATTAACTGATAAAGTATGTATATTTTTTGTTGTACTGTGAGGTTTTGATAATGTGTATAAGTGATGTCATCAGTTGTACATCCTCGCTCCATGTATCTAAGACAAGGTATTTCCTTTCGGAATCAATACTCGTACTTTGCACTTGGATCTTCAATTTAATCTTGGACTTAAGGACTGGACTGTCATCCCTTATAAATGTCAATTCTGGACCCGCATGGATTTGGACCCCTCTATTATTGTTGCACTGTCTATGGTAGTGTGCATACTTGTTTGTTACATTTTTTTTCCTTTCTGTCTCTTGTTTTTCTTGTTTTGTTAAACAAAAAAACTGAAAATAAAATTATTCTTTTTTTAAATATTCAGATTTCCTGTCATTTCTGAAGTGGTCAGGTGGCACAACTGATGGTCATCAGTTGGTGCAAACAGGTAAATATTTATTTAGACCAAGGTAAAGAGAACAAACGGTTGATAAGTAGGATTTGAATAGCTATTTTATTGAATGCATTTATTTGTTTTTTAGGTTTTTTTCTTTGTTTGTTTGTTTTTTTTTTTTGTCAAATGTAAAGTCAGATGACAGAAACACAAAATAACTGGTGACTAGAATGAAATAATTTTGAACTATAGTAAATTAAAAAACACCCTTAAATTAAAACGTATGAGTCACTGCAGACACTTGTATGGAAGTAGAATGCTGACACACCAGAAATAAAATAACAAAAAAAAAAAAACTTATATCTTTCTCATTATAACATGATACTAAATTATTATGACACAATATATTAATGATGTTTCTATTTTTTGTTTTTGTTTTTTGTGTGTGTTCTAGCAACAGACTGCTGTACACTAAAAGGATACTTACCCAAAATTTTCAATAATAAAAATAATAGGAACACCTGACATTTGTTGGGTGGTTAAGTTGAAAATACTTCAAACCATGAATTTAAAAAAATGTAAAAAATGTAGTGTAGAATGTAAATTTTTTAAATATTTTTTAAAATAAACCCTTTCAAACCCTCAATTTTTTTTATAGACCCGTCTCCAGAAAATGTAGTTAAGAGAACTGTTTGTGACCTTTTTAAAGAGTTAGGAGGGCAGTGTATTCAGTCTGGTGCCAGCTGGTGTCCCTGACAAAGAGTATGACATCCTGTCTGTGAGTCTCCACAGTCCTCCTTTTAAACCTCCTTGTACAGGTAGAAATAGGGATACTGATACAGATCCTGGTTATCGGTGCCCCTTAAAGCTGGATCGGTATTGGTAAGAAGGGGCCGATCCATGGTGCCGATCCAGGCAAACAGCTCTATGCCTTTTTTTACTTTACCTACCTCTTTGCTTCTTGATTTAAAATGTTACCTCTGATGCTCTGTCTTTGTTTTTTGCTGTATTACCAATCTACAGGGTATAAAAGTTGAACATTTGAATACAACTTGTGAACATTCTGAATCTTTTCTTAGTTCAAATTAATAATAACTTCACTAATTCTATCTACTCATTTTTTTGCCCTTTACACAAAACAATACCAGTCTTATCCTACAGCAGGGCATGCAGGTTATAATTTAACACAAGTATCGGTCGATATCCAAAGCCCAAGTTTTGATAACAGTATTAGAAACAGAAAAGTTGGATAAGCGTATCCATAGTTAGAAAACAAATTACTGCAACAAGAACGACTAAAATTGTGGTCGACAGCTGACGGTGAACACCAGACCAGAACCTCTCATAGCATCCACGGTCAGGGGTCAGAGGTTATTGACCTGGGGTGAGCAGACACCAAAGAAAGACCGGGGGGTGGGGGTATGACCAGATATCAAAGAAGTGCTGAAGAAGAGCACATGATGACGGAATAAAACTAGAAGTACATGATGTTGCTCTTCTTTCTGTGAAACACAAATCAATAAAGAAAAAGCTGCAGGTCAGTTTTCAGCATGGAGGATTTAGGCCCAGACGAGAGAAATGTGAGCGGTTTAAAAGCTGCACTCATACCCTGTGATCTGGAGTCACCTTCACCCTGAAGAACAGAGGACACACACCTGAGCTTCAGCTACAGAGAGCTACCCTCCAGCTACTGCCACGCTCAGTCTGTGAACAATCCTCAGAAAACTTCAGAGCACTGTCAGGGGCAAAGTGTGGAGCAGAGAGCAGAGAGAAGTCAGGGCTCCTTTTTCTGGGGCAGTCTGACAACATCTCCATTCAGACAGCAGAAACCCTCGCAGGCACCTGTCTTTAAAACACAATGACATTTCATTGAATAGGAGATTGTCTCTCCATTTGCCACCATCATTTTCATTAGTCTGGCTTAATAGCCTTCACAGAAAGTGTTCTTTGAACGCACACAATAATAATACTCCCTCGATGTATTTTAAGTGTCTGGCAGAATCGTCTCACGACGGGACATCATGTCATCCATCCTATTTTTCCGCCTCGCTCACCCTTTTCTCTTGTCCACCCCTACGGAGTGGATGAGTGGTCTGAAGACCCATAATACACTTTGCCAGGCAATTACGGTGCAGAATTACGGACCACCTGTGGCTACACTCCATCTCGCCAGCATCCAACCCGTCTCTCTGCAGCCCCCCAACCCACTCCCAAAATCACCTTTACAACCTGGACTTTTTATTTCCAACAAAGGCCAGAAAAATCAAATCACCATTAGAGAAATCAAGAGATTGCTTTAGCAGTAAACAAGTGCTGTATTTCTGCAGCCTGTCACAGCTGTGCTTTGTTATAGTGCTCTGTCTGTTTACCTCCGTGTGACGAAAAGATCTTCTCTGGAATTATTGTTCAATCAATGCAGCTGTTCTACTTTTAAACCTTCAGTACGACTTTTACTTTTACAGAATGAAAAAAGGAGAAGAGATGATCATTATTGATTAATAATGAAGAGAGTGTTTACACTAAGAGTCCCTTTACATCAAGCCTTTTAATCCTAAAGTAAACTGAATAAAGCCAGATGAATTATTTCTATCACAGGCATTGGGTTATCAAAACAGAGCTAACGCTGCTTGAGGTTAAAGGTCAGCAATCATCAATTTTTCAGTATCTAAGGGCACAGAATAGTGTCTGAACATCAGGACATACCGTAGATAACTGAGATGG
Organism: Halichoeres trimaculatus; assembly: GCF_033239565.1. Taxonomy (NCBI): domain Eukaryota; kingdom Metazoa; phylum Chordata; class Actinopteri; order Labriformes; family Labridae; genus Halichoeres; species Halichoeres trimaculatus. The sequence goes on along the minus strand of NW_027437186.1, from coordinate 5,194,268 downwards.
CATAAACCTGCATCAAACACCTTGTGAAAAGATCAAAGAGCTGTATCCATGTGGTTGTTGGACTGATTTCACCTTCTAGTTTGATATACCACACTGGTGACATTTAAGCCACAGATTTCTAACACTAAGCTTACAGACCGTCCCGTGTTTGCTTGTTTTGGTCTTTTGAAATCAAATGTCCCTGGAGCACAGTAGCGTTTAGCAGCAAATTGTGCTCAACAACGGCATGAATGATTAACTAAACTGCAGATCACTGATCAATTAGAAAATGCTGAAATCGGCCTTGATCCTTATTTTTTTCATTTTGTTTTGGAGTTCCTGCTGGCTAACAGCCTGGGACGTCTTTCAAACACTCTTTCTGAACTCAACCTCCCATCCTCTTTCTCCCTTTGGTTCCTCTGTGCAGACCCACCAGAGGCAGCCAGGACGCCATGAGATGTGTCACCCACTTCAGCTGATTCACCTGCAATCTCAAGGGTTTTTCTGATAAATCCAACGACCAAACAATGTTTAACTAACACGTAGCACATTAAAACACATGATTTTGACAGGAGAAGGGAGAAGAGTTGATTAACAGTGGGACTCTGCCACATCCATACATCCTTCCTTAGTGAATCAAAACAGCAAGCCTCGGAAACTCAAAGGAAGTTTTTCACACACACACATATAATAATCTGGTGACTTCTGCTTCACAGATTAAAGAAAATTCCCTGCATGTCCTTATCTGTCCTGTTAGCACTTAACAAAACTGCTTAAAGCGAGGACGTCCCTGTTCCTGAGGATGAAGAAAAACACTGTGCAGGAAGTTCAGTATTCCTCTGGATTCTTGCTCCACTTGTGTTGACATTACAATCCTGACTGCAGCTGAAAAGGATGTGAAGACTCTTATTTTCTCTCCTCTCAGCAGGAGCAGTGACTTCCTGTTGCCTTGCATTCCATCTGTTCCCCTGAGGACTGTTACTCAGAGGCCTGAGAGACCAGACAGTGATGGTCAGAGAACCAGGTGCTCCTGCTCTGAATGAAGAAATTTAAGCTTCAAATTTTAATTCTTAGATGTTTTAGTTACTTTGGCGACAGTCTGCCTGATTTAAAGAGCAGATGATTCAATACAAGCCTCCATTTTGCAGATATTGCAGAGAATAAGCCATCTTATTATGGGATATGTTCATCCAGCAAGAAGAGATAGAGGGGAGCATCCTTTGGGGGCTGTGCTGTAAATCTATCCTCTTTCTAATCTAATCTCATTCTAGTTTCCAACTTTTACAAAAGCAATACCCAAAAGGATGATGGAGATCAAACCATGCTGGTGTTGCAATACCCACACTCCTCAGATGGCAGAATGATCTATTTCCTCCTCTCAAACAAACACACCGCCTGTTGTGAAAGATCTGGTACATGCTGTGCATAATGTTAAATCAGCTTTTTCGCCCATGACCAAGTTCAGATGTATGGGCTTTTTTTAGTTTCTGTCAAAACAAAGTCCAGATTCAATACTTGAAATTTCCAAGGTGATAAGTTACATCCTTTACATTTGTTTACAAAAATAACTAAACTAAACTAAATTAAACAAAGATGTCTTTAATTAAGTCTGTTTGGTTCATCTAGCATAGTCAAAAACTCACATACAACCAGTAGAAAATTAGACTAGAGTGTGTTCAATATTTAACGTTTGAAGTCCTTGGGAGGAGTTTCTCAAGTGATCTTTAAAAAGTCTCCCTTCTAGATATATGCCTAATTGTAATCCACACTTAAAAATGAGATTATAAGCACCAAAATTACAGTTTACAGGTTATTTCTAAATGCTACTTCTTAGCCTACCTATCAGGTTGAGCAGTCAACAACACCACCACACCTGCTGATGAAGTTTAGTAGTAGTAGCTGAAAACGATTTTTGTGATTAATTTTGTAGTGATGGTGGACACTGGAGCCTAACTGTCAGACAGAAAAAGGACAAAAGAGAAAGGCTAACATAGGAGCTAAACTGTTGGTGCTAATGTTGACTCCAACCCACAGTCAGCAGTTATTCTGCAGTGGTCTGTTCAAACTTGAGAGTCTATCAATAAAATGAAGAGTGAGGTTATGTTAGCTCTGATTGGTAGATGACTGGACAGAGACAGCTACTAAACTACTTACAAACTGACAGTGCTTACTTGTTGTCACATTAGCCTGCAGCTACGTCAGAGCACCGGGCTGCCGATAGCGCTACATATAGCCAGCTGCTACAACGTTTGCTCGATGTCACGTTTCAAACCGTAGAGCTACGTAACTGTATTGATAAATACCTTACCCCGGCGTGTTGTATTCAGTGAAAAGTTGTCTTGAACAAAGAAAATTTGTTTACATCTGATCTCTTTCTAATTCTTGAATGAACACACGCCTCACTTAAAGTGATTTATGACAGTGTGCGTGAGACTCGGGGCCAGTAGGTGGCGAGGAAGTCCAATTAAAACAGATCCTCCTCACAGCATCTTCAAAGACGGGGGTGTTGTGCTTTTTTGGTCTTTCTTCCTTCCTTCTGAAGGTGTATCTTTACGTGATTTACAGATTTTAAAAAATCCCCTCTTTCTCCCTCTGGCGTTCATAAAACCCTAATTTCTTCATTTCGACTGCTGTCTCTTTAAGACTCCCCACTAAATAAACCCCCTTCCCTCTAATTGGCCATTCTCCTGAAGGCCTGTTGGGGGCAGGGCTATGAACAGACCTTGTTGTCTCAGCCCGCCTCTCCATGGTGTCATGAACCACTATGTGATGACCTCATCATTTCAGCAGGTCTCATGAAGATCTTGTCATATCTGTAGAACAGACTGTTTTGATTAGTTTACAGACAGATTTAGGGATTTCTACAATATACGAATGTGTAGAGGTTTGAAAATCTGCACAGGATTAGTCTGAACACCCAGCGTTATTACTTTATTTCCATGCTGAAATGGATGTTAAAGCAGGTGAGCCCCTCCATAGACTCAGGGTTGCTCTGACACTTTCACAGCACAGATTGTTTATTATTCAAAAAGGCAGTGCCCATCTGCTAGACTAAAACTGTGACATTATCACAGCCATCATGAGTTGTTTCTTTGCTTTTTAATGCTATTTTTATTTTTCTCAGAGTAGATTTTGATGTAATTTGACCTGAATCAGCAGAGTCTCTGGAGACTTTCTGTAGGCTGCTGTAAAGCAAATGATACTGCTGTAAACTGTGCGTGTCATTTCATGTTTCACATCCAATATACAGTTACCACAGTTAATACACAGTTACATACTCATCTGGTTACACTGGTGGATTAGTGCTCAGTGTCAACTGACACAAATTATGAGCTGAGAAGAGTGGCCTGAAAACTGATCACTGATCAACTAAAAACTGCTCGGATCAGCTCAGATCTCCCCGTTGAGACTGGAATATTCTGCCTGCATGTGAAGTTATCATAAAAGAAATGATGCAGGTATCATCCAGAGGCATCTTGTTTCATCATCCTGTTGATTCATTAAGACAGTTTTAAAGAGGGTCAGGTTTTGCCCTGAGGCCTGGCACTGAGAGGCTCAGCCATGATGTAAACTGTATCCAGTTTAAACATTTAGAATATACAGCATGCTAATGAACTGGTGAATGAAGCCACAGAGGATCTTGGGAGGTTTGCTGGACAATGGCCGCCTGTTTGAACAGACAGTGGCGTTGACGGACAGACTTGGATCTAACAGGGGGACAGATTCAAAGCAAAGCACCAACTGTTACCTTCAATGGCAGCAGAGGAGCCTCATTAAATTCACTGCGGCAAACCGAGAGGCACAAACACAAAAAACAGACTATCAAAGAGCCACATTCATGACGGCGACGGCAAAATGAGTTTGGGCAGAGAATGTGCTTTTTCTTCTTCCAATCTGAGGTCCCATTCATTCATGCCACGCAGAGAGAGACTGACCCCCCCTCACACACACACACACACACTCCTCTCTGCCCGGCTCACTGCATCCACTTGGCCATCAGCCCAGACACACAGCGCAGAGGAACAGCCTGACGACAGCTGCAGCCACTACACACACACATGCTGAACCTCTCCTAACGCAGATTATACAGACTGGTACCAATATCTGACACCTTAACATCTGATCACTGTGACGCCAAACAACAGCACTGTTCACTGCTGGTTTGCAAGGACACAGCTGGGATTACTTTTCAAGACAGACACCTGTAATCTGTAATCTGTAACTGCTAATCTCACACTGCAGAGGTTTAAATCTATGTCAGAAGCCTGGTGTTCATGTCAAACACATTTTAATCCATAGTTTTAGATATGAAGAATAGAGGTAGACCGATATGGATTTTTCAGGGCCAATACAACGGTACAAACTCCAACACTTAACTTCATTCAAATACCTTTAAGCATGAGTTTTTTAAACATCTCCCAGACTCAGCAGCATGTTTTATAAAGTTAAATGAAAACTTGAAAAAATAAATAGGTTAAGTTTTTTTTTTTACAGTAAATAAAGTTTTCCAAAATTTCAATGTAACTGCACTAACTGTAATAACTGCACTGCTGATTGGTTGTTTCCCGAGCCATGTCTCTGCTTCGCCCCGGCCAATAATCCACCCTGCCAATACTCGGTCTATCCCTTAAAAAAATCATGTAATCATTCTCAGGTTTTATTTTCCAAACTGTCACGCACACAGTTCAAGATGTAAGGTTTGATATAGAGAGCATTGTTCACAGAGATGTCAGCCAATCAGCTGCAGAAACACTGTTGATGGACAGCTTCAAGCCTTTTTGATTTTTCTAATACTTGCTAACTGATGAGAGACTTAGGCTATGTCCATCTGTAGCAAGGAACTTTTAAAACGAGTATCCCCTACTGGTTGTTTTTAAAAATATTTTTGTCCACACGCAGCGGGCAAAACCTCGGGTGAGTGCAGCTGGAAACATGCCAAACCCATAATGGGCAGTGTTTCCCAGACGTGCCAGCCAATCAGAATACCAATCATTCAGCCGTTTGAGAACTGAAAACTTTGTTTACTGGCGTCCACGTCACACCATGAAACGGAAGTTTCCAGAAAACATCGTTTTTAGTGACATAAAACTGCGGTTTCATGTGGATGACAGGCATAAACGTATAAAAATATATGTGGTTTCCTAAATACCTGGCTATGTGTGGACATGGCCATAAAATGCAGCAGAGTACAAAACTAAAAATACTACTCATGTAGAAGTCAAAGTAGTGGTTTTAAAGACATCTTAATAAGATGGCAAGTAGGGATGGGTACCGAATTAGGTACTTTTATAGGTACCGACCGAATTCTGTCAAACGTACCGGGTACAGATTCAGACAAAACCATAAGGTACCATGTTAAGGTAACCAAAGCTGCGTTTCCACCAAGCAGTCCGGGTCGGTTCAGTACAGTTTGGGACGGTTTGGGACAGTTAAGTCTGATCCCGTTTACATTTCCACAGCAAACTGTGCCCTCTCGTGATGGGCGGCGTGTGAGCCGGATGCCGAGAGGCAGAGCTGTAAAACAATAGCTTGACGCCGTAGCAGCTTACCCCGCTATTAAATCCAACAAAGAAGAAAACGTGACACAGTAAACAAAGAGCACGGATGGAAGACATGCAGCATTTTGTCCTCTCTGTGATTTTCACGTAACTCTCTGTTACAAAGTGCAATCAAGCTTAGTTTCAGAGAAGTCTGTGTGCCGCCAGGAGAAAAGCAGCCGCTGTCGGGGTAAGTGACGATTCTTTTGACCAATCAACCGTCTGCAGTGAGTTGCTCCACCTCCCGAGAGCGGATCGCTTCAGTCTGGCACCCATACGAAAGGGTCCCAAAAAAGTGGGACGGCTCGTCTCGGTTTTTAGGGATCCGTCCCGGGATGAGTCAGTGGAAACGCCGCTAAAAGCGCACTGTACCGAGACGAACCGACCCGGACTGCTTGGTGGAAACGCGGCTTAAGTGCATCCTTGTGACTGTGAGGGAATGGAAGAGTAGGTGATTTTCCATGCTTGACATGAACACTGCATTGCAAGGTTATATATTGAAGAATAAATTTGTTAAATCCAAGTATCTTTATATTCTATTATTAAACAAATTGGTATTTTTTACCACATAAACACAAAAAAGTACGGAAGATTGGTACTGTTAAGTACCGGTACCGATTGCTAGGTACCGGGCATCGGTACCGTATTGTTTCAAATGTGAAAGGTACCCATCCCTAATGACAAGTACACAAGAAACTCCTACAGTGAAGTAACTTCAGTAAATGTAATTAGTTACTTCCACACCTGTATAGACGTGTGTGGTTGAGTGAGACGCAGCAGTCAAAAAGTTCTCAAAATTTCCTACTAAGTTGTTTCATACCCACACAGGTAGAAGAGGAAAGGTGTTTATGAAGAGCTGTGACATTTGATTAATCCTCTGCTCTGACACAGCGGACGTCACTGATGCATAATAACTACAACTAACAAAGGGATGGATGACCAAAAGCGCAGTGCGTCGTGGTATTGCTTCATGGAGTCATTAAAACAGTAATATCTCTGTGGCATCAGAAAGGTTTTCACAGGGTTTGAAGTTGAACTTCTGCTCAGGTCGACTGGAGATCTGAGAACACCTGAAGAGGGTTTCAGATCTCTGGATGTGTGTCCAACCCATTCTGGGGTTTTTACAAATGAGTCCTTGCGAGGGCACTTAGAGAATAAATCATCTCCTTTTTGTTGTATGTGTCACTTTTAATTCAAGCTTTAAGCTGTCACATATTTTATTCCATCTTAGCGTAGTCTCTGCTGTCAGCTTGTGATAATGTGTGAAACACTCTGAACTGCAAATAAAACAGGTCCTCTGTCAGACTGGCTCATTTATTTATCTACTTATATATTTATTCATTAATGGAGAAAAGACTGCATTTAATCTGTACGCCTCATTAACTTCATCAAAACAGCAGAATCAGGCTGAATCTTGGCTCTGGTTACACTCTTACACACTGATTTACACAATGTCAAAGTAAGGACACAAATACTCTATAAAGGCAACAACAGCTGTTGATCTCCACAAAGTTACTACAACCATGAGAGGGAGTAACAGCACTGTTCAAAGCTGAGACAATCTGTTTAAAGGTGAGACAATGTCAAAGCTCTGAGTAGGAGAGCTGAGTGAGGACAGAAATGTGAACATAAATGTCTGGGATGAGTTATGATGTCAGATATCCCTAGAATGGGAGAGGAACAAGACATTAATATTTTATGTGACTATGATCTCATCTTTAAAATGTAAGCCTATAACTCATAACACCGTCCAGATGGTGGTGAGGTATCTGAAAGCTGTTCCTGTCTCCCCATTTTATGACAGAAGAAAATAGAAAAAAACTGTCCCTGGTATTTCCAGGAGGAACTTCAACGGAAAATAAATTCAAAAGGAAGTTAAAGAGGGGGTACTCTTCTTTCACATTTTTATAACGTGGATAGAAAGTAACAATGCTGGATGTTTAGACTGAGCATGTGCAGATCTTCAAATGTGTTATAGATGTGTTATAGAAATCCCTGAATCTGTCTACAAACTGATCAAAACACTCCCTTGTAAAAATAGCACCAAATCTTGACAAGATTATAATGAGATCTTAACAGGATCGTCACCAGACTTGCTGAATTGATTAGACTTTCCAAACTGGTTAATGGCCCTCAAACAGTGATGTCTGACAAATACAGGCTTCCAGAGGGCAGGCCAATCAGAGGGAAGGGGTTTGTGGAGCACTGAGTCATAAAGAGACAGCAGCTAAAGTGAAGTATTGGCTGAAGTAAGAGTTTTCTGGAACATCAGTCTGAGAAAAAGTCAGGATTTAATTTAAACTGAAAATCATTTCACTAATTTAGACTGGATGGAACAATTACACCTGTGAACTTTTATAGGCCAGATGCAACAAATAAATATTTCAGATGATGTCATCCTTTGAAGACATGTGACTGTATGGAATGCATTGTGATTTGCTGAAATACACGTGGAGGAAGTAGAAAGACTGACTGGCTTTTAACAGCTTAGATGGATGACACCGTCTAAGACTAGGGGTGCACGATAATGGATTTTTTCCTAATATTCAATATGCAGATATTTAACAACTCATTGACCCAATACTGATATTTTTTCTGTGCACATAATCACAGAGATCACCAACTCATCATCAACTTGTATTTGGAGTGGATCATCACTTTGTATGGTTCATTGTCGGTCACGGACACCAAACTTTTTGTGGCTTCGGCGATATTTTTTACTACTTTTTCTCCTGTGTTTGTCTGGAGATCCTACATGTAACCATGGCTGCATTGTTTACATGCGAAACTAGCTGTTAGCAGCCTGTAGCATGTCAATGCTAACTAGTGTAGGGCTTGATGATTTCCCTCGAGCTGAGGAGGAGGCGGTGAGGACGACGTGCTGGTTCTCGGATGTGAGCTGGGAGGTGACGACGTGTACCTGTCCTTCCATCCATCGTTGTTGGGAACGTGGGATCTCGCTCCGGGGGATGGATGAGCTAGCTGTGCTAACCCAGCGGCATCGTGCTGTTCACGGACGTGGCTGAAGGAGCTGACATCGGATACCGCGACACATCAGAGGAGCTTCGCCTGCTGTGAGCAGACAGGATCCAGGAGACAGAGACTGAACAGACTGCTGGGGAGGCTCAGTCCTGGACCCTGTGGAGGTGGAGACTGGCTGGGCTGGAGAGTGGTGGACGAGTGGTGGACGGGATGTCGTCATCCAATTTCTTATGGACCTTTTTGCACTTTCTATACTCTTTCTTACTTTTGTTTTCTTAATTGCTGCGGTGACTCCTGAATTTCCCCTCGGGGATAAATAAAGTATTTTCTATTCTATTCTATTCTATTCTATTCTATTCTATTCTATTCTATTCTATTCTAACTCTCTTCAGTATTGGAAGCAGCATATTGTATGATGGTACATACTCACTACATTTTATGCCATATTCATTTCTTGGGCAAAATAAGAAAAATACATACCTTAAATTGCATATTTATTAATGGCAATTGCCTTCAGACAAAAAAAAATCAAAAGATCAATCCTACTTGAAAGCTGAATGATGCTGTTCCTGAAAAAATCATAACATCACCCACAACCAGGGCAACTTTCATAAGTGACAGTCAGTAAACATAACCTCAGTTCAAAGGGAACATATAAGAAGTGCAACTGTACAGCAGTTAAAGCCAAATTGAATTAAATTGCCTACTTGGTAAATGGTAACTGTGCCTTAATGAGTCAAATACGTGAACCTTACAGACTGCTGCTTAAATTCAAGTTGAACAGAAAACAGGAGACAAATATGGGACTACTCTATCTGAACTGTGCAAACAAAATGGGAAAAGTAAAAAAAAAAACTACAGCTTCAGCCCTTACTGTATCGGTTTAATATGTTGTCAGAATTTGGCATGTTGGTCTATATCTGATACTTTATTTTTAAGCCAATATCGGCCAATACCGATAAACTGCCAATAATATCGTGCATCCCTTTCTGAGACTGAAAGGGATAAACGCGTAAAATCTGCATCCAATCTTAATGAGCTGAATCTACAACGAAGGACCAGATGGACAGAGTAAAGCCCAAACAGCACAATACTCCTCCTTGAGTTCAAACTTTATAAGTAAAACTTACCTACATACCATACCTACATCATATTTGAGCTGAATCTCATGTCTTAAAAAAAAAAGAACAGTCATTAAATCTCTATCTTAACTCAAAAAAGTCAACATGGGCGCTTGTTCAACCAACATAGGGAAAACATGTAGCTTCTACTAGATTATTTCATGTTTAGTGGTTAAACATGATCAAATCATGTTGCTGTAGCATGATGTGTAAAATTGTTAAAACCACAACATCGCTTTACGTTAACTCAACATAATTGATTCAAGTAGGAATCCCTTCTGCAACACCTCATGTTCATCAGAGAGCAGAGCCAGAGGATAACCTGGATAATGTAGGCATCATTTTGAAGGGTACAAGTTCCTGATGAGCTAACAATCCACTTGCTGTCACCAGGTGTTGTCTGGACATAACTTTATAAACTTTTTTTTGTTTGATTGGTACAAACTAATGAAGTAATTTTTGTTGTGACAGCTCATTGAAACCATGAGTGAGGAGCAAAGTCAGCACATATGAGACCCTACTGTACAGTGAGACGGTACTTGACGGGTGTGGACCAGCTGTCTGTGCTCCCCGAGCGCAGACCTACAGTCTGTGCTTGATTGGCGTGGACCTACAGTTTGTGCTCATTGGGTGTGAACTTGCTGTCTGTGCTTGACTGGCACGGACCTGTAGTCTGTGCTCCACGGGCGCTGACTGGCGTTTGTGCTTGTTGGGTGCGGACCAGCTGTTTGTGCTTGTTGGGTGTGAATTGGCTGCTTGTGCTGGACTGCCATGGACCTGTGGTCTGTGCTAAACTAGCATGGACCGGGGGTCTGTGCTCCATATGGCCCAGCCCATGTACCCAATGATTTTTACAGGTTGTTTTATGTTAATAAAACCGACTGTGTTGACACGCTGTGCTTTGTTGGCCAAGTTTAAACTGAAGTGTTTTAAGATTACACAGCCGGTCCATGCAGTGGTGCACAGACAGCCATGTTGCTTTTAATCAAAGCAACGTACAACACAGATCACTGTACAGCAAGGTCTTATATCCACTATGTACCCTCTTCACTTGCAGTTCAAATGTCTTACCTTAGTGGATATGTCAAAACAACCTTTCAAACCAAGTTGGACCCACACATTGCAAATAAGTCATACTAACAGCAAAACTTTAGGTTCGCACAACACGTTTACAGTTAGTTGGTCTGACAAAGTGGGATCTTGCTAAATGAAAGCAATTTGATTAAATTGAAACAACACAGTCAAGATTAATTGACTTAACTTGGTTTGTTTTAATAAAATATAGGTACCATGATAAAATCATGTTCTTTCAATGACTTATTTTTTTGAGTGTTGTTTTCTCCCTCTCAAATAACAAGAAGTCACTGTGGTGTAGTATTTAGGCTTGAAATGTCCATTCCTAGTATTTAGTTCAGCTTATTTAATGGAAAAGAGGACTTTGACTTAAACTTTAAAAAATAAGCAGGCTCAAGATTGAACTCGGCCCTGAATTAAAAAGTTTCATTCAATGTTCATTCATCTCAAAAAGAGACTGTGAGGGCTGTCTACTGTCTCTATAGGGACCATGTATTTGACATATAAATCTATCATTTCAACCTCACCAAAAATCAGTATCTCGTGCCCTTTTCTGTACATGTTAGCTGAGTAATGGGCGGGAACTCCATCATGGTCAGCAGGACTTTTCCAAACCTGCTGTAGGGATTTTCATATTGAGCGTATGAGGTAAAGGCCAATGCTTTGCAGATTGGCCTTTTCAAAGGGGAAATTCAAGGTAGCCACACAGCCCAGACACCAAGCCAGGCAACATAATGAGTCATACAACTCCTCCTCTCGTATTTCCTTTGCTCCAAATTTTTTGATTCATGATTAATTATAACCACAAGCTCAAGTTTTGCTTCAAACTCTCACATCACAGTCGGCAGACAGAGCGTGACTTTAGTGAACCAGATGTTTGACGACCAGAGTGCTTCATTGTTCCTTTACTACAAAGAAACAAAGACTTTTTCTCACAAACAATGAACAGAGCTGTCTGACAGAGAGACAGAGCGGGTTCCTGAAGAGGGCAGAGCGTTTTGGTCTCACTGAGGAAGTGCTTTTTAAACTCTGGGCTGAACAATGGCTTTCCTTCCTGCCTGCCTGTAATGGAACAACTGATAATATCCACAGATCTGCTCAAACGCAGCGTGATAAGTGACGAGCAGGCAGAGGCAAAAATAGATCTGCATCCAGCTGAAAACCATGTCAACATGTCATTATCTTTTCCACAACACACATCTGGATTAACAGGGGGTCTATTTAAGTTTGATGAGACCCGACTGTAGTCATAACGTCAGGTACTTTCATTTCAAGGCTCTGAGGTGTGTACACTTCAAAAAGTCCATTGTACTGAGCAGACATTACGTAGACGACCACGGGCAGTGACAATAGTGACAATGCTCACTTTGAGACAGTCTGTTTCACACCTATGCCTCTATTAAGTTCAAAAACCTGTGAGCTGCAGACCAGACCACACAAGGCTGCTACATCTCCTGCAGTGTTCATGTTCCCCGTTCCCCTCTTCATGGATTTTCTACACTCTAATTTCAGCCTGAAGTCCAAAGACATGGCAGGAAGGATAATCTAAATCGCCTCTAATTAGGTCCCAGCTTCTTTTCCCTTGACGGAAACGTCCGACTTCTAGGCAGCTTTTTCCAGAAGTTATAATTAATCTTGCAAGGTTTAAACCTTTATTGAGTGAGACATTAAAAGAGCTGTGAGTAATTTCTAAGTGATCTTGAAAAAGTCTCCCTTCTAGATATATGCCTCATTGTAATCAACACGTTAAACTGAGATTATCAGCACCAATATTACACATTAAAGGTTATTTCAAAATGCTACTTTTTAGCCTCCAGATCAAGTCAATCAGGACCAGATTGATTTACGACATGTCTAGGTCTCTATGACAACACCATGCTGGCTGACGAAGTTTAGTAGAGAAGAAGAGAGATCTGTGTTTTTCTCTGCTAAAAACGATTTCTGTGATTAATTTTGTAGTGATGGTGGACACTGGAGCCTAACTATCAGACAGAAAAAGGACAGAAGAGGAGAAGAAAGATAAACAGGAGAGAGATAGATCATGAGCTAAAGGCTAATGGTGCGGCCACACCAAACGCGAATTTGCGGCGCGATTACATACAAAGTCTATGCAAAGACGCGTTTAGCCGCCGATTCGCCTCTGGCGGCGCGATTTGCGCGTTTGGCGCGGCGAGTTTGGAGCGTTCACGCGTTTGGGCGGTAGACGTGAATTCGCTCGAGTTCAAAATATTCCCCCACGACGTCATTGTTTTGACAACGTTGGGGGGCAACTGCCGCCTGCTCCGGCTCTAACTCCGCCGGAGGATGGAGAAGAAAACAATCTGTGCGGTGTGTCATCATCCAGAGTTATACGATACGACGTGTGTACTCTACAGAGACCAGAAAAACAGGAGCAGGCTTGGTTGAAAGTCTCTGAGGAGACAGGTTTTGAATATAAGTTCTGAAAACATTCGTTCCCAGCTGGATTTGCCTGCACGGGCTATCACTGAGTCCGACTGTGTTTTCCTCAGCGGAGTTTTGAGCCTGATAGAGAGGAGAAAAGTGCGGGGCAGGGGCAGAGCGAGGGAAAAGATGGAAGTTCTCTGTGCTCCTCTCTTTCCTCCACCCCTTCATTATCCCCAGGGAGACCTCCGGGAACATGGGTCGGGGGTTCGGGTAGTCGGGGGTACGGGGGGTCGGAGGTTAGGGGGATCGGGGATGAGATCGCAGGGAACAGCCAAGCAGGGCTGGTGGATTACCAGGGAGAGGCAGCAGGCATTGATTGTGATCTCCAAAGCTTTCACACACTCTCCTGTCATGCTTTGGAAACCACAGCTCATTGTTTTTCAGATGCTCTTTTGGACTTTCGGTCTTTAAATGAACGAGCTCCCTACTCCGCATGCGCAGTACCGCGTATTCCCGTGTTCGCGCCTCAGGTTGTCAAAAAAGTCAAGCGGCGAGACTCGGGCGTTCACGCGGCGCGTGACAGGCCATTCGCGCGAGTAAATTCGCGTGTTCGCGTTTCGTGTGGCCGCGGCATAACACAGGAGCTAAACTGTTTGTTTTGATGGTGATTCCAACCCACATGCAGCAGTTATTCTGCAGTGGTCTTTTCAAACTTGAGAGTCTTTCAAATAAAATGAAGAGTGAGGTTACGTTAACTCTGTTCGGTAGATGACTGACAGGACATAACCAGGATTTACTAATGTTACACGTCAGTGTAAACTTTTCGTGTTTACTTGTTGACACATTAGTTTACAGATAAGTCAGAGCGTCACGCTGCCGATAGCGCTACATATCAACGGCTTTTACAACAGTTGCTTGTTTACATGTTTCAAACCGTGGTGCTACATAACTGTACTGATAAATCCTTTATCTCGGCGCGTTGTTACCAGTAAAAACTTGTCTCGAACAAAGAAGATTTGTTTCCATCTGATCTCCATTTAATTCTCAAACAAACACACACCTCGCTAAAGGTCATCACGACAGTGTATGTAAGACTCTAGGCAAGCAGATGGCAGGAAGTCCAATTAAAACCTCCCCACAGCATCTTTACCAGCTGACAGTACCAGACCAATGGTGATAATCCGAATGAGTTACCAACCTAAAAAACTGTTTGTTGATTATTCGGCAATAAAAAATGAGAAAGATGTATGGAGCGCACCTGTAACAGGTAAGTGATCAAGCTAACGCTGCTAGCTCAGCTAGCTTAGTGAGCCTGTTACAGAAATGTATTGATTTTATTCTTACAGACTACAAACATGGTGGGAAAATATCATGGAGTTTGAATGTCGGATGGTTCACTACAAACATTTTCATCTCCTCATCACCTCGTGGACCAAAAGAAAAAACAAGGTACAATGGTCAATGGTAACCATCAGTTGTCACATTATGTGAACACTGAGTGAAGTGCATCCTGCCAAGTGCAGTATGCACCACAAATATATGTTGGGTTTTTTCAGTTGTTAAAAAAAACCTGTAGCTACAACCTTGTCACTGCCTGTTTCATTGTAGCATGTTGTCTTATTAAGAAATTACTAAATGATACAACAAAAAAAGGTTCAGCGTGTCATTGCTTTGTTACTGGTTCAAAATGTCACACTGGATTTAAGATAAGCCACATTCACCTAGCCAGTTTTGTTTTAAAGGATACAGGATACAGGATCATTTATATTGAATATTGGCTCAGTTTTTTTTTTTTCAGTGTTTTATTGCAATTTTTTAAGGCGCAATAAAGTATCATTCCACCAAACTATAGCACGGACTGCACTGAAGCTTTGTATCACAGCATTTTAGCTTTCCTGAAACGCATTTAGTTCAAAGAGGAAACTCTGTCAGATGATAAACTGGATGTCACATCGGAAATTTCTATTCTTCACTGAATTTCAACTAATACTGAGGGTACAGTATGTCACTAAGACCCGTTCTGCACTTACAGTCATTGCTAGCTGATAAGTGGAACAATTTAAACCATGATTCATTTTTATTTATTTTATTTTTCCTTTGAAAGATGAAACTTCTCTGTTCTTTAGCCAAAAAGGAAACTCTGATGATTTACATGCCTGAAATGCCACAGCAACATATGAAACCAATTACCATTTGGCTGAGGACTCAGGGTTGTTTTGAACTCTTGGTGTGTGTGACGTCAGGATTTGAAATCTAATTTGTTTCCTTGTGAGAAAGTGTTGAAAGAAAAAGCTTTTCCAGAGATAGTGCAAGGAGGAATGTGTCACTACACACACTTCCTAACACTGTTTTTCTTTCCAAATGAGCACAGTTTCCTCTCCCCCTCTCTCACAGCTCCTATCTGATGGCCCCTCCCCCATCCTGTAACTCCCACTCCACAGACCACCCCCTCCTCCTCCTCCTCCTCCACATGGCTCACGTCTGAGACATGACACCGGCCTCAGATCAGCCTCACATTCAGCTCAGAGTGTTCTGAGCTGAAACATACGATTTTGGGAGTGGAGCAATGATTTCATCCTGTTGTGGTTTGTTTTGGTCTGCAGCGATGAGAGCAGTCAATTACAGGGAGGTCATTAGGAAAGAGCAACCTCTTCCTTTCACTGTTTGTTTATGGCACCACTGAGCTCCAGACCACAACCAGGACCACCTGCTCAGACTAAGATACTCTGGATGTCAAAGTCTGATTCCTTTTTGATGGATACTAAATTGAATTTTAAGGAAAAACTTAAAATTACAAGTTATACAAAGAAATTCAACAGATCTAACACAAAACCAAAGACTCAGATTTCATTAAAAGGCAAAGATCCAGGGAGAATACAGTTTCCTGAATCTGAAATGTAACAGCAGATTATGCTGGAGTCTGTGGCAGTGCATTAACCAAGGCGCTGCTGGCAGCAACCACCAGCTCTTTTACATGCCAACATCCATTGCCATCCAACATACCAAGACAGTGTTGTGAGGTTCCCGGTTTGTTTTACTCTCCACCCAAACACCACACAGATCCACAGATTCAACTTGACACCCATAATAATATACACAACATCGCTACAAAAGGTCTCTGCAACTCTGCACAGCACTTCACCTGTGATCACAGTAACTGTTGCTAAATTTTTCTTTTTCTTTTTTTGCAATTCGCTGCAGTGAAAGTTTGGAATCTCTAAAAACTATGAAAGTTTTAATTTTACCATAATGTTCAAGTAAACACATTATAATGGTCAAATAAACACATTAACTGCGCCAAAGGTCTGCGCTGTCATGAAACCCAGGAAAACAAGAGAGGAGGACCCAGATGCAGTTAAAACAAAACTTTTATTTTAACTAAACTCAAAATTCAAAAACTCAAAAAAACTCTTACAAAAGGAACAAAACCAAAAACACTCAAAAACTCACGAGGAACCAAAGCACGGGAAGAAAATGAGACAGAGACAGCCACAAGCAATGACAACAGCAACAATGAACCAACACAGAACAAAGGAAACACAGGTTGTTTTCCAAACCTCCTACCACGTACTACATGTGAATGTAGTATGTAGGAGGCACTACATACTACCTACTTCTTTTGCATGTAGTATGTGGTATGACTGATCTGTTGGGTCTGTTTTGTAGTACACCTCTCTGGTTTCCAGTCTTGAAAGGTGGAGCTACAGATGATGTTGGGTTTTTTTTGCCTTTAATATAAATAAACAAAACAAGCAATTGGCAGATCTTGGCATTTAGTTACTTTGTTCATCATATCAAACAGAATCATCATTCTTGATTTCTAATCTTACACCAAAAGTTTTATCATTTACTGAAAAAAAAAATCTGAAAGGATTTTTATTTAATAGAGCTGATGTAAAAACCACATCTATAAAATCCACATATGATTTAAAAAGTGACTTTCGCATTACTTCTCTTCTATCTCATGGACGGTCTAACATTAGTGTTGTGTTGTAGTTATAATGCTGATTAATTCCAGTAGATGGCGGTAATTCACCAAAACCTGCCACCTGCATTGACAAACAGCGTTAGCGCCGTGTATTGTGGGAAACAGAGGCTCTTTTCCAAACCACCTACTACCTCTAGCAGTGCCTACTATTTTGCCTGAATTTCAGTATGTAGTAGGTAGTATGCAAAAACTTGCAAAATCTGCATTTTACTAAAAATCCCCGGATGTCCTACTGATCCAGGAAAATTTCCCAGTATGCAACAGACCAGTCTATCTGGCATACTGTTTCCCACAATGCACGGCACTAATGCTGTTTGTGTATGCGGGTGACGGGTTTTGGTGATTTACCGCCATCTACTGGAATTAATCAGCATTATAACTACAATACAACACTAACGTTAGACTGTCTGTGAGATAGAAGTGAAGTGATGTGAAGAAACACCCGCAAATCTTGTCGCTTCCAGTTGTAAAAGAGGTGTTGACTTTAACAAATTCGTTAGCCCATTTAAATCACTAATTCACTTTTTAACCCATACGTGGATTATATAGAAGAATGATGATTCTGTTTGATATGATAAACAAAATAACCAAATGCCAAATGCCCATTGCTTGTTAGGCAAAAACCCAACATCACCTGTAGCTCCACCTTCCGAGACTGGAACCAGAGTAGTATACCAGTGTTTTCCAATCCTGGTCCTGGAGGACCCCTGGCCCTGCGTGTTTTAGATGTTACCCCACTCCAGCACACCTGATTCAAATGAATGGCTCGTTATCAGGCTCGAGCAGAGCTTGATGACGAGCTGATCATTTGAATCAGGTGTGTTGGAGTCGGGAACATAAAAAAACATGCAGGGCAGGGGGTCCCCAGGACCAGGATTGGGTAACACTGTGGTAAGCGGTTTGGAAAACAACCAGTATACCAGGTAGAAAAGTCCATTGCATACTGAAAAAGTTTCCTGGATCAGTAGGGCATCTGGGAATTTTTAGCATACTGCAGATTTTGCAAGTTTTTGCATACTACCTACTACAGACTGAATTTCAGCCAAAATAGTAGGCACTGCTAGTGTAGTAGGCAGTTTGGAAAACAGCCACAGAGACTTTATAAGAGTAATCAACATAGGTGTGAAATAAGACACAGGTGAAACACATGAGGAGCAATCAACAAGGAGGGAAACACAAGGAGAACCAAACCAAAAACAGGGAACCTCAAGACAGAGACTAAAAACATTAAATACACTGAAACACAAGAACTAATCACAAAAAGACATACACATGACAAGAACCAAATCAAAACCACAAGGAACACAAACTAAGGACCAAAACAAGAGACACAGAACACTCAACAAGAATAACCAGGATTAACCCAAGAAACACAAGACAAGAATCACTAATATAAACCAAGAGCCTTGAATCCAAAACCCAGAATAATACAAAACCCAACTGAAAACCCAAACCATGACAAGTGTAGCCCTCTCCCATGCAAAAATACGCACATGGCCTGATGTGTACATCTTCCTTAAGCCCTGTGAGAAGTACAGTATGTGTTGGCAATACAAAGTAAGGTCAACAATTAAGTAAAAACTAGACCTAAGACATGAACACGCAGATATACAGATGCTGTTGGCCAGTCGCTGGTTCAACTCCAAGCCTTAACCTCTTCCTGCTCTCAACTCATTCCATTTACTTTTTTTCCAGCTCTCCTGTCAAATAAAGGCCCAAATACTCAAAATTATGAGTTGACAAAAAAACTGACGGAAAGCAAACAAAATGTGGCTACCCGTTACAATTGTTCATCAAAAATTACTTGTGAGAAATAGTGAGAGGAAGTAGTTTCTCAGTTTAGAACTTCAGCCCGGCCTACATTAGTTTTTGGAGGAATTACAATGAATGAAGAATTAAAAGGGATCTTATAATATGAGCACTTATTTTCCACAATGTAAAACTACATGTACCGCATCTCTAAACACGCTGTCATGATGAGTTTAACATATCTTGAAGTTGACAACATTCAAAGTTGTGTATTCAAAGGTGGAATCACTGTTTTGTTTCTCACCACCTAAACTAGAGATAAAACTTTCACCTCTCCGTCTCTCACTCAGGGTATGTGACTGAGACCATGAGCTGATCTTAAAGAAGTTAACGGCCCGAGTGTTAAATCACCCAACCCCCTCAACACTCAACACCCACCACCAAACCAACCCCCCTCCGTCAGACGATTCACAGACAGACGTCAACAACAGGCGGAGGTCACCTCACGCACCCAGAACAGTGAGCCAAATGAGGCCGCTGCATCTAAAGAGGCTGTTCTCACTCAGGCGGGAAGCTTCAGCTCATTCTGACAGAAACTCACAGCAGTGAGTACTCTGAAGATTTAGAATGGAGAAGTTGAAGTATAGATATAGAAAGATGTTTGTCCTGTTAACTTTTAAGTTATGGCTAATAATCCCCTCATGGATGTTGCATCTTCATCCTAACTTCATTGGTTGCTAGTGACACTTTGCCATTCACTCTGCAGAAAACAATAAAACACATTAACAACAACACATCTAGACATGGTCTAAAGTCATGTTAAACTATCTAAAACTTAGTCAGTTGTGGAGCATTTTAGCGTATATGCTCAACAGTTTGTACTGCAAATTTACAGTGTGAATGTCTCAGTTTCTAGGGTAAAGACTGAAAATCATACGACAGTTTCCTGTCTCAACATACCGTCAGCAGTACTTCACAGCACCATGAGGGACTGAATCATAGAGCCACAAGTGTACAAAAAGTTATATTCAAAGGAAACAATGATGCAAATTAACAGTAACTAATTTATATAAGAATCATATATATATATATATATATATATATATATATATATATATATATATATATATATATATATATATATATATATATATAACAGAATGGAATTGTTCTTACACATAAATATTTCTAAATACTGTCGCAAGAACGTATCTCACGCCAGTGTTTCCCATTAATTCAGGGATGTCAAACTCGTGCCATGGAGGGCCAAGAGGCTGCAGGTTTTCTTTCCAACCACAAACTCCACCAGCTGATTTCACTGATTAGTCCCTGCTTTCTGCTTGAAGGTGAGGTAATTAGTGGAATCAGCTGGTGTAGTGTTTGGTTGGAAGGAAAACCTGCAGCCTCTTGGCCCTCCATGGCACGAGTTTGACATCCCTGCATTAATTAATGAGACTGTGGCGGCCCGCCACAGTCTCATTTGGCCTCGCCACAGTCTCATATGGAGAAAAAAATACGATCCGTCACTCGGTCAGATCATTGCACAGCTGTAATTTCCTACCGCACGTAAACAAGCAAGAACAAGAGTGCGCGCACTGGTCACACTCATACACGTCGCTCTTTACTTGATACGTTTGACGCAAACCAGATTCCAGAGACACTGGAGCGGGACGTCTGACTCTGAGGTACATGCAACGTCTTTTTTGGGCATTTGCGCTCATGCTAACTGCAGCCGTGGCCACAGTAGCTCACTGCGCTGTCTGCCTCCCTTCACTGGAAGCGGAGCGGCTGCACCGCGCACGTCTCGGTTCCAGAGTTTCAGTGACGAGAGCGGCCACACTGTTTCATTATTACCGCAAATTCAGAGTCAGTGCAGGCACACAGTACAATCACCTGTACAATACCAACGAGCTGACGGCTCATTATTTCATATTCTCCTCTCCTGGGGCCTCATTTTTTACAGTGTGTAATAGTCCTCTTAAGTTTCAGATACGACGAAAAGGCAAAACGTGCATACAACCAAAATATATACACTCTTTCAGATCTATCAAACTCTGCGTACACACGGCTGCACGCTATTCTCAGTGATAAACCACACAGCGCCGAGAACAGCGTAAATGTAGTGACGTGAACACACCTCGTTTCCCGCCCTCAGCACGTCCGAACATAACCATATATGGTCAATGCAAATCAGTACGTGCATATTAAGTATCCATGTGCGCTCTGGGATTTTATAGTGACATCAGCGTAAGATGGTGAACACAACATACGGAGAGAGCATGGAAGAAGCTGAATTTCTCTCAAAGCCAGATACACAGCAATATCAGGAAATATCAGTCAGAAAATGATCTTGCATTGATTTAGGCTACATTTTGTGATGAAGTGGGCTGCAGCAAATTTAGGAATCTTTATTTATTTAGACAATTTTCAGCAGTCACTGTAGAAAAAAAAACAGAATGAAAACACAACACTCCTAAATCCAGACAAGGGAGCAGAGAGAAGAAGAATCGTAATCTGACCCTTTATCGCAAAAAAATATTTTTTTAAGATGTTAAAACAATATAAAGGGTTTCCACTTTGCTTCCCTTTCACCTACTCACATCCTCTTGGTCTCTTTTTTCTCATCGGCTTCAAACACACACCTCGTTAACTCAGGTGAGAGAATAACGGTAGGCTACAGTCTCAGTAGCCTGATAATGGATCACAGATCATGGAAATAGCGTAAATAACCTGTTGTTGAAATGCTGTTCACTAAATTTTTCAAAATATTGTGAGTAAGTGAGTTTTTGGTTTTGTTTCTGAATCAAATATAAAATATTTCTGATGCCTTTGTAAGTTCTTATTTATCAGCGTACGTTCATGTCCATGGTCCCAAACTGCACTTACTGTAAGGGCGATACATCGCGCTTAAAAACGTACACACACATTAAAACCACCAAGGGTCAGCCACCACAGTCTCCTAAAATCCTGTGGGAAACACTGCACGCATATCTCAGGAAACACACACAATCTTTGATGATCATTCAGGTCTGAGCGCTACCTCCTCGAGACAAAAAGACAAGGCAACCACATAGTATGATAAGAAAAACTGTCCACATCCAAGACCAGAAATCCCACTCCCACAAAGTACCAACCAAACATGAAGCTTCTGCTAAGCTAGCTGCTGAAGAGCCCAAGAGCCAACACAAGAATTACTCTATCAAACAAATCATAAACAAACTGTAGTTATTCCTGCAGACCTAAAATGTCAGTCATATTTTGGGTTTAACCTTTAGCACCATTTCACCCTCTGCTGCATAATGGTCACTGCAGTGCACAGCTGTTTAACAGTCGGTTTCTCCTAAATGCAGTGGTTTCTATGGCATCAGAGGGTTAAAAGTTTATCAACTATAAAAAACAGGAAGGTAAAATGTTTAAAAATATGTTCTGCAAAGCATAAAAACAAATGAGAATTAGTGGAATTAAAAGAACCAACACTTAATCTAATCTTTACACTAAAGTCATACTGTTGAATCAATGGGACATTTGCTTCTGTGCGGAGAGTAGGCGTGGTAACATTAACCAATCACAGCGCACCCAGAGCTTAAGTGTCTTTGGGTGTTGATGATCAGTCAGTCAATCAGTCAATCTTTATTTCTATAGCACCAAATCATAACAAATGTTAGCTCAAGACACTTTACAAAAACATTAACAGGTCTAGACCCATAAATGTTAATAAAATTTGATTAGCAGAAACCCAACATCAAGACAAGACATGATTACGAGTGGAAGAAGCTAATCAGAGCAGCTACAATAGTGGACGTAGCACGAAGGAGGAAAAACACAACCACAGTGAAACAAAATGCTAAACAGATCAAACTTTTTCCTAAATGAGGATAAAGCTTGGTCCCAATTTCAACAAAGACAAAGAGCAACATGAGTTAGCTTTCTGCTAACCAGGTATGTATCAAATACCCGTGATTAGCTTGTGCTAACATGCCAAGTCAGGTGCACGGCTCTCCAGTATCTCCCATGTACAAAACACAATGCTGCAGGTGGTTGCTGGTCTAGTGAGTGTTTTCAGGTCCGAAGCAGTGGATGTGCACCACAGCTGGCACTGGGCAAAAAGAGGAGGAGCTCAGGTTGAATGTTGTGTTTACTAACGAGTTACAAATAGTCCTGCAGACCCTACCTTTAAGCTGTGTTGGATAAGAAGCTAGTAAATCAACAGCTAAAAAATTAGCACCTCAAGATGCTCTTGCACTGTCCCAGAGTAAGTGCACTTGCGTAATCAGAGTGTGCTCCGAGGTGTTTCCAAAGTCACTGTCAGGCCTAAAATTCAGGTTATCTCAGTGTAACTTTTCACTCAGGCAGATATTCAGGTTGAATTATCTTATGTTGTTTCCATTCACAAAGAATTTACAAGTTATTCAATCAGATTGATAAGAACAATATAGCCTCCTTGTTGCTTCATGTTGTGACAGATCAGGGTCCTGACTCAGAGGGCCCTGGACATAGAGAGACCCCAGGGTCAGTTTGTAAGCAGGAGGAAAAGAGAAGTAAAAAAAGGATTAATTTAAAAGAAATGTAAGTTTTATTTAATTCGTGCTAGCAGACACACAGACATAAGCTTACTCTTACAACCTGCCTTCATGTTCAAACTCTCCATATGTGTGAGGTGAAGTGTGTGAGGATAAATGAGAGGCATGGCTGACAGACGGAGTTAACACACTTGATAAAACACTTGATTATCCCATAATGACTTGAGAGAATGAGAATGAGAAACGCTCTCTCTGCTGGAGTCAATCAGCTGAGTGGGGATACCACTCATGTTCGTTTGCAGTGTTAACTCACTGCTCCGCTCCGTGCTGCAGTGTCCAGACCACCAGCAGTCAGACGTCAACAGTCAATACAGGAAAAAAAAAACGCCTTCTCAGCCCAGAGCCACACCTTACACTGCGCTGAGGCCAGAGAGGACATGACAACACCCCCAGAAACTGATGGAATAAGGAGCTCACCCTGGGTTAAAGAGCTGAGGTCCACAGCAGAGTGAATGCTTAGTCATTAGACACTCTGGTTAGGTGTTTAAAACAAGGATGCTGCACTCAGGCATGACTCAGCAGATCCACTGAGGACCGCCACACTCACACACTACCTGTAAGCTAGGGATAGACATTTCAGGAGAAACACAGTTCAATAATCACTTCCAAATATTCCCAATTATTTCAATAGATCTCTTGCAGAGCGAGGTTTAACCCCTTCAGGACAAATCCATCCACTGCACAGAGACTTTAATCCACGTTCTGTTGCAAGTGAACATAGTTTCTGCACCACAGGGAATAGCTCTGAACTTGTAGACATGATTTGTTCACCCCTGTACAAATGAGAATGTAGAATCAGCTGTAAGATCACATAACCGCACGCTGTAAGTTGAGATCAGTGAAGTCAACTAAAAAATCTAGTACAGTAAGTAATACAACATGAGAAAAAAACTGAATGATGAGTCCAAAAAAAACCTTTAAGATGCAATGAGAAGGATCTGTTTTAACTGCCATGCCACCTTCTGGTACAGAGCCTCATACACACTGTGGTAACAATCTTGTTGAGGTGTGTGTTTGTTTTAGAATTAAAAAGAAATCGGATGGAAACAAATTTTCTTTGTTCAAGACAACTTTTTACTGGATACAACACACCGAGATAACATATTTATCAGTACAGTTATGTAGCGCTACAGTTTGAAATGTGACATCAAGCAAATGTAGTAGCCGGCTATATGTAGTGCTATCGGCAGCCCGGTGCTCCGACGTATCTTTGGGCTAACATGACAACAAGTTAACACTGTCAGTCTGTAAGTAGTTCAGTAGCTGTCTTTATTTAGTGCAGCTGGCAGCCTGGTGCTCTGAGACATGTCTGTAATGTGTAAGGTTAGTAAATCCTGGTTATGTCCTGCCAGTCATCTACCAATTAGAGCTAACATAACCTCACTCTTCATTTTATTGATAGATTCTCAAGTTTGAACAGACCACTGCAGAATAACTGCTGACTGTGGGTTGGAATCAACATTAGCACAAACAGTTTAGCCCTGTGTTATACAGTGATACAGTCTGGGCAAAAGGCTAATTAGCCTTTAGCCAGGGCCGTATCACTCTCCTGTTTAGCTGCTCTTCTGCCCTTTTTCTGTCTGACAGTTAGGCTCCAGTGTCCACCATCACTACAAAATTAATCACAGACATCGTTTTAAGCAGAGAAAACACAGATCTCTCGTCTCACTATTAAACTTTATCCGCAGGCGTGGTGTTGTCATTGAGACCTAGATGTGCTGTAAAACAATCCGGTCCTTTTCGATCTGATTGGGAAGCTAAGAAGTAGCAATTAGAAACAGCCTGTAACCTATAATATTGGTGCTGATAATCTCATTTTAAAGTGTGGATTATCATCAGGCATATAACTAGAAGGGAGATTTTTTAAGATCACTTACAAACTCCCCAAAGCTTCTTTAAGAAGAATGAATTCATACCACAGTAGATATAGCATAAAATCTTAAAATCCTAACTCACATTAGTTCAGTCGACTCTAAAATTCCATCTCTAGCTTATCCCAACTGTCTGTGGGCTCAATGTGGTGTACATCCTGTATAGGTCTGCAGCCAATCACAGGGCTAACATTCAGAGACAGGCAACCATTTAGTCACACACTTAAAGGCAATTTAGAGTAACTAATCAACCTGATGAGCATGTTATTGGACTGTGGGAGGAAGCTGGAGTACCCTGAGGGAGAGCATGCAGACTCAAAACACACAAAAAGCATCTGTCCTGTCGGCTGGGGCTAATTACTGCACCCATCATCAGAATATATAATGAATTAGAATATTCTATTCTGTTCTAAATGTCATCAAAACTTTGCTGCTCAATCTACTTTGCACTTACAGTTATTTCACTGTGTTAAACACAAAACTAAAATTCAAAAGGGTAACTCATGAAGTAAGACTTTTTTTTGTAAATTAAGAAAGTACAGCCATTATGCACTCCAAAAAGTTGGGTATACCCTTCAGTAAATTCTATGACAAATGTGTCTCCCCCCTTGCTGGCTAGTATCACTGTGACAAAGTTTAAACAAACTTTAGACCCTACAACTTTATTGTTGAAAAGTGGCGTCACTTGTGACTTTGTGCTATTCCAACACAGCAGGTCCTGACAGATAAAGATAGTTTATGTGCAGAGTAAAATTCTCACTGAGGTTAAGTCCTGAAGGATTTATGTTGGAAACAAAAAAGCAGGATAAAAATGTATGCTTTATCAAGTCTGTGAATCTTTAAAATTTGGAAATGGAAATGGTTCTTTGTGCCCAAGCCTAGTCATCAGTTGGATCAACCTTTCATTTCCAACACCACAGCAAAGAGGATTATGCATGCTGAAAGACTGATCCTTTCAAGTGATGCTTGTAGCCTAAAATTAATCACAAGCCTTTAACAGAGCCGTAATAATACTGTCTCCAGCGCAGTACATTTCTTATCACCCACAGATTTCACCTGGGGACAGTGAGGTAAGACAGTGAAGCCCACTGACTTGGGGTCAGAGGGTTTAACCAGCAGCATATCAGCCTACCATTAATCAACAAAGGGCCTCTTCCTGTGTGAATGCTGCTGTGAGGGTGCAACTCAAACACATAATAAGGAGCTTATTGCCCAGAGATGTAGGGATAGGTACCTTTCACATTTGAAATGATTTTTTCAATGGTACCAATTTTCAATAATTTTGTGTTTATGTGGTAATAAATATCAACTTGTTTCATTATAAAACCTCAAAGTTTTTTAATGTGATATATTTTTTCTTCAACGTATAAACTTCAAATGCTGTGTTCATGACCAGCATGGAAAATCCCCTACTCTTCCGCTCCATCGCAGTCACAAGGATGGGTATAGGTACCTAAATATGGTACCTTTAAGTCTACTTGAAGAGTTATTTGTTAACTTTGTACCCTTTCCTCCAGAGATGTTTGGCACAGGGACACTAAGAAAGTCAGAAATGCTGAAAAGCAAATTCAATAACCAACGTTAAACTGTGATGATAGCAACATCCTGTCCCAAGTCAACACTGATTAGTTTCACTGCTGATGCTGCATTCATGTTGCACGGGAGAAAAATCACAATCTGTCAAGCAAACTACCACAGTTTGAACTCGAATGGTATAGCAGCCTATATTGTATTTTACTGCAGAGGCTGGGCTAATCTTTCTCCTGTGCTTTAATTTGTTTTTAAAAAGGTTAACTCAAGCAGATTCACATTTGACACCTGTGAAGTGTGATAATCTCTAAATTTACATCATAAAGCCCTGCGCTCACACTCGGCTGATAATTAAATCAAGGTAATGGTATGTCCTCACAGCTGAACTGCTATCTGACCTGGAAGGTTATTTGAAGAATAGCTTCAAATAGCACAACAGCAGAAGAAACTCCATTATCTGCTGGAGTTCAAGTCTCTCACACTGTGATATTCAGCCCCCATCCCTGTGGGACATCATCAGGGTGTAGCCTGTGAAGCACTCTCCCTCTCTGTGTGTTACATAACACTCCAGGAAAAGCTCACTACACAGGGAGGAACTTACCAACACTTTCACTTCAGAAATCCAAGCTGATTTTTAGCAGTTAGATGCATGAGAATAAAAAGAATTTCCTGAAATGATCTGCATGTTTCAGCACATTACAGCAGCAGTACATCTTAGCCTGCACAGAGCTCACTATCGCCCTCCACAGCAGTTAATGTTCAGGATCATGATGGGCAAATCTTAATCCTGAAACTTAGTGAAAATAACTCCTACCTGATGTAGGAATATATGCCGAATTTTACCGTGTGGTTAGATATAAAGGACGGTATTAGTGTTAAGAGATTTCTTGAGATGCGTGCCTTCAAAGAGACGTGCAGAAGCAAAGTGGAAGAAATCCCAATGAGGTTCGTCTGACAGACATTTTGGTACGTTGTGTACCTGTGTCAGAGGAAAGTGGTTATCAATGCCAACTTCTCTCCCTGATAAAAGCAGAGTCGACTGGTGCACACCTTCAATGTGAGTCTGAAACCCCTCATCAGCGCACTGCTCCAGCCGCATCACGGTTTGGGCGGGTGATGGTGAGCGCTGCGTTACCTGAGGCCATGGTGCAGCAGACTTTTTTTGCTGCATTGAGTCACAACTCCGGTGGGACGTGCCATGTGACCAAACTCTGCACCGTTATGGAGGATCAAACCTGGTCACTGTCTGTCCCTCAACTAAAGCCGGGTGCACTCGGACTCTCTGAGGTCCTCGTTAGGGTCGTAAAAGACAAAGCAGAGTGATAAACTTTAAAGAATCGCCATGTTCGCCTGTGGAGGGCTCCTCTAGGCGAGGTCCTGCACACTGCGGTTGCCCTTGCAAAGCAAAGCCGGGCCGTGCAGCATTCTCTCAGGGTATGAACTGCTGAAATGCAGACTTTATCAGGACTAAAAACACAGTAAAGCATCAGTATTGGTTGTTTGTAGCCTCTCCTTGTGCTGCAGAGATCTCACCCGAGTGCACGTGAACGTCCCATAAACCTTGCGTTAGCGCGCGTGCATTAAGCTAATTGCTGTCAGAAGAAATGGAGATAATTTTACCTGATATGATCTTCTCTGTCGCCGTTTCTTTTTCAGTCATCATCTCCCGCAGTTTCACCTCCTCCCGAGCCTTCTCTCCGATACAGCTACACCAAGCAATTTTCCTGGTTTACTGAGGATACCGGGCCAAAGGAGAAAAAACATACAAAAACAGCCTCCACGCTGCTTTCTCAGTCCCTAAACTTCACTTCTTTCTACCGACCGACCGACCGACGGACCGACCTACCTACCTACCGCTTTCCGTTCAGTACACAAGCTGTGGGAAAATAAGGCTCATGGAGAGCACTCGGGGTCCGGAGGATTTTGAAGTAGGCAAATGGGGGGACGTGAGCCTCAGCAGAGAGGATGTTGGACCCCAGACTGCCGCTGCTGCTGCTGCTGCTGCTCTGTCCGCCCCTCCCAATCACATTTACGGCTGTCCTGGCCAGGAATGCTGCTGCCCAGCACGCTGCGGCTCTGACAGGACAGACGGCGGGGATTCTGGGCTCTCAGACAGCCAGACACCTGAGGAAGACGAGCATTTATCCAACCTGAATCTATTCCACAAACACATATCTGCCTTAAAACTGAAGGACATGTCATTAAAAATGACTGTAGGGTGAATTTTAAAGCCACTAAGAACCAGTGTAAGAGCATGTTGGAAACAGTGCATTCTTCCTACCATAGAGAACTAACAAATTCAGACACAAATCTTGTAAGGAAAAAAAAAGAAAAGAAATTGAAGGAGAAAAGTGTAATCATAGTTGTAGCATGATTATGAATTGTGTTACAGTGGGTCCTTCCCTAACTTTCCCACCCCTGACCCCCTGCTGTGGGACTACACCAACAAGCTTATCCAGAAACAGACCCAAATAAATGCCAACTAAGGCTTACGATGGACTGGACACATTTTGATCTTGTGGCTGTTAAATGGTCTGGAAATGCCCCATGTCTGAGTGTTTTGGTCTTGAAGTAGTGGGGGAGACCGGGGATAGCTGTAACATTTTTGACATTTCTGTCTCTAACTTTGCACTCTTTTAACTCAGTGTCTTTAAACTGCTGTAAAAATTAGCTTCAAGTGTCTGCTAATAAATGGCGTAAAAGATAGAAGTGCAACACCATAGACTTTATAAAAAAAAAAATGGGCATCATCTTACTTGTCTCCACAGAAACTGCTCCCCCTGGTGGCTGGCTGCAGTATAGGTCAAAAAATCTGTCACCCCAGCCATTCCAGATTAACATTGCAGAGCAGATGGACCTGCCTGATTCAGTTTCTGAAATCCTGCAGATCCATCTTGCTAGGCTCCATTGACCAATTAATTCACTTGGCTAAATTCTCAACGGCCAAATCGGGGAAGAGAGGCTAGAGCTGCGGAATCCCAGCCGTTCGGAAAACGTTTTCTCATTAAGTGCTTTGCCTGCTTCAAATACTTTTTTCATACTTGTCAGCGTTCCTTTGATTCTAAAGTTAACTTTTCAAAAACGGCAGCAGTCATCTAACACCATTATTACAGCTGTTTCTCGTGTCCAATCACCAGCTGCTGATTTTTTTGAAGGTCCCGCCTCTGAAAACAAATCAGAAGAGCTGCTACCCAGATGCACTAGTGAAATATTTCTGTGGTCGATAAATGAAACTGTTTGTTTGGCGTGTCAGGTTAATTTCAGATGGGCTGTGGTCAAACTTAAAATAAAATACACCTCGAAGAAATGTTTCTTACATCTGATTGTTGTAGTGATTTGAGGATATCACTTGGCTGCAATATATTCAAGTCCTCTTTTTTTCTGAAAAGTTTCATTTTCATTAGTTGTAAGAGGTTAAAAATTAGATTTTACATCATGTTTAACAATAATTGACAGCTTCTGTTCTTGTGCATTTTTTCAGGGATTGTAAATATGTCGTAAGGGAAAGCCAAGAAACCTGTCTCCACTCACATTCTCTCTCTGAGTTCCTCATAGCCTCTACTGCACAGACTCTGGCTGCACAATGGCCACACCTCTGATGGGGATATTTTGGCTTCAAAATTGTAGAAATGTAACATGATGAAATAAGAACCATGAAAATGACTTTAGATATTAAGACCTTAAAGGTCCCATATTATGCTCCCTTTCTGCAGTTAAATATGATCATTGATGTCTTCATGAAATGGTAGTAACATGTTTTGGTCCAAAAAGCCAATAAATCAAGCACAGCAGCATTGTTTCCAGGCTCTCATAGCCCCTCTGTTCAGAACGCTCTGATTTAGTGGGCATGACCTTCATATGTAAATGAGACATCGCTGATACCGCTCCCTTCTTCTACGTCACTGAGAGCGTTGCCACGAGCTCCGAGTGCACAATGTTTAGAAAACAGCAAAGCTCGTTCACTGTAACATTACAGGCTAAAACAACAGGCTAAGCGCAGCTAAAGTTAGCATCCTGAAGCTAACACAGAGACAGGGGGGACACTGAGGAAAAGCTCTTACATCTGCTCCACAACACACAGCATTTAATATACTCATATTTCCAGGGTCCCAGGTTTGTTGGTGGATGGTTGGTAATGTGCCTGGATTCAGGACCAGTCTATTCGCTAGCCCTCTGTTGTACTGTCCAAAGTTGGAAAAGCAGTCAGTCGTGAAGTGACTAGCACACACATGCACAGTTTTACTGAGACTTGGGAAGCTTGTGCATGGAACTATGTGGTTGTTTACAGCCAAAAACAGCCACACTCACTGCTGGAGAGATTTCTCCCCAGATGCGGGGAGAGGAGTGGGCGGGGAGGGGGTTCGGGGGTATTTGCTCCAGTGGACCAGTCAGGTCAGACTTGCTCCTGAATATTCAAAAAAGGGAATCGCTGACGTCGGCAAACCCTGGAAATTCCAAACAGCTCATTTTAGGTCAGGGTTTTACATTCACAAGCACTACTAAGTACAGGTTTTGTCGTTAAATATCACATTTTGTGGACTGGGAAGAAAGCCAAAGACCCACAAATTTAACTAAAAGACTTAATAAAGTGATTTTTGCATAATATTGGACCGTTAAACAAAATTGCTGTGATCTGCAGAGAAAAGGACTTGACCCTATAACGCCAATTGTATCATATTTGTTATACAAGTTACAAAGACCTCTATCTCATCAACATAATAAATAATTTCCTTTAAAACATGTTTAAAAGTTTAAAAAAAAAAAAGAGGTATTCTTCTTCCTTGATTATCATTCAACGTCAGGAAGCTAAAATTGCATTTTGGCCCTTTTCAAAGTGGCTGCTCTCATGAAATCATCCAATGACTAAGAATAATGTCTAAATTATTACTCATTCTTTATAATAAGTATTTTCTGTATTCAAAGAATGCCTATTTACTAAAAGATCTTACCAAAAAGGTTGTCAAAACAGCCCAATTTGTCAAATGCAGCATAAAAACACTTCCTGGAGTTTGACGGAGGGAAACATTTTCCTGTTCATACCACACACTGAGCATCAGTACTGCTTGGTGGTTTGATGCGGACATGTCAGCTGTCAACTGCACCAGCTGCTCTCCTGAAGCATAGCATTTAGCACTAGCCTATTTTGGTGTAATCTCAATTTTAATCATGGATTACCATCAGGCATATATGAAGAAGAAAGACCTTTTCAAGCTCACCCAGAAAGTCCTCACAGGAACTTTAAATAAGAAAAAAAAGTATTTATTAAAAACTATTCCATCACACTAAAATAATCCTTTATGCATCCTATGGTGAGGAAATTTACAGTGGCAAATAGGAAAGTGTACTGTGAAAACATTATGAAACAGGACATATAACATAAATAAAATAACAAGTATAACCTAAAGAAAGTGTACAGGACTATTTAACCCCAAGATACATATTAAAGAGCCAATACACAAGTCTGAAATGTGCACAGACTGAGAACATAGAGGTAAAAAGTCTTCTGAAAGGGATGGCACATAATGGCCCTCAGAGACGACAGCTTGTCCAGTCAGCCTCCACCTCCACAGGGTCAAGGACTGATCTGGTCAGTGCTTCTAGTTCAGACTCTTTACTGAACTGTCACACTTTACACTGCCAAGAATCTGGAGAGAAGCAGCAGCATTCCATACACTGAACTCAATCTTGGCTTTGCTCTATGGAACACCCAAAATATTCATAATTAAGAAAATAAAAACAACATTTTGAAAGAAATATTGTGTTGTCCGTAACGTCAGGCTCCGCAGCAAACACAAGCTTGAAGATAAATGGGAGCAAGACGTCTACATTGTCCTGAAGCGCACTGGGGACTTGCCTGTGCACACTGTGCGCCCCAAAGCAAAGGATGGCCCAGTCTGCACATTACACAGGGACCTCCTTCTCCCATGTCCACTTCCGGCAGACAGAGATGATCCTGACCTTTCACCTGACACTCCCCCACGTTGTCCCCAAACCCGAAGTCAGAAACCAGCTGTTGCTGATGTCACGGAAGATCATGATGAAGTTGAGGAGTTGGAGTTGCAACAGTTTCAGATATCACCAACCTCTTTCACTTTCAGGAGTCCAGTGGTAGTGCTGCCTCAAGCTGATTCCACACCTCCGCCTTCAGCTGACAGTTGTGTGTTCCCTGTTGACGCTGCACCTCCATCTTTGCAGATCAACTTACCTGAGGATGGGGATTCCTCTGCTGGGTCTGGAGTTTCTGAACCTGTTAGAAAAGAACCTGAACCTGGTGATGAGTACTTACCTGAAGGGGGACAACCTACCTGTGTTCCAGAAACCCTTCTTGAAGAATCAGTCAGTACTCGAGCCTGGGTCATCCACTCATTTCAGTTGTGCAAACTCTTTTCTGTGGGTTAGTTGATGCTTACAGTGATGCATTTAGTACCTCTGCAGCAACTGATCTTTTGCATCCTCGCGTTGCTGATGTTTAGCATGCACCAGAAGTTGCATGATTTAAGGGGGGGAGGGTAACCCAGGTGGGAAAAACCCCTCTGTCTTCACTCCTCTCCTATTGCGTGATGACGTAGAACTTAACGTGCTACGTCAGCAGGTCAGATGACCGAGCGCAGCCAGTCGGAATGGGATATGAAGCGCATACCGGAACATACAGGGAGGGGAAGTTTGTGAACCATGCTGACTGAATCTGAGGCTGCAGGTATATCTTACCTTAAAATTTGTTTGTTTATTGTCTCAACCGTTAAAACCTTCTGAACTAACAGAGTTTACATTACACTATAGGAAGCTGACTACGAGCCCAACATTTGACCTTTTCTTTCTCAAGTTAATCCACTGAACGGTGAGTCGCGCTAACTAGTAGCTTAGCTCCTCATTTAATGTAGCTGGCATAGTAGCATCACCGTTTCTGTTGTTATATGTGGAACGGTTGGCCTGGGATTTGATGCCTGTTTCTCTAAATATGCTGAACTGATTTAATGCTCTGTATGTCGAGTCCTTGATACATTGTTTCTTGTCTGTTAGTACGGTGTAAAGGTGGGTTGATGCTGTTTGAAAGTAACATTTGAAGCTCTTGGTTGTGTCTAATCCTATACATCTTTATGCACTAAAATGCTACTAGGAACAACTTCATTTGAGTTAGGATACATCTGGTTGTCATGTACTGAGGTGTTTTGTAAAAATAAGTCACTGTGTTTAATGATGCAACCTGCATTGGTAATGGTGCAGAAACTGTGTGTGCACACAAAGATTTTCCACTGGTCCTGTCCTTGTTTTGATCCAGGCCAGGATGATGGCGAGCTAAAAGAACCTTGAATCCATAAATCCAGTTACAAACTGCTATTCATCTCAACATCAGCTGCTTTATCCTTCTGCTGTGGACGGATCCTCATCTCATCTCATCTCTGTGGACCAATCCTCCTGCTCTGGTCGGGCTGGTGGGAGGCTTCTTCGAGCCACCCTTTTCTTTTCCTGACAAATTCAAGACCTTTCCCTTAACTAGCACTTTGAGCAGCCACATTTGCACTCTGCGCTTTTTGCCCCATTCACTCGTTTTCATTCCCCTCTACCCATGGACCCTATTGCTGCCCTGTGCTGAGTTAAAGAGAAGATACACATTGAACTGAACTGTTAACTGAGCTACAAACTGAACTGCAAACTGAGCTACAAGCTGAGCTACAAGCTCAACTATAGACTGAGCTATAAACTGAACTATAAACTGAACTACAAACTGAACTACGAGCTGAACTACAAACTGAACTACAAACTGAGCTACAAGCTAAACTATAAACTGAACTATAAACTGAACTACAAACTGAGCTATAAACTAAATTATAAAATGAGCAAAAAACTGAACTATAAACTGAGCTACAAACTGAACTATAAACTGAACTATAAACTGAGCTATAAACTGAACTTTAAACTGAAGTTCAAACTGAGCTACAAGCTGAACTATAAACTGAGCTATAAACTGAACTATAAACTAAACTATAAACTGAACTATGAACTGAACTATAAACTGAACTATGAACTGAACTATAAACTGAACTTTAAACTTAGCTATAAACTGAGCTTTAAACTGAACTATAAACTGAACTATAAACTAAACTATAAACTGAACTATGAACTGAACTATAAACTTAGCTATAAGCTGAGCTTTAAACTGAACTATAAACTGAACTATAAACTTGGCTATAAACTGAGCTTTAAACTGAACTATTACACATGGATTCCTGGAGAAACTTGAATGAACCAAAGAACTGAATTATTGAATTGTGTTATTTTTTGTGAATGACTGGTCATTTTGTCTGTAATTGTTTGTCCATGATTGTTGTAAATATTGTAAATGATACATTATCTTTCTTCATTGCAACCTCACGACACCGACTCTCTCTCTCTCCACTCCCAGAGTCTAACTTATAACTTCTGATTTAGCCCTGATCCTTTTTAGTACCCACACTGTGCTAAAAGTTAGGAGATACATATGCTACAAGTGGCGTGGCCTATGACTCCCTGCTGCACCAAGGAGCTACAATGGCGATATCACACCACAGAAAGCAGCTGGGACTTGGAGCTGGAGTCATGAACCATCTCAGCCAGCGAATCACTGAGACCAACCACAAGTTGTATTTTGACTATTATTTCACAACATACAATATTCTGGAGCTGCTGGCTGAGAGGGAAATTCATGCAGCCGGGACAGCAAGGGTCTCTCGCTTTGCCAGGCCTCCTCTACAGTCTGACATAGAGGTGACGAAAAAGCCAAGAGGGCGCTGTGATGAAGTTGTAAGCCGTGATGGAAAGGTGACACTGGTCAAATGGTATGACAGCAGACCAGTTGTCGTGGCCTCCAACTTTGTTGGTGTTGGCAGACAGGATGAAGTGCAGTGGTGGGACAAAAGGAAGGCCCAGTTTTTGATGGTGTCCCGTCCAGAGGTGGTTAGGCTGTACAATGAGGCAATGGGCGGTGTGGACCTGCTTGATCAACTTGTCAGTCTGTACCGTAGCCAAATCCGATTAAAAAGTGGACCCTGAGAATCATCACACGTGCTTTTGACCTGGCTGTGGTCAACAGTTTGTTGGAGTATAGGCTAGATGCCAAGAGGGCCAATATCCAAACAAAAGACATCCTGGATCTCCTCCATTTCAAGATGATGTGGCCCATTGTCTGGTGAGAGTCCACAAAACAGTGGCAGCAAAACGTGGAAGACCTAGTATGTCTCCAGAGCCGCAGCATGTCCACAGCCTACCTCAACAACAGGTTTAGGATTTAAGGCCTCAACTTGAAGTGCAATACGACATGGTTGACCACATGCCAAATCATGATGAAAAGAAAGAGGCCACCAGATGCTAGATTCCAGACTGCACAGGAAAAACGCACGTCTTTTGTGACAAGTGCAACATCCTCCTGTGCTTTGTGCCACACCGAAACCGCTTCAAGGCTGCTCATCGAAAACGAGAATAAATGAAAACACCCACAAGCTAGATGTCTTCTCCAGGGCATGTTCCAGTTCCATTTGAAGTAAGTTCATATAACCAACAAAAAATATGGTAATGTATCGGAAGTGATAGTTTACTGAAGGCAGAACTGATTTCTTAGATTATCTTATCTACAATCATACATCATCAAGTTCATGTTTTGATCGGGTCATGGCATCTACCTC
Organism: Halichoeres trimaculatus; assembly: GCF_033239565.1. Lineage (NCBI taxonomy): Eukaryota > Metazoa > Chordata > Actinopteri > Labriformes > Labridae > Halichoeres > Halichoeres trimaculatus. Next base: position 5,157,813 of record NW_027437186.1, on the reverse strand, counting down.
TCTTCCCGCAGGTTCCTGGTTTTCCTGGTAGTTAGCTCACTGATGTTCCCTACCAATGCTGGAATACATCTCCCAAGATCATTTGCATGTTCAGATATGCAGACAGTCCCCAAAACAAAAAAAAACAATCAATCTTTTGTTATCATTTTCATAAGTATGAAAATGAAATTTTGTTCAGAGCTTTCATACACTGCATTGCAGGACATATAATAAAGTGCAAAAATGTTGCAAGACTCTTTTTTTTTTTTTTTTTTTTTTTTTCCGTTGCTAGGCGCTACCCAAGTAGCTGCCTGTTGCAGCAGCTCTCTCATCTTTGTCTGTTTCTTGTAATTTTTTTCGTCTCTTTTTCGTAATCTTTGTATTTGGAGTGGATCATCACTTTGTATGGTTCATTGTCGGTCACGGACACCAAAATTTTTGTGGCTTCGGCGATATTTTTGACTACTTTTCTCCTGTGTTTGTCTGAAGATCCTACATGTAACCATGGCTGCATTGTTTACATGCGAACTCAGCTGTTAGCAGCCTGTAGCATGCCAATGCTAACTAGTGTAGGGCTTGATGATTTCCCTCGAGCTGAGGAGGAGGAGGTGAGGACGACGTGCTGGTTCTCGGATGTGAGCTGGGAGATGACAACGTGGACCTGTCCTTCCATCCATCGTTGTTGGGAACGTGGGATCTAGCGCCAGGGGATGGACGAGCTAGCCGTGCTAACCCAGCGGCATCGTGTTGTTCATGGACGTGGCTGACGGAGCTGACATCGGACGCCTGCGACACATTGGAGGAGCTTCGCCTGCTGTGAGCAGACAGGATCCGGGAGACAGAGACTGAACAGACTGCTGGGGAGGCTCAGTCCTGGACCCTGTGGAGGTGGAGACTGGCTGGGCTGGAGAGTGGTGGACAGTGGTGGACGGGAAGTCGTCATCTAATTTCTTATGGACCTTTTTGCACTTTCTATACTCTTTCTTACTTTTTTTTTTCTTGAATGCTGCGGTGACTCCTGAATTTCCCCTCGGGGATAAATAAAGTATTTTCTATTCTATTCTATTCTATTCTATTCTCTAAAATCCTTCAGTAGTAGTATATAGGCAGTCGTCCAGTTTTTCTAGGTCATACCTGATTAGTTTTATGAAATTTTGCGCTCATTTAGTCGTGGCGCCCATTGTAAGAGACATAAAAAAAAAAAAAAAACCACTAAAAACACGAGTTGTCAAAAAAGAAAGAAAATCACATTGTTTCATGTTAGAGAGGACTTAAAATCGGTTGGACAATTTTTTTTTGCCCAGCAGAAAAAATGTGGGTCTGAAGGGGTTAATGCTGTAAAACTCTGTTTTTATGGCTGGGTGTGTACGTGACTTCTGATCTTTATGCAGCCAGCCTCAACAGGGTTCTTGATGAACAGCAACTTTTAGCACTTCTGCATAGGCTTCATTTTTACTGACGGGATGTTGCCCCTTGGGTGAAACGCAAAAGTATTGTTGCGTTTCAGCCTTGTGTTTACACATAAACAGCGTATCAACTGACCTAAAACGCCAACTTTTGAAAGAAGCCTCCAGAGTGGATTTTTTTCCAAAACCCTGCAGCCACTGTTGTCATGTTAACAGTAAAACGTTGTTTTCAGGGGAAAGGGTGACGTCATGCTTCCCTTTGCTCAAGCCCATACAACTATAAAACAGTACAACAGAACAACAGTACCATTGTTACGATTACCATGAAATTGTAGCAGGCCCCGTAAAAGTGGTCTCAAGATCAAGACTGGTCTTGGAAGTTGCAAGTCCAGACTTCTTTCTTCTTCTTGTATAGTTAATGTTGGTTGGCAGACCAGCTCATTTGTGCGTTAACACCAACAACTTGGCTAAAGTGTGGAGCATTAGTTTGTCAGTAACAAAGAATATTTAATAATAGTGAAAAAAATAAATGGAAAATTTACTTGTTGCCCATGCGGATATATTTGGAAATTTAAGTACATTTTCAACTATTTAAATAAGATATTTAGGTAAACTGCTGCTGTAGAATGACATCAAAGTTGCATTAAATGCAACCTGGCTGTTCAGACTGCGGTCGCATTCAAGAAAATCGGATATGTATCTGATTTAGTACCACATTTGAAAGTGGCCTGAATCTGGTTTGAAAAGGTCAGATTCAATGAGACTTGTGCTGTTCACACTGTCAGAAACAAATCAAATACAGGTCACATTTGAGCCAAAAAATCTGATTCAGGTCACTTTTGACTGCAATGTGAACGTAGCTATAGACACTAAATACTATTAGAATATATAGCCTATGTATGCATGTTTTTCTAACTATTACCTGCACCTATAGTCGTTGTAGCATTAAAAAAACAGTGGAAGGGAAGTTGGAAATAAGAAGTGATTACGGTCTTGAGTAATTATTAACAAAAGTTACCAGTGTAGCCCCAAGAACAAAGGAATAGTTACTTTTTAGAGTCTGGGTGAAGGAGGTAAATGGTCAGAGGAGGGAGAGAGAAGTGTGTCCCCTAACAGTTCCTCCTACAGATAAGCCATCTTGCTGAGAAATGGGGCTCTCAGATTGCAGAGGACCAAGGACGGCTGGCAGCCAATGAGAGGAGAGGCAACACCCGAAGATGACTCAACCTACATTTCCTTAGACTGTTTGTTAGGTATATAAGGGTTCAAGGGACAGGAGAGGGGGTTCAGATTTTGGAACTGATCCCCGCTCTACTTTGTAGTAGTGAGGGCTGTGTAAATCTGAACCCAGAGATCTCTGTGAATCTATATTTTTGACCTATTGTTAATAAATTTGTGTTCAACTGAGAACCGAGACGCCTCCTGATCCTTCCCCATCAACGAACTACGTGGAAAGAGGTGAGATGAGATTGGAGTCAGATTAACAATTTTAGTGTATTTTGGTCAGATTGATAGCGTCACATTTCCAGCAAAAAGTAGTTTAAGTATTTGTGGAATTTAGAACAAAGACATCATTTGAGAGTGACAAACTATCTGTGAGGTACCCTGTCAGGATCGCAGTATGGGAAACTAACCGAGGTGAACAGTAAAAAGTACCCTGTAAGGCAGTGTGAAAATGTACCCTGTCAGGATAACAGTGTGGGAACATGACTTAGTGCACGGTTAAAGGTACCCTGTAAGGCAGCGTGGACAAAGTAGCTCTGTCAGGATAACAGCGTGGGAAGATACTGAGCACCCAGTTAGAGGTACCCTGCAAGGCAGTTTGGGAAAGCAGGGTAGGAGTGACACTTAGATGTATGTCATACAACTCACCTCTTTTCCAACAATACACTAAAGGAAAAAGGAACAGGTGGAAACAATCAGGGCAATCAACAAAACCGGAAGTAAAGCTGAAAGCAAACTGAAAGGTGGGCTACAAAATAAAAGCTGACAAACACACACACACACAAATGAGGAGACTTGAACATAAAATCAGGCTTGACATGACAGTACTGACAAGGCTCAGACAAAGGATCCCAACGCAGGACTCAAAGAAGTTTTTCCAAAAATGTATTCTTAACAAAAAATAAGGCAGAGTAACAAAACTAAGAAAAACTCCAGAGAAAAAAACGCTCAGCAAACGGCTGGAAATCTGAATTACTAAGTACAAAACAAAAACACAGCAAACAGCTGGAAAATTGATCTACAATGTACAAATCAAAATCAGATCAAATGGCTGGAAATCTGTTTTACAAAGTACAAAACAAAAACACAGCAAATGGCTGGAAATCTGATCTGCAAAGTACAAAACAAAATCACGGCAAACAGCTGGAAAATTGATCTACAAGGTACAAAACAAAATCACAGCAAACAGCTGGAAATTTGATCTGCAAAGTACAAATCAAAATCACAGCAAACGGCTTGAAAGCTATAACACAAGGAAAGACTCACGAGAGAAAACTAAATACTCTGACGAGACAAGGGTTTCTAGGGCTCAGGAGCGAGATGACAAACAAGACGAACTGGCACAGGACAAGGGACGACATAGACACTAGGGCCTGAACCACACGTATATGGATATACACGCATTCTTCTGTCCGATTGGGCCTCTCAACTACACGAACACGGCGATTTCACCCACATAAATGGAGATTTTTAAAAATGGATAAAAAAGTGAAGACATAAAAAAATATCCGGTTGAGTGGATCCGTGTAGCAGCGTAAACGGAGCTGGTGTTGACGCAATGACGTCAAGCGCCAAGCAACAAGTCACTGTAGCAACGGTTAATATCCTGTGTTTGACTGCGCATGCTCATGACCTTCTTCTATGGTTTACACATTTTGCTAACCTGCCATTTATCGGCCAGGCCTGGCATTGCAGGCTTCAGAGGCAAACGTTTTCAGTTTGGCCTCTTCGTATGGACAGAGATATTTCTGTGGTGTGGACGGAGATTTTTTTTTAAATGAGGACAAAGATATCCGATCAAAAAAATATCCATATACGTGTGGTTCAGGTCTAAATACACAAAAGGAAAGAGGAACAGGTGGAAACAATCAGGGCAATCAACAAAACTGGAAGTAAAGCTGAAAGCAAACTGAAAGGTGGGCTACAAAATAAAGGCTGACGCACACACACACACACACACACACACACACACACACACACACACACACACACACAGAAGACGAGGCATGAACATGAAATCAGGCTTGACATGACACTGATTTCCCTATCGGCAAACACTGTAAGGTTTGTGAATTATTTTTCTATCTCGGCGGTTTAGAAGTTATTAGGATTGTTTGAGTTTCCAATCGGAGGCACTGCTCATGTCACGTGACCGCCAGGCGCCCTATAGCTGCTCAAAGAAACTCACAGAAACGCCAGCTTCGTAGCAGATGTGGCTGCGTCCACGGATTGGCTTCATTTCACAGTTTCAGGAACAGACAGGTGACGTCACGAATGCTTCGTTCATGTTTTATACAGTCTATGGTTAGACCCCGAGGGAATCCGACGCAGTGGACAAGGAAAAGTTAAGTTCGGGGGTAAAAAAAATACTTACTCATATATGACACAACACATCCTTTCAATAAGGACACCAACAGAAAGGAGACGGGGTGAGACATGCCAAAAGGTGCCGAGAGATGAGAGGAGTTGCCGATAGGGCAACAGAACTTAGATCCACGACCACAGCACTCTCTATGCAGTCAGCATGTCTCCTGCAGACAGTTCACACAATACGGTAACAGTTTTTCTCTCTGTGGTGCTACAACAGCATACGGGGAAGTACATTTAGGGAATTAGCTCGAGGAATATGGGTTAAAGCACAGCTGGCTCTACTGAAAAAAAGAACTTGTAATGGAAAAATGGACGTGAAATAATTCATTTTAATTGGTGTGAACTGAACTTTGAGCTCGCTCACTTTTTGTGCGAGTTGGCACAGCACTGGAAACAAGCTTATCGCAACGTTCACGTGTGATTTGTGAAACGTGCATACCAGGGCCAATCACGGCACACAGCTGATAAGGTGTTAATAAATGTGGTGGTGTTTCAGATGTGCATTTATCTTCGTATGAGAATTTGTTGCTACATTATTTCTGGGTGCCTTGTTTAATGTTACTTGGCAAAACAAGCTCTGTGTGAGGTGATGTTCATGATTTGCATTTGTATGACTTTTTCTAATTTTAATGTTATAAGAATTATGTTTAACTTTATGTTGAAATTAGTTAAAAATGCAAAGACATGACAGTTAAAGGGGAAAACATGATTGATCAGAGACAAGAGATTTGTGTAACACAATTTATTAATGCTGTACAAAAATACATGATGTCTGAGGTTTTAGGATTCAAGGATTTCATGTTTTTATTTGCCATGTGTACATGGACTGATAGTCAACAGACAGAAAATCTTGTGCAAGACTCTCAGGGTCAACATATATAAAACATTTAAATACAGAAAATAAACTGTTTATAAATAGAGAATCTAGAAAATTTCAATAAAGAATATAAAACACTTTAAATAAAAGATAAAGAAAAACACTACAGCACTAAAAAAACACTTTACAGGGTGATGTGCGTACAAGAAGTAGAAGTACACAGAGGAGAAAGAGGGTTATAGAGAATGTTGCACGTATGAGAGGGATATGTACTCCTCAGTCAGACTATTGCACACATAAAGAGTTAATGTTTTAAAGTAGAGTTCATTATTACTTTTGACAGCAGTATAGGAAGTTACACCTGACTTAAAAAGAACAACAGGTATATGACACTGTACAGTGATTAATGATTGTTAATTAATTCCATTTTCTGCAGTAGCAGATCGATTTTTTTGTTTGTTTGTTCTTTTGGATTTGCTGATTCTTCATTCTGGAGACAGCGTTGATTCCGTCCAGAGTCTCCGTCTGTTGTGAGGCAAGGCTAGAGAGGACTTTAGTGAAGTTGAAGAAGCTAAAGATGGAGGGAATAACACCATCTCTGAGACAGAAGACCTGTCCTATCTAACTCACCCAGCTTAAAATGCACACTGCAAATCACAGATGACTAGCTTGCAGTGAATCCTTCCCTCCTCAAAGCCACTTCCCATTTTTCCTCAAATCTGTGTCATTGGCAAACCCTTAAAATGGAGATTTGACAATAAAAATATAAGTAAATATATAATTTATAATGATGAGATTTATTAAGTCTCAGTTGGCCTAATAGCTGAGTGAACACTGGCTGTTAATATAGCCTGGCTAACGTTTGCAAGGTACAATTTCACTAATCAACCAATCATAATTTTCAGTCTTACCCGTTGGAAGTAATCCCTGCAGCCCTGATTGATATTGTCCGCTGATTTTTGCAGGAATACGTTGTACAGTGTTCTGACATCTTTGACTCTCAATGCTTCAGTTTGTGTTGACAGAGTCCTGCACTGGGTCGGGAACCCACGGGTACCCACAAAAACAGCTGAATTGCATGTGGTTTTTAAAAACTTTTTTTTCCCGGGTTCGGATCTGGGTGGAAAAAAATAACATGTGGGTCGAGTCGTGGGTTTTAGTTTGGCACATCAAAATTAATATAAAATAATAAATACAATAAAATAAAAACGTAAGTTGTAAGCTGGTTGTAAGGCTGTGACCACATAGACTGTAGAAAAACATTGACCTCGTGGCTGGGCTCAACAAAGCTGCGCTATGCTTCAGACAGCACTGTTGAGTGTGTGCTCCTCAGTTACACACACACACACACACACACACAGCAGCAGCAGCATGAGCACACAGCAGCACAGGAGGAGAAAAACTAACGCATACCCAATGAATGCACTTTTTGGACTGTAATTTAAAAGTCTATGACGAAAAAGAAAAATCTCCCGGTTCTCCCAATGTACAGTCCGGGCCTTACACCATTGGACGATGTGCAGCGTTGCGTTCAAAAGCAACTCCAAAATGGAGGACAAGTAAGCGGAGGCTTGAGGTAGCACCGGACGCCGGACAATTAAGACACCTCGTAGAAATATTTCTCCTATCCGTATGCTGTGGTGACATTAAAGTATTATTGGGTTGCGTGTTTTCCAAGTCCTCTTTTTTCTGAAAAGTTTTTTTTTTTATTCGTTATTAGAGTTCAAAGATGACAGCGGTTTACGGCAGCTTCACAATGATTGTGTATGGCGTATGCTGCAGGGTGTTGCGACCGTTTACGACAGCTGCGTCCGGATTATGGCCCAGATATACTGTTCAGTTTTCAGACAATATGACCCCAAATGATTACTTTAAATAAGGTTAAGGGTCGGGCTGCGGGTCGTGTTTCAACGGGTTGGATCAGGTTGCGTTACTAACGGGGCTGAGGCGCAGGTTTGCGGTTCGGGTGCAGGTTTGTACGTCACCGGGTCAGGGCGGGGCGGATCTTGAAAACTGGACCAGTGCAGGACTCTGGTTGACAGCTAGGTTGACCAGACCAAGGTGGATGCCGTATTTCTTGCGCTCAAGCAGCCAATGCAGCGTCTACTCTTTATGCCTATGGGCTTGACAGTGTCAGTGAAACGAATTCAAAGGACATGGCAAAATCTGTCACTGAGCACTTTATGTGGTACATGGTGGCTTGACGGGTGTGCGACATGCTGATGAAAAGCAACATTACCACAACGTCAGAACAAAAAAATACCAAATGGCAGTCTCACTGTTCTCCATACCTACGGATACAGTAATCTTATTCAATAAAAATATTTTTACAGAGATTGATACCTTTTATGTGATGAATATGACAAGTTATACATTCACTTTGTGTTTGTTTCTACTTTCTGTTGAATGGATATCTTAAATATCTTGATGTCATGGATAAATAACGATTAACTCTATTAGGTTTTCACTAACCCTTTGTAAAGTATGAAGAAAGACTTCATTACCACATTATAGAGGGTCATATTAATCAGTAATAAAACATTTATAACTGTGTTTGTACATAATATAAAAATGAGTATTAATGTATGTACAATGCTTTACCTATGAAAACAAAACAGAGGCAGGGATGTTTTACAAAGTATTTTATTTATATTAGAGCCATTTGATTTGTTTATTTAAATAGTGTTATTATTCAGGATACCTAATTAGACTTTAAGGTTAAATAATGAATTTAAGTTAAGGAATGAAATTAATATTGTTTTATGGAAAGCCCGCCTCCCAGGAAGTGATATGGGGGACCGGTGCGGGGAGTTGGTTAATTAGACAGGGGAGAGCCTCACTGTTTTCAGACTGCTCTCGCTCTTGCTCTCGTTTGCTTTTAAGTTGCTAAATGTCATAATAAAGACGCTATACAATGGCGAGAAGTTTTTCCTTTGTTTAATGAAGCGCATCAAGAACACAGGTCTCCCCTGCAGCTGAACAGCGGCTATGCCGCTACAATTTAACCGTAAATAATATGAAATACAACATTAGAGGGATCCGTATTGTGCTCTCCCGTCCTCCCAAGTCCGGGCTTTGGAAGTTCTGAGGTCTCCATCTTGCGTACTTGGTTTTGAGAAAGGCCTTTATCTGAGCAGAGCTGGCAAGATTTAATTTGAGAGCATTTTTCAAGTTAAACCTTAACAACCACAACAAACAATGAGCAGCAACAGAAAGTTAGAAAACATGAACCAGAGCTTCCCCCTGGTCACTAAAGAAGATTTTCTCTCAACTGTCCGCATGTTTTTGGACCAGCTGAGAGGAACAACATGGAATAATCCAGACCCAGAAAAAGAAGCCTTAGTAATGGAAATGTGTTCAGAGCTCGCAGATATTATCATCAAAGCTCTGTATAAGATTTTTAAACACAGACAAACAGAAAAGGGAGAAACATCATCTCTACCATCCTCTTCTGGATCTGCAGGAACACAGAAAAGCCCCTCTGTGTCTGAGAAGGAGGTGTCTGAGTGTCTGGGAAATGTGGGGGAAATTATTTCACAGACTATAGCTGAGGTGGAGGGTGTGGATGATCTCTGTTACCAGGGCTCAAATCATATGACAGAGCTCATCGTCAGAGTGGTCACAGACCCATTAAACTCAAAACTCTCTACAAGCAGCAATGCAGAGACAACTGAGGAAACAAAACCTTCCCCTGGTCTGATGAAAAAACTGTTCAAAAATTTCATAAAAATCTTCAAGAGATGTGTTTTATTAAAACCAAAGAGGTCCACTGATGAGGACACCAAGTTAATGTCTGCCGTAAAAGCAGCAAAGGATATCTTAGAGGAACACGGGAGCCAGATAGCTGTTTCTGACCTTCCTAATTATATTTCAGAGGAAGAAATAGCTTTCATTGCTTCCAGCTCCTCCCAGGAGTCTGAGGAGTTAGCGTTTAAGATTGTTGAGTTCATTTCAAATGAAATTCAACAGGACCTGGATGCCACAGAGAGCCAGTCAGAGAGCAAACAAACAATAAGATAAGACAATATAATGATAATGTTTTCCTTTATCCGTAAATTTGCCCAAGGGTCGATCCTGAGCAGAATGAACAGATTAAGAAGCAGACTGAACAAACGTGGATCACACACAGAAGACACCTCCAAAATGCTATTTGAAAGAATTGAAGAACATATGAGAGGGTTTATATCAGAGGCAGAAAAAGAAACAGAAACTGGCTCAAAAGACCTGTTTGTAAAAATTTCAAGCAACATTTCAAGCAGGAAACACGAAAGCTTGGTCGAGGAGCTAAGTGACACACTTTACTGTGACCTGACACCCGAGGATGACCGAAGAACACTTTCTAAAGTTGAGATTCAACGTGAAGTGGACAGCTGTATGAAGCGCATGTGGATCTGGCTAACACAGCAGGTACAGCAGCGCAAGAAGAAGGAGGACAAGGTAAACATGGCTCTGAATCAGATCGAGAAGGTTGTGGTCTCTGAGCTTAAAGATGCTAGTTCTCTTGGAACATGTGACTTAACTGGTCCTGAAGCAGCTCCACACATCACACCTGAGCCTGAAGAAGTCCAGGAGAAGGATGTTCTTACCTTTGGAGTGATCCTGACAGCAGCCTTAAAAGAAACACTCCAGTCTTACTCCATGGAGGAGGTCACAGATATCTCTCAGACCTCCTCAGGTCCTCTGCAAATAGAGGTAGCAGGATCTGTTGAGTCTCATGATAGCTTATGGATGTCTATGGTCATGGCAGCCTTTGATTTATTAGAGGAACAGGGGAGCCAAATAGCTGTTTCTGACCTTTCAAAGCATATATCAGAGGAAGAACTAGCTCTAATTGCTTCCAACTCCTCCCAGGAGTCTGAGGAGTCAGCATTTGAGATAGTTGAGGTAATGCCAAATGAAATTCAACAGGACCTGGATGCTACAGAGAGAGCCTACAAACTAAAAAGTAAAAAAAATAATTTCAGCAGAATTAAGACCGCCTTTGTTCGTAAATTTGCCCAAGGGTCGAACCTGGGCAGGATGAACCAACTAAAGCCTGGCTCACATTCTGGGATTTTAAAAATCTTAAAAGAATTTGAAATCTGGTTGTTTCACACACATAATGAGAATTTTGATCTCTGCAAATCTGAAGCACGCACTAACTAAAAGATTTGCTAATAATGACCAGCACATACTAGTGGATTTTATCAAGATTACTGGACCAGACAGCAACACACTACGTGATCTACTACATCCTCTCACCCTGAAGCGAATTCAAACCCCAAAATGGAGACGGTGCTGCTGGCTATAACCATTGTTTGCAGTGAGCGAAAGTAAGAGAAGACAAGATGCCCCTGGATGAAGGTGTGGTTAGGGAGATGTGGAGAACATGGGTTGTCCATTATTATTTCCTCAAAATATAATTATATAATATAATTTTGAGGCTTTACGCCCACCCCTAAATGGCACAATCATCCTGATAAATATCAAACATGTTTAAAATGATCGGGGTGGCTCCAACAGGTCTGCAACAATCGTAGAGTTTAGGATCGATTCGTCAACCACTCACACTAGAAGACAATCTGGACTGAACTTTGGGCCAGACTTTGGTTCTGGATCAGATTTCCCCGACAATTGTCGTGGGACTGAATCAAGGTTAAATCGTCCTGAATCCTGTCGTGAACGCCAGGCTTAAGAGGCAGGCTGACCAGATGTGGGCTACAGACTATTTATTGATAGTATCAATTATCTTTTGAGACAGTTGATCTCACAGGAAAAAAAAAAGAGAGGAAACAGGAAGTGGCTCAAAAGACCTGTTTGAAGAAATTGCAAGCAACATTTCAAGCAGGAAACACGGGAGTTCTATTGAGAAGCTAAGTAGTATGCTTTTCCATCACCTGACACCTGAAGACAACCATAAAATACTTTCTTAAGCGCCCTTCACAGCCCCGCGTGGTAACCGCCCCGAAAACTGCTTCTCTGCCGGCGGAGGCCCCTGAAATGCAGTGTTTTTCAAAGTGGCTCCTGCCACCGCGGCATGAGCATGGGGTAACAGGCGGCAGTGGCGTAGGGGTGATTCGGTGAATGTCACAGCAGAGCCCGCCCAAAAGTCCTTCACAGCACTCCCTCCCCAAAACACGTACCCCTGAGTAGTACCTTATAGTTTCTGTTTACTGTATACCGTGCATAAAGACTGTGAAAGACACGATTCTGTCATGAGCTGTGTCTGAGCTCTGGATATTCAGATACCAGCAGTATTAGCTCCTCCATTGCTCGATTTGCCCCACGAAGCCTATTTCCAGGTTTTCTTCTTCCTTTGATGTGATTGGCTGTTCCCAGGCGGCTGCCGCCAGAAAGTTCAACACGCTGGACTCCAGGCAGCAGGGAAAAAACTGCGCGTTCACGAGGGCGGCAACCGCTTCTGGGTCCTGCCGCCGCGGCCAAAACTGCTTGCCGTCTGCCGCCCATCCCTCATTAAAATGACTGGAGGCGGCGTGTTGCTGTGCAGCGGTGTGAAGAACCCTTAAGAGTGAGATTCAACATGAAGTGGACAGCTGTATGAAGCGCATGCGGATCTGGCTAACACAGCAGGTACAGCCGTGCAAGAAGAAGGAGGACAAGGTAAACATGGCTCTGAATCAGATCGAGAAGGTTGTGGTCTCTGAGCTTAAAGATGCTAGTTCCAAAGAAAAAGAGACCAAGACTTCAACTTGCCCTTTAACTGATCCTGAAGCAGCTCCACACATCACACCTGAGCCTGAAGCAGCTCCACACATCACACCTGAGCCTGAAGCAGCTCCACACATCACACCTGAGCCTGAAGCAGTCCAGGAGAAGGATGTTCTTACCTTGGGAGTGATTCTTACCACACTGTTACGACAAACACCCCAACATGTCCCCATGGAGGAGGTCACAGAAATCTCTTAGACCTTTTCGAATCCTCTGCAAACAAAGAAAGCAGGATCTGTTGAGTCTGAGGACATCACATTTAAGTCTCTGGTCAAAGCAACAAAGAATATCTGCAGGCTTAATTATACTTCCTTTTATGTACAAAAATGTATACGTCCCTGCCAAACCAAATTACTGTCACTGCTTACAAACTTCTGCGCATCCTGGGTTGGTATTGCTTTTAACCAATATTTACTTCCACCAGGAGGGGGGCCGCCAGAGTCAAAAGTTAATGACAGAAAACTCCAAAACAAACATGGCGACTGTGGAGGAGGTATTGCTAATGAACAGCTAGCATAAAAGACAAAAACGGAGGCAGTGTTTTAGAAGGCTGTGGTTGTTGGGGCTAAAATTACATCATTAAAAGTTCTGCCATCGCTATTTCCTTATCTCAGTCACTAAAGCTATGTACCAGGTAGTAACAAGAACACTGCCCCTGAGGTTTCTGGTGGTAGTCCTGCGTTTGGCCATATCTTTAAGTTTTATGGAGAAATACGGATGAAATGAATGCAAAGCACAGATAGGAGGCTTTGTTCGTATCAACATCTGTACGTAACGTCGACCAGAAATGGGCCTTTGGAAGAACACTGGAGCCAAATAGCAGGCTACTGTTGTACGGAACAGGCGGTCCAATTAAAACAGATAGTCCTCATAGCATCTCATAGCAAGGTAGTTTATAAGTCATATCAAGCTCAAAGTCTTTAATAACGGTGGCGTATTGCATTCCCCCGAGAAAAAAAAAAAAAACTCCTGTTTATACAAGATACCCACTCAAGATGCCCACTCAGATCCACTCGAGATTTTGGTTTCTCTCCAGGATCAGCTGGACCAATAGGCAGGCTGCATGGATATAATGGTACAGCCACACCGAACGCTAATTTGCGTTGAGATTACATACACAGTCAATGCAAAGGCGCGTTTGGATGCAGATTCGCCCCAGACAGCCCATCAGGCGCGTTTGGCGCGGCACGTATGGGGCGTCAAATGCCAAGTCGTTGGAAAAGTATTGGTTCTCACACGGGCCTAGTTGTAACTTTTGTCAACTAGCCCAGGAGTACATGAGAAATGCATTCATTTTTTTATGATGTTTATGTCAAATTTTGGGCTTTTCCTCTCCATTTCCTTGTGTTTCTATTGTTTCCTTCCCTACTGCCGTCTCTTCTTATCTACTGCAGCTGATTCTCCTCACCTGCACCAGATGTCCTTATCAAGCCCTGCAGTGTATATCCCTGGCTCAGACACCCAGACTGCCGGGTCATTTAGGCCTTGTCCACACAAAGCCAGGTGTTTTAAGGGGACATATCATACTGATCCCTGATTTAATACTTACATATAATGTAATAAATTTGAAAACAAGACCTTACACCCCCTGAATTTTCAAAAAATGAGATATTGTATTTTTTCTGGTATCCTAGAAGGAGATTTGATGCCTCTAAAAATAGGTCATTGCCAGATGGCTGCGAGATTTCAACCGTTGTGACGACACGAGGATCCTGTCTTTTTATTGGAGTAATCTGATAAAGCAGCTCCTCCTCTGTGATGTCAGTCACACAACCGCCACCGAGGGATACACCCACCAAGAGCCGACTGACTGAGTGCTGGATGCAGGGACTCTGCTCTGCTGAACAGCTCGGCTTTACATGGTGAATTAGCAGTTAAAACACTGTAGTTTTAGCAGACGTCGTAATACTTGTGAGACTGTGATATTTGCATGCTTGTTCTGACATGCACTGTGAACCTGGACCACAATAATGCTGCGGTAATAACATAGTGATGAACTGACGGTCGAGGCGATCTTTAGACTACACTTTCAGCATGATGGATAAAACAGACAGAGAAAAGTGAAGGAGCAGGGTGGAGCTCTGTTATAGAAATAGTTTATTGGTGAAGTCTGCCTATATTTCCACGTATAAACTATACATGTTACAGTACAGGTTTGACTCACCACACTGAAGTGTCCTGAGATGATCTGTGTCCAGGTGGATTTTCTTCCTCCTGAGCTGCAGAACTGTCCGGGTCTGACTCGGGGTCCAATACAAAAGGACGTATCCTACACTCTGCCATTTTATTAGTGCTATCAATGCCTTACAGTGAAGTTTTGGCAAACAGCAAACTCGCTCGGTCTGCCCCATCCAATATGGCGATTTTGTAAATACTGCCATGCAGCAAAAACCGCCCCCCTGGCTCTACCCCCTCCGCCCCTCTGATAGAACTGACCAATCAGAGCACAAAGGGCTGTGACGTTGCCAGGTTACTGGAGGTCATTCTGGAAACGGAGCGTTTCAACAAGATCTTCAGAATGGCCTAAAATGAGGATATTGAGAACGCTGTTGTGGGGAAATAAAGGAACTAAATGACTTGTACTGAGGGCAGAAATGCTTTACAGGCATCCTAGTCTGGCATAGTGAAAAGGAGAAACAAGCATGATATGTCCCCTTTAAAAAACAAATCCCCCCGTCACTCAGCTGTGATGCTTGAGAATAGAAAACTCCCTTTGCCAGCATCCACACAAAACCATGAAACCTGAATTTTCTGAAATGTTCACTTTTACCAGAGTTTTCAGAAAAAAGGCAAGAAAGTATGGAGTAAGAGAGGAAAGGAAAGAGATGGGAGAAGGAGGAAGAGCTGTGACAGAACTGAACAGTGTGATAGCTACCCAAACAAAAGTAGTGTTTACTTCAATATTAAAACAAATGATGCACATCAAACATCAAATACAGCACATAAATCCTGAACATTTTTGTACCAAAAAAAGGTGATTGGAAAACCAAATCCTGCACCACCCTACAGGATTTGGTCTTTCAAACACATGGCTAAGTTATTTAATAATATGTCATTCCCCAAAGGGGTGAAATGAACTCCATCCTTCAAAAAAAGTTCAGGGTTTCTGTGCTTTATCTGAGGATGATGCACAATGCTTCCACCTACAGATAAAAGAAAGGTAGCCATCACACTGTTCACATAGCGGCAAGCTTTGTCCATTTTTTGGGGTGGACAGATCTCCACCAGCTTCTCTGGGTGATGGCAGAGAAAATGATCTTCATCCTGGGGAACTGCCGATGGAGATCTTGAAGGACCTGCTTCATCGCTGCAACGAGCTTGATTGTTTTGTTGATCCCCAGGTCATTCCCGCCAGCAGGACGTCTGGCACTGAAAAAAGAAAGGTTCAAAGTTCCTCCACACCATGCCACCCCAGCCAAACCACAGGACATGGGCATCCAGACCAAGGTTGGTCCCAGTGGTCTCCCTTGCTCTCCTTTCCCCACGGCAAATGTAGCTGTGGCCCATAATGAAGATGCGTGGTTCTGTTGAATGTACAATTAAAACAAATAAATAACATTAGGCTACATGTAAACTTTTTTGTTTTTGTCAGCTTAATCTTACAGTGTTAATTTTCATGGCTCAATTGTTTATATTACATGTATTTAAACTATAAAATCAGTAAAATTAAATTTGTACAAAAATCCCAATTTGCATTAAATTAATGTCAGCTAGAACGATTTCATACTTACTTTTGACCTCTGTGGCTGTGGCTGGCTCCATGTCTTCTTTATCTTGTCTTTTCTTTCTAAAATAGGAATAATAATTTTCTTTTTATTTATGATTTAATTTTAAGTTAAAAGATAACAGTACGTGTCTGTTGCATTGCTAACTACTAGTTATAGCATAAATAAGACAATTTTTTTGGACCTGTACATAAAGACCTGTCACAGTCTTTAGCGCTAGCCTAGCTTAGATAACAACAGTTTTTACCAAAGATATATGATCTACCAGCTCATCAGTTTACAGATTATTTATTTGATAACAGTTATTACCGAGACATCGTAATCTTTATACATTTCTAAATTCACTTTCTTCAGATACTGTCCTTTGATAAGAAAATAAATTGCACTTACCCTTTGCTTTGAACAAATGTAAACTGAGCGGGACCATCTATGAGTGGGACCATCTATAGCGGGACCATGAGCGGGACGAAATGTGCGTAGCTGTGGCGTAGGCTCCTGGGCGATACACTAAATGGGCAGAGCTTTGTTACAGAGGCAACCGCTGGCTCCACCTAGATTCTCTACGGCGGTATTTTGGCTTCAAAACAATACAATGGGAAATGGCAGAGCCATACTGTCCACTCTATATACAGTCCATGCCACCACCACCACCACCCTGTTCACCCGCAGGGGAGTATGGCCACTACTCCATTATGAACCAGACTTTAGCAGGTATCACACACACACGGCCCGCCTACGTCAGCGTGAAGCGTCTGTTTACATGAAGCGTGATCTCATCAGGGTCAGCACAATGAGACACAGAGAGCACTGCTACAACTTTAGAGACTTTTTAGACTGATGTTAAGTTGTTTCAGTCCCACACAGCCCTCTGTCAAGAGGAGTGGTCGAGGTGATCATATGATCATGGATCGCGTACTTGTGCTGAAGCGCACCTCTCTGAAGTGTGCCAAAGTAGAGAAGTGAATCGTTCTTATGTACTGTACACTTGTGGTCACACTGGCCAAAGTATCTGGACTTAAGGTTGATGCGTGCTTAAAAGGGACATATCATATATGCTATATATACATGCTACATATATGCTTGTTTCTCCTTTTCACTATGCCAGACTAGGATGCCTGTAAAGCATTTCTGCCCTCAGTACAAGTCATTTAGTTCCTTCATTTCCCCACAACAGCGTTCTCAATATCCTCAGTTTAGGCCATTCTGAAGATCTCGTTGAAACGCTCTGTTTGGAGAATGACCTCCAGTAACCTTGCAACGTCACAGCCCTTTGTGCTCTGATTGGTCAGTTCTATCAGAGGGGCCGAAGGGGTAGAGCCAGGGGGCGGTTTTTGCAGCATGGCAGTATTTACAAAATTGTCATATTGGATGGGGTAGACCAAGCGAGTTTGCTGTTTGCCAAAACTTCACCGTAAGGCATTGATAGCACTAAAAAAATGGCAGAGTGTAGGATACGTCCTTTTGTATTGGACCCCGAGTCAGACCCGGACGGTTCTGCAACTCAGGAGGGAGAAAATCCACCTGGCCACTGTACTGTAACATGTATAGTTTATACGTTTATACTGGGCTCTTGGTGGGTGTATCCCTCGGTGGCGGTTGTGTGACTGACATCACAGAGGAGGAGCTGCTTTATCAGATTACTCCAATAAAAAGAAAGGATCCTCGTGTCGTCACGACGGTCGAAATCTCGCGGCCAACTGGCAATGACCTATTTTCAGAGGCATCAAATCTCGTTCTAGGATATCAGAAAAAATATAATATCTCATTTTTGAAAATTCAGGGGGTTTAAGGTCTTGTTTTCAAATTTACCATATTATATGTAAGTATTAAATCAGGGATCAGTATGATATGTCCCCTTTACGCACGGTATGGTTTGTCAGTGTGGTCACATCCTTAGATCTGCCAGTTTAGTCCCTAGAAATGAGCCCTGTTAGAGCCCGAAATATAACAACGAACCAAAATTTTATTCAAACAAATTGTTACATTTTGGGCAAAAAGTTGTTGTGTTTTGGGCTCAGCATTGTTACACAGAATTGAATAGAATTGAATAGAATTGAAAATCTGCTCCTGTCTGCTCACAGCAGGTGAAGCTCTTCCAATGTGGCGTTGGTGTCGGGTGTTAGCTCTGTTAGCCATGTCTGTGAATAGCATGATGCTACTCTGCCCTATGGTATTCCCTCTGTCGCTGGGTTAGCACAGCTAGCTTGTCCATCTTCTTGGAGATAGATCTTACGTTCCCAATAACGATGGATGGAAGGACAGGTCCATGTCATCACTCCTTAGCTCACACCTGAGAACCAGCACGTCGTCCTCACCTCCTTATCCTCACCTTGTGAGAAGACATCAGGCCTTTACACCAGTTAGCATTGACATGCTGCTAACACCTGAGTTCACATGTAAACAATGCACCCATGGTTACATGAAGGATCTCCAGACAAACACAGGCGAAAAAGTAGTAAAAATATCACTGAAGACACAAAAAGTTTGGTGTCCATGACCAACAAATGAACCGAACAAAGTAATACAAATATCCAAAAACAAAGATGATGAAAAAGAGATGAAAAAAATGAAAAGAAACGCACATGGAAGAGAGAGCTGCTGGAACAGGCAGCTACTTGGGCGGAGCCTTGCAACAATTACATGTTTACTAGGGGTGTAATGATCCATCAATTTACATCGATACATCGATTGGTTAAGCAATGGTCCAATCACATCAATGGAAAGTCTAAACATCGATCAACACCGTGATCTTTAATGTACGCCTTTATTTTGAAATCCCAACCGGACATGCATGTCCATTTCCGGCCAACCGCAAGTCGTTCTGAAGTTTCCTCTCAAGCCTCACACACTCAGTTTATGAGACACACATTTGAACCTTTTCACTCTCTGACACGCCACGCCTGATATTTCTCCTGCTGTAAAATGTACCGTTTAGCGCCCACCGAGTCACACCGCTGTAGGCGAACGTGTAGCAAGACGCTGTTAGCATCACAGAGCTAAAAGGGAGCCAGACATATCAGCCAATCATAAAATAGCTCTCCTGTATCCGGGTAAGATACGGTCAACCTGACTGCAGAGGATGCATGCTGCACTCACGACAGGAGTGCATCATCACACGACTGCAGTGAGTTATCTCATAATTTGGTTTTGTAGCGCACTGATTCATGAAATTTCATAAAGTTAAAAAGTAAAACGGTGAGAGCTTAGTTTCATTCCTCCTCCACATCAACTATTACACAGTGAAACAAAGTCTGATCACACTGACATACAAACTGTGGTTATCAGGCATCACAGTAAAGAAAACTATCAATGTTAAGTTAGTTAAGTTGATAGTTCTAATTTTGAACAATAGAAATGTTTGGGTTTAATTAAAATCAAAGCTTCACATTTTTGGTTTGATAGAAAATGGTCAAATATTGGAGGTCAATAATAAACTTTATGTAATCAGTTATTTTTAATTATAGTGTTGCATCATTACTTGATATAATAATCAAACATTACAGTATAACATTAAGAACCATGAGGTAATTGTGGAGGCAAAAAATACCTTACCTGAATTCAACCAGTTTTAATTTTAAAACATCATTAGATCATACAGATGGCTATAATCCTCTACAAACTATCATACCCAAAGGTCAGCACATCGTTCAACATTTCAGTAATAAAACTATCAAAATTGTTTAGTATTTCTTTCTTGCCTCAGGTGAAATGTTGCTGATGGTGTTCAGTGAGGACATAATATCGTCTTAAATCGATCGAAGGCCCCTGAATCGTATCGTATCGTATCGTATCGTATCGTATCGTATCGTGACAGACTTTGTGATATCGGTAAATATCATATCGTTGTCCAAAGAATCAATATCGTATCGTCATGAAACTGGTGATTTACACCTCTAATGTTTACTAATTTTGACATCACATTTTAGGTTAGCTGTTACATTTTGGATTTTGTTACTCAATTATTTATCTACATTTATGTGCATTTACCGTTTATTTATACCCATTTGTTCCTTTTTTATAATTCATTTTGGGTTGTTTTCACATTTTGGGCTCTCAAAATCTCCACAAAAAACTTGTGGTGGATCTTCTAAAGGTCTGTTTCAAAGCATAAACCAAAGAATTTAGAAGAATTGAAGCAGTAATTGTAGTGTAGTCTAGTGTAAAACTAGTGAGGTACATGCCAGCCAGGAGTAGAGCTCTACAGCATGCTAATGGCAGGATTAGTAAATAATAATCTGATGATGTGATGGGTTATTTATTTATTTAAAATTTTCAATACATTTTTTGTTATTTGTTGACTTTTATGCTAACAGTTTTAAGAACTGACTAAAACTGTCAAGAATTTAGTTTTGTCATTTTGTTCTCACAAAAAATAGAGAAAAAAAAATTGTATTTCTTTGTGTCTATATAATGCAGTCACACCACAAACATATCTTGATAATATTTGAAGTTTTGTTAAGTTTTAACTGTAAGTATGATATAAATATGAAGGCATACTCCAAAGGAACGCAAACAAAATGATTCACACTAAGTTTATTATAGTCTGACTCTTCTGGTCCTGGGAAGTAGCCTGGGCCCTCAAAGGAGAAAATAAGGCTGTTGATGTCACAGAGATGATCCTGAGATATGAAATGTGCTTCTTGAATTACATTTTTTAATCAACAATGCAAGAAAATACTGTTTGTACTGCAGTGTTTTCCAGCTGGAGTGCACAATATTCTAATGGGGTTGGTTAAAAGGAGAGTAGTACTCAGAAAGTGTCACTAGAGGGCAGCACAAGTGTAGAAATAGAGGCTGACTCTGACTGCAGGTTTCATAATGGAATAATTGGTTTATGGTTTGGACAAAGAGAGCCTGTCAGGCTGAATTAGCTTCCTCATGGACTTTTTAAGTCCTTCATCAAAGAAAAATGTCACAACCAGCCGAATCCTTGGCACTGTATCAAAATTTGCATCGCTGATTTCCTGTTGGCTCTCTGCAAGAATGACCCCTCTGCAAAAGCACATCTTACATGTTATAATTATGGAGTCGACACGAGGATGATGGGTGTTTAAAGTGAACAGAGGTGTTTATGATCATCAAATAATCCAGGGTTTTTGGAGAGATGTGTATTTTTTGAGAAATCAGTCAGTGAAAAGTGATGTTTATTCTTTACATGAAAATAAGAAAAAAAAAGACTAAAAACATACATGTGTGTGTCATATTTGTAGAAGCTTTATTTTCCTGACAATCTGATCAGAGAATAAGGTCATGTAGTGTTTTATCCTGCACATATAGAGAGGTCAAAGTCTGCTCAGGAGCTCAAACACGCCGCTGTATGCTGAAACAAGATTACAGCTGCTCAGAATTACCCAGCATGCTCATGTCAGACGTGTTGTTTTGTAAACCACACTCGTGAGACTTAACAAGTTCGATCCCCCTAAGCATGCTGGGAGAGGGTTCACCAGCGGGTCGGCCACTTCTCAGGCTTAAACAAAAGAGCCGTGCATGACTCAAAACAGCGCGGAGGCTACCTGAAGAGCCCGGTTCCTCCTGAAGCTCCAGAGACCAGCAGAGACCAGCAGAGACCTGACATTCCTACAGTCAGACGTCTCAGTGAGCGTGAACCTGCCAGCTTTCATTTCAGGGTCAACGTGGATTTAATGTTACAGCAGAAGTGTCCAAATATGACATTTAACACACGTTGTCCTGTGTCTGAGGGGACGTGACGTTTAAAACAGAGGAAAGCTGATGTTAATGGGTGAATATTTCTGTTATTACAGAGAAATAAATTTATACTTGTGTTTTTTATGGCTGTGGCTAACAGGCCACCTGAGGATTCCTCATTTTATTATTTTCCTATGATCCTTTGGCTGATCAGCTCATCTGTAGAGTCTGATCAATTCAGGCATAAATCCACCAGAGAAGACAAAAATATGAGATGTTAGTTTACAGAATTAAAGTGATGAACAAACACAGCTCTTGTGTGTTTTTCTGCTTTCTTTAAATTTTTTTCAATATTTAAATTTTCTTTACAACCAAAGTGATATTCTTTTAAATCTTTTTTTAAATCATTTTGTGATTTATTTTTTATTTTTTAAACGAATAAAAGACAGCTTTGTAGTTATTTAATCTCCTGAAACCCATGTGTATTTTTTTAATTCTCCTTGCTGTTTGGGATAAGTGCAATAACTAAACTTGGACTTTGAACAAGAAGTTTGATATTTGTGTTACGAGTTTGCTAGTTATTAGTTATCTATTATTAGTGTTATTGTGCTCAAATGTGCTTTTTTTCCCACAGAAATGGGTGAAATGTTAAGATAAAAAAAAAGCTGACATGAGAAGTGTCCTTTAAATGAAGCCAGTAGATCAAAGTTTTAAGAAATGAAGTATCATGGGTCTCACAGGCAGAAATGTAAAGTCCACATATGTGGAGGATAAAGTAGTTTCAGATTGTAAGACTTTATATCACTGCAGTAAAGTCACATGAGTTACAAACTTTATTATTGGAATAAAAAGACAAAGCAGCCCTGAAAAGTGACGCGATAACACGCAACACACTCTCTAAACAGATCTTTGCATTTCCATCTTTAAAATGATTTAACATTTCATAATCCAGTGGATTATCTGATGAATGCACGGTCACAAAGTGACTGCAGAGATTCTGCAAGGACAAAAATTCAAGTGCTCACACACGAGTGAGTAAAGCCCGGTGTGGTTTAAAGAGGGAAATGTTTGTGGACTGATGGAAATAAAGGCAGCAAATCTACAGCTTCAGTTTCTTTTTTTGTCATTCTGTTTCTGTAAACACACACACACACACACACACACACACACACACACACACACACACACACGCACACACACTATCCATCAGTAAGACTCTGGAGCTTCTTGCAGCACCTCAGCTCCTTGTATCACCCCCGGGAGTGATTCTCCTCCAGACTTCCAGCAGACGTTTGAGACCAACCATCGCTCCCATTCAGGCCACACCTGGTCAAGTTTGAAAACATGACTAGGGGATTTTAATTAGACGCAATTAGAGATGGCAACCATGCAGAGAGCTGGATGAGCCCCCTGCTTTTAACACCGAAGAAAAAAGATGCTCTAATTAGGCCGGAGGCTACTTTTATTCATGTGACCTGTGGAGACCCTGCACAAGCTGTTTAACGCCACCGCTCCGACAATTAAAAGTGGAATTCATTTGAATGAGCCGTGCATGTTGACATAAACAGACACCATTGCATTCAGGGCAGTGGGATGGGCTGTCTGTGAGCTGTGAATGGTTTGAATGGACACAGCAACAGGTGACCAGCAGAGGAGGAGGTGTTTCAAGCTCTATTTGCAGCCATGCTTCCTTTAAATGTGTGAAAGGTTCTCATATGATGAGCCAGAATATGACCATTCTGGATATTTCAGATCCATTCTGTTCATATTGATTCATAAAACACTGAATCTGATCCTAGTTTTAAGCTAACACTTTCACTTCCTGATTTGATTCGTAGAAACACTGAACTCAAATGCAGCATGTCATATTTAGCCAAGGTGACCTGTGAAAGTCTCCAGCCTCCCTCCAGGACTCCTGGTGGACCCCTGCATTGCACACCAGTTTTTTTTTTTTTTTAAGAGACATTCAGATTTCTTCTTCCTGGGACAAATGAGCGATAAACACTTTTCATACAGTCCAATTTCATATGCCATTTGTGTCACTTAGACCAAACTGGCCATCAAACATGAATCATTTTCTTGGCAGCTGCCCCCGTGCTTTTTTGAAAGCCTGTAGGCACCCTGCTGTTGCAGCCGACCATCCTTTAGAGCAGAAAAAAAAAATAAAAGAAAGGAATGATGGCCCTATTATAGCCTCCTCAGCTGTAAGAGGAGAGTGTCCTGGAGGAGGCTGTGGCTCGTCTTCATTGGCTGGAAGCAGCTCCTTTTTTAGGATTTAGCATTTTAAAATGAGTCCCTTTCTGACGGGCCTGAATGGCTTCTACTTTCTTTTAAAATGTTGTTTAAGGCTGCAGCTCAAACTGCTGCTCCAGGCCTCCTGGTTCTGGTTCTGGACTGTCTGTAAAGGCCTGCACACTGGAATAACATTATTATCATTATTATTATTATTATTATTATTATTATTGTTATTATTATTACTGCCATGTTTGTGTGTGTTAGTGTGTGTATAGTCTCTGAAGGTGCTCTGGATTCAGCAGCAGTCAGGAAAACAAAGGCACCGTTCTTCTCCTCGTCATCCAGGTGGTGGCGGCACTAACTTTCAGATTGTGACCTGACCTGATCTACAGAAGGTGATGTGCATGGAAACACAAGATGTCACTTCTGTGTTTGTGTGTGAGCCTGGAGTCTTAAAGGACACGGGGATATTGAAAAATAATATAATGATGCCAACTGAAAAAAACACCTTTTTTTTAACACATCATTTTATGTATTAATTCATTTATCTTTTAATTTAGCATAGTATGACTGTGTTTTTGCTTAAATATTAATTTGAATATATTTAATAGATTTTAAAAATTACAACAGATATTTGAAACAAGAATATCTATAATTATTTTATTTTTTAACATCGTAAATAATTGACTCCTGAAGTATGACTCCAATATTTTAAAAGTTCGCTGGATGAGCCTTGTTCACGTCTTTTAAAAATGTTTTCAGAACGATTTCCTCCCCACCAAGGTGATAAAACCCGGACACGGTGCCAGCGCCGTGAGGGCTAAAAAAAAAAAAAAAAAGTCCACTCTGTTGATGTGTGTCTTTAAGAAAAGAAGACTTCTGCGAAGTAGAAACCACGCTATCCCGGAGCAACCGTGACCCCGGGGTGACCCCCAGAGCCGCTGGAGGAGCCTCGTGACTCATCTGGGACCTCAAGTCAGGCTGTGTCCAAATACGCACAGAGGAGAGACGAGCAATTATTCTTATGAAATTAATATTGACATTTAAAAGGCCTTTAAAAAAACAAAAAAGAATTTAAACTTTATCATATTCACGCTACGACAGGCTGGTCCTATTTCTGTTTTTATTTATTTAACAAAATAATTAGAGGGTGGCTGATACAAACGGAAAAAAACAGTTATTATTATTATTATTATTATTATTATTATTATTATTATTATCGTTAATAATAATAATAATAATAATAATAATAATAATAATAATAATAATTTATTTTTTTGTTGTTGCGTTTTGTTGTGGAGCACAGGGAGATCCTAATACCTAAACTGTTTATTTTCTGAGTCCTTTATAATCTCGACCCGTGAAGTGACGCTTTACGCCGAAACCACTTTTTAATACTTTCTCAATTTTTCTCAATACTTCCGTGTTTTCATTTTTACAAACACGTGAGCAATGTTCAACAGTGCTCATTTAAAAAAAAATAGTTTTGTAATTTAATTCAATTTAATTTAATTTAATTTTTGACATTTGAATAAAGAAAAAGTAGGGCAGCTGCACATGCGCAAAAATTAAAAAGACGGTCGCGTGTATTTTCCTGGTGATTGCCTCAGGTTATTTTAAATATTCTTAAAATTAATAAATTGAAATAAGAAAATTAACTGAGGGAGTATTTTTGCTTTGCTTCTCACGGGCCCGTGGTGTGTAATTTTCTCCAGTGGATAAATGATCCGTGGACACGCAGATAGCGTCAGAGTGTCTGCTGCAGAAAAGGCAAACTGTGGAGGATTAAATGAGATTTTTGGAGTCAGACACGCACGCAGTAGCTGGATAGTTTTGGTGTGCACAGGAGGCGGAGACTGCGGTGTTTTTCTGTTGACAACCTGCAGAGTTCAACCAGCCTTAAACCTTATTTTGTGTTCATGAAGGAGCTCTTGACTCGCTGATCTTTCGTTATTTATGTGAAGCTGCTCTGCGTTCATCGAGCTGTAAATCTCACCTCTGCCCGTTTCCTGCCTCACAAACCTGAAGAGCTGCGCAGACACACACACTCAGACAGCTGTCCACACATCAGGTCTGTATCAGAGGGCCGGAATAACATCACAGCTCTCCATAAATTAATTCAGAGATGAAAAAAGAAACATGATGAGATTTAAAGCTGGTGCGCGTCTATTAAAATATTCTTTAAGACATGAAAGCATTTTCCTGCGTAAAGGGATTGTGAACCAGGAAGAAGAGAGAAACTCCATGCAGGGTTTTCTCCTCAGTGAGCATGCAGGCCTGCGGGCGCCGCGCCGGACCCGGCCTGGCGCAGTCGGAGCCCGGTGCATGATCCACCCCAGCCCCGCTGGTGTGTGGGACCGAACACGCGTTAGTGTGTGGGAGAGAATCGTCCATTATCTCTGCGACAGGATTTGAAAGTCATAAGAGTTCATTGTGGGTGTGTAACGGTCTCCCCCGGGTGATTGAGGTCACAAACCGTCCAAGGGTTCAGGTCGTGGATTTTTTCACGTGTCAGGAAATAATGCAGAAAGGAAAAAGGCGGAGGACTGGACTGGAGACAAGTCTGGACGAATCCTCCCGGAATTATAAGAAATTTGAATGATTTGTTCCAAATTTGAAAGGGAGATGATTTGTTTTATTTTCATGGTTTTTATTATTGTACTGCCCTCGGCTCCCCCACGCAGAGGTGAGATTTCCTCACCTCTAGTCCTCGCGTCCTTGCGTCGTTCTTCGATTTGATTTTGTGCATCTTTGTTGACATTTATTTCTTAAGTTAGTCGCTCCTATATGTCCTTGAGTGTTTCTGAGCTGAGGCTGAATGCACGGGAGTCCGGGAATAACTTGACACCCCGCGTAAAGAAAAACGCGCGCGGGGTTAAGGCCTTCAAAATAATGTGCGCTCTCAGGCAAGGAGAGGGTACGCTGAGTGGGTTTGTCCGTGGACAATCAGTGGGTTCGAGTGCCAATACCGTATTTTACTATTATTGAAGTTGCGTACAGCAGATGGCCGATGTGCTCACTTTTATCATTTCCATCACAGAGCGGGAAGAAGGCTGACAGAAAAGATGTGCAGTGAAGTGAAGGATTCAAGTTTGATAATAGAGGAAGGAGTGCGACAGTGGACTCTTTCAGCTCATAATCATTTAAATAGAGGACATCTTTCTTTCACATCTCCTACTGCTAGATCTGTTTAAGCACATATTCATAAATATATCTTAGTATCATGGAAGACAGCGTCCAGTTTGGTTGGCCTCATTTTACACCACAAATCCTACTCACTATAATTTATTTCCTAATGAAAAATATTTTATTTCTATGCAAAACAGCACAAAGAAGAGGGCGCATTTACTTTCAGAAAATCAGACAGAGGAGACCTCTCCCTCTGTCACCTGCTCTCATGGTGTTGTTGAACCTCTTCAGAAGCTTCCTCTATCAGCTCCTTTTTCAAGGCTGCATTTTTGCAGGTGTAAGGATATATAGACATGGAACAACAAAATCACATCACACTTCCTCACAGGCCTCTGCACCCTATGGCAGGTTATGACTCAAAGTTGTTGCAGAAAATGTATCAAACTGTCTGATCTCATGTGCAAATAGTCAGTTCATGGAATCAGGAGCTGAAGGGTAGGAAGAGATGTGCTCTGGATGATCTTATAAAAGCTTTTGGAAACTGAGTGCATGATGATGAGGGAAATCAAAACCGTAAAAATAATCTTAATGTCCATCTCCATGTGTATGAATCACTAACGTGCTCTGACAGAGGCTCGCTGATGAACATCTGCCTGTCACAGCTTTGTTTAGGATCCCAGGCCGTGGGTCACACACATTCCTCAGCATCACACCAGACACATACACACACACACACACACACACACAGACATGTACGGCTCAGAGGAGGCACGAGATGGCAAAACACACACACACACACACACACACACACACACACACACACACACACACACACACACACACACACACACACACAGGATGGCACTGAAAGAAGGGAACAGAGCACAACGTCACTCTGATTTCCCGAGCTCCCGCTGACACTTGAACGGGTTGTTTCCATAGTAACAGACAACACAAAGACTTGAGGGAGAGAGTGATGACACCTGGAAAATGTCTCACCAAAGGTTCAATAGCTGCCTTTTTGAGGGGTGGAAGGAGTCCTGTGGAAGAAAATAAAGCTGCAGAAGAGTTTTAAAGGGTTAACAGAGTCCAAAGTCCAGAGACAGAGACAGAGGGAGAGCTGGAGGAGATACGAGTTCAGCTTCAGTCAATCTTTATTCATAAAGCGCTAAATAACAACAAATGTCATCTCAAGACAGTTTACAAAAACATTAACAGATCTGTACCTGCATCAAGACCACATTAGGAGTCTGATCTTATCTTAACCCACCACGTGTAGAGACCTTTGGAGCTGATAGTGAGTTGTTGTGGTAAGAACAAACATTTAACAGACAGAAACCTGGACCGGAACCAGACTCATGTTGGAGAGACATCTGCTGGGACTGTGTTGGGCTTACAGAGACTGATGCAGAAGGAGAGCTGTACAGAGGTCCAAATTAAAATTGGTGTTTTAGCAGTGATGATGATAACGGTGAGACTGCTAACCTCTTAAATCTGAAGGTCCCCCAGCTGGAAGACTTTAACCCTATAATGCCAAACATATCATATTTGATACATGACTTTTTCAGCCCTCCACATAAGCAGTGTGGTATTTTTATCCTGAAAAACCTGATGTGTACAATCAGATACATGCAGTGCACAGATAAACCAACACTGGGTAGTAAGTCACTCATTATCTACCCTTCCAGTGACACTCTACGGCCCCGTTTACACGACGCCGAAAACGGTCGATTCCGCAAACATTTCGTTGCGTTTTGGCCTTCCGTTTAGACGAGACCACGTTGCGTTTTCAGTGAAAACACAAACTTTTGAAAACCCTCCCCAGAGTGGAAAGATCTGAATCCGCTCCTCCATCCAGCTTCGTGTAAACACAGAGCGGAGCGTCTCAGGGTGAAATGCTGACGTCACCGCATGCGCACTCACAGTTTCAGGTAAAGGCTCCGCGCTCAGCCACATTTCTAGTTGAACCAGTAGGTGGCGGTAATGCGCGTTATGGTTGGATTGCCGACCGTCTCACACAACAAAACGGCAGAAAAAGAAAGAACAGAAGAGGAGACTTCTCCTCCTGGAGTCGTATGAACGCGGATCGTTTTCACGCCGTCCTCATGTAAACGCGGGTGGCTTTTGAAAACGCAAAGGAAGAATCGTTGCGGGAGTGTAAACGGGGCCTAAGACGGCCATGACTCAGGAATTGGACACAGGTGGTTTTTCAAGAAGAACTTTGCCAAGTTTAAAAAGGTTAAGGTAAGAAAAACATTACAATATTTACTGGCACATCAATAGGAACAGTTACTGGGTTCATGCAAAGTAAAATGAAAAATTCACAATAAGCGTTTGAGTAAACCGTGTTGAAGATGGCGTATCAAATTTGATACAGTGGGTATAAAAGGTCATGTAACTCTAAAACAGTCAATCGCCATTTACTTGTATTTCATGCATTATATCTAAAATCAAGCAACATACAGTCTTTTTATTTTTAAATTACATAATTTGGTACATTTAGAGTTAAAAACTAGGTATGAAACTTGCTTTACTGCTGTATGAAAGGATGGCCTGGATCGTTTCCCAACATGGGAAACCCGACAGAGATGCAAGCAGTGCACAGGCCACTTTGCCCATGTGTACTGTCAGAAATGCAGAGAGCATCTTTGCTCAAACAAGGAGAGAAACTGTTTTCAGGCCTTCCACCATGCAAAATAAAAGGTTGTGAACCGCAAAATGAGTAAAATACTAAAATGTTATTTTTTTTCCAGCCTTCCACCCAGCCAGTTCCATTGGTGGCTTTCTCACTACTGCATGATGGTAGCACTGTTTATGTTTGGAAGTACAAATTAGTTAGATTTGTTTGTGATTTATTATGTTTTTGTTTGTTCAGGAAAAAACAATCGTTGAGCATTGTGACCTGATGTATCAAATATGATACAAATTGAAACTTAAATATGGAAAGTGATATTTGAACATTTTTGGGAGGGTTGTTCAGAGGGACCAATCAAGACTCCAAGAACTGAAATTTTCTGTCAATTATTTAATGGTTTGGGATTTACAGGGTTAATTTCGCTTTGCAGCAAAAGGCATAAACAGTTATAATGTAAAGGTACAGTCATATTTCACATTAGATTGAGAAACTTAGGAGAAAATCTCTACAAACATCGTCAAGTTCTACTTCAACCAAACCGTCTGTCTGTTTGAGTAATACTTCAGTTATTACTCTGAGCCAGTGATATAAACACCAACACTGACACCTCTCAACAAAGTTTACAAGGGTTCCCTTTATCATGACACCAGAATGATTCGAAGAGACCTGTTACATGCAGAGATAAACTCTTTTCAATTTGGTTATGTCATTTTTCTAGCAGAGACTTTAACCCCCCTAAAAAGAGGCCTAAACGGAGGGCTTAAACAGTTAATAGTTGTCAGGTCCACAGCAGCAGGCCGCCCACAGCAACAATCCAGAGGAACCTACAAGACAAAAGAGCACAGAGACTCCCAGAAAGTCCAAGACAGTCTAAACCTATAGCAATGTAACGAAGAGCTGGTTCAGACTTGATCCAGGTCATATCTGTAAGCTTCATCAGACAGGAAAGTTCGAAGCTTACTCTACATGCTACAATAAGACCAAAAGTACTTTTTTTTCTTCTCTTTTCATGTCTTTTTGTATTTGGGACCTGTCATTACACTTTATGTCTCATTGGTTGGCCACAGGCACCAAAACTGGTTACTGCAGTTGTGTTTTTACTATGTTTGTTCCTGTGTTAGTCCAGGGATCTGAGGGAGAACCATGGTCATATTGTGTACCCATAAGATCAGCTTTTAGCAGCCCATAGCATGTTGATGCTAATCAGTGCTAGGCCTGATGTTGCCCATGAGCTGAGGAGAAGGAGGCGAGGA
Source organism: Halichoeres trimaculatus (assembly GCF_033239565.1). Lineage (NCBI taxonomy): Eukaryota > Metazoa > Chordata > Actinopteri > Labriformes > Labridae > Halichoeres > Halichoeres trimaculatus. Next base: position 5,126,686 of record NW_027437186.1, on the reverse strand, counting down.
CTAAGTGCAGAAGTGAAGAGCAAAAATGAACAGACTGGTGAAGAGGACCAGTCTTAGGCTGCTCTCTGGACCCTGTGAACCTTCTGGACCCTCTAGACCCTTGGTCTAGAGGGTCTAGAGCCACCTGGGGCTCAAGAGCCTCATGTGGCTCTTTGGTTCTTTTGCAGTGGCTCCTTGTATCTTTAAAAACATGTTGTTGAAATAAAGAATTTTTATTTTTCTTACAGAGGGTATTGATGATTAGAATAGAATAGAACTTTATTTGTCATTGCAACAAGTGCAACAAAATTGCAAAAGACATTCAAGACATTGATACTAAATAAAATGATGCATTAACATTTTGTTGAACTGAATCTTCATCACATCTGTCAATAAAGCCTGCCACCGCTCTACTTCACTTCCTACAACATCAACAGCTCACCAACTTTCCATGCACCTGTGGCTAATTTTAAGTTTTACATCCCTGGTAAGAAAACTAAATCTACAAAAAGACACATCTGGGGGAAAAAATACAGATTAATAAAAAAGGGAAAAAAGAAAAGGGAGTTCAGCAATATAATTAAAATATGTTATCAAATTCAGGAATTATTTAAAAACTCAAAAACAGAAAAAAAAATGATTTCAGTATTTTAAATTGTGCAATTTTTTACATTAAAAAATTGTTCAATATTTTTGTGTAATTTCTACAGTTCAATTTGTATTGCATTCTTAGATTTACATTTTTGTCATTTTTTTAACATACGCAATAATAATTTCATATTTATTAAATATTTTGAAAATTTATGGAATTACAAATTTTCAAAACTTTTTTAACCATTAGCAAATTTATGGAAAATTAAAATTAAAGACATTTGTTTTTCTTAAAACACATAAAACTTCTTGTTTATATAATTGTTCACTAGATTTTAACTATGAAAAGAATTTTCTACACTTTGTGAAGATAATGTAGATTATGTGGCTCCTGAATGACTTTATTCCAGATGGACTGATGTAAAATGGCTCTCATGAAAGTAAAGCTTGCAGACCCCTGCTCTAGACCCTGTGTAGGCTGATGAAAAAGTTCTTTTAAGCCAGAAGTGACCCATTGTTTGTCTGCGTTTCCACCAAGGCCTGAGGTCCTGTGATGATTGTTATATCATCATTTGCATACATATCAAGAGAAAAAGTAATTGCATTACATTTCCAGGTCAGTAGGGGGCAGTACAACAATGCCAAAGGCTATTTAACAAAGATGACACCAACCAGGAAGAGACAGACTTACTGTGAGCCCACATTTAGCCTGTGAGCACCAAGGATATTCATCCTGTGATGGTTTTTATTGTGCTTCATAGATACGGTTAATTAATCAATTAAGAGATATATCCTTTCCACGTGGTTTTAGATTATCAATAAATAATTATAGATTATCAACAAATTATTATTGGATACTTGAGGTATGTCAAAAAACTAAACTCGGATGAATTCCTGAGGACCTCTTCTGTGTTTAAACAGCCGTTGTAAGCTGGACATCTACTGACATGTTCAGCTAAAGGTCTCCAGTTTACAGGGTCACTCTTTAAACTGGAACACACATTCAGTGTGTGGCCCTGTCCACCACCATTTTCAGGGGTGGAAATAAATTCAGACAGAGATCCTGCAGTTAATAGCAGACAGTTCTTCAAAATGTCTCATCTTGATGGTTTCTATTGTTGCATAACTACACAAAGTAAAATGAAGCCATGGTTTGAAAAGTCTTTAAAGGTCCCATATTATGGAAAAATCACTTATTAAGTCTTTTATTTAAATTTTTGGGTCTTTGGCTTTCCTCCCAGCCCACAAAATGTGATATTTAATGACAAAACCTGTATTTAGTAGTGCTTGTGAATGTAAAATCCTGACCTAAAACGAGCTGTTTGGAATTTTCGGGGTTTGCCGACGTCAGCGATTCCCTTTTTTGACCAATCAGGAGCAAGTCCGACCTGATTGGTCCACTGGAGCAAATACCCCAGAACCCCCTCCTCTCCCCAGATCTGGGGAGAAATCTCTCTAGCAGCGAGTGTGGCTGTTTTTGGCTGTATACAGCCACATAGTTCCATGCACAAGCTTCCCATCTTGGAAGAAGACAAGACTAAATGGCTAGAGTTCATTTAATGAGGGAAATGTTCCAGCTACACTCAGTAAAACTGTGCATGTGTGTGCTAGTCACTTCACGGCCGACTGCTTTTCCAACTTTGGACAGTACAACAGAGGGCTAGCGAATAGACTGGTCCTGAATCCAGGCGCATTACCAACCATCCTCCAACAAACCTGGGACCCTGGAAATGTGAGTATATTAAATGCTGTGTGCTGTGGAGCAGATGTAAGAGCTTTTCCTCAGTGTCCCCCCTGTCTCTGTGTTAGCTTCAGGATGCTAACTTTAGCTGCAGTTAGCCTAATGTTTTAGCCTGTAATGTTACGGTAAACGAGCTTCGCTGTTTTCTAAACATTGTGGATTCAGAGCTTGTGGCGCTGCTCTCAGTGACGCTGAAGAGCGGGGCGGTATCAGTGGTGGCTCATTTACATATAAAGGTCACGCCCACTAAATCAGAGCGTTCTGAACAGAGGGGCTATGAGAGCCTGGAAACAATGCTGCTGTGCTTGATTTATTGGCTTTTTGGACCAAAACATGTTACTACTATTTCATTAAGACATCAATGATCCATATTAAACTGCAGAAAAGGGGCAGAATATGGGACCTTTAAAATTATCCAAACATGATACTTCATTTAATTTTAGGGAAGTCAAGTTTTAAAATTCTGATTTGAATTGAGATCAACCTCCCTTTTGTTTATCTCAGTGATGACATTTCATGACTGTGTTCAAAAACCAGAGTTAATACCAGGCGTATAAACTTCCCCGATGAATGAACTTTTAGTCCGTCCCTGACTGAACAGTGAGGAGCGTTTGATCTGAATGGGCTCATATTGATAAGGTAAATGTTTGCTCGTCAAACAGTTTTAAACACGTCTCCATGTGATGGATCTGAATCGCTCTGCAAACTGCTATTGTAAGGAGCTTTCTAATCAAGGGCATGAGTTGTAAAAGCAGCCGCTAATGATGACACTCAGACTCAAAGGCTGAAAGGATCACATCATTCCAAACAAGATCAGGAGAAAATCTATCTAATTCTCTTTTTTTCACTTCATGCAAATGACTTACAAACCCTGCTGCAGCAGCACAGCGACAGATAAAAGGAAACAGAGGATTATGTTTATAAGAACAACTTCCCTTTAAGACACAGGTCGTCTACATTTTCTGCAGCAAGGAAAAGGTGCATTCACACACAGACACACCTTAAAGTCTTATTCTAAAGGTTACTGGGGGTCATGTTTGATCACAGAGTTATTCCTAACCATATTATCCATCTCTCCCTATCCCTCTTTCTAACCCCAACATGGTTTTGACACGGATCTGAGCACTGATGTGACTCATTACTGATGTGCTGATGGTTTAAGATGACGCTGAACGGCCTGATGTGAAGAGGCAGATGAAGGCAAGAAACGAGAAAAGAAGCAAGCATTCAGGAAACCAAACATGACCTTTGACCTTTGTCGTTCCAGTTTTTACAGTACGTCTGAAGTAAGATGGATGGGATGTGACACCCTGATCCGAGGTCACAGTAGAGCCAGTGGGGGCAAACACCTGGGGACCGGCTTAAAGGCACGCATCAGTGATTTTCCTGTGTCAGAGTCTGGAGGAGGAGTCTGACAGAGATGCAGAAAAGTAATAATAAAGATATTAATGTATGTGCTGTAGATACTGCCTTTAATCCTTAGGTACTTTATCACCAGGTATGTCTTTTTTTTGCAATCAACTTTTTATTAATTAGGTTTTAAATAAAAATACCAACAACAATACAAACCATACAGAATAGTTTTTTCCTCTACAGCTCTTTTCCACATCTCCAATGTTCGGGGCTCAGAATTGTTAAAGGGGGCTGATGACCACTCCAAGTCAGTGGCGACTGCTGGTCAGTCAAGGAGGAGAAGCTCATTTTTTTCAAGCCAACATCAAAAATTTGTTTATTTATTTAAACGAAAATTCTACCCTCCGTTCCTTTACAAGAAAATGATCTGTGTTTTTTACAGGGATTTTACCAGTGTTCTCTCAATGCTCGTCGTTTTTAAGAAAGGTAAACTCGCTGGGGATCGATAAAGCCTCAAATCAAAAAGGGATTCGGCCTCAGACAGATCATCTAATCATCATGCAGAAGCCCAGCGTCCAGGTCAGCCCACTGTCTCACAGACCCCCATAAACGCTGAGTATCCGATGGGTGGGACAAAGCCCAGCGTTTATCCAATGACCGTCCAGTTTCCACAGTGGAACAACCCACTCTGTGCTTCCCCGCTGAAGTCAGAAGATGCTCAGCATCCGACTGTGTTAAAGCGCTGAGACGCTGAGGGGATGAATGAGAAGGAGGTGGAGCCAGTTACCTGTGATAGGTAGCTGATTCTGAACAAAAGATGAAGGAATTCTAGCGCAGATTTTGTCAATGAAATGTACACACAGCAGTACATATCACCACTTTTTTGGGGACATTTTAGGGGAAGCTGAGCTTCCCTTGTAGTCTTAGAGCAATCGCCACTGCTCCAAGCAGACCACCTCAAGGAGAACTAGTAGCCAATGTTTTATTGATTATTGGTGTGGTGTGGCAAAAAACTTCAGTTTCATTTTGATTTTATTCAAAAGTTATAAATGGCCCACTCATAATTTTTAATGAAACTCCACCGAGGGGGTTTCGCTAACAAACAACCTCTTGGTCAACAGTGCAGATCAAAGGACAGGTTATTGTGGAAGCACGTGATTATTGCAACCATGAGTGAGGAGTGTTTGAAGAAACACTGTTTTGTTATCTGCCATCAACACTACAAAATAACTCCCACAACAGCATGGTTTAACACCAGCATAGAGTTAGATACCTCAAAATAACACCAAGAATTTAACACTTTGCTCTGAACTGGATTAACACTGGGGGCTCTAATTTTGAAGCCCAGGCGCAAGCCCAGGCGCCGGCCTTCGCCTTGCAGGGCGTGACCGGCGCACTTTGCAAGTTTCCTGCAGTGCCAAGAGAGGCGCACTGAAGGCGCAGTCACGGTGCAGAGGTGCATGTCCACGCCTCCCTCCGCACAAATGGCAGAGAGGGAGGAGAAAAGCCATGAGTGGGTTTAACACAGCCGAGCACTGTCTTCACCAATCAAATAAGTGCCTCTCCTCGCCTTTAAATGCCCTGTGGCCAAGGCGCAGCGTCTAATTAGTCTGAGTGATCCCCAGCACCGCGGAAACAGTGCTGGTAGTGGAGACGGTCAGAGCTGCTGTCTCTGCAGCAGGAGAATGGACAGCTGGGCGCATCGGAGGACACGAAGCACGTCACCGTGTGGGCCAGCTCCCGGGACAGATTTAATCTGTTCCTTTGTCATTAGTAAGAATACAAAAGTAAGAGACAGTTACACAGCTGGCTTATCCATTCAGAATACTTTTGATCCACCTGCACTCCTGGTTTGTCATCGCCAAGCAGAGCCTTTGGTGATATACTGTATACTCTCCCAGTGTCTCCACCTCATCCTCCTTACAATAATGTACTCCATCTTTTTAGATCAGGTTAAAAATAAAGACTAATACAGAGAAATATGGGAAATCACGGGTAAATCCTGAGTGACATACATTTATTTTGTCTCTTTTTTCTTCGTCTTTTCTCTCCCTCTTTTCTTTGAATTAAATGAAATGAGAGAACCAGATATATACTCAGTATCAGATGTTAAGACTGTTTATTGTTTAATTGTAAGAAGTGCATCAAACTTCCAGCTGCCGTCAGGTTAACTTTCCATTATGACAAACGGCTTTAATCTGACATCAGATGTGACGGGACAGTTAATATAGATACAAATGTATATGCTGGTTCAGATGGTTACATTAAATAGTGATTGCTGTGATTGTTTATTGCATTAAAATGTGCCTGACACTCTGGAAACCTGCCTCTGAGGCTTTGTTGACATGAGCACATGTGCGCGTGTCACCAAATTACAGCTGCGTGGGGTGCACTCCGCTTTGTGCCGAGGATAGACCAGGCTGGAGCTAGCGAGCTTTCAGCACACATTTTTGGCACGAAATTGTCACTGCGCCAACATGAATCTGCTGACACCTCCCCCTGGCGCGCAGTCACACCCATCTCTGCACAGACGGTCTACCAAATTGTCAAATTTGCACGAAATTAATACTGCATAGGGTGCGCCAGGCTTGCGCCCCCTGAGCTGTGCCACGAAATTGGAGCCCTGGGAGTTTAACACTGGGGGATTTGCTGTGTAAAAACAAATGAGGTATGAGGGGGTAAATCACCCCCAAGTTTCAATCGTGTTTACTGGTGCTGTAATAATTCAGTCTGGCTCTAACAGGCTGGCGGGACCAACTTGGAACAGACACTAAAGGAACTGTGAATTTTCACTCCAGCTTTGTCATTATCGTCAACAGTGGAGGTTGCTGCTTGATGAGAATACCCTGGCTTTCCTGTCCTCTGAAATCTTCTTTGGTCCAAAGAGACTGGACACAACACCTGGAGACACGCTCTGAGCACTTACGGAGGCAAAACACTCATTTGAATGACTACAGCAAAATCCAATGTGCCACAATTCCACTAACACGACTATGAGTTTAATAGTTGTCTATCAGTGAGTTACCCACTTCACTTACTCCTTCCAATCACCACGAAACGAGCAGTACGCAAAACACAAAAGCCCTCAGCAGACGTGTATCCATACTCTTTAATCGCTCTGTTAAGTCTGTGGGCAGCAGCAACATCCTGGCATGTCCTACAGTGACCATCGTTTTGTTTGTTTGTTTTCTCAAACACCAGGAAATTATCCCATTATCACGAAAACAAGCTTTGTTCTCTCAGGATAATGAGATAATGGGGTAAGTTAATCCATTCAAAAGGGACAGCCGGCTTTGTTTTCAGGAGAAAACAAGAGAAATGGGTCAAGACTTTTCACAAAAACAACTGAAAGGATGAAGACATCACAGGAAGCAAATAACATGTACAGAAACATGAGGTGTGTGTCTGTGCCAGAGCATCAACCAGTGAGCTTTAATCATGTCAGCTGGAGCTCAGACTCTGAGGGAGTAAACCCCTGGCTGAGCCACATCCACCTGACCTTCAGCCTGGGAGGGGTTGGAGCATGTTGGGGGGTGATGAGTTCATATCTGCTATCTCCACCTTATCTCTTTTCATACACAACCTGTTTCTCTATACTCACTTCTTCTCCTATCATCACACATCACTGTCAGAAAGCAGCTGTTTCCACTCATCAAACTTCATTTTTCAGACGTTAAAACCTGAATAAATGCCCTCTATAACCTGGATTCACTGATTTTGTAAGGAACACTAAACAGATAGTCTGCTCACCTTCTGGACACTAAACTAAAAACTGAGTTTACAAAGTTTGACTGTTGTCACCTTTCAAACAATAACCGTACCTAAATACAAATAAATATTTTACCTTGCCCCTTTGCATCCTGGGAAAAGTTGTCTTACGCAAACAATGGTAGAGTTAAAAAGAAGATCTGATCTCTGATCATTTCAATTGTCACATGTTTACGACAGTGGGTGATGGTGCTCATGGGAAACCACAGACTGTATAATCAGTAGTCAATGATAATCAATACTGAAATGGCTTTTTGAAGAAAACCAGCTGGTGCAGCCATATTACAAGTGGGCGACCTTGAAATCTTAATATCTTCTAAACCAGTGGTTCTCAAAGTGGGGTCCCAGGACCCCCAGGGGTCTGTGAAGCATGGCTTGTGGGGACCACAGGATACTAAAAAAACCTGTTGTGAAACAGTGCTCTCTTGCACCTGTAAAATCAGCAATTTTCTCCCAATACTCCAGCCTGACTCAGGTTTTTTGCCATGAGACCAATTCTGACATTACGGTGACACCTATCACTTGGTGGTATGCAACAAAAAAACCCCCCAAAACATCAAAACAAAAAAAAACTTGGAGCCAACGTTCTCTCGAAGTTTAATTAATGAATGACCTGGAAAGTATAAATGTTTCCCAATTCTGTCTTTCCAAATTACTACATACGTACTCAGCTGGAAAGGGTTCATGGTCTTAAAAAAGTTTGAGACCCTCTTATACTGCTTCAAAAAAAAAAAAGTAGCCCGCACAGTGTTTGCTGGTATTGAAATTAGTGATTCAAGTGGGGACCTTTTTGAATTTTGGCTTTGTAAACATCTTTTATTTTTAGTCAGTGTGGCTTACTGTGTGTGTGACTTCCAGTATTACCAGAGCCAGACTCAAGCAGACACTCCAGAAACAGCAGATTTGAGCACTTCAGCATTGTGGGATGTTTATTACAACATATTTTCAGACTGGAGCTTTCCACTTGTGGGAAACAGACTCTTTAAAAACACTACCGATTCTGGCCAAAGGTGTCACTGCAGTCAATGCAAAGCAGATAATCCTCACTGTGTCTTTAGCGCTTTAAAACTCATGGACGCGCTGGTGCTCCCATTTTACATGAGCTCTTTAAATAGCCGTAATTCTTCAACCATTTGGGCAAGCAGGAAATTGAAACGACTTCTTAAAGACAAAACGTCAGGCTTTACATGGTAACACTTTATATTAAGGTCCTGTAATAAGCATTAATAAGACCTTTGTAAGTACTTATAAGATGCTTGTTAACATTATTATTTGTTTATAAGACTATATAACTGCTTAATAAGTGTTTACTAAATCTATAAGCTATATGGAACCTAACCCTAACCCTCTTTGTTTTTTGTCTTCTGCTTTTGTCTCTCATGAGCCCTACCCCAGCCCTTCCCCTAAACCTAACCATTCGGGGCCCCATGCCTTAACCTAACCTGTGGGGCCTAACCCTTACAATGACCTTATTAAACACTTATTAAGCACTTATATAGTCTTATAATCAAATAATAATGTGAATAAGCATCTTATAAGTACTTACAAATGTCTTATTAATGCTTATTACAGGACCTTAATAAAAAGTGATACCCTTTACATTATTTTCTAGGGCAGCGCTATTCAAGTAGCAGCCTGGGGCCACATGCAGCCTGAAAGCAGCTGCCAAGTGATTGGCATCCAGGTCCGATGAGTAAAACATCTTTCACTAACACGGACAAGTTCTTACAAAAATCTCACCATTAGCATTAGCTTACCCACAGTGCATTGTGTCATTGAGCAAGTGCTTTTGAAACTTTAACATTAGCAGTCCTACTCAGGTGAAAACAGCACGTCTCTTTCTAACCTTTCACAATAAACAGCAAGGAAAATTGTCAGTTTGATCCTGCGTGGACTGAAAACAGGGGCGTATTTAGTGGTTTGGGGGCCCAAGGCAAACCCAGTCAATGGGGCCCTCCATGTCCTTGTAACTCATCTTCCTCAGAGCTAGACTGGCCTTCCCTGGGTCCACTGTCTCTTTCCGAGAATCAAGGCATGAGACAGTGCTAATCTTGTACATGGTAACTTAACGCAACTAAATGCGTTTCCTCAAGTTCTGTACTTTAGTTTGATTTTGAAAAAAGTGAGTACATAATTTAGTCCACTTTGTCCTGGATTTGAAATCTTCTATGGTCAACTGACAGCTTATTTGTCCCACAGTGGGGAATTTACAGAGTAACAGTAACAAACAAGAAAGTATGAAGTGAAAATCATTACAACAGGTTAATATTGAAAAACATAAAACTGGAAAAAAATCTACTGAAAGAGGTGATATTTACAGTTACCATACTTTTTGGTACTATTATTTTAAAGTTTATGTATTTTTATTTGACCCCCTGTTCAGTGAGTTATGTTTCCAAAAAAGAGATTTTGTACAATAATGTTTATCACCAACTCAAAAAGTTTGATTTTGAGAAAATTATCCTGTTTCCTGGGCTAGATAAAGTCCTTAAAATCCTAAAAGTCTTATATGTTTATCTCAGATCTCAGAGCAACATTGTTTTTATTTCTGACTTGGTTGAAAATAAGAAAAAAATGGGAAAAAAGTGTTTTTTACCACTTTCTTCCTGAATCAAATTTCCAGATGTGTTGTAACATGGAATAGCCCATTGAATAAGAAGGGAGGGGGAGTACCCAAAACCATCATTAAAGATTAAGCCTTTGGATGTATTTTGAAGCATGTGAAGTAAGATTTAGAAAAAAAGAAATGCTTTCAATTGGAGAGAACTTCATAAATCAGTTTTTAAGAGATGCCTTGGGGGCCCCTGGGAATCTAAGGGCCTTGGGCAACTGCCTGTGTTTGCCTAGCTGTAGCTACGCCCCTGACTGAAAAGTATCAATTTATTTTACTACCAAGTTCAAACACCAAAACCATGTGTTTGCTCCTCAACAAGTGCGTTGCAGCGCTGAAAGACACCACAATGAAAAAACATGCTGCATTTCAGACAAACTTTCCAGAGAGACCCAATGAAGGGGCGGCTAAAATTTAGAGTTTGACTGCGTCTTACAACCGGAGCTGTGCTACAATAAAGCAGACTCAGGAGAGGACCACATCAGCTCAACTCTGCTGGTAAACCGGCTCATGTCCTTAGTCTGAAAATACAGCCTGACCAAATTTTAATTGAACAGCCCTGATCTATGTTATCATGGAACTGCATACAAATTGACTAAACAATGTTTTAGTAAGAGGTAACAACTGATCCAAGCTGTTCTCATTACCATAACTCTTCATCCATTTAGGCTAGAGAAAAAAAATCTAATGGATCCTTGAAGAAGAGGAGGTGAGGTTCCCAGGCATCATTTTGGACTCTATAACTTATATATTTATGTATATAAAAAAAGGTTTTCTACGTGTCATGAGTCCATTGAGTAGGATGAAGCCCCTGACAATGAGCAGGACCCAGGCCATGAAGTGGGGCGGGTAACATCACAAAGAATCCAAACACTCAGATTGAGGAGGCGTCTGTAGTTATTCACGGTGACCTGGAACCAAATGCTTTAAATTATGAACAAACTCAGTAAGAAATCAACAGACACAACGAGCCGTTTGATTCCATGTGCAGTTTGCCGTTTGGTGACCTCCTGAAATGGGGTCGTGCGGGGGTCAATGCTTTTCACTTCTTTGCCTATTGTCACAGCCAATCATATCATCGTGGTGCACTGAGCTCCTCTCATTGGTTGGCTTTTCATTCTGTCTCATGACCTACTCGGCATGGTTAATGAGCTTCTATGCGTTCGTACAGCCCGGGGGCTTGTTTAGACAGTGTCATATACATTCATATGGCACTGCCCGTCTCTGATGTACTGAAATGTAAAGCTCTGAGCGGAGAAAACAACACATCAGCCTGTTTATTTGCTGGAACACATTAGTTAAAGTGCAGGGGCCTCCATCTAGCCTGCAGGTTTGAATGTGAAGATGAATGGACGTCTCTCTTGATTCGATAACCCTGGGGATCTATCTAGAGTGTGTCCTGCATCTCATCCTGTGTCAGGTTGGATTGGTTCCTCAAATTCTTGAAAGAGGGAACCATTATTACTGAGAGATTATACTGTCCCTCTGGTACCCTTGTGGTATCTTCACATGATTTACAACTCAAAAAATCTATGATTTTCACCCACTGGTGTTTTAGAAAACCCTTACTTCAGCCTCAGTCTGAAACACTTTGTTTCAGCTGCTGTCTCTTTAAGGCTCCCAGACCCACTGACCCCTTCACTCTGATTCGGCCACCCTCTGGAGGCCTGTCAGGGGTGGAGCTATGGGCAGACCTTGGTCAAATGCAAAAGCACACTTCTTCAAGTACCTGTTTAAAGCTTGTCGTGGTAACAGATCAGATAGGTTTCCATTCAAGTCAATCTGTCAACTCATACTGGATCCATTCCATCTGCGTGGCTGGTCTGTCGTGTTGCAGGTAATACGCAGCCATCCTTTTTTTGACGGACGTGGAGCTGTGATGCATAAATTCAGCAAAGGGAAGATCGAGCAGGACAGGAAGTCGTGACCAGAAACTACCCAAAAGCGCCCAGTGACTTTCAAAATAAAACAGACCATGTCAAAATCAGTTCATATTGAGCTTTACTACAATGACAAAGAGATGTAATAAGTGGAGCCAGATTTAAAGATTTCAGGTTTTGCAGGGTTGGCTAACAGGTGGGTGCTCTGTAGCTGTTTTCAGCCTCTATATCTTCTGGGAGGTCAAACTCGTTTTAAGTGGAGTTAGTTTGCAATATGGCCCCTGCCAAAGTTTGGCAACAAAGCTCCACTTCAGAAACTATAGTCAGTGAAATCACTGTCCATGTTTTATAGAAGATATTGTAGCACAGGTACTATTACGGCCCCTTTTGTTGTATTCAGTACGTCAGTTATTTTGAGAAGAGATTCTGTCATGTTTTGCTTTCTTAATACCAGAACTACAAAGTGAAGCATACCTTCTTTTACCAGGTTGTTGTTCTCTGATTGATGTGATCTCCCTCATGCTCTTGTGTGGACCCCATAAGTTTGTCCGCACTGGAGTGAGCCTCCTTCCATAAACATCTGAATTCTACGGTGGCCCTGAAGGCGAATGTGAATAATTACTTCAAAAAGTGGAAAATAAATTTCAGAAGCCACAAAACACAAATTTATTTAAAAAAATACAAATACTTTTCCCAAAACATAAATTGAATCACAGATCGCAAATTAAACTTCATGAAACCGGAAAGCGTAGGACCATGCTACTTGGCTTAATCGAAGCACGTCAGTCACATCAGTCATCTAACATTTCCTGTTTACACTGGATACCAGCTGTAGCAGAACCAGCACAGAGTTTAAAGCATCTGGAAGAGGATCTTGATTTGATAGTGCAGTACTTCAACAAGGGACATACGTATAGTGTGATTACCGTATTTTCCGCACTACAAGGTGCACCTAAAAGCCTTCAGTTTTCTCAAAAGCCGACCATGCGCCTTATAATCGGGGTGTCGCCGGAGTAACAGTGGTAAGCAGTAAGAACCTGAAAAGAGGAATTCTGCTAAATGCTAACGTTAGCTCACAGGCTGGCCCGGGCTTCTTCTCTTATTTATTGTCAGAGTAATACAGCGCCCCCCCAAAGCTCTGGCATGTGAACTGATCTCTGAAAACGGTTTTTGTGGACGGCAGAAACGACTTTGTCTTCACAGTGCACTTTTTTTGAAAACAGCAAAGAAAACTTTTGGATAGGAAAATGTGCGGCTCCGTGTGGATGTAGCCTGAGTTTGACTGACTTATCTGACTGTTTTGTTGACATTCCCTTTAGTGCAGCTCCATCTAGTGGATGTATAACGCAACCCCAGCCACTACTATAGCTTCTATTCTTTGCGCCTTATAACGAAAACAGTTATATATGAAAACAGTTTTCAAATAGGCCATTCATTGAAGGTGCGCCCTATACTCCGAAGCGCCTTGTAGTGCGGAAAATACGGTATGGAAATGCTTTCCTCTTATCATGATATACACATATCACTCTTAAAGAACCTTGGGCTACTGATAGGAAAGGGCACTGAATTAGGTACTTCTATAGGAACCCACCGAATTCTGTCAAAAGTACCGTGTACCGATTCATGTAAAATCAAAAGATGCCATGTTTAGGTACCTAAATGCATCCTTGTGACTGTGAGGGAGTGGGAGAGTATGCGATTTTCCATGCTGGATATGAACATATCATTGTAATGACATGTACTGAAGAAAAAAAAATTGTTGAACTGAAAAAAGTTACATTTTATTATTAAACATATTCATATTTTGTACCACATAAATACAAAAAAATTTGGTTGATTGCCAGGTACTGGGCATCTGTACCGTATTGTTTCAAATGCAAAAGGTACCCATGCCTAGCTACTGAGAAGGGGCTGTACTCCTCATTAATAGTCTTCCTAAGGGCAGTATCATCCGAGCTTCTGGAACCTGGACAAATGTTTGGGTACCAAACAATGTGGCTCATGCTCAAGAAGAAACATGGTCTGTGTGTCAAAAAGGAGACCGTAATGAGACTGCTCCCGCAGCTGAATCCATGTGGGACCCTGTTTCTTATTTCATTAACTCATTTCATCCACTGATCTCAGCTCCCTCCAGGTCGTCACAAGTAGCCAAGTTGTCCAAATACTGAGTTTCAAAAAATCTTTTTTTAAAACATCTGTCTCATTGTTCCATTCATGACAAACTAATGCTACTCTCTGACTTTCTCACAGTGTCTTTCTTTGTTTCATTAAGAAATAAACATATAAAACCCATGAAAAGAAAAAATAAAAATGTTTTCCTGTGAGATAAAGACTGAACTATTCTCATTGTTTAACAGTTAGAACCAATGAAAGTGCTTTCTCTCTGAGACACGTTACGTGAATTTAATGGAGAGTTTGTAAGTAGGATCTGAATTGTGTGACCCTGCCAACAAATTAATTACGTGACTTGAAAACATCCTGAGCGATATAATTTATATACATATGCATGACCTTGGCAGGCGCAGAGAGCCTGTATTTATGCACCGATGTTATTAGGCAGCTTTTCCCTCATTATTAGACAACTTTCCACTCGTTTCTTGGCAGCGTTCCTCTCATTATTGGAAGTGAGAGAAAAGTGTCTTTCTGAGTCTTTGTCTTATGTTCAGCTTCATGCTCTGCCTTTGGAAACTCAAGGCCCTGACATAAAGAGTGGCTCTGTCAGCATATGGAGGCTAATCTTTGTGCTTCTTTGGCATTTCTCTCTCCGTCTCAGGTTTATACTTTGGCTAGGTGAACTAACAACACCACATGGTGGTTTGGTCTTCATCACAAGCTTCTGGTTTCTAATCTCTCTCCCCACCTCTTCATTTTTTCCAGTCTCAAAGCAGGCGGGTCAGGTCGTCTGGCAACTCTTAATTACCCATGAGTCTGAATGGTCGTCTGTCTCCGTGTGTCAGCCCTGTGATTACCTGGAGACCTGTTCAGGGTGGAGAACGCCTCTCACCCAGTGGGGAGCAAAGACCAGCTCGGTCCCACCACAAATTCCCCTCTCTGAAACATTTCCCAGTCAAATACCCCATGACCACACTGTAAACCCCAAAGTTCAAACTACTAAACTGGATTAAACTATGAAAACTTAAAATTTGGATGCAAGTTCAGTTTACTCAAATGTCTGAGTTGTTAGTGTTGAAACTGATGATTTCTGAGGAGATTTAACTTCTGTTAATGTTTAAGTAAGCACAGCTTAAAATCATTAGTTTGTGACTTTGTTTTAAAACCATGAGTGAGGAGAGGAGTCCATATGAGACCCTTCTGTACTTCTGGATGTTCAGCAGTGGCACAGGTTGTCTGTGCTCAACATGATACAGATTGTTTGTCTGTGCGTCACAGCGTAGACCAGCTGTCTGTGCTCCTCATGGCATCGATCAGCTGTCTATGCTCTACGTGGTGTGGACTGACTGCCTGTGACAAAAATAAATAGCATGATAGTCTAGTCAAAAATTTCATCGATAAATTTATCAACTGTTAGGTGCAAACTACAAAAATCCAAGGTACAAGATCCTGCGCCATGGAGCGCAGACCATCAGTCAGTGCTGTGGGGCTCAGACAACCTGTGCCCCCTGAAGAATAAGATTTCAATGTACAGCAGGGTCTCATATCTACTGCCTTCCCTCCTCACTCATAGTCACTAAAAAGTTATGAAATTAGAGCTGATTTTTGCTGATGGTGTTTGCAACCATGAGTGAGGAGGGAGCTCTGTGGATATGAGACCCAGCTGAACTTGAAAATGTTATTCAATTGAGTTGTTCAGATCTGCTTCAATTTTTTAATCATTACATTTACTTAATTCATAAGGCATCTTTCAGTTTGAATGAGGTCAACTTATTGGGCTCTAATTTCATGGCGCAGCGCAGGGGGCCAAGCCCTGAGATTGTTCATGTGAGGAGATTTTGTTTATTTGTATTATTCATTTATTTATTTAGATGTGAGATTTGTTTAAAAATTCTTTTTTTAACATTTTATTTCTGTTGTTCAAGATACATTATAATTTGCACTTTTAAGAAAAAGACATGATTTGTTTAGCACAGTTTACCCTACCTTAGAGAATTATAAATGGGAATTCTCTTTAATTTGTTAAAAATAAGAAAAAAAATATATGTTGTAGTTTTTATACGTGTGTGTGTGTGTGTGTGTGTGTGTGTGTGTGTGTGTGTGTGTGTGTGTGTTCAGAAATGAGTACAATATTTTTTTTCAGTTATATTTTTCCTGCAAGGTCATTCTATTAAAAAAAAAAAAAAAACGTTAGAAAATCGCATTGTTAATCCAGTATCGGAATGTGTATCAATTTGTGAGTTGATTGCATCCTTCAATCCCTAGTCATTGACAAAGTTTTGTCGTCATAATTTTTTGTAACATAATTAATCCTGGTCTAGAGTGTATCAGAACTGGGGCTGAAATGTTTGGAGCGCCCTCTACAGGTTTGACCATCCAAATCAAGGAGAGCTACAGTTTATTGATGTCTGCAGTGATGTAGTTCAGCTTTGATATTTTTTTCAACTGTAGTAAGATTTTTATCTTCCTGCTAGAGTAGAGGAGTCAGAGGTTTTCCTGATCTCTGCGGTGTGACAAAGATTCAAACACGTTTTCTCCGCTCATATTCTGTGACAGCATGTCTCCTGTCCTCATTCAGCCTCTCCCTCTTAGAGTTAGAATCTGCTTTAAGCCCATTCATGAGCGTGTTCCTCTGCCGTCTTTGTTGTTGCTTCTCTGTGGAATAATATTGGTAATTGGCCCCACAGTTTCTCTATATTCAGTCTCTATTATGACGTTCATTGAACCTATAACCTGCCAGCTCCTTAAACAGACCATCGCAATGACCTGGAGATAAAGACGGAGGTGAGGAGAAGAATAAACACTCCAACATAAGCCAGGGTGAGGGTCAGTGCTAATTATTTGCTTTAAGGAGAGGAGCTGAGCTCAAACAAGCTTCAAGAGGAAACTGAATGTTACATGTGGGCAGGATCGAAGGTTTTTCAAAGCTTTCCTGAAAGATACACACAAAAAAAAGGTGATTTTATTTTCATGGTTTATCTTTCAATTATCTGTAGGGGTGTAGAAATGCCGGTCAATACTTCTGTTTATCTTTTCTGGATCGTAACTTTTACACTGAGTGTGCTCCTGTATTGTTCATTGACCGCCGAACACACTCCTCTCCTGATAATGTCTGTGTGGCACACGCCTCATTCAAACCTGTAAACATATGTTTGTCTATTGTCATTCGCATTTAGCTTCTATTCAACACGTATCCAAAGAGGAGAGTGTAAAGGACATTATGGGTTGATTGTTGTTGTAGTTTGGTGTGTTAAAGCACAACACAAAGACGCTGAACAGTGTCTCCGCTCCAAGGCCACACAGGCGCCTCCTCTCTGCAACAGTCGAGCAGCAGCTGTGACATCAAGCTCCACGAGCAGTCTCTGGATCTCATCACCCCGAGCCTGCACTAACTCTGCAGAAGCACCAGGGACACGGATCCATTTAGCCACAAACTGTGCCGCCTCTGAGCTAATGGACAATATGAGACAATAAGTTGCAGTTTTTTTTTTCATCTGAGCCAAGTCTCAGGGAGTCTTTGCGTGGGAGTGCTTCAGTAAACAAATTCTAAAGGGTGAAGATGTCAGCTGACATAAACAGAGCCACAGCTCAGAGAGAGAATGAGCTTTTTAAAAAAAAATAAAATAAAATAAAATAAAAAAAGAATCCAGACTCTGGGACATGTTCAGAAACTGATAAAAATGATCGAAGGATAAATCTCCTTAACATCCTGAGTAGAGTTTCGAAGTGATCTTGAAAAAGTCTCCCTTCAAGATATATGCTTGATCATAATCCACACTTTGAAATGAGATTATCAGCAACAATATTTCAGGTCACAAGTTATATCTAAATGCTGCTTTGTAGCTTCCCGATCGGGTTTAGTGGGACCAGATTAATTTACAGCACATCCAAGTCTCTATGACAACACCATGCCCGCTGAAGAAGTTTAGCAGAGAGAAGAGAAATCTGTGTTTTTCTCTGCTGAAAACGATTTCTGTGATTAATTTTGTAGTGATGGTGGACACTGGAGCCAAACTGTCAGTCAGAAAAAGGACAGAAGAGGAGAAGACAGATAAACAGGAGAGAGATAGAGCACAAGCTAAAGGCTAAAAGAGCTAAACTGTTTGTGCTAATGTCCATTCCAATCCACAGTCAGCAGTTATTCTGCAGTGGTCTGTTCAAACTTGAGAGTTTATTAATAAAATGAAGAGTGAGGTTATGTTAGCTCTGATTGGTAGATGACTGGCAGGACAACCAGGATTCACTAACGTTGCACATTACAGACATGTCTCAGAGCACCAGGCTGCCACCTGTGCTAAATATAGACAGCTACTAAACTACATACTAAAAAAAGGTGATTTAAGTGGCCTTGAACGTGGCATGGTTGTTGGTGCCAGACGGGCTGGTTTGAGTATTTCAGAAACTGCTGATCTACTGGGATTTTAACCCACAACCATCTCTAGGGTTTACAGAGAATGGTCCCAAACAGAGAAAATATCCAGTGAGCAGCAGTTCTGTGGGACAAAATGCCTTGTTGATGCCAGAGGTCAGAGGAGAATGGACAGACTGGTTGGAGCTAATAGAAAGACAACAGTAACTCAAATAACCACTGGTTACAACCGAGGTCTGCAGAAGAGCATCTCTGAACGCACAACACGTCCAACCTTGAGGCAGATGGACAACAGCAGCAGAAGACCACACCGGGTGACCCTCCTGTCAGCTAAGAACAGGAAACTGAGGCTACAATTCACACAGAAACACCAAAACTGGACAATAGAAGATTGGAAAAACGTTGCCTGGTCTGATGAGTCTGGATTTCGGCTCCACATTCAGATGGTAGGGTCAGAATTTGGTGTCAACAACATGAAAGCATGGATCCATCCTGCCTTGTATCAACGGTTCAGGCTGCTGCTGCTGCTGGTGTAATGGTGTGAGGGATATTTTCTTGGCTCACTTTGGGCCCCTTAGTACCAACTGAGCATGGTTTAAAGTCCACAGCCTACCTGAGTATTGTTGCTGACCATGTCCATCCCTTTATGAGCACAGTGTACCCATCTTCTGATGGCAACTTCCAGCAGGATAACGCTCCATGTCATGAAGCTGGAATCATCTCAGACTGGTTTCTTTAACATGACAATGAGTTCACTGTACTCAAATGTCCTCCACAGTCCCCAGATCTCAATCCAATAGAGCACCTTTGGGATGTGGTGGAACGGGAGATTCTCATCATGGATGTTCAGCCGACAAATCTGCAGCGACTGTGTGATGCTATCATGTCAATATGGAGCAAACTCTCTGAGGAATGTTTCCAGCATCTTGTTGAATCTACTCCACCAAGGATTAAGGCAGTTCTGAAGGTAAAAGTGGGTCAAACTCAGTACTGGCAAGGTGTAGCTAACAAAGTGGCCGGTGAGTGTAGCCATGTTTTGAACTGTTGGTTTTATTTAGTAATCACTCAAAATAACAATCTATCTATAGCAACAGCTACAGATAGAGCTAGCTATACTGTTTGCTTTTCATTGCTTAGCTGTCTGGTTACTCGTGATGCGGTGCATCATGGTGATGTCTATTTACTGTGAGTTTGTCACCCTTCTCTGGCATTGGTTTATCATCACTTTTTAAAAATGTGTTTTGTTTGGAAGAGAAGAAACAGTTGCTCTGCCTACGACAGCCAGCAAGCATCTAGGGGTAATGGCATAGTGGGGATTGAGTGGCATCTCGTTTCTAAGAGATGTTTTTTTTAACCGCTTCCCCCTGGCCTTTCAAACAGAGAGCCGAGAGAAAGGGGTAAGAATGACAATTGGGATTGGCCCTAATTACTGCTGGACTGGTGAGTCTCCCAGGATGAGTCAGGATCATCGATATTATCTTTTTTTCACACTGCCCTCCTGTCTTACCCCACTGGCAGTATGTGAGAAAGACTGGCTGGTCAAAGCCCCTGATCGAGCATTTCAGTCCGGGTGTCTCATCCAAAGACACTTCATTGTGTGGAAATGAAGACCTGGGATTGAACCCTCAACCTCCCAATCAAGAGCCAGCCCCGTCTACCACTGATGCTCAGCTGCTCTGGATACAGGAGGCAGTCTTCATGGAGTCTTTATTTGGAACTCAAAAACAAAGTGACTCAGAACTCAGCTTCCACAGCTGCGGCGTTGACCTTTTGCAGTTCTCTCTCCACCTGAAACACGTGGCAGAGCAGCCCTGCTGATTGCCCCACGACTGCCGGGCTCTGATGATGGTTTGGCATTTAAACAAGCATCTGTGGTTTGACTCGACAGCGAAGTTTTATCCCAGAGAGGACTTGATCGGCTCTGAGTGCTCTGCAGACGTCACTGCACAGGTTCAGAGATGTTATTCTCTGCTGTAAGTTCAGAAAGCTGTGGACATCAACCTTTAGGCAGCGTGTGTGTCCAAGCAACCAGAAACAGGGTGCAGGGTCTGAGGAAAGGACACAAATCTCTTCTTCAGGGCATCATCCTGATCCTGTGGAAACACTGTAGACGCCTTCTTATTTTTTCTTATCTTAAACCAAAAGTTGTATCGTTAATTAAAAAAATCTGGAAGTTATTGACTTTTTATTTTTACAGCTGATGCAAAAACTACTTCTATATAACCCACGTATGGTTAAAAAATGTACTTGTTGGTTTATATGAGTGTTGATGAATTTGTAGAAGTAGACAACTTTTTTACAACTTGAAGTGACCAGATTTACTGGTGTTTCCTTCTCATCACTTCACTTCTATCTCACAGACTGTCTAATATTAGTGTTGTTGTATTGTAGTTATAATGCTGGCTCATTCCAGTAGATGGCGGTAATTTACAGAAACCTGCCACCTGCATAGACAAACAGTGTTAGCACTGTGCATTGTGGGAAACAGTATGCCAGGTATACTGGTCCGTAGCATACTGAGAAATTTTCCTGGATCAGTAGGACATTGGGGATTTTTGGCATACTGCAGATTTTGCAAGTTTTTGCAATCTGACTACTGCAAACTAAATTTCAGCCAAAATAGTCGGCACTGTTAATGTAGTAGGTGGTTTAAATAAACCAGCGATGCTCGCTATGGCCCTCATTTATCAATCTTGCGTGGGAATTGGCGCAGATCTGGGTGTAAAAACAATCCTTCGGCAACGTTCACGTGTAATTTATGAAATGTGTGTACCAGGGCCAATCACGATGTATGCCTGATCAGGCGCCTGAAAATAATCGTAATTTACATAACACGCCCCTAAATATTCAAGGTTCAGCTGGCCGAACCCACAGATTTTACGACATTGAGGAACGCATTACGGGAAAAAAGGAAACTTCTCCATGCTGGTAATCGACAACGCCATAGCAACAGAGGTAGAGAGAAAAATGACGCTGTGTTGTTTGGCAGTCGCAAAAGTGGAGCGAATCAGAAAAAACTTGCCTGCAAGGAAATCACTGCAGTGATTCAGCAGCGTGGATGTGACAAACTAAACTACAGCAGAGTTTTTAACATTTAATTTTCACATCCTTCGTTTACACCTTGATTGATTAATCTGTGATGTTTTACTATTAGTAGCCACAATATTATTAATTGCTTCCGTTCAGGTCCAGAAACATGGAAAGTTGTCTTAAAGATGTGTTTGAGCTCTGAAAGAAGCTGCAGACTCCAGCCTGAACCTGTCACAGACTGAGGAGGAAGAGGAGCTGAAGTGTGTCCATCGTGTCCAATTACGCACGGGTAGACCTGAGTTTATGATTATTTGTACCACGAGACGAGCACATAGGTTGTGATCTCATGTAAATGAACTTCTGCTGTTAATAGTCACTTCTCCACACATAGTTCATGTTTTTATGATGATATTATGAGGACTGAAATAATCATCTCCACAGTGAATCCTGTAACCAATACAGCTTCCTTAAAAAATCCAGGCTAAAATTTTGATCCAGCGCCCTCTGAATATTCTCTGCGAAGACTTTATCATGGACATGAGAGTGCATTAAAAACTGATAACCGCCTCTCTATTTTTATTATTATTATTTTTTAAAGTAAACCGATGAAGGAAACTTTTTTTTTGTGGGGATAAATCAGCTGACAGCTCACTCTGCTCTTTCATAGCGATGTATTTTACAGATTGGTGGAAGAAGAGTGAAAAGTTAGAAACATTCTTGGCGTCATATCTAAATCAAGGATCTAAATATTAATCTAAGAACATCAGTTTTGATTTCTGAAAATGTTTTGCACTCATATGATCTAATAATTCTCCTCCACTCACGGATTTCCCGATGCCCACGTTCAGATTGATAAATGATGATCTGTGCGCGTATTTAGCAAAAATCACTTTGTTAAATCTTTTAGTGAAATTTGTGGGTCTTTGGCTTTCCTCCCTGCTTACAAAATTGTGATATTTAATGACAAAACCTGTACTTAGTAGTGCTTGTGAATGTAACATCCTGACCTATAACAAGCTTTTTGGATTTTAGGGATTTCCCGACGTCAGTGATTCCCTTTTTTGACCAATCAGGAGCAAGTCTGACCTGATTGGTCCACTGGAGCAGAGAAAAATTATTACTGTAAATCCTCAGCCGTCTGGAGCGACGTGCAAGTAATTACGTCACGGTCAGCGGCTGGCAAGTGAGTGAGTAGTGTCTGATATGTTGTTATAATTTAGCTGATTGAGTGGATTATATAATCCTTCACATCTAATTCTGTTTAGAGTGAATAGTGAGGAAAGAATGAGAGGGTGGTTTTGGACACAACCTAAAAATCTATTAACTCTTTAAAGTGATACTCCGGGATGGAACAAGTTGGGTCCTATCACAAGGTTTAGGGCAGAAATTACCCCTAAAGCAGGGATTTTGTGCAGCAGAAGCCCAGGGCGCTCACACCAAACACCCCCTCCCTAATCGGTCTGCATTCACGCTTTATTTAGAGAATTTTCAGCACGTTTCTTTCACACAAAAACACCGCTAAATAAGGCTCTAGTTCTCATCGTGTCGTAAAACGGCGCTACCTCCGCTGCAGAGCCACAGCTGGCTACGAGGCGCTCGCTGCTTAGTGTATCAGTCCGGGCGTGGCGTGCCAGATATAAACAAACGCAGGTAGTCTGCCAGGACGAAGAGACACAATGAGAACTAGAGCCTTACTTAGCGGTGTTTTTGTGTGAAAGTAACGCACTGAAAATTCTCTAAATAAATGCAGACCGATATCAGATTTATTCAATGAGTCTGTTTATTTGTGTTTTTGGTCAAGTAAAATATGGCCCCGTCTGAGTGCAGAGGAAACCGGCAGAGGAGCAGGGAGGGGGTGTTTGGTGCGAGCGCCCTGGGCTTCTGCTGCACAAAATCCCTGCTGTAGGGGTAATTTCTGCCCTAAACCTTGTGATAGGACCCAACTTGTTCCATCCTGGAGTATCACTTTAAACCTTTGAAAACAACATTAAGAAGAAAATCATTTATTGGTGAGATCCAAGACTGTGTGTGAACTCACACTGTGTCCTCAGCCAGGTGCTTTTAGTGTTACATTCAGCGGATAAACTTGGAATAAGTTTTGCTGTGGCTCATTACATTGAGTTCAACACTTCCTCATTGCTTTGTTGCAGAGTAATTTGAACCTGCTAAATTGTTATGCTTACCAATTTAAAGCAGCTCAAACACATGACTGTCACACAGAATAAATTTGGAGATGACAGTGGAAAGTTTGTCTCCTTTAAGGCCACAGATCCTCTGGACTCCCTCAGGCTGGGGGTCTGGCTCTGGACTCTGTCGAACTGGGAGGTCTGAGCGGTGCTGAGAGGATGACCAAATACAACCGCCTTTTTTCTTTGGAGGAAGAAGCGGCCCGGCGGGGAATCCTGGGCAGGTTTTTCTACTCATCCCTCGTCTTTTTTTAGGGCGAGAGGAGAGCAGACAAAGACGGAGGAGGAGGGAGACAGAAAGGGGTAGTAATGCTCCAGAGCACATCTCTGTCTGTTGTCTGAAAGAAAAGTGTGTGTGAGGAATCATACAAATGTGTATTTGTGTGTGTGTGTGTGAGCAGAAGAATGGAAACCCCTCCTTTGGATCTGTTAATTGGCCGCCTAATTACACGCAGGGACAGATTTGTTCCCATCCGTCATTTCCTCAGAGAGCTGGCAGGGACACGGAGGGTTAATGAGGGGCTGAACATAAATCTGTGTGTCGTCATTTTGCTTCTTCAAACTTTATCGAACACGTTTATTGATAATGAACGTTTGTGTTGCCGGGACGCGTTGATGCAGCTGCGACGGCCAAAAGCAGCGTTTTCTACCCGGTTACCCAGAGGCTCGCAGCAGCTTTTGTCCATTCAGTTCTTTATTTTGTCTGGTCCACAGTCTCTGAGGAGAAGCTCCCCTCTTCACTGTTCACTGAAAAAGCACAGCGGCAGTCCAGTGCTGCAGGGCGCTCTGCCTGACACAGCCGGATCACCGCTCCGGCTGCTTCCACCAGGAAATAAGAAACATTTCAGATCTGCTGCAGCTGCTGCTGCTGCATTTTTATTTCACTTCATTATTCCAGGTCAGGATTTCACCCAGAGAGAAAGAAAAACTGCTTATCCTCTCCTACACCGAGTGCATTAGTCCTATTTGATTTAGAAAAAAAAAAAAAAAAAACGGAGGGAAAAATCAATACCAGCCTATTTAGCGAGAGGCTAAGTGGAGAAACACGACCTTCGATGAAACGGTTTCTAAAACCCTCAAACGTCTCGTCTCCACTTCAGGTATAAACATACCATCAGGTGCTGTACACTCCTCGCACAAACAGCGCTCCGCTTTAGGTCACAATCAATCATCTGCAAACACAGCGGCACTCCTGACAAGCAGAACACAAGCTGCACCGCCGAGACGGATCAACACGTGGAGCTCTTTATTTCACCTGACATCTTCTATTTCAGTCGTTTTTATGAGCTCAGGCTTTTTCAACTTGAGAGTCAAGAAGAAAAACACGAAATCTGCACACAGAGGAATAATCTTAACATTTACCAATGAGTCAACATGTCTGTCCTTGGCCTCCAATGAACACGTGGATTCTGATTTTTAACCTCCATACCCCGCTTTAAATATTCTCATTTTTAGGTATAGAATAAAAACTGCACCTCTCATCAAAGGCTGGGTGAGTGGAAATAAACATAAACACTCAGACGAAACACAGACACACAGAGTCAAACAGGTTTTCTCTCAAACACACAGTTCCTGCTTCATTGTGTTTGTTTGGCGAGGAAAGCTCCGTGCTTTAACAAAACTAAATAATAAAAGGCGCTAAGCAGTGGGAGGATAAACGCCAGAAACACACACATGCGTACACACACACACACAGCTGTGTCAGTGTTGTCAAACAAAGCCTGCCTCCCGTCTCTTCAGGACGTGCTGAGGTAAAGGCCTCTTCATGGCTTGGTCAGCCCCCTCGCTGACCCCTCTCATGGCTCCTCAGTTCCTGGAGGAAGTGATTCTGTCAGCGTGTAAAGACGGGAGAGGAGAGGCTGGAGGAGCATCCCTGCGCCCGCCCGCAGCAGCGGAGAGAAAAGGCTGCTTGTATACAGCGAGGAATGGAGGAGCTTCACAAGTGCTTTGTGTACCAGCCGCATACAGCTGCATCAATGGGCCTGTCAAGTGAGTTATCCCTCATTCAGCGCTCCTTTCTGTAAAAACACAGCCTAACCGACACGGTCCTGCTCACACTCACACACCAGCCTGCTGGAAAATCAACGTTTAGGTTCAAATGTTTCATTTTTCATTGTTTCTTGGAAATCCTTCAAATCAGTTAAACATGTTGGTGAGATTAGACGTCCTCCTGCTGTTCCACCCGCATTGTTCCTGGTTTCTTGGTCCGCTGGGAGCTCACACTCACTGTTCCTCGGAGCGTCGCGGCTGAAGACAACCTCTAATCAATGAAACGTGCAGGCCGGACACACAGCCGAGGCTCCCCGGCAGCCAATTACTGTGTTTGGGGAAAATAAATGAAATGACTAACAAAATAGGTCAAATTAAGTGTTTCCCAGACACACTCAAAGAACCTCCCTAATTGCTGGTCCCTGAAGGCGCAAAAATACAAAAACAACAAAACATTATATTGTATCGGCCGACGATGACGAGGGAGAAGACGGAGAGCTGAGGGTGGAGGACAGACTGAGGGGAAGAAAAGGACACAGCATGCTCGGTGTAATTACATGTTTTGCCTCCATCAGCGATGTGTGCGCCCGTCTGTCAATCAACATCAGGCCGCGCCGAGCTGGAGCAGATGGCAGAGGAAGGAATCGAGCTGGTCATTGACTTTGCTTCTCTTAAAGGAAGGAAGAGGGAGACAACAGATCCAAACAACACTCCTCCTCTGAATCAAAGGCTGCATTGTACGTTGGCACACTATTGAGCCGTGCCAGGACGACCTCTGCTAGAAAGACCTCGTCAGATATGGAGGATATGAGCCGGCTGAAATATAAATCGATACAAAGGCCTTCTCTTCTGTTACAGGCACTCACTCTTCGCTCTTTTAGACTGCGTCCTAAATTCACACGTCCTCACTCTACTTCTGCCGTGAGAAAAGAGGAGAAAACGCCACATTTGCTCTCTGAATCGCCTAACACACCATTTCCTGTCCGAGCGCAGCCGCTGTTGTGGCTTAATCTGCTGTTAAATAGAATTAGAGTGTGACTTCCTCTGCGACTCTTAGTTCAGCATGGTGCGGAGAGGAATGAAGAAGGAGAGCAGTCTTTGAAGCAAATGAATCAGGTTAGAGACTTTGAGCCGTAATGACATTTCCTCCACTCTCTGCTTGGAGGGAGGAGATGGAGGGGGGGCGGTTTGGGGAGCTGGAAATTGCACCTCAGCGCTAAACGAAGCCTGAGCTTTAATTAACAGCAGCAACACAATAGGTGATGGACATTACCCACAGTTCACAGCTCTCATGTTTCCAGCCCTGCTCAGTGAAGGAAGTGTCTGGGAAATTTGGGCAGGTGTCGAGGGAAAACAGAGCGACACGCGAGCAGCCCTCCATTGTGGTTAAATCAGCGGCACAGTCATTGTGGTTTTTCAAAGGGCACAGGCTGATCCTCCTCCACACCTCACCAACACACACCTCTGACTGCGGCTTAGAGGCAAAATCCACCTCAGGACGCGTGACACTGTAACACATGGGCCTGGGCTGATGGGGCCTGGGGATCTGGACTCTGGTGGAAACACTCGGGCTCTAATCGTCTTCTTGCTTTTGCAACAGAAAAGAAAAAAACATGATGGGAAAAATTAATGCTGAAAAAATCTGTCACAATGAGACATGAAATACATTTCTCCAACAACATAAATATTGTAGATGTCTCATGTATGTAAACAAACATTCACTCCACTTCCTGTTTGGATGAGAAATCATTCGTTTCTGTGAGATCTTGTTTTAAATTGGACATCCCAGAATAAGAAAAAGAGTTGTGGTCAGTTATTTTCCACAACCTCAGGATAACACAGCTTGCATTCCTGTCATTATGAATTCATTTATCTCAAAACCTTGAGATTACAAAGATTGTTCCTCCTAAACCATTTCTCTGGATAATTTTCTAGAAAAGTGGTTCCCAAAGTGCAAGGTCACGAAACACTGATAGCTATTACTGTAAAAACATAAACAGAAACAGAGGTTGAACTCTAGGCAAACAGGAAATTTTGGAATTTTCCACATTTCTCTGTTGAGGACCAGGATAAACCAGGATAATGACGGTGTCGGTGGACACACATTCAGGAAACAGACGCTAACATCAGTATCTCCGTTTTTCTGTTTGTTTTCCTCTGTTTTCAGATTGGAGGTCACAGGTTGAAAACTTTAGGAGTCCCTGGTCGAGCTAACAAGCTAACAGTGTTTTAAGAGGGGTTGAAAAATTCTGGGTGTTTAAGGGGATTTATATTAACTACATTTACCTGGTTATATAAATGGATCAACATTAAACATGCTGGTTTGTTGTTAGCAGACATGCATATTAACATGAATAATGCAATATGGCATCAAAAATGTTTTGTTTTTTTTTCCCCCAGATTTTTCCCTAACTTCAGTCCAGCTGTCAGGAATAAAGACATAAATATTTATTGTAGCTAGCCCCTCAAAAAATATAACCGTCTATGGTACCTTGTTGCCTCTAGGCAATGTAACCATTTTGGCCTTTTACACTCACACAACACATCCCAGTTGTCATGAAATACTTTGAAAAAGAGAAAAGACCTTAAGGAACCAATAACAGTGTTGCCATGTGACCCTCTGGAGGTCAGGCAGAAAGGCAGAATCCCTTTTTTTTTTTAGCAAGGACCAACTCGGCCAATTCGCTCCTCAAAACTGACCAGTAACTTTTTTATAGGGCCTCTCTTAGTCTAGAAAAAAATTATGTTTATATTAAAAGAGAAGTGAAGCATAACATTTAAGTTTACTGTCTTTGGGTTTACATACTGTTAAAAACCAAATCGGTCATTGATTTTGTTTTGTACCTCTCCAGTTTTCACCTGGAGAAATCTGATGTTAGTTTGAGTAAAGTTCAGACTTCCACTGTAGGCTCTGGTCTACTGGAGTAAACTTAGTGAGTCTTCTTTACAGAGCACAGGCTCATATCCTCCACACACTTTTTCCACAATAAAAAGTCTGTCTCCTGAAAGCCTCAGAAGTTAAGTCTTTTGTTAAAAAAGTTCATGTAAAGTTGAATAAAAAATGTTCAGACTCTTTAATCCATTCATTTCAATGGGGCATTCCTGAATGGTTCAGTGTTACCTGCAGGCAATGTTCAGACATGAAAACTTATATAAAAGTTATTTTTTCAGGATTTACATTTTTTATAGCACACATTTTAAACTGTTGAGACCTTCAAGTTTTATCCATGTGTTTTTGAAAAAAAAAAAAAAAAAAATTACTTTTTTTTCTTTACTTACCATTATGGTACAGTTTTGCCTCAAGGCAACAAACCCACCAAAAAAAATATTTTTAACATTTTACTTGAGATTATGATTATTTGATCTATTTTAAGACAAAAAAAAAGAAATACACTCAAAACCTTTTTTTTCCAACTGGCATCACTATGTGTACCTAAATATTTTGTATTTTAAATATTTTATTAACAATATAGCCTCACATCTTTAATTTTTATTAACAATACACACACACACACACACACACACACACACACACACACACACACACACACACACACACACACACACATATATATATATATATATATATATATATATATATATATATATATATATATATATATATATATATATATATATATATATTGCTTTTCACTGTTTCCCACACACAAAGCAAAACTTTTTTAACACTCTCCCACCCAATCAACTCAATCCTCCAAATGTGTAAACAGGACACAGCACAGTCTTCAATCATTGACCAGATGAGTTATCAACATGGCAAAACTTGCACACAGTGGACATAAGTAGATACATATCTTCCACATCCACATCTTCCAGAATACCTCACATATTCTCAGTCCCACATAATCAAGAAACAGAGTTCAGATATGATGAAATTTTCCAGTTTTCTCTTCGGACCAACAAGTCAAGTACTTCATGGGTAGCAGGTTGGATATAACCTGGTGTCAGTCTGAGAGAGTTGGTGGCTTTTCTGGAAACCATTAAAGTAATAAACTCTTTCCTGCAGCATAGGTCAACACTTTAAAAAGTTCCTGATTTTAGTTTGTTCTTGCTTTGTAGGTGTGGAGTCCCTAACAGAAGGCACACATGGTCCATTTTCAAATTCTGTCAAAAACCACGCTCAACTTTTAAAAATGACCACACAGGATGTATAAAGCTACTGATCTCTTTGTTACACTTGAGACACACACATGGTTGACTTCTGAGGGTCCATTCTTCTTCTTAGCTGAGGCAATGTCTGAAGACAACATAGCAGCTGAAACTGTAATTCTTTTGCTCGGTTACATATAATAGATATATAAATAACATGGTGTCAGCAATTTTAACCCCAAAATCTTGAGCCCATGTTTACAGAGAAGCATCATTTGCTCTACTGGACTTATGAAAGGCCTTGGAGCAACTTCCTGTTACAAACCTATTGCTGTGCTTTGAATTGTAAACATTATTATGTGCATTTCTTAGTTTGATATAAAGTTAAATCATACCATCAAATATATTTACCACATCGTCATCAAAACTTACCCCGACTGGACTTCTAGACTCCAAATCCAGACATGTCTCGATGGAAATGCTGTCGACTGGTGGAGTAGAGGTTGATATCAAATGTGCTTGGAATTGTTTGCACATGCAAAGTTAAATTTGCATTCAGTCATGTTGTTTCAACCAAGATCATTTTTGAGAACTTCATTCAAGTTGATAAGAAAAAAAAGAAATGCCCAAAATTTCTGATTTTTTAGAAGGTGAAGGCAACAAAACCCTGACGTTTCTAATACTCCTGAGCTTAAATTCCCGGGGAAACTTTCCTGGAGTTTACTGGAAAGTTTCAAGTCAGATCCCAACGTGTCATGCAGCTGATCAGGTCAGTTCAGCTTGTTTGTTGTGCCTGTTAGAGTCTGAATATGTGAGTCTATGATCAGACTTCTCATCACAGGAAACCAGCCTCAGGATTTTGAGATAACTGAGTCCATATCCCAGGAAAGCAGTCAGGAAAAACATGTATGCGTGTATCCTCTTTGGGCTTTGTACACTGGAATTCATGTTTGTGATATTTTGATCCAGAGACGACCTGTTCTCAGTCCCTCTATGTAAACTCTCAGACCTGTTCCAGTTTACCATCTACACTAATTTCATCTACTGCCTGGGAGCATTGTACCAAACACAGGCATTTTTCTCACTGTAGAGAGTTTGCTCAACTATGGAAGCCCTGAGGGTCAAGTGGCCACAAAGGGGTCTGGTGATTCAGGGTCATTTTGAAAGCCTGATCTGAGTATTTTGTTCTCATTTTTTAATTTACAGGGTATTACAAACGTATGGAAAAGACTCATTTATTCATTTTTTCACATTTTTTTTCACGAATTAAAAACAGATATCCATGGTACGAAGGTGATAGCATTGATTTATTTATCTGAACTCAGTCGTACAGAGTTCTGCACATCTTTAAAGATTCAGGAGTTATTTTTCTCTCATGGAACATTTTTGTCATGTTGCGTTACATTTTTCTCAAAGTCCATTTCATTGGATCTTTTCATTTAACCAGGAAGAGACTCAGTGAGATTAAAAATCTCTTTTACAAAGTGTCCTGGCCGAGACATGCAGCAGCACAGTTAAACACCTAAAACAACTCGTAAACATAAAAACTACCTCCAGGATTCAAACATCTACAGACATCGCTTTCTGGTCGTTTAGCTGGAGGGAGCAGCAAGCTTGAGGATTTTTTGCCCAAGTTCAGTCCTGACCCTCAGAACACACAATTAAATGAGATCCTGCAAATGAAGATCATGAGTTTCTGTGTTTTTCTGATCAGTGTAGGTGAAGAAATAAGAGGAAAGCAGACCTAAGAAACAATGTTTCATTACAGGAGAGCAGAGCAAACAGTGAAGAGTGACTGATTTAAAACTCATCATGAACCTCTCAGCTCCATGATACACAGGATCCAGAGCGAGCTGTGAGCAGAGGCGTGCATGAGTAAAACAAAGCTGCAAAAAGGTGCAAAAGTTACCTGGAAATTTCCATGGGAATTTTAGTTGTGAATATCGGATACTTTCAGGTTTTTTTGTTTTCGTCAATTTAAATGACTTTTCCTAAAGATTCAATTCCCCCTAATTCTCTTATTTTTCACCATTCCTGGTTTTTGTTGTTCTGTGAAAGAAACCTTTAAATTTCTACAGTTCTAAAACTGATCAGTATCATTTATAGATATCGTACATGTTGCATATTTGCATGCATTTTTGCTTATGACAAATATTAATGTCTTTATTCAAAAATTTCAGAAATTCATATATAATGTCTTTTTTTTAAAATATTGCATCAAACATGTTTGAATTCCCCCAAAATTCCCACAGAAAGTTTCCAATTTGGAAAATTCCTGGAATTTTGCAACCCTATGCAGCAGCAAGTTTCTTTTTTTTGGCTTTGACAGAAAGGCAGAATCTGATTCTAAAACAGAAACACAACCTTAGCTTCACCCTTTTAACGAGACGCTAAATGCGAGGAGTATGAGTTACAGCGTCATCGATTAAACCATGAAGGCATCTGTACGTGTTTGATCTGCATCCTGTCAAAGCTGCTGATTGATGGCAGGTTTATTTCCTGGGGAACAGCGTGACTTTTTGTCTTATCTTCATTCAAAATATGTTTCAAGTCTTAAAAATGTTTTTTGTATTGTATTTACAGCAGTCTGTAGCTGTGTGGGTACAAAGCATTATGGTGTCATCAGCATAAAAGTGGAAACTTGCAATAAAAACATCTTAATTTCAACTCTTGATGTAAACGATGAATAAAAAGGGGACCTAGTCCCGAACCTTGAGGCACACCTTGGGGCAGTTAAAGTGTACTTGAGAAAGCTCTAGCATCCTGCACACATTGTGATCTTTCTTGGACGTAGTTTGCAAACCAGCCGACTGACTGATCAGACTATCCCGTTAAATTCAGTTTCTTTTAGCAGATGTGGTGAACCATGTCAAAGGCCTTTGACAGGTCAGTAAAAATGGCTGCACAGCACAGCTTATTATCTCAAATGTCCCAAAAATCAGTGGTTCCCAAACTTTTTTTTACAGTGATGTACCCCCTGTGAAATATTTTTATTTTATTTTTTTCTGCCAGGTTCGCCTTAACAGCACAAATCAGTTTTGGTTGGAAAAAAAGATGCCAAACACAGTGCTGTACTGTTAGTGTCTATTGGATAAAATATTCAGTTTGTTAACTTAAACGTATATTCGATTTGAACATTGATTGAATTGATGGTGTCAAAAGACTTGTGCTTGGTTATTATTTTCTGGACATACATTTTTGACTCTTACGTACCTCTTAGAGTGCCCTTGCATACCTCCAAGAGTATACGTACCCCCATTTGAGAACCACTGCCTTAAATCATCCAGACCTTTAAAAGATGCTGAATTTGTGCTGCCCCTTCCTGAAAGCAGACTGAGATGCTGCTAAAATGTTGTACTTATTATAAATGATATTAGGTCTTTGAGTAAATGAATGAATCATTTCTGGATTTCAGGAGAAGTAATTTTGAACTGGACCAAAAACAGAGACAAAACAGCTGTTGAGAATGTGAGTTCATAGAGTTTTATCTTTTTGCCTTTATTGGTGAAATGAGAGGCTCCTCACACATGAGGTCTCTGGATTAGATACTGTGTGAGATTACTGTAAAGGTCTTTATGAGCATGTTCATTAAATTATCCCTGTGTTTTAAAGTGAGGAGGAGACCATAGTGGGAAGATTTTTTCTGCAGATCCTGAAATCCAGAGATCTAATGATGAATGTATGAAGACCTGATTCTCATCGTCTCACACCGCCCACACTAACACAGCCTGTTTTCTCACTGAGGCAGATATTTGTCAGGTTTGACTGCATTTCTCAGTAAAACAGATTTTGTCAAAGTGACGTGTGCAGACACAGCCAGGGGCAGAGCTGGGCGTATGAGCTGTTGTCCTGAGAAGGTGAGGGTGTGTGAGTGGGAGCGGTGGAAACAAAGTGTGCCGCGGCGGCCTGTAATTGCTCACTGGGGGGCTACAAGGTTAACACTGGTTCAGACAGAACAATTCAGAGACACACTTTTCTTTGGCAGGAGCTCAAGGCCGCAGAGCGCGCGGCACTGTTCCTCACAGCGCAAACAATAAATGGGGCTTCACCTTCAGAGTTTCAAAAAGCTGAATGAACCCTGAAAAGGCGGTGTGAGACGCATGTCTTTCATTTCACTGAAATTAAAGGGCTTCAAAATAATTCAGATACATTCATACTTGATAACCTCCAGCAAGGTTCACAAACAGGGTATCTGATTCTTCCTCCTCACATATGATCCATACCACAGGCTCCTCACAACACAGCCAAATGATAGTCGTCAATGCATTGTGGGATATTGATTTTGCATCATCTGATCTTCTGTTGCCCACATTCAGTCTGAACAGGAGGAATTTCAGCGCGGTGCAGATTTCACGGAGCAGGAGAGAGGACAGGATTGTGACCTGCACAAAAGAACAAACGCTCGCTGAAACAAACAGCCACTGACGTCCCTCCAAACGCAGCCAGACAATTAAAACCCTGCTTGTCACTAAGGCCACAGTGAAACAGCAGGAGGGAGATAACTATCAGTCACACAAACACACAGATTCAGCAGCTGGCAGCAAAGGACATGATGTTTAACAGAGAGTGAAACGCGGTCATAACTCATGTTTGTAGATTTGTTTTCTGTTGTCAGAAAGACGTCAGAGCAGAAACACTGGACAAACCAGAGACAGAACTTCTGAGGTAGACTCATAAATGTCTGATCCTCCTCAGAGCAGCTACATCACGTCTCTCTAACAGTCCAGAGATGGTTTAAAGTGACGGAGGAAAGACTTACTGGTGCTGTGTGGGGACTCCAGCGCGTCCCTCCGTCTCAGCAGGATCCTCTGCAGCTCCTCGTGCTCCGCATGTGGAGGAGGAGGGGTCGCTGCCTTCGCTCGGGGGGAGGGTCTGTTAAAAGTTTCCTGACGAGTTTGAAACACAAACACACAGACAGAGGGAGGGAGACAGACAGAAAGACAGACAGACAGACAAACAGAGCACCAGGGAAACAGAGGGACAAGAAAAAAGAGGGGGAAGCAGATAGACAGGATGGAGGAGAGACAGGAAGGATGACAGAAAGACAGGCAGGCAAAATGAGTGAGAGACAGGCAAATAGGTCAGTGGACACAGGCAGGTAGACAGAAACAGACAGACGGAAAGACAGATGGAAAGACAGGCAGAAAGACAGGCAGACAGGTTGCAGACATTAAAGATGGACAGACAAGCAGGCAATCAGACACACAGACAGACAGTCAGGAAGTCAAACAGATGGACAGACAGATGGACAAACAGGTTGCAGGCAGAAAAGACGGACAGACAGGCACAAAGACAGACAGATATACCCAAATAAAGACAGACAGAATGACAGACAGACAGGCATGCAGACATAAAAGACAGACAGGCAGCCCAGCAGGAAGATGAACAGACACAAAGACAGACAGACGGACGGGCCAGCAGGAAGATGGACAGATAGACAGAAAGTCAGACAGACAGATGGGCCAGCAGGAACATGGACAGACAGGTACAAAGAAAGAGGGAAACAGACAGACAGACAGACAGACAGACAGACGGGCCAGCAAGAAGATGGACAGACAGACAGACAGACAGACAGACAGGCAGACAGGCAGACATACAGACAGACGGGCCAGCAAGAAGATGGACAGACAGACAGACAGACAGACAGACAGGCCAGAAAGACAGACGGGCCAGCAGGAAGATGGACAGACAGATACAAAGAAAGAGAGAGACAGACAGATGGATGGACAGACAAGCAGGCAATCAGACACACAGACAGACAGTCAGGAAGTCAAACAGATGGACAGACAGATGGACAAACAGGTTGCAGGCAGAAAAGACGGACAGACAGGCACAAAGACAGACAGATATACCCAAATAAAGACAGACAGAATGACAGACAGACAGGCATGCAGACATAAAAGACAGACAGGCAGCCCAGCAGGAAGATGAACAGACACAAAGACAGACAGATGGACAGACAGACGGACGGGCCAGCAGGAAGATGGACAGATAGACAGAAAGTCAGACAGACAGATGGGCCAGCAGGAAGATGGACAGACAGGCAGACAGACAGACAGACAGACAGGCCAGACAGACATACGGGCCAGCAGGAAGATGGACAGACAGATACAAAGAAAGAGAGAGACAGACAGATGGACAGACAGACAGGCAGGCAGACAGACATACATACATACATACATACAGGCAGACGGACAGGCAGTGTTGAGCAGCCACAGAGAGGAGTAGTTAGTGATCAAACAGAGTGTCTTGTCTTCAGTTCTTCTGTCTGGCCTCTAACCAGCTGACCTCTAATGACCTCTAATGACCTCTGCTCTCCTCTCTGAATCATATTTACACGTGTGAAAATGTTACTGTTGATGAAATCTTTTCTTTGATGAAAAGTGAAGTCTGTCTCTTCAGCCCTCACTATCTGTGTTGTGTTTTCATATCCTGGTGTGAACACGTCTCTGTACAGAGCAGAAAACAAAGCCTCTCCTCTGGTAAACACACACTGAAAGTTCAGCTGCTAAAAAGATGGTTTGTAAGGACATTTGATTGTTTTAAAGTCCCATTACCATGATTCCTTTAAGTTCTTGATAGGCAGAATTAGAGGGCAGCCTCTCCATCTGATAAAAGGAAAATAAGAGGAAAGAGATGGCTTTGGTAAATAAAGAGCAGTCTGACACATTATACTTATTTTTCCTCATTCAGCACTTAGAGGCTAAACTGCACCTCTTACCACAGAGACGAGACACTGTAGGCAAGCACGCGGACGTATGCTTTCTACAAGACGCAAATGTGTAAACACACAATCATTTTGAGTCACGTCAATTTTCCCATCCTCATTATTTATAATTACCTCGTAGAGCAGGTCCTAATGCTATCTAATTTGGCTGAGTTGTTGTGGCGGAGGAACACACAGACTAAAAGATGTCTTGGCCATATGTCATGTTTTATCAAAACAAGAAGCTCCCAGATAATCCCACACACTGATGGATTTAAGAGCTCTGAACAATACACGCTGACGTCTGCAGCCAGTGCTTTAGTTTGGTGATTTCAGCAGAGATGACAACACATTTGCTGTCAAAATCACAGCTAAAATCACACACATGAAGTGCTCTGTGCTGCCGTTTCATGCTTTCATGTTCTTACTTTTCTTACAGCCGTGTTTACCTCACTTTTCCTGTCCTAACACAGTTTTAACCCATATATAATGATTAATAACACATGCTTTTTATGCTTCTATTCATTCCCCGAACAAGCTGGGTTGCAGGACTTTCCTACTCACTCTCAGCAGGTGGCGCCATTTGATTCAACTCTTTCGTATACAGAAGTCTTAAAAGTAGGGGAGACCAGGGATTGTTGTCACACTTCATGCATTTCTTTAAATCAGTGTATCAGATTAAAAACGAAAGTGTACCTAATGAAAGACCAACGTCTCAGAGATATATCTTGCCGTCATGTCATTTTCCATATCTTGTGTCAGTGCAGAGTTAAAGGCCATCAAACAGAGAGTGTGAACGTGATATGTTGCCCCATCATAAGTTAAGGGTAAGTTGTTTCACAAAATGGGATAAGATGTCACATTAGATTTTGCAGTTAATGAAAGAAGGATGAAATGGTTTTTGTTTTTCTTTTACTTGGAAGTGAAGATTGAAGTCAGGAAAAGTAAGAGGTTTATCACTGAGCTTGAAAAAGTCATTGAATACAGCCACTGATCGAACTCAAAAAACTAATCCTAACTCTTTCTCCAGGTTGTCAAAAAGGACTTGACATTCCCCTTGTTAAAGACTCAAGCTGTGGTGAGGCTGGTTGTTTCAGTGAGAGAGTAAAGGATGCCGCTTTGAGAAGCCTGTGAATCAGTCCTGTTTTTTCTTTGTCAGCCCAACTTTGTGGACATTGTGGACATCCCACCCTGGGCTAAAAACCTGCTGTGGTGCTTTGAACTGAGCCACTGTGGCTGGGACAGCTGACTCTCTGTTTCAGCTGGGGTGGATGTCTTAGTGATGAGTTGAGGTACAATAGATGACGATAAAGTCCTTAGCAAGACTCCTCATTGATTTATAAGTTAGCATCACCACCTCAGTATCTTCAGCATCACGCCAGGTGCTGCACGGCCATGTTCTGTTTCTCTTTTATAATTTCTTGGCATGTCTTCTCTCTGTCTCCTCTCCTTTAAAAAGTATTTTTCCAGAAGTCAAAATGTCACTACGTCAACTGCTAATGGCGGACCCTCTGTATTTGTGTAAATCCCATTTCAAACTTGTTCTCCTGGTTGTCTTCTAGTTGTCACGTGTAACCCCAAAATGAATAAGATAAGTTGCCCCAAACTACCTAACTAAGCTACCTTACTAACTAAAGTAGCTCTAGCTTAAAGTTTACTAACAACAGAACAATGACTGGGCTTCAACAGGATGCTCTAGTTCTCATCATGTCTCTTCATCCTGGCAGACTACCTGAGTTTGTTTCTATCTGGCATGCCGCGGGCGCGGACTGATACACTAAGCGGCGAGCGTCTTGTAGCCAGCTGTGGCTCTGCAGCGGAGGTAGCGCCGTTTTACAACACTAGAGCACAGAACTAGAGCCTTATTTAGCTGTGTTTTTGTGTGAAAGTAACGCGCTGAAAATTCTCGAAATAAAGTGTGAATGCAGACAGATATCAGATTTTTTTGGTGGGAGTCCGTTTATTTGTGTTTTTGGTCAAGTAAAATATGGCCCCGTCTGAGTGCAGAGGAAACCAGCAGAGGAGCAGGGAGGGGGTGTAAGGTGCATGCGCCCTGGGCTTCTGCTGCACAAAATCACTGCTGTAGGGGTAATTTCTGCCCTAAACCTTGTGATAGGACCCAACTTGTTCCATCCTGGAATATCACTTTAAGTGGAGATGTACCTCAGAGGTATCACAGATTTTATCTCTCGAATGAAAAAAAGACATAAAAAAGCAAACAAGAATGATATCCTATTAAATTTCCCCCAAGCATTGCTGAAATATTGTTTTTTAGAGTAAGGAGCTGTAAGTCAGAACTAGAAAGTTAATCCAAAGTCCTAGCAAACTGTTTTGTTTGAATATGATAATAAATTGATTCTTTAAACAGGATGGAGAGCAGACCATCACACAGAAGAGGATGGAATCCACAGAAAGTAGTTTATGGGGATTAGGGAGTGAGACAGAATTCTGAGATCGTTCTCAAAAATCAATGAGCCACTGAAGTCAATTCCTGTTTTAATCTTAATTCAAAGATTAAAAATCTTTCAGCCAATTCTTCCCTGAGTGGCCCTTATCCCTCTCTTTACACTATGGTCAGGCTCTGAAATAAATTTGTGTAGGTTATTTAAGGTTCTGTGTAAGAGAAGCAGTTAATAAAGTAGAGAAAGCAGTTCATGAGTATTGAGGTTACCCGTCTCCTGGCCCTGGTGGGTGACTGGCCGACAGGTCGCAGCTGAACGCCTCTCTTGATCCTCTGCATCATTTCGTCCACGGCCTGCTGCCTGACGTCCACCCCTGTGAGTGACAGACAGTCACACCGAGGCAGTGAGACAAAGACTTCACCAACAAGCCAGAGGCTTTAATTGTCTTTTTGCGCAGACACAGCTCATATTAAGCAGCTTCACTGACTCTAAATGGGAGTCTGCCTGGGAAACAGTGCCAAGAAGCAAAGTGAGTTTAAATGATTTTGAGAGCGTACAGGCACAGTGTGATTCACAGGCGTCATTAGCCCTGCACTTGAAATATAGCTCATTTGGATGTAAAAGCTATAAATGACACAGGCTCCCAGGACCAATCAAAAAAGTTTTTTTTTAATTGGAGGATGTCCAGATTTTTCCTCTTCATTATACCAGAAATCATCACTGAGCTGTGTCACTACGAAGCATGAGAAACAGAAGCAACAGAGCTGAAAATACAACTGCAGTTTAGCAGAAGTCAGCCTTATATTTAGAAAACATGCTCAAAAAAAAAAGAAATATGAAATGATCTTTATCAAGGCTAAATAAATTTTACTATCTTTTCAGACTTCAAAGATTAAAAAGGCACCAGGTGACCAAAGCTTTTCTGTGATAATTTGTCCTCTTTGTGTGAAAACACTGAATGTATTCATCTGTATTGAATCCAAAGGTTTCAGTGGGGATAAGAGCAGACAAAAGACAGAAACCAAAAAATCTAACTCTATTGTAAAGCTGAATTAAATATGGACGTCCAATTTTCTAACATAGGACATTTAATAGCATTGGGAGCCAATGTATTGTGAGTAAAATTTCTTAAAGTGTCACAGGACTACCAGACAACCATTGTTCCCGTGTCAGAGGCACAGATCCTTGGGCAGCATTTTTAGTTAATCCAACACATTCCTCGGCACAGTGCTCAATTCAGGCCTCACACGCTCAAAAATGACCGAACAAATGAGGACACACCGTCGCCTGTTCAGTCAACAAAGGTGGACGCTCCACCTTGCTCCGACGAGTCAAGGCTTCCTGTTTGTTTGAACAAAGTGAAGAATTAACCATTCTGCCCTGACGGCCCATGATGGAGGGCTGAGTTTTAATTTCTAATGCCCCACCAGCATCAGCACTTCTCCTCTCACACAAAAGCAGCTTCCATTTGCCAAAAACGAGAAAAAAAAGGATCCAACGCACCAGGCACAGACTGAATTAAGAGGCTGACGGTGAAATGAGAGGAATTACAGCGTTGGTTGAAGGAAACTTAAAAGGAACAAACATGAAACTGCGAAAAAAGGAAGAGAATGTCTGAATTAAGAGAGCATGAGTTACAGAATGTGGACAGAAATAAAGCTCTACTCATACCTAGAAACGATAAATATAATATATTCACTAAATGAAGTGGAATAGTTGCATACCAAAGCGAGTAATCTCAATTTAAACTGTAACAAGCAGTAAAATCCTCTTTTAAAATCTCCTCGTCTTTTCATTAAGGATAGCCTGACGTGACTCTGCTGCTATTTTAACAATCTGAAATATAAACAGTGCAGAAAGTATTGAAATGTATGATTCTTAGCAGTAACAATGCTTTATGTCATTAAATCTTATACTGTTGGAAAGACGGTTTTTCAGATGGTGACACGTGTGAACCGCTGATATAAGATGTGTCCCAATCTAGAGGCTGCAGCGTGCAGAGGCTGAATTTGAAGATTAATTATGTCAAAGTGGTACGTTTGAGGCTGTCCCATTTCAAAGGCTCCTCCAAAATGCAGCCGATGAGGCCGACAAATCCAGCCTCTTTTTTGGGTAACGCAAAGTATGGATTTAGTGAAACCTTAGCCTCAGCAATCCTAGGATTCATTGAGCATGAACACCAAAGATGATGGACTCCAGAAGGGGTCCTGTTTTATCGAGTTGTGAAAGGATTTCTGGCAAAACTATGTGATCGTATTTCTAAAACACTTAAGATTTTGTTTTACTGAGGAAAATGTGCTGTTTGGGCTCTTTTTAAATAATATACTGAGGAAAAAAAATGTATTCTCATGATGGAGAAATTTTTTGTTCATAAATGTAAATTCTCCGGAAAAAAAAAACGTGATGGTTTTTAAAACTATTTTAAAGGGATTTTAATCAATCCATTCTATCAACTCAGAACTAAAAAAAAAAACATTTAAAACTATAACAGCCTAGATTTTATACTTTTTTGCTGGATCTTAGATATCCCCTGGTGCTTGTTCAAGTGTTGAAAACACACATTGTTACTCCACTCTTGCATGTACATTGTGGTTCTATTCTCTATCAATAAAGAAAATAATGATAACAATAATAATAAAAATAAAGTAAAACGTACATCCAGTAAAATTAATAGT
The DNA here is from genome assembly GCF_033239565.1 of Halichoeres trimaculatus. NCBI lineage: Eukaryota > Metazoa > Chordata > Actinopteri > Labriformes > Labridae > Halichoeres > Halichoeres trimaculatus. The sequence continues at coordinate 5,085,184 of NW_027437186.1, read as the reverse complement.
AAAATTTTGTTGCTAGGTGCTGCCCAAGTAGCTGTCTGTTGCAGCAGCTCTCTCTTCTTTGTTCGTTTCTTGTAATTTTTTTCATCTCTTTTTCGTCATCTTTGTATTTGGAGTGGATCATTACTTTGTATGGTTCATTGACGGTCACGGACACCAAACTTTTTGTGGCTTCAGCGATATTTTTACCACTTTTTCACCTGTGTTTGTCTGGAGATCCTACATGTAACCATGGCTGCATTGTTTACATGTGAAATTAGCTGTTAGCAGCCTGTAGCATGTCAATGCTAACTAGTGTAGGGCTTGATGATTTCCCTCAAGGTGAGGAGGAGGAGGTGAGGACGATGTGCTGGTTCTCAGGTGTGAGCTGGGAGGTGACGACGTGGACCTGTCCTTCCATCCATCATTGTTGGGAAGGTGGGATCTATCTGCGGTGGGATGGACGAGCTAGCCGTGCTAGCCCAGCGGCAGAGGGGCTGCCGGAGGGCAGAGTGGCATCGTGCTGTTCACAGACGTGGCTGACGGAGCTGACATCGGACATCGTGTCTCTTGGTCCTGGCAGACTACCTGCGTTTGTTTATATCTGGCACGCTGCAGGCGCGGACTGATACACTAAGCGTAGCCAGCTGTGGCTCTGCAGCGGAGGTAGCGCCGTTTTATGACACGATGAGAACTAGAGCCTTATTTAGTGGTGTTTTTGTGTGAAAGTAACGAACTGAAAATTCTCTAAATAAAGCGTGAATGCAGACAGATATCAGATTTTTTTGGTGGGAGTCCATTTATTTGTGTTTTTGGTCAAGTAAAATATGGCCGGTCTGAGTGCAGAGGAAACCGAGGAGCAGGGAGGGAGTGTTTGGTGCGTGCACGCTGGGCTTCTGCTGCACAAAAACACTGCTGTAGCGGTAATTTCTGCCCTAAACCTTGTGATAGGACCCATCCCGGAGTATCACTTTAAAGGGTGTCAGGGTATCCTTGCAGTCATTTTTAAGACCACTTTGAGCTCACTTCCCATTTTTAAGTCCATCAAAGTCTTTACAAGCTGATGGAAATGCTGAGGGTGTCAGCTCATGTCAGGGGTTGTGGCTGCAACTTGATCCACAGAAACTCCCCCTGACAGCTCAGGAGGGGCAGGTTGGAGGATGCAGTTCCCTGACCCGGCGCTGGCGGTCTATTCAGGCTTCACAATCGAGTTGGGAGGAGAAATGATCATATGGTTTAGTCTCCTGCTCGATGACATTTCATTTAAACAAGTCATAGCTATCCAAAGGATGCTCTTGTTTTGGAAATCTTGGTGTTCACTCCAACATCACAGAGAAAACAGGCTTGGTGTGGACTTTTTCTGGAGCAGGCTGGTCAGTGGTCACTCAACTGGTTGTTTGGTTAGGGTTAGGTGGAGTGGTCCCTGCTGGCCTTTAGTTTGCCATTTGAGCCAGCAACCAGAGGAAAGATGAAGAATGCTTGATTTCCCTCGATACAAAGAACAGAAACCTGACTGACTTTGGCAAAAACTTTGAGAAGAGCTGTGAGGGACTAAATGTGTTCATTTTCACCCAGCCCCTCTTCATGGCTCCCCTCTATTTGTAGCTTTATTTGTAGCTACTGATATTTATTTTTGTTTGTTTTGTTTGTTTTGTACCTTTTGTCTCCACAGAGTCCTTGACCACCATGGGGATGTCAGTGTCAGCATCTTTCCTCTTTCGGATCAGTGACAACAAGGAGCTGCAGGAGAACAACCAAGTCGTATCCACAGGTAATCATTAACATTTCTCAGGACCATGTGCCAGCACTGTGCGTCTAATTTAAAACTGTTATGCAGCTCTTATTTGCATGCCAGTTTACTGAAATTAATCTAACCTGAGAGGGCTGGAGGCCAACAGGGTTGGGGCTGGAGGAGGAGGTGGTGGTGGAGGTGGAGGTGGAGGAGCTGGAGCCGGGGGCGGGTTGGTAGCTGCCTGTAGTTTCTTCTGGAGCTCCTCAACTGGCCAATGACACAAACAATGGGATAGCTTGTTTATCTGTGCAGCTTCAGAACACAATAGATGTTGTCTTAAGACGCTTCACAAAGAAGAGGGAGGGGGACTATCATGGTCCGGACTCTAAGAATGGCTAACGCCACAAAAGACTTAAAGAGAATCTCAGGGTCACACTTCAGAGCAGATGGTGATGATTCTTGTTGGTTTGTTGGAGTAAACAGTGAACAGAAGAGCCCACAGAGAGCCCTTTCTTTACCTGTAAAACGCAGATCTTTGACCTCCACTTCAGCCTTGGAGCATTTCTCTCGACACTCCGTCTTCTCCTCTTCCATAAGCTCCAGTTTACGCCGAAGTGCTGCCAGCTCCTTCTGAGCCTCAGAGCTCCTCAGCTTGTCCTCCATCTGCTTCACCTGAGGATGTATAAACATCTTATCTTTAACACTGATGTGACCAAAACAGGCCTGTACTGTGAGGAGTCTGAGCAAGGTCACCGTTAGCTTCAACAGTGATGCGTAAGCATGAGTGAACTGGTAGCTGTTTACATCTGTTTCTTTGTGTGTCGTCCAATAAAAAGACGTTTCCTCCCCCTGTGCAAGAAATGTAAACATGTTCTTCTCACAATGACATATTTCTATGTGGTCTATTCCCTCGTGAAAAAAACAGCAGCTCTGCAGCAGGTTGTTGGCTGCAGCTCCCGCTGCGGTGATTTCTGATGAGCAGTGCTGGGTAGCAGCCAGTCGACATTCAGTCATCTGCTCCCCAACCTCGTTCCTTAACCAGTGTTTTAATTGTGCCTAAAATGAGGGGTATGGCTCACCTCCACCCCAGCACCAGCAGAGATCACTGATCCCACTCAGCTTTAATTGTTTTCCATCAGAGCCGGAGAAGGTGGGAGGGAGCTGGAGGCAGCTCTGCAGCTTTTAATTATGAAACTGAGAGGTCAGAGCCCGAGGTCTCACTGGCATGACTTGTGATTATCGACATGCAGCCCCTCCTCTTGTAATTAGGCAAATAAATAATTCTTCCTCAATACATATGAAGAATCTTTGCAGGTGTAGAGTCAAAAAGAGTTAACATACATTATGTTGTATTTTTCTTTATCATTTATGCCTAAGGTGAGCAAAGGTAAGAAACCTGTCACTGTACTACTTTGCTCTATCCATCCTTCTTTGACCTTGAATGCTCAGCTGCCTCTGTTGGTCATTTTAACAAAGACTGAAGGAGAAACACGAGGGTTTCACTTAAAGGCTCTGTGAAGACTATCTATTTTGCGTTGACTGCAGAGGCACCTGTGGCTGTAAACTGGTGTTTTTCAGGAATATGAGCACCATCACCCACTGTGGTTAAGACATGACTCATGTCAAAGTGTGCATTTGTTTTGGAGAGTAGATCTTCTGTTAACTAGGGATGGGTACTTTTCACATTTGAAACCAATACGGTACCGGTGCCGGTACCTAGCAATCAGTATCGGTACTCAACGGTAACAATTTTTCGGTACTTTTGTGTGTTTATGTGGTAAAAAATTGGGTAATAATAAAATCTCAAGGCATGGCGTCAATAAACAGCGTGAAGTGGGGGTCACATTTTCCTTCTTTGTTGGATTTATTAGCAGGGTACACTGTGATGTGCTGCTATGCCGTCACTCTGTTACGTAGCTGAGGCAGCTATTAGCATCCAGCTTACAAGCCGCCTATCAAGAAGGGCACGGTTGGCTGTGGAAACACAAACAGGATCAGACTGATCCAACTAGGCCTGTCACGATAATCAATAAATCAATTAACTGAACGATAAATAAAAACGTCCTCGGTAAGTTTGCCAGCCTCGATAAACTGACATGTGCATGCATGTTTGTTTTCCTCCTCTCTTTCAACCAAAGAGGCTGAATGAGAAGAGGGCTCACTACGTATATCTTTCCTAACATTGGGGTGCATAGGTTCTATAGTGGATTTATAGCGGAGTGAGCATCTGTCAAAAATGCAATCTTAGGGGTGAAGACGGGGCTGCTCGCGCGTACACACGGAGAGAGCTGAAGCGAGCGTCCTGAGGGGTAAGGAGGAAACACACGCTAATATGAGTGATGGCACGAAAGATATGGTTCTTAAGCCGCCTGCCACAGTCCCAGTGTGGGAATATTTTGTTTTTTATCAGAATGAACAAAGTGTGAGCTCATGAACACCAACGAGCTGATATGTCGCATTTATTTGAAAATAGTGGCAACGAAGAAGAAAAAGGGGAGGTGCAGTGGAGCCTTGTTCTTTGACAATCCGCTCTTACTGAGGCTTTTGGTCTGCAAAGTAAATAGAAATAAAAGCGCCAAATGGTGGGCGCTCAAAGACAGCTACATTGCCAAAGAAATGCAGCCCTTCAATACGGTTGAAAGCCAGAAATGTTAAAAATGTTTGACAGACAGTACGGATTGACTGGGAAAAAGTACATGTTACAAACAATTCAGGAACTGTATAAACTCCCTTTTATTTGGGCTATAGTTTTTATTGTTGTTTTTTTGGGGGGGGAGTTTCGTTTTTTCTTTAGAGACAGGGTCTATGTTATATTGTTTTTGATTAGAATTAATTATTTTCATTGACATGTATTTTTTTCTGAAATAGAGTCCATTTCATTTTCATTGTATTTTTTTCTCTTTCTTGTTTGTTAAATTTATTATATTTTTTGTTTAATTTATTTTATTTAAAAGATCCTGACCTTTTAATTACAGTTAAATACTCTTAAGAAATTAAAGTTTCTTGCTTTTGATATGGTGTACTCACTTTATTATCCCATTTATCATAATTACATCAATGAAAAAATGGAAAAAAATCAAAATAATATTGACAATAATATCGTTTAACGGCAATAATATTTTGGAAAATTATCGTCTAGCAAAATTTGTTGTGACAGGCCTAGATCCAACCGTACTGATCCATACTGGACCGCTTGGTGGAAACGGGGCTTTTCTGACAAACCAAATTAAGCCAAGAAAACATTTACAGCAGAGAAAAAAACAAACAAACAGAAACACAAATACATTGAGAAATAACTGATTTTGTTGCTGACACATTTCTTTTATAGAGACTATAAGCGACTTATTCCAGATAATGTGCTCAGATTGTGATAACAAGCTGTTCTTTTACCTCTGAGTGATAACATTAATTACAACGTCTCACTGTGTTTTATAGAAGAAAACTACACTGAGTAAAGGGATTAGAGCTCATTAAGCGTTTACTGCTGGAGCAGAGAGTATGATGGGCATTATTCTGAGCTTTCTTTTAGTAGAACTGCACTTTGAGAATGATATAAACAAATAGGAAGAAATAACAAATGTGATTAAGTAATGTTTCAGAGGATAAACATCTCAGAGTGTGGCTTGAATACCAATGTCTATCTAGTCCTGGCAGGAGACAAATAAGCCCTGCTAGAGGAGTGATGTTAGAGTTTTAAAGGAGACCTGATTCTCATGCTCCAGCCTCTGAGACTCCAGGTCTTTGGTCAGTCTGGTGACCTGGCTGAGAGCGTCCTGTAGTGCTTGACTGGGGGAGGAGCTCTGCATCAGGATCTGACTCTGTCTCTTCAGCTGCTTCTGCTCCACCACCATCTGAAGACAGCATCACAGGAGAATGAGAGGAGATGAACAATCCCCCACACGACACAGAGTGGGATTAAAACACACATTAAAGAGTGAGGTGGGGGGTGGGATTAAAAATGACCTCTCTGGCAAACTTCTCTGCCTCAGCCCTCAGGTCGCGCTCCAGGCTCAGAGTTTCCTGTAAGGCCTCAAATTCTTCAACAGCAAACTGAGACACTGGAAGAGGTTTCCACACTTTGTTGATTATGCCTTGTACGAGCACAGAGGATAAAAATAATGCCCACAGTTAAAACGCCACTCTGTCATACCTCTGTTATATTTGCCCAGGAGCTTCTTCAGTCGCAGCGTCTCAGCAATTAACACCGTGTTATCATGTTTCTCCTTCAGCAGCTGCAAACATGAGGGACAAAACACAACAATACAAAAACAAAACAAAGACAGAAAGAAGTCATTTTCCACATCAGGAACCAGGGTCTAAATTTAGAGGACAGTTGGATCATTAAAGTCTCCTTAGAAAAGTCTGTGTTTTGGGGTTAGTACTTCAGAAAAGGTCCAGGAACTTTAATGGGTAGGGCCTGCGATGCTTAATGTTTCTGGTTGTTCGAGCAACCACAGAGCTTTTATTTAACTTTTATTTAAATGAGTTCATCTGCAGTACAAAAATTAAAAACAGAAGAAGAAGAATCTCTGTGCTAACAGGCTAACAGGCTAACTATACATGTTCTACATTACGTCAGCCTGTCTATCTTCCTCTGTGGCATTATCTTTGGTGTACAACCCTCCTCTCTGTCTAAAGCCGCGTTTCCACCAAGCAGTCCGGGTCGGTTCGTCTCGGTACGGTGCGCTTTTAGCGGCGTTTCCACTGACTCATCCCGGGACGGATCCCTAAAAACCGAGACGAGCCGTCCCACTTTTTTGGGACCCTTTCGTATGGGTGCCAGACTGAACCGATCCGCTCTCGGGAGGTGGAGCAACACACTGCAGACCGTTGATTGGTCAAAAGAATCGTCACTTACCCCGACAGCGGCTGCATTTCTCCTGGCAGCACACAGACTTCTCTGAAACGAAGCTTGATTGCACTTTGTAAAGGAGAGTTACATGAAAATCACAGAGAGGACGAAATGCTGCACATCTTCCATCCGTGCTCTTTGTTTACTGTGTCGCGTTTCTTCTTTGTTGGATTTACTAGCGGGGTAAGCTGCTACGGCGTCACGCTATTGTTTACCTGCGGCTTTCTGCATCGGGCTTACACGCCGCCCACCATGAGAGGACACAGTTTGCTGTGGAAACGCAAACGGGATCAGACTTAACTGTCCCAAACCGTCCCAAACCGTACTGAACCGACCCGGACTGCTTGGTGGAAACGCAGCTTAACTGCCCATTTCAGCTCTGATTGTGTCACATTTTAACTTTTACAGCCTCTCAATACATCACTGGCCTGATTTATATAACCTTTAGGCTGCACCAAAAACACTGACAGTGGGCCACAGAAACTGTTCAGTCCATTGAGTAGTAGTTCCTGGAACCAACCAGAATTTTCTTTTTTTTGAGGACATTAAAGTTGAGATCTAAATAAATCTTATTAAATGTGCTACTGATGACATCCTCCAAAATAAGAGAGTGTTACTAATCCTGTTTTATCTGCATGCTGAAGTAATATCTGAGTCCAGCTTTATTTTCCCCATAAGGTTAAAGTCCCTAAAGTTTAAAGATTTTAAGATAAGAGTCATTAAGAAGTAGGTTTTAAAGCCTCAAGATACAGAGTTTAAGGCCTTAAGGTTAAAGGCCTTAAGTGATTTCAAAGCTTAAGGGTTTAGAGTTCAAAGCTTTGAGGTTAAAGGCCTTAAAGTTTAGAGTTAAAAGCATTCAGCTCTAAGGTTGAAGGCCTTTAGGTCTAGGGTTTAAGGCCTTCAGGTAAGAGGCATATAGTTGTAGGTTTTAAAGCCTTAAGATATAGGGCTCTAATTTCGTAATGCAGCGCAGGGGGCACAAGCCTGGTGCACCTGCACAGTGCTAATTTTGTGCAGCGCACTGCCGTGCACTGCCGTGCACTGCCGTGCACTGCCAATTTGACAATTTGGTAGACCGTCTGCACAGAGACGGGTGTGACTTCGCGCCAGGGGGAGTTGACGGCACACCAGGGGGAGGTGTCGGCATATTCATGTTGGCGCAGTGACAATTTCGTGCCAAAGCTCACCAGCTCCAACCTGGTCTATCCTCAGCGCAAAGTAGAGCGCACCCCACGCAGCTGTAATTTGGTGACAGGCGCACATGTGCGCACATGTCAACAAAGCCTCAGAGGCAGGTTTCCAGAGTGTCAGGCACATTTTAATGCAATAAACAATCACAGCAATCACTATTTAATGTAACTGTCTGAACCAGCATATACATTTGTATCTATATTAACTGTCCCGTCACATCTGATGTCAGATTAAAGCCGTTTGTCATAATGGAAAGTTAACCTGACGACAGCTGGAAGTTTGATGCACATCTTACAATTAAACAATAAACAGCCTTAACATCTGATACTGAGTATATATCTGGTTCTCTCATTTCATTTAATTCAAAGAAAAGAGGGAGAGAAAAGACAAAGAAAAAAGAGACAAAATAAATGTATGTCACTCAGGATTTACCCGTGATTTCCCATATTTCTCTGTTTTAGTCTTTATTTTTAGCGTGATCTAAAAAGGTGGAGTACATTATTGTAAGGAGGATGAGGCGGAGACACCGGGAGAGTATACAGTATATCACCAAAGGTTCTGCTATTTGGCGATGACAAACCAGGAGTGCAGGTGGATCAAAATTATTCTGAATGGATAAGCCAGCTGTGTAACTGTCTCTTCATTTTGTACTCCTAATAATGAAAAAGGAACAGATTACATCTGTCCTAGGAGCTGGCCCACATGGTGATACGCTTCGTGTCCCCCGATGTGCCCCGCTGTCCATTCTCCTGCTGCAGGGACAGCGGCTCTGACTGTCTCCGCTACTGGGTTTTTCCAGCACACTGTTTCCGCAGTGCTGGGGATCACTCAGACCAATCGGACGCTGCCTCGGCTGCAGCTCATTTAAAGGCAAGGAGAGGCGCTCATTTGATTGGTGAAAACAGCGCTCAGTTGTGTTAAACCCACTCACGGCTTTTCTCCTCCTTCTCTGCCATTTGCGCTGAGGGAGGCGTGGACGCGCTCCTCTGCGCTCCTCTGCGCCTGGACTGCGCCTCTCTTGGCACTGCAGGAAACTTGCAAAGTGCGCTGGTCACACCCTGTCCGTGCGGCGAAGGCCAGCACAGGGCAGGTGCACCTGGTCTACGAAATTTGAGCCCATAGAGTCTAAGGCCTTCATGTTAAAGGCCTCAGGGTTTAGGATTCAAGGTCTTAGTAGCCTGATCTCGTGCTGACTAAGGTCATATTCAGATTTCCTAAGCTGCATGTAAACTTATGGAGTGATTTAACACACAAACTGTTCCTTAGCATATAGTGGCTTCCATCTGGTTACAGGCTTCCCTGTCTGGCCTGTAAGACTCAGAGAAGAAGAGACACTTTTCTTCCCAGTGAGATTCTTCTCTTGAACTCTCAGGGGTTACAATAACTTTAAGATTTTAAATCTGTGCAGTAATGCTTTATGTGCAATGCTGCTGTTAGATTTGCAACTCATTCCTCCGTTTTTAATTTGATCTATGCAACACATTATATATTTCTATACATAAGCTCCTACTCCAAAATTTTTCATACAAATCATATATATTAATGATACATCTTGACACTCATATAGACACTTTGCCTTGTTACCTCTGCAGCAGCTACTCACACTGTTACCAGCAGCAGACCTGCAATTGCACACTCTGCTTTTGCTCTCCCACCTTAGTGTATCTTCTTCTTTGGCTCTGTTGTAATGTGCTCCTCTCCACCCTCATAATTGCCCCTCAGGGAAAAATGAAGATTTTCTGATTCAGAAAAAATGAAAAAAAATAAAAGTACCTCCTCTCTGATTCCCCGGAGTTCCTCTCTTACTGCCTCAAGATCAGAGACTGCTTCGTTTTTCTCCCTCAGTTTGACCTCCAGCTTACTCTGAAGCTCTGACACAGAAAACAAAGCTGTGTTAAACTCAAGCAAACGTCCCGTTAAACCTTATTTCATTATGGTTAATTCTTACAAAAGATGAATCTATAGAATAAAAAACAAGCTAAGTCAATGAGAGAAGACTTGGAAAGGTAGAAAATACAGAGATCAGCTCACAGCACTTAAAGGTGAAGAATAAGATCAGGGGTATGTGAGACTCTGGTTATTCAACATGTTAGCAGCAAAGTAAAAGAACGTTTACACTTCCAGCTTTCCTCTGAGCTGAGTGATGTAGGGAAAGAAACCCTGTACCAGTACAATATTGTTTTTTGCTCTGTTAAGTACATAAAACTCAGGAGTTCCTGTGCCCAGGAAATCTTTAAAAAAAAAAAAGAGAAAAGCTTTGTTGTAAATTTTTGAAATTACTCAGAGATTAAATGTGTTAATAAAAAGCAGCTCACAGCAGGACCAGGCAGAGACATTTAGGAGGGTACTTAAGCAGAAAAAGGTCGCTGACATGAGAAATTGTTTTTGAGTAGAGACAGAAAACCCTTTGTTAAGTAAAAGTATTCTGATGGATCAAACCCTCACATCTAATGCTTCAAAAACGAAGAACGGATAGAGTTTGAACAATAACACCACCTTCGTTGACTTTTTGTAAATGTATTCAGGCTAAAGCGTCATATGCTCGGAGTGAAAACATATAAAGTCAGAGTATCCCATGTGTTCCTGACACCAGGAGCTCTGACTAGCTGTCCATTAACATACAATTATGACTGTTCTTCATAATCAGCCCACAATCTTTGAGCAAGTCAACTGGCTGTGTGTTCTGTCATCTTCTACAGTTATAGTATATCATTTGTAAATGACATGATTATCTCCCTCTTTTAATGCCAACAGCCTTGAACAACATGATGAGGGAGCATGGATCCATTATCAGCTGAGGTGTAATTACTAAAGAACTGACTCTGACATTTCTGAGAGACTGCTGGATGAGAAGCAAAATCATTCCTTAGTGCTGTACTTTTGACAGTTAAACACTCAGAACGCTGTGCAACTTTAGCAGTTTATATACTCCTTCATTTTTCCACCAAATATTCTTAAAGGGGGGTTGTCGTGGTAATTTTCAGTTTTTATTTTGTTCCCCTGTAAGCACTGTAAGTCATTTTGCAGACATTCTTTATTTATTTCAGCCTCTGTTTAAACTGCCTCGTTTCAGCTACTGCCTCTTTAAGGCCCCACTCACAGCGCTTCATAAGCCTCATCCCCTGCTGCTGTGCAACAATGGGTGGCTGTTTTCCAAACTGCCTTCTACACAAGCAGTGCCCACTATTTTGGTTGATATTCAGTCTGTAGTAGTCAGTATGCAAAAACTTGCTAAATCTGCAGTATAAGAAAAGTCCCCGGATTTCCATCTGATCCAGGCAAATTTCTCAGTATGCAACGAACCAGTCTACCCGACATACTGTTTCCCACAATGCATGGCGCTGATACTGTTTGTCTATGCGGATGGCGTGCTTTAGTGAATTACCGCCATCTACTGGAATGAGTCAACATTACAACTACAATACAACAACACTAACGCTAGACGGTCCTCGAGATAGAAGTGAAGTTATGAGAAAGAAACGCAAGTAAATCTTGTTTCTTCTATACATGAAACAGGTGTTTACTTCTACAAATTCATTAAACATTAATTCACTTTTTCAAAATCAAAGATTAAAAATCAAGCATGATGATTCCGCTGTGATATGATGAAGAACAAAATACCAAAGATCTCAGGATCTAACAGATTGTTCTGTACATCTTTAATAAAGGTAAAATAAAATCCATCAGCTGTAGCTTCGCTTTCTGAAACTGAAAACCATAGTCGTATACTACAAAACAGACCCAACAGAAGAGAACATACTACAACTACTTGCAAAAGCAGTAGGTCGTGTGCAGTGCCTACTACATACTACATTCAGGGGCAGTATACACATCAGTTTCCTATCTCTCAGTACACTACGACAGCTCAGAAAGTACTTCCAGTGCCACAGAGGAGAGAGGAGAGAGGAGAAAGGAGACTGTGGTTAGATTTATTGAACAAGAACTTCATAACACAAATTTGCAGGCTCCTCCTGTGAATGCACATTTGCTCTCTGGCTTCCGCCCACTTCACCAGCTTGCAGCCCCATAAAGATGTACAGTGGGGGAAATAAGTACTGAACTCGTCAACTTTTTTCTCATCACATTTGTGTCCAAAGATGCAATTCAAACAAACTTTCTACCAGACATTGATATTAACTCAAAAAATCCACACATGAAAAGAAATCACAACGTTCAGGTCCATAAATAATGATTATATGGAATGAAGTGTGATAACACAGGAAAAAAGTATTGAACACACTAACTGAGACTCATCTAATAGTTAGTGGAGAAGCCTTTGTTTGCAATGACAGCTTCCAGAAGCTTCTTGTATGTTTGAACTAATGGCCCACACTGCTCAGGTGTGATTTTGGCTCATTCCTCTGCACAGATTGTCTTTAAATCTTGAATATTCTTTGGTGCCCTCTGGTGAACCCTTTTCTTTAGTTCTTTTCACAAATGCTCAATTGGATTTAAGTCAGGTGATTGACTAGGCCATTCTAACAGATTGATTTTCTTTTTTCAAACCATTTGAGAGTCAACTTTGCCGTGTGCTTTGGATTGTTGTCCTGCTGGAAGGTCCAGCCACGTCTCATCTTCATCATCCTGGTGGATGGCAGCAGATTCATATCAAGAATTTCCCCATACATGGCTCCATTCATTGCTACATCATTTATATGAAGTTTTCCAACACCATGAGATGAGGAACAACCCCATGCCATGATGCTTCCACCTCCAAACTTCACTGTTGGTGTAGTGTTTTTTGGGTGATGTTCAGTGCCACTTCTCCTCCAAACATGGTATGTAGTATGACAGCCGAAAAGTTCAGTTTTGGTCTCATCTGACCAGACAACATTCTCCCAGTATTCTACAGACTTGTCAAGATGTTGTTTAGCAAACTTTAAACCAGCTTCAACATGTCTTTTCTTGAGGAATGGAGTCTTGCAGGCTGAGTGTCCTTGAGGCCATGGCGGTGGAGTGCATTGCCTATTGTTTTCTCTGTAACAATTGTACCTGCTGCCTCCAAGTCTTTCTGGAGCACTTTCAGGGTGGTCCTTGGCTCGTTGAGTACTCTTCTGACTATCTTTCTGACTCTCTAGTCAGAAATCTTGCAAGGAGCTCCTGTGCGTGGCTGTTGATGGTAAGGTGGTGCTTCTTCCACTTGTTAATAATGGCCCCAATGGTACTGACTGGAATATTCAGGTGCTTTGATATAAGTCTGTAACCAGTTCCATTCTGATGCTGAGCAACAATCAGGTTGTGAATGTCTTCAGAGAGCTCTTTGCCTTTACCCATCATGAGGTGTGTGGTATTTAACTGCTTGGTGAAAAAACAACCTTTTTTATAGGACCATCAATTTGCTCTAGCCCAGCTGGTGTTGGTTTGCACTAATTGGAAGTTCAAGTAATAATTACTGACAGATTTCAGGTGGTATGGTGCCTTCCCTTGCCAAAGTATACAGCCTTGCCATGGTGTGTTAAATACTTTTTTCCTGTGTTATTGTACTTAATTCCACATAATCATTATTAATGGACCTGAACGTTGTGATTTATTTTCATGTGTGGATTATTTGAGTTAATACCAATGCCTGGTAGAAATGTCATTTGAATTGCAGCCTTGGAAATAAATGTAATGAGAAAAAAGTTGACACGTTCAATACTTATTTCTCCCACTGTAAATCAGAGCCAAAGTGAGGTCTTACCTATGATGGTGGTCTGGCACTCGGGGGAGAGGCAGACCTCTCTGGATCCAAGAAGCTCTTCACTCTCGTCTTCATCCTCCAGGCTGATCTTAGTGAGGGTCTCTGGGCTTAGGTGGGACAACAGCATCATGCTTTTCCTCTTCAGGGAGCGGTTCTGACGGTTCAGCTGCAGGAAGGTGTTAAAAAGAAAAAGGAAACATTTCTTTTATGTGAAAATGAAAAAACAGTCACACACAACCAAAGCAAACTGGAGTTATGTCACAGTATAAAGGAGATGCAGTAAAGGACAATGTTCCTGGCTTTGGACACTGTGGATCATGATATTTAATCTGACAACACTGAAACAGGTACTCCTCACAGACTTCATTAAGACTAGTAAGATAAGACTAGATAAGACTTAATTGATCCACAGAGGGGGATTCTTACATTTCAGCAAACAAGCGAGTAAAAGTGAAAAGTACAGTAAATACAGTACAGTTAACTAAATTTAACAATAGAATAAAATTAATACAATCAAATCAACATGGAGTAACCCGAAGAAGAATATACATGCATTCACAAAATTAAAAAAATATATTCAATTTAATTTATTTGATTTACAGGGACAATGCATATTAATGGACATTTACATTTACATTTAAAAAAAAAATAATAATTAACATATCAGATAAATATTATTCTTTTAAGGACAGGATCAGGATCTGGATTTTTTCTTTCATATCTAGACTATAGTCCTGTTTCCACCAAGCTGTCCAGTATGGATCAGTACAGTTTGGTATGGGTCGGATCAGTAAAGCCTGTTTGAGTTTCCTCTGTGGTAGCGGCGTGTAGGCTGGTGGGATAATCATGTCAGCTGTAAAATACCATGGCGGCACACAGTGTACCCTGCTCATAAATCCATTGGAAGAAGAAAAGTGCACAGTTTTGTTTTGACAACAGTTTTACGCTGTTTGGTGACGCCATGTTCCAAACAAAAGGAAGTTATCTTCACAAAGTCAGATGGAGCTACAAACATGGCAGGGTCATATGTTGTTCTTTATTACCGCTATTGCACGGGAAGTGAAGATTCTTCCAACCAATCAACAAACTGCAGTATTTCGAGCTTAATGTTCTGGGGTCAGATCAGTAGAAGTGTCCCAGTCCGATATTGATATTGGATATCGGTCCGATATCAGCAAAAAAACAAATATCTGATTATATCGGAATGCATCTAAAATCTCCGGAATAAGCAGTCCATTCTAGACTCCGCTCCTGCTGTTTTTATTTGATTTATTTAGGTTATTTTATGGGTCTTCTTATTTATTCTTTATTTTATTCAATTACTTGTATATTCTTCTGTTTAATGTTAAAATTTCTGTTACCCCTTGGTTAAAAACAAATGGGTCAGTTTTTCCTTATACCTGCTGTTGCTGACTACTGTTCTTTGTTTGAATAATATCACTTAATGAAGCCTTTTCTAACATGACAGACATACTACAAAGGAAGTAATAAAGGTATGCATGTTTAATGCTGATATCGTATCGGATTAATATCGGTATCGGCCAATACTCAATGCTGCAGTATTGGTATCGTATCAGAAGTGAAAATGTGATATCGGGACATCCCTACAGATCAGTGTGTCTAGCACCCAAACAGAAGAGAACCAAAATGTGGGACGGTACGGGTTGGCAGTTGGGGGACCTGTCCCGGTTCTAGTGAAATGCTGTGAGATGTGCAAGGTGCTGATATGTAGCGAACCTGACTGCTTGTGGAAATTAGCTAATTTAACTTGCAAACAATGTTTTTATACCAAAATATTTCTGATCCTGCATTCTGCAACAGTTTTTATGGACCAGTTTTTGTCCTTTCTTCTCCATTTCATGACTTCAATATCATCTTGTATAGGGTACCTTTCACATTTAAAACTATATGGTACCAATGCCCGGTACCTGGTACTCAATGGTAGCAATTTTTGGTCCTTTGTGTGTGTTTATGTAGTAATAAAAATTAATTTGTTTAATGATAAAATCTCATTTTTTTTCAATTTAATATATTTATTCTTCAGTGGAAAATCACCTACTCTCCACTCCCTAACAGTCATAAGGATGGGTTTGATTTTACATGAATTGGTACTCAGTACAACAGACAGAATTCACTTGGCACCTATATAAGTACCTAATTCAGTATCTATACCTGGTCCTGTGTCCCCTGATGTATTTTTTTACCTGTCAAATTTTCGTCTACAGACGTCAGCTGTAAGAGTTGTTGAGTTTCTGCTGAATGCACAGAGCTCTAGCTTTATTCAAGCAGCCTATGCACAGTCCAGACAGAGTTTAGTGAGACGTTACAGATAGACTTTGATAAAAATGTACACAAAACTTAGAACATGGCTGATTTCAGTGACATAATTAATACATTGTAAGATGAAAGCTGGGATCTGTATGAAAATGGACCTGAGGCCATGATCGGCTCTCTGGTCTGACTTTGGACTTGTCTGGCAAAACAATGTCTGTAAGTTAAACACAGCAGGGCGGCACAGAAGAGACCCAACACTGAGCATTTTAGACCTCAAAGAATTTTAAATAATTTCCCAGTTAATTTACAACATTTATGTAAACAACAGCCACAACAATAACACTTAAATCTCAAACCTGCAGACACACAAACAACTCTGAATGGTTGATTCATAGCATATTCAGCACACATTTCCTCAAAGATGACATGTATCCGACAAAAATGACAGAGTCCACATCTTATATTGCCTTCATTTTTCAAATCTCTGAGGAGTGACAAGCACGTTTTGTATTAAAGGAACAGAACAGGAAGGAGAAACAGCAGAGCGACGGACGGGCAGATGAGATGTTGTTGATTTCTTCTTTTCTTTGGCCCTGCAATCAGTCATAATGGCAGGACGCATGCAAAAGCAATGATAAGGTGTGAAAAAAGCCGACATCATTAAAGAAGCACAAGCGGACAGGGAAAAAGGCAGTGAGTATCGCTCCTTTTAGATGTAATCACAGTTTTCTGATGTGACGCGTATTTGCATCTTGCATTTCTGTGCATCATGTTTCCCGGTGTGATTATGACTCCTACCGCATCTTCTTTTGTGTTGCTTTTCTTAGAAACTCTGCATGATGCACACACAGTTAACTACCACAATGGCCCATATGTTTCTTAAAGTTCAATCATTAGACAATCATGTGTGTATCAATTAAGGAAGCAGCCGCTAAGTAACACATAAATGAAGCCTATGGGAAAGAGGTGGATGCCAATTATGCACCGTTCTTTATGCCGCCTGAAGGAAGAAAAGTGGCTGGATAGAGGAGGAAGAGAAGAAAACTCGACAAGGCGAGCCATAAAAGAAACATTTATTAATGGCATCCTGGTGGGAGCAGATTGCTGCAATTCCATCTTTTGATGATGCCCTTCAGACTGCATCTTCTTTTCTGAAATGCAATCAACAACACATAACACGAATTCTTCTGACAATAATCTACAATTCATGAGAGATGTGCGTAGAAAATGACATACTAAGATAAATCAAGGCTGGCGTTGCAGCCGGCTAACACTCTGCAGAGGTCAGCATTACGAAGTCTCTGCCCCTTCGATCAAACATCAACAAAAAAAACATTCAGACTCCATCCTGTTATGACTGGTTTCAAATTGGCTACACCTGTGTTTTAATTCCACAGCTAAGAAAGAGCCAAGAACTTTTGCTTCTTTCACAACGGCCTTGAGATATTACACAAAATTACCAACATCAGGCTTGAAAAGATTAATACAGAGCTCAGTCTGAGTGTGCCACCTCCTGTTGTTAACACCCTCAAACTAAAAGGTCGACAACTGTTTCCAAAAGATCCGGCTCTTATAAATGTGCTGATGAACAGACAGAAGTCACGTTTAGATAAGTCGCAGGTTGACATATGGATGTGTACACAGATTCAGCCTGCGTGTCTCTCTGCCTACACAGAGCGGGCTGATACAGCCTGATATTCTAGCAAAGCAGACACAGGGAGTGCCTGGTTATAGATAATGCTTTATATCAAGGAGAGGAGGACAGGAAAAGAGAGGAGAAGAGACCAAATACATCAAATAAAGCTGGAAAGAGAAAAGTGACTTAGACTGCCCAAAAGCAAGCTTTTAGCCGGAATATTCTTAAGAAGAAATAGATTAACTCCTGCTGTCAGACCAAGAGCAGGAGAGTTTATTGCTGCCTCTTAGCCGCCCTGTTCAGAAGCCTGATACATTATATTTTCTGAGGCCAATTCTTGTGAAAAAAAAAAGTTAGCAGGAAAAGAAATGTGACACAAAATAATCTCCCTCCCACGTTTCAAGGCAATGACAATTCATCGGCTTTGATTCTGTGTCATCAGTTGCTAAATATTCACTTTGCGGGCCCTGAAAAATCAAAACCTGCGCATTTTTATCCATAAGTAAGCCCTTCAGTGGGAAATCTCAACATGTTTTGCTGGCTCTGTAAGTTGTCTGTGTTTTGATTTGAGAGAAAGTCTGTGTGTTTGTTTTCATTTTATTGAATTGGGCACAGAATCACTTTTTTTTGTTAGACATGAAAACAGGCATGTTTCATACTGGTTTATAACATGAGATGTTTCTTATTTTCACTCTAACTGCTTTTCACTCATAAGCCATGAGTGAAAACCAAACAAACAAACTTCACACCAAAGGTCACATTTTCTACCTCATGGTACAAACTAGGGATGTCGAGAACAGATCACGTGATGGGAAATTGGGGCTGATCATGTGGTTAGACTCGTAATTGGACATTACACCCTGATCAGGATCAGTTTTATCTATCTATCTATCTATCTATCTATCTATCTATCTATCTATCTATCTATCTATCTATCTATCTATCTATCTATCTATCTATCTATCTATCTACATACAAACATACAGATACATATGGTAACAAAGGGCAACATCCAGTCAGTAAAAATGAAGCCTATGCGGAAGTGCTAAAAGTCGCTGTTAATCCAGAATCCCCTTGAGTCTGGCTGCAGAAAGACTGGAAGTCATGCACACACCCAGCCATGAAAACAGACTTTAGAGTGATGCTCCGGGATTGAACAAGTTGGGTCCTATCACAAGGTTTAGGGCAGAAATTACCCCTACAGCAGTGTTTTTGTGCAGCAGAAGCCCAGAGCGCACACACCAAACACCCCCTCCCTGCTCCTCTGCCAGTTTCCTCTGCACTCAGACGGGGCCATATTTTACTTGACCAAAAACACAAATAAACAGCCTCCCACCGAAAAAATCTGATAACGGTCTGCATTCACGCTTTATTTAGAGAATTTTCAGCGCGTTACTTTCACACAAAAACACAGCTAATTAAGGCTCTAGTTCTCATCATGTCCCAAAACAGCGCTACCCCCGCTGCAGAGCCACAGCTGGCTACGAGATCCTTGCCGTATAGTGTATCAGTACGCGCGCGCGGCATGCCAGATATAAACAAACGCAGGTAGTCTGCCAGGACAAAGCAACACGATGAGTACTAGAGCCTTATTTAATGGTGTTTTTGTGTGAAAGTAACGCACTGAAAATTCTCTAAATAAAGCGTGAATGCAGACTGATATCAGATTTTTTCGGTGGGAGTCCGTTTATTTGTGTTTTTGGTCAAGTAAAATATGGCCCCGTCTGAGTGCAGAGGAAAGCGTCTGACGAGCAGGGAGGGGGTGTTTGGTGCGTGCGCCCTGGGCTTCTGCTGCACAAAAACACTGCTGTAGGGGTAATTTCTGCCCTAAACCTTGTGATAGGACCCAACTTGTTCCATCCTGGAGTATCACTTTATCGGCATTAAAAAACATATTTACAGCCTGGTTAAAAAAATGTCTTGGGTCTAAAACGCTGATTTCACTATCGGAAGAAAAACTCACAGCTGGCGTCATAGCTAATGTGGCTGTGTCCGTGGATTGGCTTCATTTCACTTTTTTAGGAACAGACAGGTGACGTCCCAGATTCTTTGTCCATGTTCTAGACAGTCTGTGGGTGGTACTCAGCCAGAATGTCTCACTTCCACACAGAAACAGGGCATAGGGTTGGGCATGACATCACAACAGTGACATTATTGAACGAATGCTGTAAAGTAGAGCAGAACATGGCAGGAGCTTTAAGCTGGGAGCACGATGTATTAGAATCAAAGTATTGGATCAGGACTCGGTATCAGCAGATACTCAAAATCAAATGACTTGGACTCCGGTAAGGGTTTTGGTGTCTCTTGTTAATCAACATTCTCTTCATTTATTTATGTATTTTTCTTTTAAACGGAAAAAAGTCACTCCCTAAATCTCATTCAACCTCCTGTGTTCTGCTTAAAATAGTCGTAATGTTGATTGATTTGAAAAAAAAAACATGACTTTGTTTTATTCTGTTATGTATCTAAATACTTTATAGACATTCATTTTAACTTGTTTTGAATGTATAACATCTTTTGTGCTCGTCAGAAAGGTTTTTGTATTTAATTTCTCCATCAGCACAATACACAGGGGTGAGTTTTTCTGACAAAGTTTCTTAACTGACCAGTTTTGACCATGTAAGGGCGTGGCTGACTTGTGACAGATGGGAGTCCTGTAGCTGCCTGCAAAGAGGCTAAAGACCAGCTGTTTTACCTCGTCCTAACTCATACAAAGCTAGGTTGAGTTTATAATTTTTAATCTGGCGTCTGTCATCCATGGGCTTGGAAACTCTGTATTAGAAACAACTGGGTGACATCACAGAGACCTTCACTGCAGACTGGAGACCTACTGTGCGTTTTTACTCCTGAGAGGACAGGAGGACTGTGTTTAATGGAGGACTTTATTACATGCCACCATTTCCTGATCAATCTGTCCATCTGTGGTACTTAACAACTTTTGAGATGTAACATCATGTTTTTAGGCAACAACTTAAATGAGAAGATTTGGAAATCATAAAGTTGTCAAATACAGAGCTGGTTAGCTTAGCTTAGAGACTTTAAACAGAGAACAACAGCCAAATTATCTCTCCCCAAAGATAAACATGAAACTAGATCCTCCTAAGTTCATGAACTGACACATTACATGATGTTTGTTTCATTTAAATCTTTGAGAATTGTCCAGGCTACCGTTTCAGATTGCTAACAGAAAGCATAACCAGGAATGGGTACCAAATTAGGTACTTTTATTGGTACACACCGAATTTTGTCTGTAGTGCCGGGTAATGATTTGCATCAGATCAAAAGGTACCATATTTTAGTACCTAAACACGTCCTTGTGACTGTGAGGGGAGAGAAGGCGATTTTCCATGCTTGACATAAACACAGCATGCCAAGTTTATATACTGAGAAAATATGTTAAATTGAAAAATGTTGAAATTTCATCATTAAACAAATTAATATCTACTACCACATAAAGACACACAAAAGTACTGAAAATTGTGTAATGTAACCATCCCTGAGCATAACATTACCTCAGTTTAAAAGCCGACTGTAACTTATACACTACTGTTCATATAGAGGTTATAAGATGCTGATGCAGCATGACAAACATTCATGTGCTAGTACATTTTTTTTCATACATATTAAAAGAATCAGGATAGCTGGCCTGTGGCCAGAAGATGTATACATCGTATGTAAGTCTGCAGTAGAAAGCTTTAAACTTTTACAGCAAACTAATTTGATTTGATTTAGAAAACTTGCAGAGAATGATAGTAAACAAAAAATACCTCAATTCCATAAAATGTAGATAAATCCAAGTTTAAATTGCCTGCAATCATTTAAAGACTATTGAATTAAACGCTAAAAACATGTGTTTGTATGGAAAAAATATATGTTTGTTTCAAATTTTCAAACACAAACGGGAGACATTACAGAGACTATGCCCCTGTATTTTACAGTCTGTGGGTAGGACCAGCATTGGGACGCTGTGTTGGAGCTGGTGCTGTTTCTGCCACAGTCAGTTTTGTGTCAGCTTGTGGAAAGTGATGTTTTAGATCAGCGGCTACGCCAACCTGTCATTTAGCTTTATGTGACTGGAGTTAGGGGTTGAATGCCATGGTTGAGTCTCAAATACAAAAAGAGGAAAAAACAGTGATTTGAAAGTTTTGTTTGTGTTTTGTCATGAATCCATTTGGTCCTTCAGCCCTTCAGAGAAATCATAGTTTTAAGCTTTGAGTGGTGATTATAAATCTCAGCAGGCTGACAAATCATCTTTGAATCAGTGGCATCGACCGACAGCCCAAACAGGATACCTCATGGTCATTTTGGGCCGTAAAAAGCTTACTTCTGAGCCCTGTGATATGAGAATGAAAAAAAACAAAGGGAAGAGGAGGACTGACGGCTTAGAGACGATAAGAAAAAAGGCCTAAAAGTCGACCTTCACCATAATTCTCCCTCAGCCTCCCACTGCCCAAAATCTGGTCCAACCAGGTGGACTCTGAGAGCTTTTGTCCAGAAATTGAATGAGAAATGATTACAGTGATAAGCTCAACACCAGTGGGCTGCAAAATGACTATGTGCCAGGCTCCCCCACTCTCAATCACAACTCACATTTTAGCAAGGACTCTAAAAAAGTGTGCTCTGAATCAAAAGAATCCAATGCAATTTCAGACACTGAGATACGGGGACAGCAGCAGCACTGGAAGACCGCAGAGTGCTTTTGATTGCAGCATACAAATTGAACGTGTCAAAGTGACTGTTGACTGAATACACTGATCAGAGAGGAATCTCTAATAACTGATGTGACACTGATGTATTTATTTATCCAAACATGTCACAAATCAACACTCCTGATCGACACACTCCTGTTTTGTTTCATTTTAGGATAACGTTGGTTGTTAACAGTATCAGACTTGGATTTGACCTGAGCGACAGAAAACACAGAAAGCATGGTGGAACACCAGGTGAGACTTACCTTGGAGGCCAGGGCTTCTGCACTTTCTCTACAAGTCCTCTCGATCTCCAGGTCTTCCTGGATGGCAGTGACCTCTTCAATGACCATGTGAGAAACTACCAACAAGAGAAAAACATTAATTGATCGAATCAAAATAAGTTATTCTTTTTTTTTTTTCAAAGACACATTTGGTGAATTTGACAAATTTTAACCGCAGTTATGGCACTTCACCGTTGTGATAACTGCACACTTTTGGGCCATTTTTAATGGTTACAGGTGGGAGCGTCCCTTTTGTCTTTGAGGGAACTTTA
The DNA here is from genome assembly GCF_033239565.1 of Halichoeres trimaculatus. Taxonomy (NCBI): domain Eukaryota; kingdom Metazoa; phylum Chordata; class Actinopteri; order Labriformes; family Labridae; genus Halichoeres; species Halichoeres trimaculatus. The sequence continues at coordinate 5,062,599 of NW_027437186.1, read as the reverse complement.
CAGGGAGAAGGCTGAGGCATCACGCTCAGACAGATCAAGGAATTTGACTCATACCTTGAGTCAAACCACTCCTGAACCAGAGACACCATCAGAAGATTCTTACCTGCACTAAGAGGGAAAGAACTGGACTGTTGCTCAGTGGTCCAAAGTCTCCTTTTCAGATGAAAAAGTAATTTTTATTACAGGTAGACCGATATGGATTTTTCAGGGCCAATACCGATATCGATTATTTAAAGTCAAGGAGGCCAATATCGAATATTTGAAGCAGATATTAATTTGCATTCAAAGTGAAAATATTGGTGTCAAAATTTTAAATAATACAAACTCCAACACTTAACTTCATTCAAAAACCTTTAAGCATATGTTTATTAAACAGCTCCCAGGCTCAGCAGCATGTTTTATAAAGTTAAATGAAAACACAAAAAAATAAATAGCTGAAGTTTTCCACAGTAAATAAAGTTTTCCAAAATTTCAATGTAACTGCAATAACTGTAATAACTGCTCTGCTGATTGGCTGTTACCCAAGCCATGGCTCTGCTTGTAACCAACCAGATGGTTCTGTGGGTGGGACAGTGCTGGGGACTGAGAAGTGACTGCAGACAGCGGCGTAGATGCATCAGAGATGCAACAACACAGTTTTAAATTTGTTTCTCATCAGCTGTCAGATAAAAAAAAAGGCAGATGCTGATATGCCTCAAAATGCCAAACATCGGCCCCGTTAATTGGGCCGGCCAATAATCGGTCAATCCCTGATTTTTTTTACATTTGGGAATCAAGGACCCAGAGTTTAGAGGATGAGAGGAGAAGATGATTGGGGGGGTCCATCCATGTTTGTCCACAGGGTTTTCTGATGAGATGCTGATTTCATTTTCCAGCAGGACTTGGCTCCTGCCCACTCCGCCAAAAGGACTGTTATATCACTGTGCTTGACAGGCCTGCAAAAGACCCCCATAAGCCTGTTTCTGGTTTAGACCAGTTCAGTTGGATCAGTTAAAGGGGACATATCATGATGATGCCTGATTTAATACTTACATATAATATAATAAATTTGAAAACAAGACCTTACACCCCCTGAATTTAAAAAAAAAGGAGATATTGCATTGACATGACATCAGAACCGTCCGGGTCTGACTCGGGGTCCAATACAAAAGGACGTATCCTACACTCTGCCACTTTATTAGTGCTATCAATGCCTTATGGTGAAGTTTTGGAAAACAGCAAACTCGCTCAGTCTGCCCCATCCAATATGGCAATTTTGTAAATACTGCCATGCTGCAAAAACCGCCCCCTGGCTCTACCCCCTCCACCCCTCTGATAGAACTGACCAATCAGAGCACAAAGGGCTGTGACGTTGTGAGGTTACTGGTGGTCATTCTGGAAACGGAGCGTTTCAACAAGATCTTCAGAATGGCCTAAACTGAGGATATTGAGAACGCTATTGCAGGGCAATGACGGAACTAAATGACTTGTACTGAGGGTAGAAATGCTTTACAGGCATCCAGTCTGACATAGTGAAAAGAAGAAACAAGCATGATATGTCCCCTTTAAGCCTGATCCTGTTCGTGTTTCCACAGCTAACCATGCCCCTTCTTGGTAGGCGGCGTGTAAGCAGGACGCCGATAGCTGCATTAGTTACATACTAGCATGACGCCATAGCAGTGTGACACAGTGTACCCCACTAATAAATCCAACAAGGAAGAAACAAAGAGCAACAATAGAAGACATCCAGCAATTTGTCTTCTTTGTGGCTCTTTGTTACAAAGCACAGTCAAGCTTAGCTTCAGAGAAGACTCAGTCCCCCCAGGCTTGGTGCTTGGTACTAGGGACGGTCAGGAGGTTTATGACTAGGAAGCGGAGGGTACAGGAAGGGGTGTAGGGACGGAGCATGTCTGTAAGGAAAGAGGGGGTCTGGTTGTGGGGTGGTTTATGGGTATGAAGGAGGATTCTGGGTGGCAGAGTTTTGAATGAGGAGGTTGCTGGTTGTTAATAGATGTCTCTATCTAAACAATCTTCAAATAAATAAATGTGGTAACTAACACTTTCAAATAAAACAAAAACAAAATAAAAACTCTACCTGCACTGGTTACACCACGCAGTTTAGTTACCATCAAAGAAAGTGAGTGCACTGCTATATTTCTGGACTTTTGGGCACTCTAATAATCATTTAGCACTGACATGCAGATAAGGAAACAATGTCTGTTTATCTTACATTTTGTGCCTCTTTGCGCAGAAAGTTGATGATTATTGGCCTTCTCTGTGCCACAGTGTTGATGAGACAAGAAGAAGAAGGAAACAAGAATAACAGTATTTCAAATCCTCCTGAAAGGCTGCGTACTGAATGCTGCCTGCAGGTCAAAAAGCCGTCAAAGAAACAAAGAGCAGGAGAAGAATTCTTTCAGTGAAAGGGAGGAAACCTCTGACCTCTCGTTTCAGCATGCAGTAAATTAAGTTCAGAGCGCTGTAACGCTCGACACTGAAGCAAATTTCTCCTCACTATTGTGTCTTCTGTCTGAGTAGCCTGGAAGTGGAGTGACCTGTGTGCCATCTGATTTGATTTCAAAAAGAAGTGAACTAACTATTGGCTCCAATGTATTTCTTCTTAAGATAATTTACCCTTCCTTTTAATTTCACCAACCAGACCTAAGATGTATTGACGATCATCTGCAGACCTAATGTACTGAGAACAGGCTCTGAATACTGACAATAGTTGAGATAATGTGTGGGTTTTTGAATTTTAAACATGACGCTGTACTTAACCCAGGGTGAGCAGACACATTTTCCTCTACACATTTTAATTCTTTCATTCTCTGCTTCATGACATCAGGATACAGAACAGCAGAGCCGCACTTGAAAGGCATCAAACGAAGAGGCCAGTGAACTTTTAATTGATTAACTTTAAAGTGTCTTAAATTGAGAGACTGTTTATATAACAGAATAAAAGGGGACATTGTATGTTAAATCTACAGAGGGCAACCTGAAGGTTTATTTTAGCATCTGATCTGGAAGTGTGTCCAGACCGTCAAAGCTGATGAGACATCCTGGTTCCTTTAGACTTCAGTTTTTAACCTCATCTTTGATTTCTTAAAGGTGAGGAGCCGAGTACCAGCTGGGTTCTCGCGTCATGTTACCTCACTTTTACAACAGTTAGACTGAAGCTTGTTTTATGCTTGACCCGTCTGTTTGGCTCTGTGTGCACGAATGACGCAAATTTTAGCAGTTTCCCCCCCTCGCGTGGTTCTTTTTAAACAGAAAATGTCTGCGTAACAGACATCTAAAAATTTCTCATGGAGGTGCAGGGATTAACAGGAGCTCCTAGTGTCTCTGAAGTACATAAAACACTGTCGTTTTTATGATCCTCAGACAGAGATCACTGCGATAACCTTGTAATGGACAATTCCTGGAGTGAAACTGTGGCCACACTTGCTAGGCGCTGCCCAAGTAGCTGCCTGTTGCAGTAGCTCTGTCTTCTGTGTCCGTTTCTTGCAGTTTTTTTCGTCTCTTTTTCGTCATCTTTGTGTTTGGAGTGGATCATCACTTTGTATGGTTCATTGTCTGTCATGGACACCAAACTTTTTGTGGCTTCAGCGATATTTTTACTACTTTTCTCCTGTGTTTGTCTGGAGATCCTACATGTAACCATGGCTGCATTGTTTACATGTGAAATTAGCTGTTAGCAGCCTGTAGCATGTCAATGCTAACTAGAGTAGGGCTTGATGATTTCCCTTGAGGTGAGGAGGAGGAGGAGGGTGTGAGCTGGGAGGTGACGACGTTGACCTGTCCTTCCATCCATCGTTGTTGGGAACGTGGAATCTATCTCCGGTGGGATGGACGAGCTAGCCATGCTAGCCCAGCAGCAGAGGGGCTACCGGGGGCAGAGTGGCATCATGATGTTCACGGACGTGACATCAGACGCCGGCGCCACTTTGGAGGAGCTTCGCCTGCTGTGGGCAGACAGGATCCAGGAGACAGAGACTGAACAGACTGCTGGAGAGGCTCAGTCCTGGACCCTGTGGAGGTGAAGACTGGCTGGTCTGGAGAGTGGTGGACAGGCTGTCGTCATCTATTTTCTTGTGGACCTTTTTGCACTTTCTATACACTTTCTTACTTTTGTTTTCTTAAATGCTGCTGTGACTTCTGAATTTCCCCTTGGGGATAAATAAAGTATTTTCTATTCTATTCTATTCTATTCTATTCTATTCTATTCTATTCTATTCTGTCTAAGAGGAGAGGAACTGGCAAAATAAACAAATAAATAAAAAAAACAGACGTGCCTTTGTGCACATCTACCACAGTACCAGGGAGTAGGAATGGGCACCGAATCAGGTACTTTCATAGTTACCAACCATATTCCATGTGTTGTACCAAGTACCCCTTTATGTAAAATCAAAAGGTACCATGTTTCGGTACCTATACTTATCCATGTGACTGTGAGGGAGTGGGATTTTCCATGCTGAACATGAAAACAGCATTAGAAGTTTATATATTGAGAATAAAATATGCTAAATAGTAAAACTTTGAGTTTTCATTATTAAACAAATTTATATTTTTACCACATAAACACACACAAAAGTAACAAAAATTGGTACTGTTGAGTACCGATACCAATTGCCAGGTACCGGGCATCAGTATCGTAGCGTTTCAAATGTGAAAGGTACCCATCCCTATCAGGGAGCAGGGAGCCTTAAAGAGACAGCAGCTAAAACAAGTGTTTCAGACAGAGGCTGAAATGAGGGTTTTCTGAAACACCAAAAAAAAGGAGATCTTTTTGAGTTGTAAATCATTTAAAGATACTATGTAGGCACCAGAGGGACAAAAATGCACATTTGTGAAATTTACATTTCTGCCTCTCGTAACCATGACACTGTATTTTTTTTTTTTTTTTAACTTTGACCTATTACTAACATTTAGGGACACTGCCCGCGTCATCTTGTGGTGATATTACAACATAACACCCATACCAGGGAAAAAAAACAACAGAGTTATGTAAAATATCATGAATAACTAATAACTAATAGCTAATCAATGACAGCAGTAACCGTAACGTCGAGTTATTATACATGTTAGGATTTACTTTTCCCATATTGCAAGGAGGAATACAAAATGCACCCCAGCTTGAGTTTCAGGAGGAGAAGTATACACAATGGCAGCTGTCCTGTTGACCAGATGACCGATGAAAGTTAAAATAAGTGACTGAAAATCGTGATCAAACAGTACTGAGACGGGCATATTTCAAGGTTTCTGATTGGATCACTGAACTCTCCCCTGAACAGCAGCAGCATGTGTTGGCAGAGAAGAGAAGTTGTCCCTGAAACATGTCAGGTAACAACCAACGTATGGGACCAAAGTACGAACCAGCAGCCAACAAGGTGCTTCTCATAAAACGGATGAATGATAGACGCACAGAGCCAAATGTGTCTGCTTTAAGCCTCCAGCTGACACGATCTGTGGCTGTTAGTCATAATATGACACAGGCTCTGCATGCCCAGCCATCATGTTCACCCTGTGCTGTGCTGTGTGTGTGTTTATGTGTGTGTGTGCTGTGTCCATAATGTGACAATAAATTGCTAATGTTTCCATTTTGCATCAAACAATGTAAAGACTCACATAATGATTCAGGTCGTCTCTGACATGATAAACTGTGAGGAAGACACATGAACCCATAAATCACATCTGAAGTGCTCAGATATTGAAGCGCTCTGTTAGAGCTAGGCAGAGACTTTATTATTGGCTTAGTTCAGTTAAAAAATCAGAAGTAGGTTTGGCCTTCACTGAAGCTTTTTGAGTTTTCTCACAGCTATTATCATAAAAGAGGAGGACAGACATAATCAGATCAAACCTCTGCTGTCACTCCTGTCTCTTTAAATAACCATGAAGCACCAGGAGGATGTTGGTGGACACACAGTTGAAACGAGGAATATCCAGAATCTGGATTGTTTTTCTAGGATAAATACTCTGTTTCCCATGAGTACTATCCTCAATGTCATAAAGACCGAGGTGTTAATTTGTTTTGGAGAGCAGATCTTCTTTTCAACTTTACTTTCTTTGTTCAAGATAACTTTTCTCAGGATGCAAAGGTAATGTATTTATCTGTAGTAAAGACGTGTCATCAATGTGTAACATTAGTGAATCCTGGTTATGTCCTGCCAGTCATCTACCAATCAGAGCTAACGTAACCTCGCTCTTTATTTTATTGATAGATTCTCAAGTTTGAACAGACCACTGCAGAATAACTGCTGACTGTGGGTTGGAATCAACATTAGCACAAACAGATTAGCTTCTGTTTTAGCTCGTGCTCTATCACTCTCATGTTTAGCTTTCTGCTCTGACCTCCTTTTTCTTTTTGTCAGTCCAACTCCAGCATCCACCATTGCTACAAAATTAACCCTTTCACAAAATCCTTTTCAGCTGAGAAAAACAAAGATGTTTTATCTCACTTGACAACTTATTTCTGCTACTCAACTTTGCTGGCCGGCTACAAGGATTTTGTGGATGGGTCAACTTTAAAATAACTTTGTCGCTGATATTCTCAATTTGAATCATGAATTATAAACAGGCAAACATATTAAAGTGAAAAAATTCCAGGCTCTCCTTAAAGTGATATTCCGGGGTTGGAACAAGTTGGGTCCTATCAAAAGGTTTAGGACAGAAATTACCCCTACAGCAGTGTTTTTGTGCAGCAGAAGCCCAGGGCGCTCGCACCAAACACCCCCTCCCTGCTCCACTGCAGGTTTCCTCTGTCTCTTCGTCCTGGCAGACTACCTGTGTTTGTTTATATCTGGCACGCCACGCGCGGACTGATACACTAAGCGGCGAGCGCCTTGTGGTCAGCTGTGGCTCTGCAGCGGGGGTAGCGCCGTTTTATGACACGATGAGAACTAGAGCCTTATTTAGTGGTGTTTTTGTGTGAAAGTAACGCACTGAAAATTCTCTAAATAAAGCGTGAATGCAGACCGATATCAGATTTTTTCGGTGGGAGTCCGTTTATTTGTGTTTTTGGTCAAGTAAAAATGGCCCCGTCTGAGTGCAGAGGAAACCGGCAGAGGAGCAGGGAGGGGGTGTTTGGTGCAAGTGCTCTGGGCTTCTGCTGCACAAAAACACTGCTGTAGGGGTAATTTCTGCCCTAAACCTTGTGATAGGACCCAACTTGTTCCATGCCAGAGTATCACTTCAAGGGAAATTTTGAATTTTGCACACCAAAAGACATGGCTAATTTGACTGACAGCTGATCACACTGTAGCTGTCTGTGAAGTGGCTTGGGGCCCACCCCCTGACCTCATCCTATCTCGAACAAAGTTAGGTTGAGTTCTGCAATTGACCTATGACTAAGTCCAATACATTCGGGCATACTCTGCCTGTCCATTGAAATACATTGCAGAAAGTTGTTTTTTTGTTCAGTTTTGTAAGCTCTTTCTGAGATTCTAAGTTTAAAATTGTCAAACTGTTCACCAGGTACATGCAACTCTGACACAAAGAATCCTGAGAGGCTGGGTGACGGGGTTTGTTTCAAACTCTTTCCTAAGACACATCTGAACAGAGAAAAGTTCCTTCTGTGGATAAAGTTTTGCAGAAGACCACATCAACTTAATGTGAATGAAATTAACAGATGTCTTCATCTGTTCTAAGGTAAGGTGACACTAGATTTGACACAGCAGATTATGACTTTGCTGTAAAGAAATATGAAGTTATCTTTAACACTTGAACCACCGCTGCAGTCTGACAGACACATTGGGATTTTCTCCAACGTTAGCTCCTAGCTGCTTTGTTTATCATCTCTCTTTGTTTGTTGGGAGTTCATTGACCTGTTTTGTCTTGTTTTTTTTTCTTTGGTTATTTTACATCATTGTAAGCTGTTGTCCAAAGGGTTCTAGTTAAACTAACATTAGCTTCTGGAGCTTAGCTTCATTAGCTTATCTGTGAAAGCTGAGATAACAAAGGTTATCAAACACTCTGCTGAATGATTCAGTGTTAATACTGTACTACTAGCTCTAATACTACTAGCTCCAAACTAACACAGACACACTCTTGATAAAATTGGTAAAAAAAGAGGTTATGTTTTTGTCATGACCATTGCTGAACATTTGCCTTCTTGTCTGAGATGCTGATACTTACCAGATGAGGTTTTTCACGTTTGATAACATTGGGATCTGTACATTTCAGATTGTAACTGAAGCTAGTAAAATCTAGTTTAGACCCTTTTGGTGACTTCTAGATGACGTGATCTTTTGTCTCCAAAAAATCATCAAAAGCAGTTCATCATCACACATCAGAGTGCCCATGATGTGTGAGAGTGACATCATGGGCACTCTCATATATTGTCCAGTCTTTAGCTCACAGCTCTGTTTTGGTCTCTCCACCAAGTGTCTCTGTCACAGCTGAAACGTCCACTCTTTCCTCTGCCTGCCACCCAACCATCAGCCTCAGGAGTTGTCAAAGGGTTTTTGGTTCAAAGAAAACACACAGAGGTCTAGATAAAGCCCGATGGAGCTGAGCTGAGCTGAAGTGCAGCTCTGGCGATGATTCTCTGTGGACTCATTATAAATGGCACATCTCCCTTTGCACAGTCATTTGATCTATTGTGACAATGAAAAACATTGATTGGTGCGGCTTCAATAGGTAGTTAAAAAAATCAGGTGTAATTCCAAATCATGAACTGTGATGTTGCTTAAGCTGCAATCACCCGTCAGCAGCCGACGAACGCCTCTGAAGAATGCCCCAACACTTATCTAATTAAACATTGTGGCAGAGGAAGGGAGAAATTAAGCATTAGTGCTATCGCTGTGGACAATTCCTTCCCATCGTGACACCTAATTAAGAATCTGATAAACGACAGCGAGTTCCTACAGCGCCCTGCATATCAGTCATTCAATAGCACTTAGCTGCCAGTTTCATCCCCGGCCTCCTCTCTGCCTGCCTCCATAATGCCGTGGCCGCACTCAGCAACCTACGAAAGAACGCCTTGAACTAAATGACATGTTAATTATAATTACTGGTAGCCATGGTAAATAAACAGCGGTGGAAGTGTTGAAAGTGTATGAGCAGGAGTCAACGGGGGGCTTTGACACGTCAGAACTGGCAGTCTTAATTGTAAGTTTCGGCCTCCCCATCATCATCACTCCATCTTTCCCCCCCTCTTTTTTGTGCCTGTCTTTTTTTCATCGTCCTCTCAGGAAAGACAGTGATTACCCCTGTGCCGACATGCTGCATAATGGTATCAGCGCCGCCAACGGAGCAGTGAATTAAATTGTATCTGCAGCCGCTGTGAAGCCTTGATGAGGGGGGCAGATGCCTTTGTGGTGTTATCATTATAACACAATGGTCATGTTGTCATCAACCTTGCCATCGGCAATTGAAAAGGCATGATTGTGTGTTGGGGCTTTTTCTCCCGTCCTCCCCCTGCCCCCCCTCACCAGCCCTGCCGCCCCATCCCCAGCCGTTTCGTTGTGAATAGGAGCAATTTTCTAAGAGCTATGAAATCACGTAATAGGTCCTAATATGCAGCTGCTTGGCACAGTGAGGCAGCCTCTATTAACGCGGAAGTCAAACACAATATGTGTTTTGGCTGGAAAATCGCTGAATATATGAGCACAGGCCAAATTTATTCAGATGAAAATCCACACAACTGTCAACGCTACAAAGACAAACTATTTGCTCCATCCTTTGACATGTGGTGCCCTATTTCAAATTCTGTCTTCACTCAAGTGGTCACAGCAAAGCATTCAACCTGTAGGAGAATCATTTTGGAGAGCTGAATGGTGGGCCAAAACATTTGAAACACATTTTTAATGTTTGGAAACAGATATGTGATGGAAGGGAGAGCAGACACACACACACACACGCTCCCTGTTGTCACATTGAGAAGATGTGGGTGTGTTGAATTTGTTGAATATTCTTAAACTTTCTGATGCCTTGGAAAAATTACAAATTGATTCATTTTACAAGATAATATCTGCTGGAGATGGTGTCTCTGATTTCAGTTTGAGATGGTTTGCTTTATTTTTCTTATTTGATTTGATTTGTCAGAAAATCAGTCAAAATAATATTATCAAAAATGGCGAGTATGAGACAGTTAAACATTTAAACGCCAGGCTGGGCTGTTTGTGACAATTATGCATATAAATCTCAATAAGGACGGGACAGATACATTATTATAATAAGAGGCAGAACAGAGATCATTTATTTACTGACATTTCAGCGTTTTTACCATCCAGGTCAAAGCTGGTGGTAAGAAAGGTGGAATCTTTAAACACGATTAAAAAGTTAAAGGAAAAAAAATGACTGGGACTGCCAGGGAGCGTTCAGGAAGCACTGATCTGGCTTCTCTTGTTTCTTCAGGGGAGACAGAAAAATCATTCCAGGGATACATCGTCAATCAACAACTGGACTAAACAACAGGGTTAAAACCAGCAACCTCTGGTGTCTCCAGTTTGCATTCTACTGCTGTTAAACAAAAGTGAGAGCAAGGAACCCAAATTGTGCAAAAAATGAGATATAAACGCTAAACTCAAAGTGTGAGCAGAATAAAAATATCTGGTCGTTCTGAGGTCACACACGATTCTCCACCGTGGACTTGAGTTCCAGTGAATTGTGACAGGATCATGGTTACAGAGCATGTGGTGTTTGGAGTAAAGAGTCACTGTACTCAGGGTACGATCTGGTGTGGGGTGGCTGGGGATCAACCCCTTCTCTGGATTTTACATCCCTTTATTTGCCAAATGAATTTCATACTCAAAGGAGGGGAGGCCAGCCCTGTCAATGATCAAAAACTGACTGGAGTAACAGACAGGTTGTGACAGAGTTTTCTTACACTGAGCGCCCACACTGGTGGCACTATCACCTGACCCAAGCTCTCCCCATGCACAGAGAGGAAACGTGGGTTTAGTCCCAATAATCACATCTAAGGATGGGAACTAATTAGTTACATGTACATAGGGCAGGGGGATATATCGAATATATTCGATGTATCGCGTATTTTTGCACGTGAGATATATAAAATGACTATATCGCACTCATCGAGTATCAACAGCAACCTAAATGTTTCAGACGTCGGAACGTAACTCTCTTCGGTGGTTCGCTCGTTTCACTCACTGCTGCTCAGCTGGTGCTCCTCGCACAGCGAGCACCATGCTCCCCCGCCCATCCAGAAAAATTCTCCTGCGCATGCGTGTTATGATATTAGGAGAGGAGAGGAGAGGAGAAAGTCGCTCGTAAGTCTCACCAGTCGCGGGTTATGGGTTCCTGGGGCTTGTTTTCTAGAGTGTCGTTGCTTATTTTGGGCTTGCTTTGCTGCCTGTATGATCCATGATTCTCTCCCAACTCTCCACAACGAGAAACAAACGCGACATGTTTTTAACTTTCACTTTCGCTTTTCTGCGCACTCTACCCACCCCCCCCTCTGAGTGCCGTCAGAGCAATCAGCTGTGCACTGCTCGAAACATAACGACTAACGAGTTTGATGCTATTTTACACTTGAACAATTCAACCAGACCCCAGGCTCAAAGACAGAAATCACTAGAGTCCTTTCAGCATGACTAACATTATCCAGGTAGCTGACTTATGGAAATAAAAATCATATTATCTCCAACTTTAGTTCATGATATTTTCCAACTGTTATATAATATAATATAATATAATATAATATAATATAATATAATATAATCAGCCAATTGAATAAATCTGAATGAATTATTTTACTGGATTTAAAAATATGTAACTATGTAAGTTTGGTTCAAAATAAAAGATTTGCTAAACTTTATCTGATTGAAATTTCTCCTTTTTGCTTTCAAATCTTAAAAATTGAACTAAAAGGTTTGCTTGAATCCTTATACTGCTGTCTTTATGCATCAAAAGGTTGGATTTAACATTAGTACAGTAATTTAGAGGAGAAATCACAATATCGAGATATCTATTGTGTATCGAGATATAGCCTACAAATATCGAGATATTGAATTTTGGCCATATTGTGCAGCCCTACATGTACAGGTACCGACTGAATTCTGTCTGTAGTACCAATTACCGATTCAGTTTAAATCAAACGGTACCAGTGGAAGAGTAGGTGATTTTCCATGCTGGACATGAACACCGCATTGCATTTTTATGTATTAAGAAATGAATATGTTAAATTGAAAACTTAGGGTTTTTATTATTAAACAAAATAATATTACGACAATATCACCACATAAACACACACAAAAGTACTGAAAATCGGTACCGTTGAGTACCGATACCAATTACCAGATACCTGGCATTGATACCATATCCTCCTGACTACCAGGAAAAAAAAGACTGTCCAATCACAAAGTTTTTAAGATTCTCCAATCTTTGTGAGGTCACTAGAATACTAAATACATATTTTTGGAAAAAAAAAAAGTTTTTATTTTTCAGATATCATGTGTCTACTACAGAGGACATCAGAACGCCGAACACGTGAAACTGAACCTTGATGGCAATCATTTACTGCCAAAGAAAATAGCAAAAAGTGGATATAAGAACGAGTTTAACTGTCCATCTTCCTTTTTGTTTTGCTTTCTTGTGCTTATTTGGTTTAATACTTCAAAAAAGCAGTTCTCCTTCTTGGAAACACAAAGGAAAACCTTCACTTTGTGAACATTAAATATGTTTTGCCCTTGCAGCCAGATCTGCGACATCATGCTGCATGTTTTTGTCTCCATTTCTGGAAGATGGATGGCATGTTGGTGTTGTATTTAGCAATCATAAGGGGCCTTGACACCTGGACAAACCTTCAGTCTTTCTTGGACCTTTTCTACAATACAAACTGAAGGTGTACTCTGGATTCTTGCTCCACAGTTGACACCAACTGGACTTAGATGTGGACCATTCTGTCATCTGACATCTGCTTGCCCTGCCTGAGTTTCATCCTCAGAGCTCTCTGAATCACCTTCCTCTGCCTCTGCATCTTGATCTTCTTCATCAGACAACTCAATATCTGAGTTTCTATCAACAACTGCAGTAAAATTCTCTCTGCTTCTGAGAATGAGTCCTTTTTCTTGTCATTTGAAAAAGACAGAACAAAATGAAGTAAATAACTACTAATGTCCACCACAGAGGACAATCTTTAAACACTTAATAACAATGATAAAATACAGTAAAAATTATTCAGACAATGTTTAAATGTGTTGTTAAGAGTCCCATATAAAATATTCCACCAAAATTTCGAGCCAAAATTTGCTTATTAAAAAGTTTTATACACTTACTTTTCCTCTTCCCATAAAATGCACTTGCACTGATGGACGCCATTTTCCTTAATGAAAAAGAGAAAGGTACCAAAGCCCCACTTTTTAACATTTGGTATCATTGAAAAGCCCCGAATGTCCTCTGTAGATGGCCTGAGGAGTTTATTCAGTAGTGTGAAGTAATTGGAGGATATTCAGGTTAAGAAATGTCCTCCACAGAGGACAAATTTGAACTACTGGTAGTCAGGAGGATATTGTTTCAAATGCAAAAGATACCCATCCCTAATCACATTGTCACTGATGAGCCCAGCAGGATGAATGTGTCCACGCTGTCACCTGTACTCAGATCTGTCCTGCTATCTGTGAGAGGCATGATCTGAGAGCTGCAGGGAACTATATGTAGAAGGGTAACTGAACAAACCAGCAACCAAGCTGAAAAAAAGAAAGTCTGTCTTATTCTTACTTTGTGAAAAAGCTGACCCAGGAGGTCTGGACTTACCCTGCTGGAACTCATTGAGCTTCTGGATGGCCTCGTCTCTCTCCTCCTGCAGCTTCTTGCACTAATGTAAGAGAAACAGATCAGCTTTAATACAGAGTCTGTTTAAACAACCCTCTGACACTTTGCCTCTGAAACCACACAGCTCTGAGGAAGCACTGGATTCACCATGATGACAGCTTATCAAAGAGTATTAATAAATGGTGTATAGCCCTGAGGAATAGGCAAAGGAACATTGTTACTACGACCAAAGCACTTCCTGGGTTTTCATGCTCAGTAACTGAATAGTTAAATAACAAACGCTGCCTGAAAACTTCTGAACAGTTCCAACGTGTCTTATCAAACATTAAAGCAATGACTTCTGAGCCTTGTTTTCGAGGGGGAAGAATAAAACCATCAGTTTACACACCCTACATAACTCAAAACTCAAAGGATCATTGTCTATGTTTACAGTCTTCAGGTTAAGGCCAATATTCCAGTTTCTGTAATATTCAGAATAAGCTGTTTACATGTGTGAGCAAACAGGGTTATTGCTGTTAACATGGTACCCAGATCAAAACAGTGACACACGGACAACATCATGATGCAATGTGCGTCATTTTAGCTTCTTTTTACTGTATCCATAGCAACAACAGCAACAACAGCAGCTGCAGCATGGCAAACATCCTGTATTCAGAAGACCAAGATTCTTTGCAAACAGAACATGCCGGGACACAAATTAATGTTCCTTTGGAAATATCCTGATAGGTGTATACATGACCAAATATTCAGGTCAGATGTGGAGTGACCCAGGGGGGATTTTCATGTTTAAAAACCAGAATCTGAGCATATTCCTGTTTTTCAAAAGGATTATTGTTGTGTACATTGCCGTGTATAACTAGGTTATTGCTAATATTCTGAATATGAAAGAGTTAATGACTGCATGTAAATGTAACAATTGTTTCATTAAGAACACCAGCTTGAAGCCTTCATGTTACAGATGTAAGAATCAGAAGTCCTTCAGCCTCAACTCATTGAATTGGTAATATTACTCTAAACCAGGGTGACCACATGTCCTCTTTTAACCAGACATGTCTTCCTTTTTTGTCCAGGAAGATTTTTAAAGATCCCCTTTTTTGAGCACTTCATGCATCCTTTCAGAAAGTGAGTATATTTGCAGTCTTAGGGCTCTAATTTCGTGGCGCAGAGCAGGGGGCGCAAGCCTGGTGCACCCTGCGCAGTGTTAATTTTGTGTGGCGCACCGCCGTGTGCTGCCATTTGGTAGACCGTCTGCGCAGAGATGGGTGTGTGACGGCGCGCCAGGGGGAGTTGACGGCGCACCAGGGGGAGGTGTCAGCAGATTCATGTTGGTGCAGACAATTTCATGCACAAAAAGTGTGCTGTAAGCTCGCCAGTTTCAACCTGGTCTATCCTCAGCACAAAGCGGAGTGCACCCTCCGCAGCTGTAATTTGGTGAGAGCCGCACATGTGCGCACATGTCAACAAAGCCTCAGAGGCAGGTTTCTAGAGTGTCAGGCACATTTTAATGCAATAAACAATCACAGCAATCACTATTTAATGTAACTGTCTGAACCAGCATATACATTTGTATCTATATTAACTGTCCCGTCACATCTGATGTCAGATTAAAGCCGTTTGTCATGATGGAAAGTTAACCTGACGGCAGCTGGAAGTTTGATGCACATCTTACAATTTAACAACAGCCTTAACATCTGATACTGAGTATATATCTGGTTCTCTCATTTCATTTAATTCAAAGAAAAGAGGCAGAGAAAAGACAAAGAAAAAAGAGACAAAATAAATGTATGTCACTCAGGATTTACCCGTGATTTCCCATATTTCTCTGTTTTAGTCTTTGTTTTTAACGTGATCTAAAAAGATGGAGTACATTATTGTAAGGAGGATGAGGCGGAGACACTGGGAGAGTATACAGTATATCACCAAAGGTTCTGCTATTTGGCGATGACAAACCAGGAGTGCAGGTGGATCAAAAGTATTCTGAATGGATAAGCCAGCTGTGTAACTGTCTCTTCATTTTTTACTCCTATTAATGACAAAGGAACAGATTACATCTGTCCCTGGAGCTGGCCCACAAGGTGACGCGCTTCGAGTCCTCCGATGTGCCCCGCTGTCTATTCTCCTGCTGCAGGGACAGCGGCTCTGACCGTCTCCACTACCAGCACTGTTTCCGCGGTGCTGGGGATCACTCAGACTAATTAGACGCTGCGCCTCGGCCACAGCGCATTTAAAGGCGAGGAGAGGCGCTCATTTGATTGGTGAAAACAGCGCTCAGCTGTGTTAAACCAACTCACGGCTTTTCTTCTCCCTCTCAGCCATCTGCACGGAAGGAGGCGTGGAAGCGCAACCCTGCGCCTCGCTGCGCCTTCAGTGCGCCTCTCTAGGCCGGCGCAGGGCAGGTGCGCTTGCGCCTGGTCTGGGAAATTAGAGCTCTTTGACACTAAAATGCAGTCTGCATAATAATTTTGAATGCAGTGTAATTAATCGAAGACTTTTTACATTGTGAAGCCTTTTTTTTCTAATTTGTCGTTATCTGTTTTGACTAATAGGAGTGTTTCAGTAAAGTTTGAATTTATTTTAAACTTAAACTTGTTCAGTGATTATCCCTGCTGTCCCATTTTGGGTTATACCATTTTGAGCCCCTGAAGACTGATGTGGATTAAGTCTGTAAGGGCTCAGGGTTTAGGGTTTAGGGGGACAATGAGATTCAGCCATGCTTTGACTGCCTGCACTGTGCTCTCAGATAGAAAATGCAACATTTCCAGGCAAACTGCAGAAAAAAAACACTGAAGAATACTTCTATTTTTCTTTTGGTTTAACTTAGATTTTGAGGCTTTATGTATATTTTTGCCCAAATGAAATATACAAAAAGCCAGATAAATGGTCTTCTTTTGGTTGTTCAGAATGTGGTCACCCTGCACTGGACTTTAGAATACAAGTTTCTTTATTACTCCAAGGGTGTTAAACATTTTATTTTCCCAAACTTCTGACAACTTTATGGGACCTTTTAGGAGAGGTGTAATTTCTTTTAGATTATATGTTTAAATTTCACGGATGATTTCTTATATCAGCGCTGTTTTTATCACAGAGAGCTATGAGATGATTGTACTCACCTCCATGGTTGCAGTCTCATGCTTCCTCTGCAGGCCTTCATACTCCTGGATCGCTGTGGGGAGCAAAGGATGCCAGAAAGCCATCTCATCAGTGAGTCCAGAAAAATGTCAGGGAGGAACACAGAACTAACATCATACTGTTCAAAAAGAGGAGGTGGGAACTTCTGCATCATGTGAGGACTTCTCATTCAGAGACGACTGTTCATGGTCACCTGACTGACACATCAGGAGCTGATGAATACAGGAACACTGATACATCATAAACTCTGGGTTTACTGCAGCTTTGAGAGGAACTGTCCCCTGTAATAAATGTGAATTAACAGATAAATTGGTTACCTGCTGGGCTGACACAGCAAACAGCTCAACAGAAAACACAACTTCTGTTCTGCTCAAGTACACGAGGGAGGCACTGGTTGTGTTTTTCTTCATGGACTCAGTCTTTCTTTATTAAACTGAGGACATAACCCATTTTCCTTTACAGGAGTTGCAATTACAGAATTTGGAGCTGGAATAATAAAATGCTCAAAATGCTAATGAAACATCTGAAAATTATTAGAAAACAAAAACTAAGACATCACATGTAAATAATATGTATTTACAGCCTTTGCTCAATATTTTTTTGATGCACCTCTGGCTGCAGTTACAGCCTCAAGTCTTTTTGAATATGAAGCCTCAAGCTTGGCTCAACTCTCTTTGGACAGTTTCTTCTGTGCAACACCTCTCAAGCTCCATTAGGTTTGATAGAGAGTGTTGGTGCACAGCCATTGTCAGATCTCTTCAGAGATGTTGGATTAAAGTCTGGGCTCTGGCTGGGCCCATCAAGAACCTTCACAGAGTCTTCCTGATGCCAGTCCTTCGATATCTTAGCTGTGGTCTTAGGGTCGTTTCTTGCTGAAAGATGAACCGTGGCCCCAGTCTGAGGTCTAAAGTCCTCTGGAGCAGGTTTTCATCCAGGAGGTGTCTGTACGTTGCTGCATTCATCTTTCCCTCAATCCTGACTGGTCTCCCAGTTCCTGCTTCTGAAAAACATCCCCACAGCATGATGCTGACACAGAGTTCAATCTTTGTCTCATCAGATTATGGCTGTAGCCGGGTATGAGGTCAGCGAGGTCCGGACCTCACCTATTTTGTCCAAGTTTTTTTTTTTTTTCCTGCCAAATATGCCCAACTGAATAAAACATATACTCATAAAAACTTGAAACCTCTCTGGGACACCTGCTTGTAAATTGTAAATTGTGGTAAACATCCATGGGCTTTGTGTTCTGTTTGTGCCAGTGAAGCGCTCAGCAGTGCGCCAAACCCCATTCAAAAGTAGAGTGTTTTTATAATTAGCACTTAGTAGACCACATCCCCGCCCATCCACACCTTGGTCACCACTGTATATTTATTTTTTTAGATAATTTGGCACTGGTTCGGCCAGTCAAATCATCAATCAATCAATTTTTTGATGAGCGCCTGGCTTATTAGCTGGCCGAGCACGCGTCGTTGATGCAACTACTCGAGGACCTAGAGTCACGTGACGCGTGCTTTGTTTTCAGCTCATATTAATTTCAATATACCTATTCCACAGAAAACAAGTCACAGAGATGATGGGATGCCTCTGGTCACAGGAGGATTCAGCTAGCCTTTGATGTAAAATGTTGATTTGTTTTTTTTTGTTGTTATTTTGAAAAAAAAAAAAACATTTTTGTTTGAAATGCTGATGCCACATCATTAAAAAATATTTAAACAATAAACATCTTGTGTGACTTGTAGCCTGAAAAAAAAATAAAAAAAATCAAATTTTTCACCACGCTTCGTGCGCACATCATGGACCTCACCTATCCCAAAATCCTGGCTACGGCCCTGCACCAGAGCAGAGGATTTTCTTTCTCATGGTCTGAGAGTCCTTCAGGGGCTTTTTTGGAGAACTCCAGGTGAGCTGCCATGAACCTTTTACTCAGGAGTGTCTTCTGTCTGACCACTCTAACATAACAGACCTGATTGGTGGATTTTTGCAGAGATGGTTGTTCTTCTGGAAGGTTCTTCTCCCTCCACAGAAGACCACTGGAGCGCTGACAGCGAGACCAACGGGATCTTAGTCTCTTCCCTGACTAAGTCCCTTGTCCCCTGATGGCTCAGTATAGATGGGGGTCCAGCTCTAGAAGAGTTCTGGTGGTTCTGAACCTCTCTCATTAACAGATAATAGAAGTGACCTGTGGGACCTTTTATAGACAGGTGTGTGCCTTTCCAAATCAGGTCCAATCAGCTGAATTTACCACAGGTGGACTCACGTTAAGCTGAACATCAGGATCAGTGGGAACAGGATGAACCTGAGTTCGACCTGAGCTTTGAGGTAAAGGCTGTAAATACATATGTACATGTGTTTATATATATATATATATATATATATATATATATATATATATATATATATATATATATATATATATATATATATATATATACGAGGAGGCGCTCACTCCTGCTCTGTGGCCTTCTGGCAGTTGCACGCTGCTCAAGTTATGTGTTGTAATGGAGTAAAAGCTTAACCCCAGCAAGGACTTTGACCAAGACTCCCAGCTCTCAAAGCTAGAACAGACCTCTCCTTTAAGGGACTCAGCTACAGGAAGTGTATTAAAAAAATTTAAGACATCATACTAAAACTTTGTTAGCGAGAATGACACGAGAGTCCCCCTGAGCACAACAAAGCCCAACACATAAACTCCATGCTTCGTTATCCCCTTTTTAAGTAAGACGTAACACCTGGAATACACTGTGCACAGTCTGGCCTCAGACGTTTAAAGCAGGTGTCCTGATTTGCGTCAACCTGTGCTAGCTCCTCGCGACCAAAGTGAACAGATCCTTAACTGAGCAACACTTTATACACAGAGAATTTCTTTCAAAGACTAGGAAAGGTGCAAGGAGCTGACCGCTGCCAGAGCGAAACACCGCTCACATTTCACCCCCATGACGGGAGGTATCAAACGTTCTCAGATACACACACACCTACCTTTGTTTGACAGGTGTGTGAAGACGTTAATACGGTCCAGCTCCTCTGAAGCCATAGCGAGAAACTCTTACCCCGAAGATTAACAGGAAGTGCTGCCACGCGACACACCTGTACAGTAGATTCCCTCCGCGCGCGCGCGCAGCTGTCCCATGAATGAATGACAGCTGCTGTCCTCAAACACAAGTCTGCAGCGCGGTGATCACCAAACAGTTTAATGATCTAAAAACAGATTAAAATAGGTACAAACTTTGTTCATTATTTATCCACTAAAATTATGTAGGCTAACTCTCTGGGAATAAATCACAGCGTCTCCTAATTCTATAATGCATGCTTTGTTAACTTAAAAAAATGAAATAAAAGTCAAACAGCTGTAAGAATATCTATTGGAGTAAATACAAATTGTCCAAATTTATGAAATAAACACTGTTCAAATAAAAACACGTCTATCACAACCATATGACCTGAGAATTATATTTCTTTGACTCATCTTTTATCTTTAAAACTTCTCATGACTTTGTGATCTCATTTTCTGCAGTTATTCTTCAAAATATATCTGTAAATTGTTAAACTTGTCTCCTTTGTTTTAAAGGTTAAAAGAAAATGATCAACATAATGCCCTAAGTTGTTTTGAAGGCTTTTCATAAATGATAAAAATTGAAAAAATATTGATTATATTATATATATTAATAATTTCACTTGAAAGGTAATAATTATAGATTGGCCTTATGTAGTAAAACAGGAATTTCTGAACATGCCTTTGTGACTTCAGCAACCTAGAACCTTCAACTCTGTCAGCAATAAAGTATAACTCACAAACTGAGTGTGATCTGTAACAGAGGCATGGCCTTTAAAATGATGCTTCCTCTTTTTAACCATGGACCTGGTTGGTGACAGAACTGTCAACCAGGCTGCATCTCCAATGGAAAAGAAAAAAAAAAGCACCTGGTCCTCTGAAGTGTAAGCTCAAAGATCCTTCTGAAAAACATTTATTGCCTTGTGGTCTCCGTATTTAGCTACATCAGGGATTCCACATGTGGACGCAACAGGCAAACTGGCATTTAGCTCAGATGATGTTAGAATTACTAATACAATATATTCATTAAATAAAACCACTGATGAGGATCCTTTGTCATTGTATGACTTTTAGATCGAAATAAAAGTCTGAATAACTTTTTAACTGTTTAAGATATTTAAGCCTGACTTAAACTTAAATAAACCTCATCACTTACCAGTAGTGGATCATGGGAACAACCCCAGTGATAAGGTTTTCTGTCTGAAGGAGCAGCCATCTTGAAAGTCCTGCAAAACTGCCCTGTTTTTTTTTTTTCCTTTGGTCTTAGGCAAAAATCAAGAAACCAAACTGACAACAGCTTTTATACCATAGGGGTATAATCACATGATCTGTCCAACAGAGACTGTAGGTGATTTTACCTGATGCATCATTTGGAGACAACTTAGTTCATTTTTTTTTTTTTGTCAAAAAGATAACTTCAACCAGATGTGTCCAAATTCAGAACCATAGGCCAACCATGGCCTGAGGTATATTTTCAGAACCAGAACCAGAATCTCTTTTTTTGTCATTGTATCTGAATAAAACAAAAGTAGTGTAAGGGGATTTCCTCCAGATTCTATCCTACAATAATAATTAGAAAAAACTAAACAAAGGCAACTGATGAGGAATCCTAATTAGATTTTTGTACATACTCCTTATTTATCAAAGCATTTAATTGCATTTGTGTGTTTCAGGTAGACTTAGCCAAACTACGGGGTTATGTTAAAGATATGGTGTATTAAACAGATAAAGGACATCACTGATCTTAAGCCTAAGATCACTGATGCCATCGCCACCATTAATGAGGCTATGCTACAGCAAACGTGGAGAAATTCACCACGGTTGATCTGCTTTGTGCAGCTAATAGTGCTTATGTGGTGTGTTAATCAATTAGAAGAGTTTAAAGTCTATTCCTCGTTATTATTATTATTTTTTTTTACACATTTTTGTCTTTTCATTTGCTTTAGTATTTTTTTAACATATAAAGAGACTCTATGGTCATCCTGTATATCTCTGAACTCCATTTAGACTGTGCATAGGCTACTTGTATGAAGCTAAAGCTCTGTCCATTCTGTAGAAACTCAACAACTCTCACAGCTGATGTCTCAAAATAAATGTTTTTACCATGATGTGAATATGTGAGAGTTAAAAAAACACATCAGAGGACATAGGACAAGATTAAAGTTATGAAATGGAGAAGAAGAAAAAAACTGGCACACAAAAATAGCTCAGAACGCAGAATAAGAAATATTTGGAGTTAAAAATGTTTGTAGGTCAAAACAGTCTGAAAATGAAGAAAACAATCCTGATCCTGCCATAAAAACATCCTGACATATTTTTCCCATGTTGCCCCCTAATGGTCATTTTACCAAACTCAAACATCATCTATAGAAAAAGTTTGGACACCCTGACTTATGAACATCATTTTAAGAAGGTGATGATGTAGTTTTGAAGCTCAGGTTTGTTTGTTTCAGAGTCAGAGAGACGCACACTAAGGCCATGAGATTAAGACTGAACTCTGCAGAACTAAACATTTTAACGTTCAGGCTTAGGTTGAGATTTCACAGGAGGCTGTAAATCCTCCCCACATAATACACACTGACACCTTTGAATCTGTGTGTTTCTAACGTGTAGAGATCAGACAGCAGGATACAGCATATAATTTAATTTATTCATGGACACAAACTCACAAAACCTTTATTGTTGCACAATAAAGAATTAGTTTCTGCAGACAGATGGGAATGTTTTATATACTCTTATATACTTGCTTTAGCAACACAAAACCAACAGCAAAACACAAATCATGTAAACATCCACTGTATACTTTCCAGAGGAGATAGAGGAAGCAGGAGGGGCCAAAAAGAGGGGAGAAAACCTCTGATGTGTCTGTTGATGCCGTCCTCAGCACGCCCCACATGGTGACATGAGAGGGATTCAGGCATGAGAATAATACAGCAGTTTCATGTTATTAAAGCAAACATGAGTGGTGGGCAGATAACAGGTTCAGTCTGCTCAGTCAGTGAAGCAGCAGGTCGTAGTTTTACAGTAAATATTCATTCAAAAGGTTCAGTTTAGAAAATAACAATCGTATTGAATCAATATTTCTGGAAAACTCCACTGATTGATATTTTACCTCCTACTGCGTCATTCTTTAGTGAGAAACTTCTTTGTTTCAGGATAAAGATATTCCATAACATTTATTTAAAAAAGAAGAAGAAGAAGAAGAAGAAGAAGAAGAAGAAGAGAAAGGGGGGATCCAGCAGTAATACACCCCAATAAATAAAAACTCATCTGTAATTCTAGGATATGTTCACGTTTTTGCGATCAAAGGTAGACATTACAACCACAGACACTTTCCATACACAACTTCTGGACACAGATACGCTACAGTACATCTACAGAGAGGAAGAAGGGTTATTGCCCTGTTCTCGTTCAGGGAAGGAGGGAGGGAAGAGATGAGAAGAGGAAGAGGAGGTGAAGCTGGGATGGGTGAGGGCTGAGGAGTGAGATGGAATAAGGAAGGAGGAGAGAGAGAGCAGTGGGGCTGGAACCAGAGCATCCTTTAGGGGGGGCCTCAGTGACGTGCAGCAGACTCCCTGGGGTAGAACTCAGCCAGGGTGCTCTGAGGAATCCTCTTCAGCATCTCCTTAGGGAAGATTCGCAGCAGCTGCCAGCCGATGTCCAGAGTTTCGTAGACTGTCCTGTTGTCGTACGGGCCTGAGGGGACAGAGAGAAGAGGTTAGCATCCATTAACACATGTTCTCAAACACGACATCTCCTCAAAAAAATCTTTTCTAAAAATGCCACTTTGCTGTTTTCTGGAGTTCCTAAAATCATTTTCCTATAAGAATTTCACACTGGAGCCCAAAATACACTGCTCAACAATTAAGGGAACACTTAAACAACACAGTAACTCCAAGTCAATCACACTTCTGTGAAATCAAACTGTCCACTTAGGAAGCAACACTGACTGACAATCAGTTTCACATGTTGTGCAAATGGAAAAGACAACAGGTGGAAATTATAGGCAATTAGCAAGACACCCCCAATAAAGGAGTGGTTCTGCAGGTGGAGACCACAGACCACTTCTCAGTTCCTGAGCTTTCTGGATGATGTTTTGGTCACTTTTGAATGCTGGTGGTGCTTTCACTCTAGTGGTAGCATGAGACGGAGTCTACAACCCACACAAGTGGCTCAGGTAGAGCAGCTCATCCAGGATGGCACATCAATGCGATCTATCAAGAAGGTTTGCTGTTTCTGTCAGCGTAGAGTCCAGAGCATGGAGGCTCTACCAGGAGACAGGCCAGACATCAGGAGACGTAGAGGAGGCTGTAGGAGGGCAACGAGCCAGCAGCAGCACCACTACCTCTTCTTTTGTGCAAGGAGGAACAGGAGGAGCACTGCCAGAGCCCTGCAACATGAGCTCCAGCAGACCACAAATGTGCATGTGTCTGCTCAAAGGGTCAGAAACAGACTCCATGAGGATGGTGTGAGGGCTGACGTCCACAGGTGGAGGTTGTGCTTACAGTCCAGCACCGTGCAGAACACCAAGATTGACAAATTCTCCACTGGTGCCCTGTGCTCCTCACAGATGAAAGCAGGTTCACACTGAGCACATGTGACAGACGTGACAGAGTCTGGAGACGCCGTGGAGAATGTTCTGCTGCCTGCAACATCCTCCAGCATGACCGCTCTGACAGTGGGTCAGTAATGGTGTGGGGTGGCAATTCTTTGGGGGGCGCACAGCCCTCCATGTGCTCTCCAGAGGTAGCCTGACTGCCATTAGGTACCAAGATGAGATCCTCAGACCCCTTGTGAGACCATATGCTGGTGGTTGGCCCTGGGTTCCTCCTAATGCAAGACAATGCTAGAGTTCATGTGGCTGGAGTGTGTCAGCAGTTCCTGTAAGATGAAGGCGTTGATGCTATGGACTGGACCGCCCATTCCCCAGACCTGAATCCAACTGAGCACATCTGGGACATCATGTCTTGCTCCATCCACCACAGACTGTCCAGGAGTTGGTGGATGCTTTAGTCCAGGTCTAGGAGGAGATCCCTCAGGAGACCATCTGCCCCCTCATCAGGAGCATGCTCAGGTGTTATAGGGAGGTCATACAGGCACGTGGAGGCCACACACACTACTGAGCCTCATTTTGACTTGTTTTGAGGACATTTTATCAAAGTTGGATCAGCCTGTAGTGTTTTTCTCCACGTTAATTTTGAGTGTGACTCCAAATCCAGACCTCCATGGGTTAACACATATGATTTCTGTTGATAATTTTAGTGTGATTTTGTTGTCAGCACATTCAACCATGTAAAGAACAAAGTATTTAATAAGAATAGTTCATTCATTCAGATCTAGGATGTGTTATTTCAGTGTTTCCTTTATTTTTTTGAGCAGTGTAAAAGTCCGGACATGACAGGCAATGTATGCTGATGCTTGCTACCACAATAAAAGCCCTGAACACAGAGCGGACTTCACGAAGCAGATCAAAGTTTTGACTGAAGCCTACATTGAAATGCTACAGAGATGCAAAACTACACTTCTGTTCGAGGATTCAGATAAAAACGGTCTGCTCAACATTTTTGTCTGATTGACACTGACCAAAAATGTAACAATTCAGACTTTTACAGACATTTGTTGTGGCGATGAAAAACTTAAATCCCTGGACTTGTCAGACAGGATATGCCCTAAAACCTGCTGTACATCTTCACAATAGCCTGAAGTCTCTATTTTTCAAACTTGTCTATCCATACCAGCAAACCATTGAAAAAGTTAAAAGCTGGTGCCAAACTAAGATTTTTTAAAGATTTTTTCGGGGGCTTTAACAATGTTGCTGCAGTCTCTCATTCAAAGAGAATTTAAGTACACCTGACACTACAAGAGAAAACCTTCCACATTGATTTTTTTCTTCAGGAAACATGTTTGAGTTAACCAAGCATCTTTTTGTTCAGTCTTTAAGCCATTCACCCTCGACAGTACAACTCAGAAAAGAGTGAATATCTAAGATGAACTTAAAAGACCTTGTTTGAGGAGCGAGCATTTTGGAGAAATGACCTGTTTATCCTTCAACCTATGTGTCAGTTTATCCTACAGCCAGGATCAGAAATGAAACAGTAATTCTGATCTGTGAGTTTTATTGTGGTTAATTTGCACTAAACTTGTTTTTTTCTTCTGAAGGTCTCTCTTCTTGATACAGTTTGGTATTTCACCCATTAAACGTGTCAGGATGCAGATTTAAAACTTTGTAAAGTTGTGTCAATAAGTTGTAACACAGGTGAAAGTTTCCTGCTTAAAGTTCAGAGCAGAGGGAAACAGAAAATCTGGTCAGAATGAAAACACTTGTGTTCTTCAGGGGCCTTTGGAGGTGCATTTATCAGATGTATGCTCAGAAACAAACCACAGACAAGCCCCAGCTGTGTCCTTAGATAAAGAGTGACAGCTCTACTGAATGAAATCTGCCGCGTTTCGTTGCTAATCGCCAACATACTGCACCTTTTAATCCCTGAAAACACCAGAGTGCTACTGTTTCAAAACACTCAGAAGGGGCTCATTTCAAGCTGCATCAGAATCTAAATTAATGTCTTACCAAAGTCAGACCTGAAGTCAAACAAAAGGCGCCTTTCTCACAGAAACTTTTAGTTTCAGGAACTTCTCTTTAAGGCACTAGATGGTTCATGTGGCTCAAGTCCAGTGGAGATGGTTTAAATCGGGGGGGAAGAGCGACAGAGACAAAAAGGGTTCAAAACGGCTGAAAAGCTTGACTCAAAGCAAGAAGACTGGTTTTAAGAGTCATGGCAGGAACCATGGCGGTATTTAAAGCTGTCGAGCTGCTAACAGGAGACTTTCAGCTGGATGCACCCGTCACAAACGGCTTTAGATTGTTATATAATACTTATCTGATGATGACGTTTGGACATTCAAATAAGAACTCCAACCAGGATGCATACCTGAGGACCCCCTCTGTGTTTGACAACAACCAGTGACATGTTTAGCCAAAGGGTTCCAGTAGAAGCTGACATCCCACAGGTCAAGGGATTCCCGCAGGCTGGATTTCCACGAGATGGGAGTCAACTTTACAATTAATCAAGAGACTGGGATGGTACATGTAAGTCTAAGGCCATGGTTCTCAGTCGGACAAGAATAGACCGCCCACTACAGGCCCCAAGTAGAGGAGTTCAAGTATCTTGGGGTCTTGCTCACGAGTGAGGGGACAACAGAGTGAGAGATTGACAGACGGATAGGGGCAGGGTCAGCAGTGATGCAGACGCTATACCGGTTTGTTGTGGTGAAAAGAGAGCTGAGCCAGAAGGCAAGGCTCTCAATTTACCAGTCAATCTACGTTCAAACCCTCACCTGTGATCACGAGCTGTGGGTTGTGACCGAAAGATTAAGGTTGTGGATACAAAGGGCTGAAATTATCTTTCTCTGAAGGGTGTCTAGGCTCAGTCTTAGATAAGGGTTCGGAGCTCAGACATCCGGAAGAGGCTCGGAGTAGTGCCTCTTCCGGACTCCTCTGCATCAAGAGGAGGCAGATGAGGTGGTTTGTGCATCTGGTGAGGATGCCTCCTGGACGCCTCCCTGATGAGGGGTTTCAGGCATGTCGAGCTGGGAGGAGACCCCAGGCAGACCCAGGACACGGTGGAGAGATTATATCTCTCGACTGGCCTAGGAACACCTTGGTACCCCCTCAGGGGAGCTGGCAGAAGTGGCTGGGGACAGGGGCCACTGGTCTTCACTTATGGCATTGCTGCCCCAGCTACCCAGACCCGGATAAGTGGTGGAAAACACAAACGAAGCGGCATGGTTCAGGATAAAAAGTTAACGGGAACCAACGTTTGTATCTTTTTTTCATGTTTGCATTATCACTTTTCTTTTTCCAAAACTCAGGTAGTCTACTGTATGCAGTGTTTGCTCTGGGTTCACAGCCTTGTGTGTGTGTGTGTGGGGGGTTGCATTCTACCCAGAGATGCCCTGGGAGCGCTCAAAAGGAGGCATAGATTTTCTCTTATGCATTTCTTCTGGTGGCTGCAACACTACTTCACAAAACTCTCTGTCCACTACAAAGACGGTTCTTTTCCACGTGTTTGTGTGTCTGTGTACATTAAGGCTTAACTCTGCCGCTCAGGCTACAGAGAGCAGAACATCCAAGAAATGACATCCAGTCATGTAAATGAGATAAATAAGATAACATACTGCTAATGAATAAAAGAACACGGTATAGACCTAATCTACAAGAGGAGAATCCTTAAATCACTTCTACTTTATGGAAAAAAAGTTAACCCTGACTTCCATATAATGTTATAGAAAACACTAGAACAGGAATCTCCAACTCCTACCCTGGAGAGCAGAGTGGCTACAGGTTTTCTTTCCAGCCAAAAACTCCACCAGCTGATTTCACTGATTACCTCACATTTAAGCAGAGAGCAGAGACTAATCATTGAAATCAGCTGGTGGAGTTTTTTGTTGGAAAGTGAACCTGCAGCCTCTTGGCCCTCCAGGGTAGGAGTTGGAGATCCCTGCACTAGAATGTGAATTGTGAAGGTAATGCCTCTTTGCACTTTTGTTCAACCTCGTGGTCTGTGCAGCACGTTTAGGTTTAATCAACTAAAGAACACATGGTGTGACCCATGTGTTCATTTTCTTTTTTCTTTTCTTTTTTTTTACTGTATCTGACCTTCAAAAGAACCAGAAACAGGAACTTGGCAGCTGGTCCCCCATAGAAAAAACTACTGGAATCACAGGCTATCTATTATTTATCTTTTGTGGGCTTTGACCAAGGTTCTTTGTTTGGATTAAGGTAATTAATGCCTCCATAAATTACCACAGATGAACTGTTCAACTTGCTATATCTTTTGAAATAAACTGCAGAGCACAAAGTAATCTACAAAGAATGGGAGGAAGAGCAAATCAAATTCAGTGTATTGCCCAAAGACTAAGGCCCTCCTCACACGAAGACGGCCCTGTATCATCTTGGCGTCGACATCAAAACATGTATCGCTGTTTACACATCGTATTGTACATAGGCTTGTGCATTTACATGACAACGCAAAACTGTCGTCAGGTTGCCCGTCTGGTTCTGCTCCAAGGCGGATTCCACATCAAAAGGTACTCATGCACGCGTAAATGTTGATATAATAGTCGAAGCGATATTTGTAGCTGCTGGAACAATATCAAAATCAGTCCACCTCCTGCCATTGTTGTTGTTGTTGTGTGTGACAACGTGGGTTGGGGGGCGGGGAGTAGGAGGGTGCTTTGAGGTCACCGTCTTTTCCGGACTTATCTGTTTATACCAAATACAGCATGAAGACGAATACGCAGATAGCCACGTGCAGACCCGTTTTCAAATAAGATGCTGAGTCATGGACAAATACGCGTCTCCGTGTGTCAATATCACCGGATTGATAGTTTATTTTACAGGAGCCGTGGAAATCGTACTCGTGTAAAGCCCACCTAAAAGAAGAGGAAAAAATAAATAAATATGGGATTGGAGCAGGAGCAGGATGGGACAGGAGTGAAAATCCAGTCCTCTGTCACCCTCCAGTCTCTAGTTCACTAGCTGTAACAACAGGAGCTGACAGAGCACACAGTCAGGCTCAAAGAAGACCACTGTTTAGGAGTCATTAATTCAAAAATAAGTAGACCTGGTTCCTGCTGTTGAAACACAGAGTCCCTCAAAAGTTCCTGCTGTTGAAAAGCGCCTGGTGCTGTTGACAATTCTTTTCTTTGAGGCCACACTAGAACTGTTGTTTGATTAAAAAATAAAAACACATTTCTCTCATCACACACTATCCTTTCTTTCTGGAATGACTATTTTCCAGTGGAATCCAACTCAAAGAAGAGTGCAGCTCTGTATGTTCAGTTTCTCCCAAGAAGATTAAACAATCTCAACAGGGAGCTTTGTCTAGTCCTTTCAAGAAAGCAGAGATGGGGAAAAATATGCTCTAATATGTTTCAGCAACAAAAGAGGAACCTAAACAGATCAATACTTTCCAGGGACGAGTATAAACTCAGAAATCCAATGAATGCCACTTCAAACAGCATTTTCAAAGGAATGCACTGTGACAGATGAGCAAAAGAACTCGATAACCTGAAGCACTGTTCCTTCTGTTGGTTAATGTCACAGTTAGTTCAGACCACCACTTTACATGTCTTCTGGTCTTATTTCTAGAAGACAATCAAACCAAGAATGGCATGTGTGCTTTGGCTTTAAACAACGACAGAAGAGGAAGAGGCACAATGCAATCAGAGTCAATACCAAGCACAGAGTATTATAATGACTACTCATGAGAACACAAGCAGAAATGTACAGCATCGATTTCAGTATGAACACAGTTGTACGTACATTTGTTATTACAGCCTCATTCCAAAATTGAATTATTCATTTTTTTTACTCAAAATTCTACACTCAACACCCCATAGTGATAATGCGGAAAAAGTTTTTTAAATATTTGACAACAAAAACTAAGGCATCACATGGACATAAATATTCACAGCCTTTCCCATGAAGCTCTAACTTCAGCTCAGGTTCATCCCATTTCCACTGATCATCCTCCAGATGTTCCACAGCTTTACTGTGAGTCCACCTGTGGTAAATTCAGTTGATTGGACCTGATCTGGAAAGGCTCACACCTGTCTATAGAAGGTCCCACAGGTGACAGAGCACGTCAGAGCACAAACCAACCATGAAGTTGGAGGAACTGTCTGTAGACCTCAGAGACAGGCAGAAATCTGGGGAAGGGTCCAGAAACATTTCTGCTGCTTTAAAGGTCCCAATGAGCCCAGTGGACTCCATCATCTATAATAGAAGAAGTCCATAACCACCAAACAGTCTGTTACAGTGTGTACCCTCCGAAAGCGTCGCAAATTGTTCGCGCGTTGATATTAAATACGTCAATTTAAAACCGCGAATTGACGCTGCGTCGGGGCGAGCATAGAGCGGCGTCAAGCGTTGAGCGTTTCCAGCGAAAAACGCTCGCTGCCCACCGCTCAACGCTTGACGCTCGAGTTGAAATAAATGAACTTTTTGAGTGAGCGAGCGTCTTTACGCGCCTATCAGCGTGGAGATCGCCACCAATGGACAGGCGCTCCGCAGCTGGAATGGAGCGCCTGTAGTTGGTATCCAGGCGGGAGATCCTGGCACCAACCCTGGATAGCAGGTCTTCAAACTAGGCAACAGTCAGCCTGAAGTACCGCTGGAACCGGCCGCCGTCCAGACGCAGCTCCTGCAAGAGACGGTGGAACTCACCAAGCTCACACCGTCTCCGTAGGGTAGCATGCATCCAGTACCGGCGTCGGCGCCTAGCCAGCAGGTACAGAGCAGAGATGGTGGTGATCAGAGCCATGATGATGAAATGATGATGGCGGACTTTTCGTGCAACGAAGCCGCGGTGAGTGGTGAGCGTTTTTTGCATATTTGTACCAGCGTCAAAACTCGAGCGTCTAGCCCGGCGCGATTTGACTTGATGCGCAAATACATTCGCTCTCAACACTTTCGGTGGGTACGCAACGTTAGAGCTCCAGTGCTCCTCTATGAAGAGAGGTAAATCTTCCTGAGGGACAACCATCTCTCCACCATTCAGGTCTGTTATGGCAGAGTGTCCAGATTGAAGCCACTCCTTAGTACAAGGAACATGGCAGCCCACCTGGAGTTCTCCAAAAGGCTCCTGAAGGACTTTCAGACCAGGAGAAAGAAAATCCTCTGCTCTGATGAGACAAAGATTGAACTCTTTGGTGTAAACGCCTGGCGTCATATTTGGAGGAAACCAGCACCAAATCATCACCTGGACCATACCATCTCTACAGTGAAGCATGGTGGTGTCAGCATCATGCAGTGAGGATGTTTTTCAGCAGCAGGAACTGGGAGACCAGTCAGGATTGAGGGAAAGATGATGGTTCATCTTTCAGCAGGACAAGGACCCCAAGACAACAGCCGGGATTTCAAAGGAGTGACTTCAAGACAACTCTGTGAAGGTCCTTGATGGGCCCAGCCAGAGCCCAGACTTTAATCTGATCCAACATCTCTTGAGAGATCTAAAATTGACTGTGCATGATGCTCCCCATCCAACCGGATGGAGCTTGAAAGGTGCTGCAGAGAGGAAACTGCCCAAATATAGGTGAGCCAAGCTTGTGGCGTCATATAACCCTTACCCTGACCCAAAGGTGCTTCAAAAGCTGTGAATACTTTTGTACATGTGATATTTTAGATTTATATTTTAAATAAATTTACAAAATTTCAGAAAAAAAAATCACCTAATCACTAATGAATTGATTTCATTTTGGAATGAGGCTGTAACTTAAAATGCGGAGGAAGTAAAGCAATGTGAAGACTTTCATTTTGCTCATGAGGCTCTTTTTTATAGATTTACCTGATTACTTTGTCATGAACAGTGAGATTTCCTCTCAGGATCTAAATGTGGGGCAGTGACTAACTACTGCATCAGAAGTTTCCTGCTGCCATGTCGCTGGGTTGAAACACCAAAACCTCAGCACCTGGTTCTCTGTGTAGGACTCACAGCTTAAAGTTCCTGAGTCTGTCGTTTGTATGCAGCTTATCACATGATGTACGCTGCATGCTGCCTGTATGTCACCTGTATAAATCTAAGAGGATCTGTTGTGAGCTGTTGGACGGCTCAAAACTTTCCTTAGCTGAACAACTCAAAATCAGAAAAACTACAGTTCAATCTTCCAAACACAAACTATCTCAGCCCAGGGTCTTATTTGCTGATATAAAATCATCAGGGATGAATTTAGGACTCATATTTGATAGTAGTCTGTTCTTTGAAATACACATAAAAAAACTGAACTGTCCTGTTTCCTCAAATTACCCACAATCTCCAAGATGGAACCAATACTTTCCAAACTAGAGCTTAAAAGCATTATCTGCAAACTGGTCCGTTCTAGACTGGATTATTGCAGCTCACTTCTTGTCTTAATCATAAAACACTTGTGCCTCCAATGAGACAGAATATAGCAGCAGGCAGAAAGATGTATTTTTAGGGGAGGATTTCATTAAAGTAGTAAACGTCAACTTCTAAAGAAATTGTTTGCAATGTGGACAAACCAGAGCAAAGAACAGGATGACGTGGCTGGTAAATTTTCTCTGGCTACAGTGGAATTCTCTTAGGGTTAGTATGTGTATGGAGGTGTAGCTATGATAGCAGGTGGTTTGTTTGTTTTTTAAGTGCTTTATAAATAAAGTTTAGTTGAGAATAGCATTACGGAAGCGTATTGCATTCACTTGAAGAAAAGAAAAACAACTCAGGTTTTTCAGAATAATTTATTCTTCGGTTTGTTTTTTGTGGTTATTAATGTTGTTTTTTTATCGGTTTGTTTTTTGTTATAATTATTATATTGGTTTGTTTTTTGCTATAATTATTTCTGTTTTTATGAGTAATTTTTTTGTGGTAATTAATTTTGTTTTTCTGATTAATATTTTTTTTTATTGGTTTGTTTTTTGTGATAATTTTTGTTTTAACTCCTGTGTCCCGCACGGATCAGAGATCGTGTTTGGCACATATATGCCTTATCTTTAACTTTCTACCGGCTTTCCAATGTAGAAGCAAAAAAGATGTGGCATTAAAAAAAATGCATTGCTTTTACATTGGAAAGCCGGTAGAAAGTTAAGGATAAGGCATATATGTGCCAAACAGGATCTCTGATCCATGCGGGACACAGGAGTTATATCAAAAATTACAATAAAAAACAAACCAATAAAAAAAAATATTAATCAGAAAAACAAAATTAATTACCACAAAAAAAATACTCATAAAAACAGAAATAATTATTACAAAAAACAAACCAATATAATAATTATAACAAAAAAACAAACCAATAAAAAATATTATTCAGAAAAACAAAATTAATTACCACAAAAAAAAAAGGAGAAGAATAAATTACTCTGAAAAACCGGAGTTGTTTTTTTTTCTTCCAGTGAATGCAATACGCTTCCGTATAGCATGGCATTAAATATGTATTAAATATCAAAATATCTAATAAATAAAAGTATTTAATGTTTAATAAATAAAAAAAAAACAATATTTAGATTACATATTAATCTATATATGATATCAAAATACTATATAAAACATTAAATATATAACAGTAAATTAGAAAAGCTGCCTGCCCGCAACCACCAATTACTCCACTACCCCCGACCATCCTTCATCACTTTCTTACCCTGAGCGATGAAGTTCTTCTCAAACTTCTGGAGGAACTCAAGGTAGAGCAGATCATCAGAGGTGAGGGCCTCTTCTCCCACCACAGCCTTCATAGCCTGGACGTCCTTACCGATAGCGTAGCAGGCATACTGCAAACAAGAAGACATATTAATGTTGGTCAAAACATGTTGATGATGATACGTGCTGAGGTGGAATAAAACAGCTTTTCAGGCTTCAGAGCGACACATTAGATGAATGAGTGAGGTTTGTTACCAGCTGGTTGGAAACATCGGCGTGGTCCTTCCTGGTCATGCCTTCCCCGATGGCGGACTTCATCAGACGGGACAGTGAGGGCAGCACGTTGATTGGTGGGTAAATCTGAAGATGAAATAAAGACAGTGATGCCATGGGTGATTTTAAAGCAAAATGTGACAAAGACACTGTAAATGGAGGAATTTATATCTAATTTGTGAGGAAAAAAGTTTCATTTATTCAATGGGATAATGATCGACAGATATCATTAAAAATGTTATTACATCAGCCCTTCATTAACATTTACAAGTGTATGTTTCCAATGGGGCAGAGTAGGGATATGACAGCAGTTTCCAAAGTGGGGGCTCTGACACAACAATAGAGGGGTCATTAAAGAACAAAGTTACAGTTGCTTATTTCATCTGTTTTTGTGAAAATATAAACAAAAACTGGGTTAAATTGTTTATAAAACCATGCAAACAAAAAAAAAACATTTGATCTGTTTTTGGCATCTCTTTGTTGCTACAAATGTCTGATGTACCAAGTCTAATTGGTACACCTGTGTTGGATCATGATCATTGATCCACCTCTTCCAAAATGTAACTACACACCAACACCAAGTGGACTGCGAGCCTTGTGATTGGTTGGCTGAATGGAGTCATGTTTCCCACACGTTACAACATTTATAGAATAAACATAGATCTGTCAAAAATTTAATCTCCTGCGACATCTCCTCTTACTTATCCTTGTAAAAGTTGCTGTTCGATTAATGGCAACATGTATCAACTTTAATGTAATGGGACAGAAAACAGGGGACCTAATAACCATTTAGATCAGGGATCTCAAACTCGTGCCATGGAGGGCCAAGAAGCTGCAGGATTTCTTTCCAACCACAAACTCCACCAGCTGATTTCACTGATTACCTCACTTTCAAGCAGAGAGCAGGGACTAATCAGTGAAATCAGCTGGTGGAGTCTTTGGTTGGAAAGAAAACCTGCAGCCTCTTGGCCCTCCATGGCACGAGTTTGAGATCCCTGATCTAGATCAAAGATTCTCAGCTGGTGGATCAGGGCCCAAAAGTGAGTTGCAGACCTGTTTTCAGTGGGTTCAATGGGGTTTGTCAGGACAAGAAAAAAATGTTTGGAAAAAGATCCTTCAATTTTATTCTGAAAGGTATGATAAGTGGAGTGGAGAGTTTTCTATTCTTACTCCTTAACAGTAGGTATGTAGTATAATGTCCTGTAATGCTACCAACATCCAAAATTTCTGAACTGTTTCTGTTTCACAGATGAACCATCATTTCATTTGATACATTTGAAAAGGTCAAACTTTCCTTGATTTGAGTCAGACTTCATTATCAAGGGGTGATGGTGAGTCTTAAAGCCAGACCATATGAGAACTACAAATATAGATGGCACTGCCTTGAAGCGTTTGATTACAGTGTTGCAGATCAATGTGGACACTCAGACGCAGGAGTATGTGGTGCCCACAATGGTACAGACTCTATGTGGAAGTATCAACCAAGTTTAAGCCATGAATAACAACAGTATCAGTTGCAGCAAATTGGTTTAGGAAACACGTCAGTAAGTGCACATGGGTAGTCTTTCTACTTTCTAAATTTCTACAGATCAGCTAAGTTAAGTAATGTGATTTGGGGCTGAAAAGTTTGGGAACCCCTGTGAGAAGGTAAGTTGTCCTCATCTTCTAGCGGCAGGATTCAGCAACGTTGGCAGTGGGAACTAACAGCCTCTCAATGTCAGGGTGGGTAAACTGTAGGTTTTTGTCTTTCTAACAGATCTGGTTTGCACTCACTTCTACCATTAAAGACTTACGGATTGAGCTTGACCTGAGTAACTGTATGCACAATAAAACTGAGTATACAGGAAATGGTTGCTCCATTTGTTTAAAGGATAAGTTCGGTTTATACAGCTTTTACATTGTTTATAGAATAAAGTAGAACAAAATACTCACCAAGAAGGCTTTCCTGATCCAAGCAGTGCTTCGGGAGATACGTAAACAAAGTCTTCGTCAGTTCAGAGGTCATTACAGCCACACAGCGCTGTCTGGAGTGACACAGACTGCAGCAGAGGACTAACCCGGAGCCGACCATGATGGAATATTGGTGAAAAACACAAGTTTTTGGACAATTAATGCAGTTTTAGGAGCGGCGCTGTCTATGCCCCGATGGATCCCATTATACGGGCGTCTGCTGCACGATTTTGGATCTAAATATCTCCCAAAGCACTGCTTGGATCAGGAAAGCCTTCTGGGTGAGTATTTTGTTCTACTTCATTCTATAAACAATATAAAAGCTGTATGAACCAAACTTATCCTTTAAGAAGCAGTTAAAGGAAAGGAAAGCCTGGCTCTTTGACGAGTACCTGTCTGTTGTGCAGCTGTCTGTCCACGTAGACCTGACCCTCTGTGATGTACCCAGTCAGATCAGGGATTGGATGGGTGATGTCTGTGAGGGAAAGACAAACATTATTGACTGACCACATGTACTACAGATGAGTAAACTGCATGAGAATCACAAACAAAAGACGTCATAGAGTCTGGAAAGAGACTGGAAAGTGACACAGATGTTGAACCTGAGACCCTAAAACAAAGCCAGATGTTGAGAGAAAAAGATTACTGTGTAGTATCCTATTTTAGAGGCCTTTACACTAAATCAAGCACCGAGAGCCCTTGGGAGCACTGGCAGTATTTAGTAAAAGCCAACACATTCACCTCCCGTGATGCTGTAATGAGGGACCCCTGTGCGACTAGATACAAGTAGGCTCTTCAGATATGTTGCTATGGTAACTGCAGACATCAAAAATGTCTCCTTCGTCCATTTGAGATGAGACCAACAATGATTTTTTTAGAAAGACTATGAAATTTCAGAAGATAGAAATGTTCTAATCTGGATGATATTGGGTCAACAAATCAAACACATGTTCTTTGATTTCAATATTTTCTTCAGAGCAGACAGCTCTGAGAAGTCTGTCCTGCTGCTCTCACCGTCGTTAGGCATGGTGAGGATGGGGATCTGGGTGATGGAGCCGTTTCTTCCCTCAACTCGCCCGGCACGCTCATAAATGGTAGCCAGATCAGTGTACATGTACCCAGGGAAGCCTCGACGGCCGGGCACCTCCTCTCGGGCAGCAGAGACCTGCAGATGAGGAGTGGGTGGTGAGTGGGTGGACATGGGAATGAGAAGATGAGCAGGCTCAAGGACCAAAGGTTGTTAACATGCATTTACATCTCATTTCCATCATATCTGAGAAAACTTTAGAGCTGCTTCCATCAGGTCCCAATGATATTACTGCATCAAACATTCAAATGGTAAATGATAAATGGACTTGTCCTTATATAGCACTTTTCTCGTTTATCCATCCACTCAAAGCACTTCTACACTACTCCTCACATTCACCAATTCACACCACGTTCACACACAGAGGCAGAGGCTGCTACAGGAAGGGACCATCAGTATTAACTCAGTCACATTCACACAGTGATGACTGCGCCTGGAGATCTGGGGTTCAGCATCTCATTAAATGGAAACTTGTGGACTACACATGACACATAAAACAACACTAGGGCTGCAACTAACGATTATTTTTAAAGTTGACTAATCTATCGATTATTTTTGCGATTAGTCGATAAATCACGGTTATTTTGTGTTTCACCATAATTTGGCCTTTAAAATGTGCAGACCTTTATAATTCAACCTGTGTGTTGCATTTTCACTGCATTTACCCAGAGTTAGGTTCTCACCTCTGATTGGTCAGCCCTGTGTCATGTTTGTTTGTTTATCTTTATTTTATTCATGATGACATAAAAATATAAGTACAATACAAAAAAAAAAAAAAAAATCTCAAAATGAATAAGGCAGGTAACAGGGAAATGAAGTTGTTGTACGCAGTGTTGGACAGACCGCTTATTTGTGACTTTGGGCTTGTTTTCTAATGTTTATTTGCTTATTGGGGCTTTGCTCTCTGTATGATCCCACCTGACTCTCTACCAGCTCTCCATGACAACGTGTTTAGTTTAGTTTCTCCACATGTGCTAGTTTACTCATGCGCACTCCGCCCCTCCTCCTCCCCGATGAGTGTTACCGGTGCAGTGTGAGCTTGAGAGTGAGAGCTCCATCAGATAAATGTCCTCTCTTTTCAAAAGTTAGGGGAGTTTTGACACTAGTTTGTGACTCAGATCCTGAAAAAGTATCTGTAACAAGAGAGTGAAGGAGACTCTTATAATCACGTTATCAGATGCTAAACTCCGGGAGCTGTCAGGCTGTCCAAGCCGGAGATGCAGAGCCTCCATCAGCGCACAGCGCTCTCTGGGAGTGGAGATTTTTCCTCATCAATATTCCTCACATATGAACTTAAGAGATCTTTTCCCATAAAAGTATCCAATAACACAGCACCTCATGCTGTGAACTGAAGTTACAAATGAGTATTACCCCCTGATATTTGATTTCATCATGTGACAACGACAATAAAAACAATAATACGACGCGTCGACTATTAAAATTGCGTCGATTAATTTTCATCGTCGACTAGTTGATTATGCCGACTAATCATTGCAGCCCTAAAAAACACCCACAGTAACAACAGTATCACAATATAGCATCTCCACTGGGATACTTTGCATCTGTCAGCTGTAAGAGCTGTTGGGTTTCTGCAGAATTTAAAGAGCTTTAGCTTTATATAAGTAGCTGTCCAGTCCAGCTGTATTTTATTGAGACATCACTAGATAGACTTTGGTTTGCGACCTTAACAGAAAAATGCAAACGTACACATGATTCTGTCTCTTCTTAAATGTAAGGCTGTAAAACCTCAAACCTGTTGACTCCTGGTCTGGATCCACTCATTATGTCTGTTTGTTGTTGTAGTCAAGCTAAATACAAAATGATTTTGACGCGGTTTGTTTTATTTTGAAAGACACTAGGTAGTTTCAGTGCACAACTTCCTGTCCCCCTTAATCTGCCCTACGGAGAACTGATTTTCCATCATCTGGCAAAAACAGGACAGCTGCATATATGCTACGATCTGCCGGAGGAGGGACACAACTGGACCACAACAGAGCCAATCCGGTGTGAGTTGACACTTTGACTTGAAAAGAAACCTTTCTGATCTGGAACCATAATGCACACTGCAAAAAAACTTGACTCTTATCAAGTGTTTTTGTCTTAATATTAGTAAAAATTGTCTTATTATACTTGCTATGAGACATATTCACCTGACCAGTCCAGAGAAACGTCTTATTTCAAGTCATTTAAAGAGCGGGACTGGAGATGCAGCTGGAGTATTTTGACTGTGACATGAGTTATTTGAATTCATAATACATCACTTTGCTCTCTGAGCTGTTGTTCTGTGTGTATTGAGCTTGGTGGTGTGTGAGGTTTATTTTGGAAGGGGGTAGGGGGGTCCACACAGATCTAGAACATGATTCATTTCAGTGACATAATGAATACCTGGTAGGATGAAAGCTGGGGGCCTTATGAAATTGGACCTTGCACCTGACTTTGGACATGCCTGGTTTATTGAAAAAAATGTTCGTGAAGGTTATCATCCCTACTCTGCTACATGACTAAGCTGAGGGTCCTTTATTTCAATGTCTCAAGCAAAGATCTTTGAAGTCTATAATACACATCCTTTAATGTCTGTGCCTTTGAGCTGACATTTTAAAGCTTTAACTAGGACTTTTTAAATCATTTTAAGACCCAGCTCATAAATTTTGAGGTATTATCCCTTACAGTGATACTCTGGGATGGAACAAGTTGGGTCCTATCACAAGGTTTAGGGCAGAAATTACCCCTACAGCAGTGAGTTTGTGCAGCAGAAGCCCAGGGCGCACTCACCAAACACCCCCTCCCTGCTCCTCTGCCGGTTTCCTATGCACTCAGACAGGGCCATATTTTACTTGACCAAAAACACAAATAAACAGACTCCCACTGAAAAAGTCTGATATCGGTCTGCATTCACGCTTTATTTAGAGAATTTTCAGTGCGTTACTTTCACACGAAAACACCGCTAAATAAGGCTCTAGTTCTCATCATGTCGTAAAACAGCGCTACCTCCGCTGCAGAGCCACAGCTGACTACGAGACGCTCGCCGCTTAGTGTATCAGTCTGCTGTGGCTCTGCAGCGGAGGTAGCACCGTTTTACGACATGATGAGAACTAGAGCCTTATTTAGCGGTGTTTTTGTGTGAAAGTAACACGCTGAAAATTCTCTAAATAAAGCGTGAATGCAGACCCATATCAGATTTTTTCGGTGGGAGTCCGTTTATTTGTGTTTTTGGTCAAGTAAAATATGGCCCTGTCAGAGTGCAGAGGAAACCGGCAGAGGAGCAGGGAGGGGGTGTTTGGTGCGAGTGCTCTGGGCTTCTGCTGCACAAAAACACTGCTGTAGGGGTAATTTCTGCCCTAAACCTTGTGATAGGACCCAACTTGTTCCATCCCGGACTATCACTTTAAGTGAATAAGGGGTAGAAAGAAAAACTTTTCCCCAAAAAATCAATGCCTGGACAAAGGGCTGCACAATATGTCCTAAAACCTGTATCTGGATATTTTTAAACAACAACGCAATACACGATATTAGGGATGGAATGGTTCACAAAAAACATGGTTCAATTTATATCACGGTTTTGTGGTCACAGTTTTTCAGTTTGGTTTGGTGTACGTTATACCTCATACCCTAATATTCCACAATTGACAGATTGTTTTAATCAATACTGTCATGTATAGTCATGAAAAAGCTGAAGGAATGAGACTGTTTCCCATTTCAAACATGGTTAAAGCTGAGTGTAGCACTGCTAGTTTCAACATGTCAACTCATCATTAGGGAAAGTCACTATTTGCTGTCCCAGAAGTCACTAAATGATGCTATTGTCTAATTTGTACAATAATCCATTCACATGTAGTTGTCATGGACTCTGTAGGAGAGAGAAATAATGTGGGAGAGACAGAAAGCAGCTAAAACAACATTATAAATATGTTTACAACTACAAATGAACTCTTTTCTGTTCATTCTTGTTTTTTTTAATGTCTAAATATCAACCCTCATGACCATAATGAGACACACATTTGGTGATTTCATCTACTGTGAGTGAGGAGGACTATCTGTCTGTGTTTTGGATAAGGGAGGGACTCACACACACTGACCACTGAGGAGATCAAAACAAGCTTTAAACTGAGATTCTCCAAACTCCAGAAAAGTTTCAAGAATTTTCATCTTTAAGAAAACAACCCAGATAGGTCTGAAAAGTCATTAAATGTAGCGACAAAGTCTCTAAGTTGGCAACACTCAGTCGTAGTTTTATCTTAGCTCACATTGAATCTAAAGTGCTCCCAGACAGCAGAACCACACAGCGCCACAGGTACACCTCTTACTCTGACTGTCATATACACAACACACACCCTTCCCTACGAAGTGTCCTGCTGTACTCCTTCGCCTAGAGTCGCGCATGTGTATGATCAGAGCTACATACTCACTTCAAACTGAGTAGTAAACTGAAGAAAAAAGAAAAAAACAAGAACCAAACAAAGCAGGCGCATCTCGATCCGAGTGAGGAAAACGGAACGGTTCAGATTTTTTCCATAAACCATTCTATCCCTACAGGATGTATATCTCAAAATTCTGATTTCTTTTCTGAATCATTATACTTGAATTTTAATTGAAACTCTTTAATTCATAAAATGACACCAGTGCAATAACGCGAACATTTTTAAAAAAGGTGCATTTGCAAATCCCAAACCCCTGACTAACGAGATATACATGCAATTTTCCCTCCTCTCCTAACAAAAAAACACGCCTGCGCAGGAGAGTTTCTGGCTGGGTGGGGGAGTGTGCTGCTTGCTGTGACCGGAGCACCAACAGGAAGTTCAGGAACTCGAAAGAGAATTATATACCATCGTCTTGAAACATTTAAGTGACAATCTGTACTCAATGGTCACGACATTGTCACTTCACACAGCTCACATACAACCCATGATATGTTAAGTATATTCGATTTATCCCCCACCTCTATCTGAAGGGCTTCATTTCTTTGTGTATGTAGTGTTAAGGTGTTTGAGAGTTTTTCTTAGAAACTTTAAAAAAATTCTTTTAATGTCAATACAGGAGCTACAGAGGACTGGTGTTGTCCCAGAGGTAAAGTCCAAAAAGTCACATTTTTCATGAAGACCCTTGGGGTTAAGAGATTGTACAGCGTTTTATTCTAAGACTTTTTTTTTCCATCTGAAGTTCGATTAAATCTTGCAGTACTTTGAATGATGGAGTGTTGGAAGGCCAGAGTGTGACAGCTCCTTCAGTTACTTTCAGGAGAGGCAGCAGCTGTGTGAAATGTTGCCTTTCTCCTCTCTGCTTCTCTGGTCCTCTTAAAAAAAAAAAAACAATCAAAAGCAAATCCTTGTTCCTAGAGTCAAGAGACTTCTTAGCATGAGGGAAAAATGTATCCCATTCATCTTTGGGTGCAGAGGTTGATAGGCAAGCCAAGCACTTATAAACTGTGGATTCAATGCAAAACTCAACCTTCCTCCACGTGAACAGCAGGACAGAAGTTAAATGTTGATGTCCTCTTGACTCTTGTTGTCAAACACCTATCGAGCCGTCTGAGTCTTAGCTGACTATTGTTGCAGCATGTCCATGCCAAGGTTACAGACTACGCATGCACACGCACCATTTAAACTCTGTATTGTGCCGCTGGCAAACTGAGACAGCAAACTGTACAACACAAAATAGATTATTACAGACACACAACAGGATATTTCACGAGAGCCTGACTCCTCAACACGGAGAAGGAAAGGGCAGGGAGGGAGCCAGGAGGGAGGCGAGGGGGGACCAATTATTTCCAACAAGAGCGAAGGACATGTTATCTTCTCTGTCAGTAGGGAACAAGACTTTTCAGGGGCCATCACCTCTGTGCTCATGCTGCACACAGATTACATCGGTTTGTTATGTCAACGCAGTGCAACACGCGTTGGAGCTGCAGTTTCCATTAAGGCCTTTGTGTGAACTGAAGTCTCAAGAAAACGAGTGAAAAAATAAAAGGTCAGCTTTTTAAAAACTTTGTAAATCTTTGTGAAATGAGACACTTTGTCAGAGAAGTTTTTACATTTAAATCTTCACTGAGGATCATCTTAGAAGATAAAATCTTGTCCGTTTCAGTCTTTTCATTTTCTACCGTCAAGAGAGCCTGGCCTGTGTCGGATTTTTGTTAAAATTACACAGATTTAAGTGCTCAAAATGTCGTAAATTGTCAAGTATCACTGAGTTGGAATGATAACAGAGCTTTCAATGGAGCGGACTGTGCAGAGAATTTGCTCAAATATAACTTTGTGAAGGTGTTCAGGAAGCTGCTTTCTTACAAGAAGAAAATTTAAAAGTCTTGACATTTATCAACTATTGTAAAGATCACTTTCTGCTCTGCTGTGATCCTCTGTTACATACAGTAATAACAGAGACAGTGAGTGGGAGTGCTCTCTACTTAAAACCATTAGATAACACTTTCTCTAAACCACCCCAGCTATTACTTCCTCTGTCATATATTCAGTAACAAACCTGCAGATCTGAAAACACAGAAGCCACTTCCATTACTGCTACGACCAGCCAATAATAACCACAATAATCACTGGTAATGACCTCTATATGGCACATCTGACTGATCCAGAGCATGTCAAGGTATGTCTGATAACCGTACACAGGTGTGTGTGTGTGTGTGTGTGTGTGTGTGTGTGTGTGTGTGTGTGAACATTTCATCACAAAGTTGAAGAAAGGAGTGGTTGTCGTACCTCTCTCAGAGCCTCAGCGTAAGAGCTCATGTCAGTCAGGATGACCAGGACGTGCTTCTCACACTGGTAAGCCAAGTACTCGGCAGACGTCAGCGCCAGGCGAGGGGTGATGATACGCTCGATGCTGATTGGTTTCAGAGAGGAAAGTTAATTTGATGAACACACTGCTTGAGTTTTAAATTTTAACAACTGATCAAACATTTGAAGCTTGTTAACACAACACAGTGTAAAGAAACTCTGAGTCACTCAGAGAAACACAGGTAAACTGGGGCTGGCTGACGAGGTCAGTTTCTTACGTGGGGTCATTGGCCAGGTTCAGGAAGAGGCAGACGTTGTCCATGGAGCCGTTCTCCTCAAAGTCAGACTTGAAAAAGCGAGCAGTTTCCATGTTGACCTGAGAGACAAAGAAGTTTGTTTGCAACTTACAGCTTTGTTTGTAACTGTATGCAAAAAAGTGAGTCAACGTGTCCAATCTTCAAGAGACCCTGACTGAAAGCACAACTTAAAGCCAGAAATGAAACATTTCATCATCAGTGAGATCATTTACCAAGTACTGTATTGTTAAGACATATTCCAAGTACAAAGCTGCGATGTTACCAGATTCAAGTCAAAATTTTATGGGGATAAAGCTGTGATGTTCAGTGTTGGGAATAACA
This sequence comes from Halichoeres trimaculatus, assembly GCF_033239565.1. Taxonomy (NCBI): domain Eukaryota; kingdom Metazoa; phylum Chordata; class Actinopteri; order Labriformes; family Labridae; genus Halichoeres; species Halichoeres trimaculatus. Next base: position 5,017,891 of record NW_027437186.1, on the reverse strand, counting down.
GTGTTAAAACTAACTGTGTTAGGCACAGTCAGGAGAGTAGTTTCAGTGCTGTACCAAAACATGATAAGAAATAGAACAACTTCCACTCTCTACATTAGAGATAAGAGGGAAAAAGAACTAAAGAGTAAAATAACCAAAGAAGAGTGGCATAACATGTGTAAGACACACAGTAAAACATCAAGCCCTAGAACATGGAGGGAATATGGCTGGAGAAATATAATTAGATTTTTCATCACCCCAAAAAATCAAAGGAAAATCCTCACTTGTCCCACAATCTTGCTGGAGACAGTGTGGGGAGTATGATGTGGACCACGCTCATGTTTTTTGGCAGTGTGTAAAAAAGAACAAGTACTGGGATGAAGTGTGGACAGCAATGAAGGCAATCTTGGGTTATGTAATTCCTTAGACATGTGAAGTGTTGTATTTGGGAAACTTAACACAGGAAATTATTCAAAACAAAGACAGATACCTGGTTGGAATATTACTTGTGGCATGTAAGAAAGCCATAACAAGACAATGGTATAAGGAGGACCCTCCCACTCTGAATAACTGGATGGACATTGTGGAAAATTTACATGACATGGAGAAGTTTACACACAATTTGAGACTTCAACAATATATTTGTCAAAAAAAATTGGAAAAAGTGGATGGACTTTAAAACCCACCTGAAAAACTGAGGAGAACTGACTATTTACAAGGAGGATATATGAACTTTTGTTAACAGACACCAAGTTGTTGTATAATATGTTCTTTTGCTGTAACCTCATTAAATAGCGAATAACATATAAGTATTAAAAAAAACCTAACTGTGTTACTAACGCCATTACTTTTTCCAGTAACAGGTAATCTAATTACTTTTTCTAACATCATAACTCTGTTACCATTACTGACAGTGAAATGTGGCGTTACTGTGTATCCGACCTGGCTCGCTCAGCCAGACACAAGAAAGGAGCTGCAAATAAAATGTGTATGTCTGCGTAACCTGCAGTCAAAGAGGATCTCCTGCAGCGTCTTTGGATCAAATCAACTTCAGGGAGAGGGGGTGGATGCTATTAGAGGTTTGAATGTAAGACACAAGCAGACGACTTGTTTTTACTTGAAAAAATATTACAGATTTCAGGACCAGACTAAAAAATAAGGGGTTAATCTGGAGAAATTACAAGTCAGGAGGGAAGTGAGAGACAGGGATAAAAAGTGGGAGACTCCATCCTAAATCAGGAGATTTGGTAGGTCTATCTGACCTGGCTCGCTCAGCCAGACAGGACAGGAGCTGCAGATTTAATATGAGTGAGTGCCGAGTAGGGCTGGGGGTAAACGATTATTTTCAAAACGATTAATTGGGCGATTATTTTATCGATTAGTCGACTAATCTCAAGATTAATTGGACGATTAGTCTAACAATTTTTTTTCTGTTGTTTAATTATTTCAAAACCATAATGTATGCCAAATAAATGCCAAAATGATCTCTCTCATAACAGATTTTATTAAACAACACTGTTTTGCACAGCAAAATGCAAAATATAGAATAAAATTATAAAAAATACAAAAGGCCAGTCTGATTACTCTTACAGTCCAAGAGGGCTGCGACTAACGATTATTTTTAAAGTCGACTAATATATCGATTATTTTTTCGATCAGTCGATTAATCGTGGTTATTTTGTGTTTCAACCAAATTTGGCCTTTAAAATGTGCAGACCTTTAAAATTCAACCTGTGTGTTGCATTTTCACTGCATTTACCCAGAGTTAGGTTCTCACCTCTGATTGGTCAGCCCTGTGTCATGTTTGTTTGTTTATCTTATTTCATTCATGATGACATAGAAAAATATAAGTAGCCTACTATACAAAATAATTAAATAAATCTCAAAATGAATGAAGCAGGTAACAGGTTGTTGTTGTTGTACGCAGTGTTTGACAGACCGCTTATTAGTGACTTTGGGCTTGTTTCCTACTGTTTATTTGCTTATTGGGGCTTGCTTTGCTCTTTGTATGATCCCGCCTGACTCTCTACCAGCTCTCCATGACAATGTGTTTAGTTTAGTTTCTCTACATGCGCTATTTCGCTCATGCGCACTCTGCCCCTCCTCCTCCCCGCTGAGTGTTACCGGTGCAGTGTGAGCTTGAGAGTGAGAGCTCCTTCAGATAAATGTCCTCTCTTTTCAAAAGTTAGGGGAGTTTTGACACTAGTTTGTGAATCAGATCCTGAAAAACTGTCTGTTACAGAGAGTGAAGGAGACTCTCTCAATCACGTTATCAGGCGCTAAACTCCGGGAGCTGTCTGGCTGTCCAAGCCAGAGATGCAGAGCCTCCGTCAGCACACAGCGCTCTCTGGGAGTGGAGATATTTCCTCATCAATATTCCTCACATATGAACTTATTGATCTTTTCCCATAAAAGTATCCAATAACACAGCACCTCATGCTGTGAACTGAAGTTACAAATGAGTATTACCCCCTGGTATTTGATTTCACCATGTGACAACCACAATAAAAACAATAACACGATGCGTCGACTATTAAAATTTGCGTCGATGAATTTTTATCGTCAACGTAGTTGATTATATCGACTAATTGTTGCAGCCCTAGAGCCGAGCGGTCTGTGGGTTAAGACTGGTGTTTTCAGAATGGGAGTTAACAGACACCACTTCAACTTCATAGATGCAAAAGACAAAACAGACATGTTAACATTATGTCCCAGAGCGAAACCTGCTCAAAAACTGAATTCTTTAACAAAAATTAAGTTTTTTTTTTTTTTTAAAGTAACGCAGTAATTACTTTCCCTGGTAACTAATTACATTTATAAAGGAGTCATTCAGCTACTGATTTAATTTATTTTTTAGGAAAGTAATGAGTAACTATAACAAATTACTTTTTTAAAGTAATTTGCCCAACACTGTTGATGTTACATAACCAGGATTCACTAACGTTACACATTACAGACATGTCTAATGACAGTGTGCGGAGAGTCCAGGACAGAAGAAGGTGAGGGAGTCCAGTTAAAACAGATCCTCCTCACAGCATCTTTCACAGCTGAGGGTGAACTGCAGTTACAGAAGCAGACACAAGCTGCCAGTGAGTTTGTTTGTCCTCATGACAATCATTTAGAATCTTAGCACTTTTGACACCGCTCCTCCGATCTGTCACTTCAAGAGAGCATACAGACTAATCATTGCCTAAAACCATGTTTTTCTTGTGTAGTTTATGTTTTTATCCTCCTAATCCTGCAACCGCAACTTTAAAAACCTAGTATCAAAACTTTATCGTCCTAAACATAAACCCACAACTTTTGGCTTATAACATTACAACTTCATTTTTTGTACCATTATGACTTTATTCTCAAAAACTTTGACTCATTAGTCTTACTTTTTTATCCTCTGCTGTAACTATTCAGACAGAGCAGCTCTGCTCAGAGTAAACAAACCCTTGTGTTACAATCTTTCTCTATTAAACAGATTCATTGCCTTTAACTATGCACGTGTAGTGCTTGGAAACATGCATGTGGTGACTGGCAAAAATCCCCATTCATGGCGCTTTCCCACTGTCCTGCTGGAATAACCAGATTCAGATGTGAATTGGAGGAGAAGTAGGAGAGGGGAGGATTAGTATTTAGCAAGTGAAGCAAAAGTGTGTGTGCATGTGTGTGTGTGTTTGGCAGAGGTCAACCCGTCACAATCGGGGCATTACAGCAGACAGGAGGAGCAGCTGAGGGGGGGAGAACTTGATACTGCGTGGCTGACAGCTCTAAAGGGCCTGTTGAATTAGTAACCTGTCTACGTGGCCGGGGATATGCTCAGAGGTGCAGAAGTAACAAGAGGGACTTAAAGGTTAAATCACCTCACACCTGGTGAATAAAGACAGAAAGTAGTGCGAGGCAGAGGGGACAGGGTGTCACATCAGGGTTAAGAGGGGGATTAGAGTCACAGATGGGGGGCGAGTGGGAGGGAGGCTGAACAAGTGCCCACTAAACGCTGCAATTTGTCTACTTACTCCCATGGCTGCGAAGACAATGGCGAAGTTCTCAGCACTGTAGTCCATCACATCCTTGGACTTCTGCACCAAGCCGGCCTGGCGACAGATCTGTGCGGCAATCTGGGGAAAAGATCAAAGAATCAAGAGGACTCAGGGTCGACCAATGAAACCTTTATCTAATCACACTCCTGCAGGACACAGAGAGTGGCAGACCAAAGAGGTTCATCTGCTCCCTGATGTTTACAGCCTGCACCTTTAAAAAGCCCTCACACCTCCAGCTTATCTCACCTTCAACTCTCTAAATAATTTGTTACACAACAAATCACAACCAATTTTCTGACTGAATCTGATTAATTGAGCAGAGTGAAGAGTCTTTGTGCTAACTCGTGGAAAGAATGAGGAATTTCACGCTTATCACGTTATGTCACAGCCGCTGTGTTGATCCACCCTGACCTCTCCATGCACCCCGGGTTTAGGCACCTGGCCCATAGAGGAAACAACCACATGAGTGACCTCTGTGACATGTGCTTAATGAAACAACAAGCAGAGTTTTCACACCACCCGGATGGCACGACAAGCTGCTCGTCATTAGGCAGACAGCACAAGCCACATTTGCTTGGCCTGTTCTACAGCGGGAGCCTAATGATCAGCCATTCTCAGAGTGAGCGCCAGAGTTAGAGTGTGTGGGCTCTTAGCACACTGAACTACTGAAGAAAGTGATACTATAACAGATTTGATCTTTTAAACTTTTGATTTTGTAGTTTTTGAAGTTCTGTTTACCTTTAGGGTCTCAACGTAGAAATACAATGCAGATAATCCAATCAGTTTAACGCTTCATGGTTAACTTACACTGATGATTTCATTAGTTGCCAACACACTCTGTAGTCAAGTTTTTCATGCTGTGTGTAAACCTGTTAGTTTCCTGGATTAAGGCTAAATTGCTGTAGAGTGAGACATGGTTCATCCATACTATTTTTGCCAGGAATGACGCGCAGAATGTCGAACAAAAAGCAGCAGGTAAACAAAAAAAGCAACAGGGTGGTGACTGACACAACACCACTGCGTCAAAAATTTCCTAAGTCTTGGAGAAGTTAACTCCAGGCAGCAGGGAAAGAGCTCTCTGCAACACTTTAAACTAGGGATGTTCGGTACCACTTTTTCTCAGAGCAATACCTGTATGAGTACTCCCTCTTGAGTACTCACCAATACCTGTACAGATACTACTGGTACTTTTAATTAAGTCATTTTGAACCAAAACAGCACAGTCACTCTGCAATTAGGTCCAAGGTAAAACACAAACAACTCAGAGTTTATGACTTGCTTTTAATAAATTAACTGAAGTTAATTAACTGAAGTGCAAAGTAAAACAGTTTAACTGTTAACTCTTCCTGGTTCCTTTAAACTGTCAGAGGACCTGAAGCACATTTGCTGTGGTGTCAAACCACAGCAATGTAGCGCCAACTACTGGCAAGGATAACTTACATGACTTTTGTTTTTTTTGCCTTGAGTATCGGCAGCTAGTATTGATAGTCTTCACGAGTACTAATACCTTGAAATAAGGCAGATGTCAGCCCAATACCAATACCGTATTTTCCACACTATAAAGCACACCCAAAAGCCTTCAGTTTTCTAAAAAGCCGACAGTGCGCCTTATAATCCGATGCGCCTTGTATGGATCGATATTGATTAATCATGGCTACCCTAGTTAGGGGGCGTCGCCAGAGTAACAGCGGTAAGCAGTAAGAACCTGAAAAGAGGAATTCTGCTAAGTGCTAACATTAGCCACAGGCTGGCCCGGGCTTCTTCTCTTGTCTATTGTTAGAGCAATACAGCGCCCCCTAAAGGTCTGGCATTTGAACTGATCTCTGAAAACGGCTTTTGTGGACGGCAGAATCATCTTCGTTTTTACAGCTCACTTTTTTTGAAAACGGCACAGAAAATAGTCGGATAGGAAAATGTGCGGCTCCGTGTGGATGTAGCCTGAGTTTGACTGACTTAACTGACTGTTTAGTTAACATTCCCTTTAGCGCAGCTCCATCTAGTGGATGCATAACGCAACCCCAGCCACTACTATAGCTTCTACTCTATGCGCCTTTTAATGCGGTGCGCCCTATATATGAAAACAGTTTTCAAATAGGCCATTCATTGAAGGTGCGCCCTATACTCCGAAGCGCCTTATAGTGCGGAAAATACGGTACTACCAATCTCTACTCTAGACCACAACAACAATGAACAAGTGACTTCCAACTAAACAGTCTACACTTCACTGTGTGAGTTTTATATTCCTGGAATCTTGACCTTAAAGCACTCTGTCTACTAAAATAATTTCAATTATCAAGTCCAGTTGCCTTATCTATGGGCTGAGATTTGTGCCACTAGATTTCTCTTGAATTTGAATTACTAAATGGAGCTTAAAGTGATACTGCGGGATGGAACAAGTTGGGTCCTATCACAAGGTTTAGGGCAGAAATTACCCCTACAGCAGTGTTTTTGTGCAGCAGAAGCCCAGTGTGCTTGCACCAAACACCCCCTCCCTGCTCCTCTGCCGGTTTCCTCTGCACTCAGACGGGGCCATATTTTACTTGACCAAAAACACAAATAAACAGACCCCCACTGAAAAAATCTGATATTGGTCTGCATTCACGCTTTATTTAGAGAATTTTCAGCGAGTTACTTTCACACAAAGACACCGCTAAATAAGGCTCTAGTTCTCATCATGTCGTAAAACGGCGCTACGTCCGCTGCAGAGCCACAGCTGGCTTCGAGGCGCTCGCCGCTTAGTTTATCAGACCGCGCGCGGCGTGCCAGATATACACAAATGCAGGTAGTCTGCCAGGATTAATTATGCAATAACGATGTAAAGATGAGTGATTATGAGAGCAAGGACGACCTGCCGTTCACTTTGGATAAAGCGTGAATGCAGACCGATATCAGAGTTTTCCGGTGGGAGTCCGTTTATTTGTGTTTTTGGTCAAGTAAAATATGGCCCCGTCTGAGTGCAGAGGAAACCGTCAGAGGAGCAGGGAGGGGGTGTTTGGTGCGTGCTCCCTGGGCTTCTGCTGCACAAAATCACTGCTGTAGGGGTAATTTCTGCCCTAAACCTTGTGATAGGACCCAACTTGTTCCATCCCAGAGTATCACTTTAAGGAAGAGTAATCGAGCACAGATTCACAGAAACCCTCTTCACCCCTGCCTCCAATGTTGGTTAATTACCGTTTTCTTTGTACATGGTAGTTTTTTTACATTGTAAGACTTTAGTAAGACATCAGAACTTCCAGAAAAGTTGATCTGTTTAGTCTGCTCAAAATTAATGTCACACTAAGGTGGTGGACCTCAGCACACATATCCACTGCCACGGTTATCAAGTCCTGTACTGAAGTCTTACAACAATGACAATGACCATGTCAAAGGAAAACTAAACTAATGTTAGAAGCAGACGTGTAGAGGCGTTCCGTGAATCTGTGCTCGATTGCTCTTCCTCAGACACAGAGGTCTGTGCCACACTGGACTGAAATTGAATTTTGTACTTAGGAGTTTTGAGGAATAATGAGCTAAATGTCCAGTTGGTTTCATACACTTTCAATGCAAACAACACTGGGTTTCTATATGTTGCGACGCTATACGTGGCATTTCAACATAACAAAATCAATCTGAAAACATTAAACTCAACTTCAGATCATGTTTTTCAAATGTTATATTAAAATCCAAATTCAGTTTCTTTCTCAAATCTCAGCCCCTACTCATTGGATCAAGAATGGAATAATCAATCACAAACCATCATTAAAAATGGTAGCTGTGGCCCTAGATACCACAGACATGCATGAAGGTGCCCAGCATGAGCAGAACATTTTTATGATGATAATTTTATGTAAAGATTTTACTAATTATGTGAAGGTCTGTTCATTTTGACTACGGTGTACTTATGAAGCTTTTTTATTCCATTTGGAAATATGAACTGTTTTTCATTGAAATTTCTGCATCATGTAAACACAGCTGGTGTGATGCTCCTTGTAAAAATGCTCAAAAAACACACACACTCATCTGATTTGTCTAATAACCATGTTTCAAAAGAGTTCAAACGTCCTCAAAGTCATTCTTTTTGAAGAGAAAATTTGACTCCACACATTTTTACATATTTGATTACTCAACAAAAGACAAAACAACAGCATAAAAACCCAACAGATTTGTTCCTGAAGTTTAATTAACATTCTTCCTGTCTGTGTCAAGGTGATTTTTTGGGGCACTGATAGCTTAAAAGTTCAGTATTAAATATAAAAAACATGTCCCAAAATGTGAGGAAAAATACAATGTGCTTAATTTCTTAGAACTGCGCTGCAGAAACAGAATGAAAAGCTTCAGTTGGAGTATTTGTGAGTTCAGGAGTAAAGGAGTGAGGAACAGAGGTCAGCGTTGGTTTCTGAATCCTTCTTTAAGCTGAAAAGCATCAACAACAGAGAACCGCCCTCACAAAAGAAACTTCAATTATACTCAAGTACTTTGATAGATTAAATCAATCTATTCTTTAACTCAGACCACAATGAGGTTGTCTAAGTTACCATTATTTGTTGAATTTCATGGCTGGTTTAACTTCTTTTTAGTGCCTTGGGACTTTGTCCAAATCTGCCCCACTCAAGTTTAAGTACGGTGATAAAAACCTGCAACGAGTTTGAAATAACAGATCACTTAAAATATGACCTGATCTCTGTTGGTTTGATTCCATCCACCTGCAATACAAGTGTGAGCACTGGCACAGTGAGTAAAACTAACTGTTGAGCACAAGCCAGAGTTCAGAGGATGTTTTCAGCACAGCTGGGCTCAAGTTTCAGAGTCATTACACACACTTTCTGTTGTGTGCTCATAATCCTGCTGTTATTTACGTTCAATCAACTTATGTGGCTACTGCAGATGTCTTTCTGCAAAAGTTTAACCTGAAATGAACGGCCTTTTGACAAAAAATATGCAGGGCCTACATTCTTTTTTATGAAATAGAAGAGGGGATGCTGTACAGAAAGCAGAACTCCAGGCGATGTGTGTCCCGTGACTCTGAGGGAAACAGCTGACACATGAATGACCTGACTCATTCGTGTTCAGCATTTCCATTGCGATACCGCCCCAAAAGTAACTTCAAAATGATCCAAAAGCTTCTATACTTAGAGTTAGGCATCGTACAAATATATTAGAGGGGGAGGGATTCATAACCTTGGAAACACATGGTTAATCAGCAGTTAGTAACTGATTTAAATTCCATCAAACGTGGAGAAACAATTGAAGGTTTTAAGCAGTGGTCCCCAAACTATGGCCCGGGGGCCAAATACGGCTTGCCTCCACATTTTGCTCGGCCCCCTGAACAATACCAGAGGAAAATAACGTTTTTTTTTTTTGTTTTTTTTTCAGTCTGGCCACGTGATCTAGACTTACAAATGCTTTCTATTGCACCCTGCTGCAGTTTGTGCCCTATCTGAACCAATATCTTGAAACAATATCTCACTGATCATCATAACTGAGACATTGTCAGGGAAAAACAGAAATGTGTGCAAATGGAATCTTTCATGCTGACCACTTTAAAGAATGTTTTTATATTTATTTCTTATTTGCTCCCACGTCCTTTTTTCCCCACTGCTATTGTATCTGCAATACAAACTGCCTATAATGAGCCTTTTCCTTGGGATTTGTAGGAAAGTGGACTCTTTCTCATTATGAGGTTGGATATGATGCTGATCACACACACACACTGACTGACAACATGAAAGATTAAGGACCTAACTGCCCGTGTCGTCACATGATGAGATAGGTCTATTAATATCAGCATGTTGGAAATGTACGCATTCACAGAGTCGGTGATTTTTTGCTAGCATCCGGCTTCTCGCGGCTGCAGACGTGTTGCTCCTGGCCTAGAGAATACTATGGTATTCCTCGTATTTTTGCAGGATTATTTGCTGCTGCTCCGCCTTAAAGTAGGCTGCTCTCTTCTCCATTGTGGAAATTGCTCCAGGGCCGCTAACCGTGCCCATTTTATGTGTGCGCGCACAGATCCCAGCCAGATTCACTTATCGAGTTGATAACGAGCCTCGTAGTACAGCAGATCTGGATGACGGAGATCCAGGGAAGTTCAGCAAGTTGTCGCAGAGTTACCCTGGATGACTTATTTCAGCTTCATAGTACAGGCCCCTAACCACATGGATAGGCTTCTTTTTTTTTTAGAAATACACATCTGTAAGTGTGTGTCTTTCCTTTTTGACGCCTGTCAGCAGCTTTGCGATTACTCAGGTTACTCTTGGAGGAGCTCATGCAGCCTGCCTTTAGTTTGCAGCAGAGGCTTTGAGCAGTCCTCATAGATCTGGTTATCTCCTCTTCACCCTCACCTTACATTGACTCCGGTGACTTCACTCTGGTACAATGATTGTGTAATCACACAGCTCTTTCTGGAGGATTATGTCACTTTCTAACTACTTTTTCTGACCCTGATGAAATAAAACAGATTGGTGGTCTTACCTCGTTGTGGGGCAGCCCAGCAGCAGAGAAGATGGGGATCTTCTGTCCTCTGGCGATACTGTTCATGCCATCGATGGCTGAGATGCCAGTCTGGATCATCTCCTCGGGGTAGATACGACACTGAGGATTGATGGGCTGACCTGGAAAACACAGAGACTGTCAGACAAAGAGAACAGCAGCTCACTTACCTGTGATTCCAAACTTCTTATATCAAACGTGAAAATCTGTTTTATGAAAGTTGTTTTAAAACTGGATAACCATAAGAAAGATAGATGTACTGAAATGATAAGAGGCGTAAATGTGAAAGACAAATGTATGTGAACAATGAATAGGTTCAAAACCCTGTGAAATACACAATAAAACTTTAGTTATGATCCACCTCTGTGAGACAGCTCGCTCATTTTTTTCTTTTATGAAAAACTTGACCAGTAGGCATCAGGTTTGAGGAAATATGCAAATATTCATATCAGCATTTTGTTGTTTTCTCAACATGCCAGTGCAGCCTTAGATCATACCCATGATGTCCAGGTAGTCCTCTGCCAGCACGCTGGGTCCACGGTCGATGGGCTTTCCTGAGCCGTTAAACACTCGTCCTAAAAGAGGAAGATTTTCTCCTTTGAGCCAGCACAATTCAAGTCTGGTATTTGATAAATAACAAGTATTTGGTTTATCTTGGAGTTGGATTCAAAGATAATTACTAAGAAGCAGGGAGAAAAAATGAAATTCATTAGATGACACTTCTAACCACATCTGATCCATTCTGCTTTGAGTCAGACTCTAAACAGCTAAGAGTGGCTCTGATGGCTCTTGTCGAGTCTACAAGTAACAAGTAGAAGTAATTATAAATTCATGGACGTGATTAATGATACTTCAAAAACAAAAGCAGGTTTACTTTTTCCTGCTATTCAAATATATGTAACCTTGTGCTGTACTGAGATAATCACACTGATTGAAACGTTCAAGAACGATGAGAAAAAGCTTTGACTCAGAGTTGGTTTGCTTTTAACATCTACTGAGCACAGTATAAAAATGTGAGTGAAAAAAAGCAGTTTGTAAGAATTTTCAGTATTTTAAGTTAAAGTGTGTCCAAAATGCTTAAAGGGCATATTGCAGGTTAATTTCTTTATTCTAAATAACACTCAACATTGTCCGTTAATGGCAGTACAATACGTCAATCACTGAATTTACGTGTTATTCAGCAAAAAAGGCACTAATTAAGAGGAGGAAGTGGCTGTTTTTGGTCACTTGTTCAAAACGCTCTTTTTTTCCAGCATCGCATAATTTGCCTTGACAAAAAGGACTCGCATTCCCTTTACTCCGCTTGGAGCTAATGTGAATAACAGGTTGTCATGAGTGAGATCGTACATTTTGGGTCGTGTTTATTCTTCCAAAGTATTATTATAGTTGACCGTTCATTAAGATGATTAAAATGTGTTTGGATGGATGGTTGCAGAAACACGAGTTTATTAGGACATTGAGTCCACATTTTGGACTCGGTGAGTTAGCTTTCATGCTCAGATTCATTTCCTGCAGCTGACAAGACCGGGTTTTATTTCTGCATCGGTCACAAAAAAGCAGTCGTCAGTGGTGGCCATTTCTCGACAGGAAGATTGATATGATGGGATCTATTTTATTACGTCCATGGATTAGGAATGGGTACCTTTCACATTTGAAACGATACAGTACCGATGCCCAGTGCCCGGCAATTGGTACCGGTACTCAATAGTACCAATTTTCAGTACTTTTTTGTGTTTTTGTGGTAAAAAAATATTAATTTGTTTAATAATAAAGTTTTTTTTTTTTTTTCAATTCAACATATTTATTCTTCAGGTTATAACCTTTCAATGCTGTGTTCATGACCAGTATGGAAAATCATCTGCTCTTCCACTCTCTCACAGACACAAGGATGCATTTAGGTGCCTGAACATGATACCTTTTTGTTTTACGTGAATCGGTACCTGGTACTTTCGACAGAATTTGGTCAGTACCTATAAAAGTACCGAATTCGGTACCCATCCCTACTATGGATGGAGTTCATGATGGGATATCGGACACAAGTAGACTGGTGCGGCTACTGTCTCGTCAGATAACTGCAGCATCACCAGCAGCAGCAGCCTCTAGCCCGGCTCCTGGTGACAGACGCAAACAGGGATTGTCAGAGATTCAACCGACAGAAAGGTGAGCTGAGCACCGTAGCTTCTCTTGGTTTTCTGACTCTGGATCAGTGGATAGACTCAGATAGACCTCTCTGTCTTTCTCTCTGTGGGGCTTTATCATGACGGCTCAGAGCACGTTGCTTTACAATCAACTCTGACACATACTACTTATTTTTGTATGTGGTTTCAGACTTTTAATATGTTGATGTGAACACAGCATTAGGCTACATATCACTAGCTTACAGCGCTCACTCAGCAGGACACCTGCTCCGTTCTTCCCTGGTTCTCCTCACACCACAACTCCACTACTCTCCTACAAACGCTATTCCTCCTAATCCTGCCCTGTCCCCTGTCTCTATCTTTCCTAACAGGTTCATATTTATTACCCTGAGGACCACCATATGGATAGGAATACAGATTTTCTTCCTCTTCACTGACAGGAAGTTTGATTCATGTTTGTTAGTGTTAAACAGAGGCAGAAGCAGAGGGACTCCCCCCTGTGACGTCACCTTCAAATGATAGTTTTTAACATGGAAAACCTTTCCAGGAGACCCTGTGGTTTATTAATTTAGGAATTTCTTCCAGGATTTTATTTTGAAGTTATTTTCCTATCAATTTCTTAACAGTTGTCTTTAACCTGCAATAGGCCCTTTAAAGAAATATTGTGTTTGGACAATACGGCTGAATTCCTCACAGGAGGAGAGGTATTCCTGATTCTGAAAGAAGGAGCAGCACTAAAAAAAGAGGTGGATCATACCCAGCATGTCCTCTGAGACCGGGGTACGCAGGATATCACCGGTGAACTCGCAGGCCGTCTTCTTGGCATCGATACCTGACGTTCCCTCAAACACCTGAGAAAACACAGACATGACAACTGTTAGGGTTGAGCATTTTTCTTTTACCAAAAAAGAGCATCCATAAAATTCTGGCTACAGAAAGCAGGAGTAATTCAGGGGATTCAATGTTTTCCAATGTCTTCCCAAAGGAAAACAGATTTGTGCAGGATCTTTTATAGAACTGCCAACCTTCCAGACACGACCGACTTTACCAATGAGCCACAGCAGGAAACACCAGCAACCAGGCCCGGGGTGGCTGATTGAGAGGATCTGGACAATTCCAGGCGGGCCAGTCAGACTCAAAGCCATGAGTGTCCAGTCATGACACTGGTTTGAAATAGGGATGTCCTGACACAGATTTATGACTTGCAATCCGATCTGATTTTTTTTCATGATACCGATTTGATACTGATCCCTTTCTAAATCCTGTACTCTGTTGGGTGATTCTGTTGTAAATGACAAATCATATTTGTTACCTCCTAAAGGATCACTCACTTTAAAAATGTTGCAAGACGCTGTTTAATTATGATTGCTTTCCAAAGCGGACATGTATGCAACATGGTTTGATTTACAGCAGCCGTAAAGTGCGACAGTGCTGAAAACATACCGATCACTGTATCGGTGTCATCCCTAGTTTGAAATATATCTCAGAAGATGCTAACGCTGCCCCTGGACCGCCTACAGTGGCAGCTCTCCTTTTATTTTTCCTCATACACAGCTAGCTACACAGCTACACAGCTACGCTGACTCTGACGTGCAGGATTTCTTGTCAGAGGATCATGAAGCATGTATAAATGCAAAAAAAAAAGGGAAAGTAGAAGTGTATGGGTGGTCCTGAAAAGGTGAGAGTTAAAAAAAGGAAAAGAATTTCAGTCTGATGCGACTACAGATGCCAAACTTGGTAACTTTTCATTACGACACGGGCTCGCAGGATGAAAGAAAAACTCTAGATGCAGAAGATAAAACAAATTAGGCATGACGTAAAACAAAATACAACACCGGCAAAACCACCGTCCAAGTTTTTGAATGGTGTGGGGTTATAACATCATATAATTTAAATAAACAATGTGACGCCTTTTCCAGCCCTGACAGCAACACAGCATCAAGGTTAACCTCTATCTCCAGATTCCTTGTAGAAATGCCAAATCTCGACCCTGGGGTCTGGGTCTTCAGCAAGGGATAGGTTCTGGTTTCCTATTGAAGTTAAAGAAACACTGACAGATCACATATCTGCAGTTTATCGTGCATGAGGAATCATTTCAGAGCTATGACATCCTGACTTCTACCCATGATATCCTGACATTATTTATCTATGATCTGAATCTGCATTTAATAATCATCATGATTGTTATTTTGTCAAACTAAAGACCTCTCCTTGTCTGTAAATCATGAAAAAAACAGGCCATTTTTGGAACCAGGGGGACCTACTTTAAATAGACCAACAGGAACCACTCCTGATGGAATCGACCAAAAAGGACACTGTCTCTTCTCTCCTCCAAATTCAGAATCATACCCCTTCGTCTCAATCTGGCTTTATGGGTACGTCATGCTTCTTTTTTTTTTTTATATCGGTTTCAAAACTGTTTCCATACATTTTACAATCTGCATGGAGAAAAACAAAAGCAATGACTGGAGGTGGTTGATTTCTAACCATCCTCGACATAGTATTTAGCAACAGTCAGAATCTGGGACTGTTATCACAGAGTGTGATCTGAGGACAGGTGCTTGAAACTAGCTGCAACTATGATAAAATGAAATGAATGAAAATTAAAAAAACATATAAGAGTATAAAAATAAATACTGAAACCTAAAATAAAAAAACTTAAAAAGTAAAATCAAACATAAATCACAAAGAAAATGTCTAAACTAAATTGAACAAAAGAAATATAAGGCTGAATATTGTTCCTCACCTGGACAACAGCCTTGGTTCCAATCACCTCCAGGACCTGCCCACTCCTCTTGGTGCCATCTGGCAGGGTCAGGTGAACAATCTCAGCGTACCTGGGGAACTACATCAAAAAGATTCAAACAGGTTAGACCACAGTCTATAAAAAAGCTATATTTATAACATTACATCATCTCTGTTTGTAGAGTATAAATGAAGGCCAGACCAGACATCTGTTAAACTCAGCACATTTGATGGAAGGTGAACACACATGAATTCAGGAAAGCAATAACTTAAAACAACTTCATAATTTACTCATATTATTTTTATTTATTTTATTTTATTAATTTATTATTTAATTTTGTTTTACTTTTTTCTCCATCAAAATTATACGTAATAAATTATATTTATTTATTTTTTCCTTTAATTTGCTTTCAAAAAGTTTTTTTTTTTATTACCACGTTATACTTGTCTTACTGTTTTTCCTTATTTCTGAAAAATGAATCTAACTTTGTCTAGCTGCAAAACATATTTTAATTTTGCGTTGAATAAATACTTTAATACAAAAAAAACCTTCATAATGCTTCCTTAACTCAAGCAGTCTCACCTTCACATTATCCAGGATCACCAGAGGTCCATTCACACCCGACACAGTGGAGTAGGCTGGAAAGACAGAGAGTTACATAGTTTATTAATTCCATCTTTTCCACAAGCTACAGGACAGATAAATACAGCTGTATTCCCTTTTCTTAGAGCTAAAAGCCACAAAAAAACAGGAAACGTTCACTTCCTTACAGCAGACTGTTAATAATCACAAGCTGACCTTTTAGGCCCGGTTTAAAACAGCTTTCATGCACTTCTTGGCCTAAATGTCAAAGGCAGGCAAATGTCAGGGAAAAATGCATGAAATTAACCTGTTCACATAATGTATGGTTGGTTCAATTACACAGGCGCACAGCTGGTGCAGGTGAAGTTCAGCGGAAATGGTATGTGACCTTCCCCCAGCACTGAGACACAGTAACAGCAGGAGGATGCATTAAGGCTCAGAGCAAACTGTTTATCATACAGGTCACTTCAGACTGTCCTAAACTCCAGCCGCGGTGCATGTTTCAACAACTGGAAAGTTTGATTCATTGTTTTATTTAAACCTCTCTGTCAGTCTCAAGCGTATGAGCTACAATCAAAGGGAAACATCCAGTTTAGAAAAATGAAGCCTTCGGGGAAGTGCAAAAAGCTGCAGTTCATGGAGTGTCCACTTGAGGCTTGCTGCAGAGAGATAGGAAACCACACACACACACCAAGCAAAAAAAAAAAAAAAAAAGATTTTGTAGCATTAAAAACTATGTTAACCGTTAAAAAGCCCTGGCCTCTTCTTTTGGGTCTCTGCTTAAAAAATGACATACACAAATTGAAAAGAATGAAAAGCATTAACCAGCATGCCATGCCACGATAGTTGACCGTCAGCCAGAGATCCTTGAATGTGACACACCGAGGAACAAATTATCTGAACTGTGTATGTTTTTTATCATTAATGGAAAGGAGACTTTCCTTTCGCTGACATGGGAGCCAATTTATATAGAAGACCAGAAATCCATGGACATCCTTAGCCCCACCCCCATTCTGCTGTACATCTGCGGAGATGGGGGGGTGAAATGCAAGGATGGAGCTACAGGAGAGGGGATGGGGTACTGAAGGTGGCGGCATTGTTTCCACAGGGTTTTTCTATCCGTCTGGTGTTCCTCTTTATGTGCGAACCGTCAATCTTGGGGCTGATATCAAAGGCCCAAGGAAATTAGAGAAGACTGGTAGGAACATAAAGCACTAAAGCTTAGCGGGGTGCACCCACTATGCCACTAATTAGGCAGAGGCCAACAAAATAACCTGTCAATGCGCTACAGTATTGCAGCCATTTCCCCACATACACCTGCATTTCACCCTCTATTAGCCAGACAGGCCTGTGTGTGTGTGTCTATGTGTGTGTGTGTGTGTGTGTGCAGAGGGAGATGGTGGGAGGGGGGACTATTGAGAGTGTGAAAGAAAAATGGCTCAAGTGTGATGATAAAAACCAAGGGCAGCACAGATACAAAAAAATAAAAAATAAAATAAAAAATACATTTTCCTCTCCAAATAAAACGAGTTTTACTCCAAATATCCTTTATCTCAGTTCATTTCTCAGGGTCTAGGTGCAGCTGCATGTTTCAAGTTCTTCGGCACATTTTTTGTGGTTTGTTCATCAAGACCTTGCTCCACAGTGGGGTGGCTGGGAGCAAGATGGGTGACAAAATGGAGTTTATGAATAACCTTTACTTTACTAAATTGATCTGTTCAAATTGATTTGAATTAAAATCTGCTTTCAAATTTGTACAGCATTCCAAAACGGTTGATTACCCTCCAGTGTGTGAAATCACTGAAGTTACACTGCTAAACATCACACTTGACTCCAGCTTAGACACTATGATGAAGCCAGAGCAACACCAGCATGTGTGTGTAGCTTTATGTTTCACACCTACTCATTCAACCATGAACCAAAGTCACACAGAGCTGTGACTTTTTAATGAGCATTGAAAACAGTTTTTTTTTCTGTCCAAAACTTCAAGAGAACATGTCCCAATGTCTGATCTCTGAGTTGTTTGGAGCTGCTACATTGGTTCGAAGTATTAGGTACACACAGGTTGTTTTAACCAATAGTAATAGCTTTTGCTGGTATTACAACTGCACTAAATATTTTAGTAATGGAGTATTCTATCAAATATTTAGGTAATTAATCAAATAATCTAATAAGAAATGCTGCAAGCTCAGAATTTCTTTGTTTATTAAAGAGGGGGTATACCCCCTCTTTAATGAACTTCCCATGAAGTAACAACACTAGATGTTCAGACTGAACATGTGCAGATTTTCAAACGCCTACACATTCATGTTTTGTAGAAATCCCTCATAAACCAAGGTTTGTCCATAGCTCTGCACCCAACAGACCTCCAGAGGGTTGGCCAATCAAAGTAAAGGGGTTTATGGAGCAGGGAGTCTTAAAGAGACAGCACCAAAAACCAAGTGTTTCAGACCAAGGCTGAATACGTAATTTTCAATAGCGCCAGTGAGAGAAAATTTGTTTGTTTGTTTGTTTGTTTTTTGCTTTAAATTACATAAAAATGTTAAAAGGGTAAAAGAGGAAAAGAACAAAGGAAAAAAAAAACTCTTAAACCTATATCCGTGCCCTGGTTGTGCCACCATGGTCTTAAAGTTTGGACATATATTGATTGTACAAATGGTGTGGGATGGATATAAGCAAACAAACAAACAAAAAAAAAAAAACAATGAAAACAAACATGTTATTTTATCTTTGACACAAAACTGTGGGCATCAATGAATGAAATTATTCATTTGACTCGCTGGTCTGTAGTTGACTTTTAATTCTTTCTTTTTTTTAACTCCTTGTTTTTAAAGCTATTAAACTTCAGAGTTTTGCCTAAGCAAAAGTATGGCTGACTTGACTGACAGATGGGTACCCTGTAGCTGTCTGTGAAGAGGCTAAAGACCCACCTCACCCCAACTCGATCAAAGCAAGCTAGTCAAGTCAAACCTTTTTTGTATGGCTGCCGTTGACGATAGTCTTAAAAACCTTGTATAAGAAACAAATGGGTGATGTCACAGAGACCATATCCATATATTAAACAGTCTGTGGAGGCCAAAAGGTTGGTGCTATTGGATTTATAAACATTAGCCACATTCAAAAAACCGGCGAACCCATAGACACTGCTCCTTGGTGTCATAACAAATAAAGTACAATATTGGCTTATTGTTCCAACTTTGGACTCATTTTCTGGCTGAAAAACGTATTTCTATTAAATCAACTAACTTCTTGGCAGATTTTTTTTTTTATCATTTAGCTGACTAACCTTCTCATTTTGACATATATATATATATATATATATATATATATATATATATATATATATATATATATATATATATATATATATATATATACATATATGTTTTTTTTTGTTTGTTTTTTTTTACAGTAAATCACACTCTAGTAGAGGAGCATCACAGCTTAATATGCACTAAAATTGGTTCAAACTGTGTGATGATGTCCATTATAATTTGAAAGGAAGAATTTTATTGCAGCTGAAAACGATATGAAAAGTCAACTTTATGAAGCATATCGTTGCCAAAAGGAGCACTTTTTTTTTAACACTTAACAATGTCAGTTTGTCAGCAACCGGTAAAATTTTGTCCCTCAGATATCCAGAAAGGATACACTGTTTATTTCTAATAGAGAATTAACAAAGTGTACTTATCCTTAAGAAGACACAAATCAGCTGCTGAGGCTTTTTCTTTCCTCAGTCAGGATCAGCTTTGAAAAATGTACAAGAAATTAAGGATTATTATTATTATTATCATTATTATTACAATGATTGACAAATTCAAAGCCCGACCTTCTGCAGCTCCCCTTAACCAAAAACGCCCTTTATTAAAATTCCATCAAATTTTTCCAACGTAACGTGTTTTAACTGCCAAACCTTTTATTTCCCTACCGTCTATAATGGCTGTGTTTACAAAGAGGACATAACAGCTACACTTAGCCTTCAAATTGCCCACACGTCCAAATAAGAGATGCATATGGCTATTATCTAAAGCCTGAGCATACTAATAATCATAATGACCATGCAGGGAAAATTGGCAAGCATAATTATACAGGAACGTCTTAGGAATCCATAAGTCTCCTGTATGTTAATGGTGGACATTTAGTAGCAGTGCCAAGAAGATGAAAATGTTAAAGACATTTAAAGTAATTCAGTTTCTGTGTTTAGCTCAGTAAAATGTCCATTGAGCTTTGACATCCTCAAAAAATGAAAAGGTCATTGACTCTTTACTCAACAGACAATATAATGAAGCAAATAAGAATAAAGGACTTATACTATTATTACCACTAAATCCTTTGATTGGCATCTGTTAGGGTTTTTTCAGAACAACATTGAACCTCCCCAAATGAGTATCTGCTAATTTCAGTGACATTTCATTGACATTTTACATTTTTTTCTGGAATAACTGAGTTGCAGATGGTCTACAAAAATGTACACTGACCAATAATTCACAGAGTAGTTTTTTCCCTCTGTTGAATATTGACCTTGCTGTCAGCAGTGAGATTTCTGTAACAGTTACAATGGCTTCTTTCTTTACTTTTAAAGGTTTATTCTTTAAGACCACTATCAGCTATTTGGTGGCACCGAGTCTGAATGTGTATATCATTTGAAAGGAGCGTTTCCAAAGGGATTAAAGGCCTAACCCTGACCCCATATGGTAGCCCATCATTATGTGAAGGAAAAAGAAAACAGGACAGTTCAAGGTACCCTCTTATGTACGACTGTGATGATTAAAAAAAGTGGTTTGCTCTCTCATTTCACAAGATAACGATGGCTCAATGGGCTATATGTTCATGAGGTGTGAAGTAGCAACATTTCCCATTAGGTTTGGAAAACTTTCTCCACCCCTCTTTTGCTACTTCAGCTCAAGTGCAGCAGTCCCCTGGCTTGGCATGCAACGGCAGTGTGGGTCACCCTGCAGCCTGTTCAGCTGCCAGAGCCCTTTGTGTACAAAGATGTTAATTGGTCCTAATCCGCCACTAGAAGCTGTTTTGGTAGCCTGACCTCGCACCCTGAAGGACACCTTGGTGTGAAATACTAAAGAGCCCATTCAAGTGCCAGAGAAAAGAGGCACAGAGCATTCCAACACAATTCAATTTCCCAGCTGAAAGAGGGAGGAACTGGAGGGGAGGTGGGGGCTCCAGGCTGGGACGGAGATGGGGGCGCATCATCGTTCTGACAATAAATGAGCGCTACAAAGCAGTGGCTGCTGTGATGTGCAGCCTCACAATCGCGTCTTAGCCTCTACTTCAAGGGATTCCCACAGCCCCACTGGACATGGGAATGCTAATTGCCTAAACCTAAAACCAGCACCCCACCACACACCCTGAGCCTCCCCCTCAGACGCACACACACGCACACAAACGCACAGAAACGCAAACAGCTGAAAAGCTGTAACAGTGAGTCAGTAACGCACAGGTTAAAATACACTCATCAGTATCTATAACACATTTTAACAGCCAGTTCAGGCAGGATTGTCCCTACTTTTCCCAGCATGCTGTTGTTCTATCTGTGATCCCACAGTGGACATAAGTTATGAAGTCAGTGTCTATGACATGGGGGGAGTGGAGGTGACAGAACAGTTATTTTGGGTGTGGGTCGACATGAAGCCGAGGATGAAAAGCTAAAATAAAAGTCTTATCATCCTAATGTTGGGTCTCTTAAAGTGATACTCCGGGATGGAACAAGTTGGGTCCTATCACAAGGGCAGAAACACTGCTGTAGGGCAGAAATTACCCCTACAGCAGTGTTTTTGTGCAGCAGAAGCCCAGAGCACACGCACCAAACACCCCCTCCCTGCTCCTCTGCCGGTTTCCTCTGCACTCAGACGGGGCCATTTTTTACTTGACCAAAAACACAAATAAACAGACTCCCACCGAAAAAATCTGATATCTGTCTGAATTCATGCTTTATTTAGAGAATTTTCAGCGCGTGCCAGATATTAACAAACGCAGGTAGTCTGCCAGGAGGAAGAGACACGATGAGAACTAAAGCCTTATTTAGCTGTGTTTTTGTGTGAAAATTCTATAAATAAAGCGTGAATGCAGACTGATATCAGATTTTTTTGGTGGGAGTCTGTTTTATCTGTGTTTTCAGTCAAGTAAAATATGGCCCCGTCTGAGTGCAGAGGAAAACGGCAGAGGAGCAGGGAGGGGGTGTTTGGTGCGTGCGCCCTGGGCTTCTGCTGCACAAAATACTGCTGTAGGGGTAATTTCTGCCCTAAACCTTGTGATAGGACCCAACTTGTTCCATCCCGGAGTATCACTTTTATACAACAAAGTTTTAATAAAGTCGAATTTTATGAGCATTAACAGGTCTTGACTTACCAATGTTTTTAGAAAGTGTCGAGACAATGTTTGGTATGATCTGGCCCTAGAAATACTTGTCAAGGAACTTTAGTGGACAGGCCTGCACGCTGAATGTTTCTGATTGGTGGAGCACCTGCAGGGTTTTTTTTTTCCACCACCCTACGTCCAAAATAAGATGACCCTAGCTGTGACGGACTTGGTTTAGTACCTCCTAAACAATGATCTTCTTTGAGCCTGACAGTGTGAATGTGTCTGTCAGCTCCTGGTGTTCCAGGTTAAAGAGTGATGTTGTAAACTGGAGACCTTCAGCTGAACGTGTCAGTGGAGTTGACGACAGCTGTTCAAACACAGAAGTAGTCCTTGGGAATTGATAGCACACTAGTTTAGTTTTATACAGGTATACTTCATAGACTCCATAATTAATGGGCTTAGTCTCCCTGACGTCACCTGCCTGTTTCTGAAACAGACTTTTGAAGCAAATCAGCTATTGCTAGGGGCTTTCGATTGACTGGGGCTTTGAGTGCAGATACAGGGCGCAGGTCAGTCATGTGAGCTGAGCTGTGCCTCTAATTGGGCGAGCTTGTGAAATTAATATCCTGTGAACTGCTGAGTTTGAAAAAAATTCGTCCCCCATTAAGTGTGTGCTGATAGTAAAATTAGTGATTCAGACAGGAGACGTTTTTTGAACCAGGCTGTAAATAGGTTTATTTCTGCAATGAAAAAACATTTTTTGTGGCTTGGTGTGTTTGTGACTTCAGGTACTTCCAGAGCCAGCCTCCAGCAAGTCTCGAGAAACAGCAGATTTTAGCACTCCAGCACTGTCTCATAGTTTTACACCAGAGGTTGCCACTGAGTAAACGTTTCAAAATTTGAGAGGCTGAATACCGCATCATCATTCAACAGCTGAGTGTCTAAGCTAGACGATCTCTGTCGTCTTCATGCATTAGATGTCG
The DNA here is from genome assembly GCF_033239565.1 of Halichoeres trimaculatus. Taxonomy (NCBI): domain Eukaryota; kingdom Metazoa; phylum Chordata; class Actinopteri; order Labriformes; family Labridae; genus Halichoeres; species Halichoeres trimaculatus. The sequence continues at coordinate 4,994,652 of NW_027437186.1, read as the reverse complement.
GAGCAGTCCAGTGTTTTGCTGGTTCGAACAGTTTCTGGCTTTATGAAACAGCTCTGTCCAGCGATAGATTTGTGATTAGAGCTTTTGTCCTTTCAAGTGTCAACAAATCAATCTGCAGCGCAATAAAGCATGATCAAAACCAGCACAGGCTGGTATGCTCATGCTAACAGGCTAACTGCTACATAAAGATTATGGCTTGCCTCCGCCTTTTGTGGTGTTCATTTTACTGAGTAACCTTCATTAGCCACGGTTACATGAGGAGTTTTTCGTCTTTCCAAATGGAATCTTTCTGAATGACTTTTCCGAAAACAATAGTAAACATGGAAAGGAATATTCCAATCTCTGGTCTACATGCGCAGCTGTAATCAAACAGAATAGTCAATGGGGCATGCGCAGAAAAATGTAAACATCACGTGATTTATCAAAGCTGGAGGACGACAGTTTGTTAATCACGGTGTTGGAATACTCTGTGTTGCAAGTTTTTCGTCCGTCCAGTCTTGAAATTATGTTCATTTCTTTCAAAGTTTGGATCAAAAACAAACTTTCCGCAGCAGTCCAGTGCTGACGGCTCGCCGCCATTTTTAAAGTTGAGGAACGTCTCCAGTTGGGTCTTATGTCATATCTGAGCATGCGCTGAAAGAACATACCCTGACAACTTTCCGTTTGAGTGGATACATGATACCTCAATCTGTTTGGGGAAAGGAATATTTCACCCCTGTGAAACCGATTGCATGTCCATTCACTTTGGCACTTTTCTTTAGGAATGAGGTGTATACAAAAGTTAAATTCTTTTCGTTTGAGCAAATAAACCGAATGCAAGCGGAATATTTGGGTCCATGTAAAAACATGGCTACTGTTCTCTGACTGCCCACTGCTGGTCAGGTGATGCGCTGCAATGACTTTGACTTTTTCATATCTTCCTTACCTGGGAAGATTTCCCTCTGAAACTACATGGTTTCTGGACCCTCTGGTCAAAAAGTACCCAAAGTGATGTTACACTTCTTAACACAAGGTAAGCTTACAGGGATTTTGGTTTCACACCAGAGTAAAAATTATCATCTCTGTTCATCTTCCTGTCTATTCTGGTGTGTTCACTGTGACTTGTAAACAACTTAAGTTTCCCCATTTAAAAGAGACAGTTGTATATCATAACAACCCAAACACAGCCTCTTCTATTATCAGTCTGCCTAAGAAAAAAAATCTATAGCTCCAGACAAACTAACCCTGCTCACTGCACAAGACAATATGTCTTTTTAGTCACAACAGCCACATGTTTGTGACATGACAAAAACAGAAAATGTATCCTGTAAGTTTTTCTCTACTACATCCCATTGTTATATATGTTTACTATTCAATCAGTCTTCTGTCAAAGAAAGAGAGGAAAACTTAAACTCTACCAAGGCCACGACAAAAGAGAAAGACCATATCTCTTTTCCCTACAATGACACCTTTATACCAACATTACTTCTTTGAGAGTTTGAGACGGCACAGGCTCCATTCTTTCCACATATTGTATTTGAGAGAAAAATAACAAGGGGAAAGTCTTTGGAAGCATGACTGTTAATGTCGTCAGTGTTGTTTGCTTTATCAGATGTTTTGGCAGATTTTCTAAGACACAGCAACAATAATCTCGTTCTATTTTCTAGTTCAGTGACAATCAAGGCCTTCTATTCTGATTTATTCTATTAGATTTACCCAAAGAACAGGCAGTTTTCACACAGAGAAAAAAAGCACAGCTAAAACACAGCAGGTGCTGTATGTGATTAATGTATGATCATACAAAGGCTGATTTATGCTTGACACGTCCGTGGACTTCATGCAGACAAATGATGTCATTTTCACACCTACGCCCCCTCGCGTGGTCCCTTTCAAAATTTCCGTGCGGCGAACACTCGAAAATTTCTAACCTGCCAGATGGAGACGAGCCAACAAGATGGTGGAATAACGGGATCACCAAGGAGTCGCAGGGGGCCGTTTTCAAAAGTTTGCATTTTAGGTCGGTTGAAACGCTGTTTTCGTGTAAACGTGAGGCTGAAACTAGGGATAGACCGATAATCGGCCTGGACGATTATCGGGGCCGATATTTGGCATTTTGGGGCTTATCGGCATCGGCCTCTTTTTTAATCCGAAGGCTGATAATGCTAATGTCACTGGAAAATCCCATTGACGGGCTAACGCAATTAGCATCATGACTATCTTACTGTCTGTGAGCTTATTTTAACTTTCACAGATACAAAAATCACTCCACTCATCAATACCCACAAGTTTAGGTTTTTCTGCCCCTTAAAAAAATGATAAGAAATGTTTTAAACTGCAGACATCAGGAGCTGCGTGTTGATGCTTCTCTGCATAGAATTTCTCTCTACCCTATGGAAGCCCTGGGTGGTCAAAACTCTTAAATCAGTCACGTAAAACCAAACAGAAGATTTATTCAACTGCATTACATGCCTGTAAACAGCAGCACAAACTCTATCCTGTCCAGTTTTTTTGCCGTTCCTTTGAAATTTTGGAAAACTTTGTTTACTGTAGAAAACTTAAGCTTATTATTTTTATAAGTTTTCATTTAACTTTATAAAACATGCTGCTAAGCCTGGGAGCTGTTTAACAAACATGCTTGAAGGCATTTGATTGCAGTTAAGTGTTGGAGTTTGTATTGTTCAAAATTTTTACACCAATATTTGCACTTTGACTGCAAATTAATATCGGCTTCAAATATCAGTTATCGGCCTCCTTGACTACAAATAATCGGTATCTGTATCTGCCCCAAAAAATCCATATTGGTCTATTTCTAGCTGAAACGCAACAAAATTGTTGCATGTTGTCTTGTAAACAGCCCCATAGACTGATAATCCCTCTTTACCTCGACCTCAGAAAAAGAAAATATGTGAGCGTTTCTTTATTCTAAATTGTCTTCCTTAATTGAGCTAGGGCTTTAAAACTCAGACTTTTGCACAGAGTTAGTATAACACTTGTGTTTTTGGAGGTGATTTCTGTAATGCATATGCACAACTTAGACGCTCTGCACCAAACTCTCACAGCCAGCTGAGACAATCTAGCAGCTGCAGTATAATGCAGCAGAGCTCTCTTTTCTGTCCATAGAGTCACAGTGAGCACAGAAAACAGCATTACAAAGGAAAAAAAAATATGGACTAACAAGATTAAGATGTTTGTCCTGGTAGCTCTTAAAAGGCTGAAGCACTGAGAGACTCTTTCCCCACACTGGGCTCACTGCACAGATTTAGTCATCACTTCTGCTGTGGAAATTACTTAACTGATACACTGTCATGGGGAATTTCTTATATTAGACAGTATGTACTTCCCTCTCCAAATGACACACTGTTTTTAAAAAAGCAGACCGTCCTGAATTTAACGAGTGGTCAGCACAACAAATGTACTTTTGACTAGTCTCTGTTGATGAAACAGACAGAAATGGTGTCAAATCTTTAGCCTACATTTTCATGTTCTTTCATGGGAAGACTGACAAACGCCCACGGGAGTTTCTTTTTTTTCCTACTGACAAGCTAGCTGCTTAAGCCTAATTAGAATGTGGATTATAGAACTGTTACAGAAATAACATTGATTTTATAGAAATTACTTTCATAGTGACAGATGAGACATTTGTTTATCGTGACTACATTATTACCATTAATTAAATCTTCACAAAGAAGTATAGTGCCTTGCTCCATGTCTTTTCATAGCACTAAATGACAGAATGCACCACTAAAACAAAGACAAGCCATTTCGTGGGCTAATAGCTTTTGTCGCATTTGACATGAGAGAGACAAAGGCCTCTTAAAAGAAAAGACTTGGTCTGATGAGAAATCTTTTTATTTGTTTATTTTCCTGCTTTGTCTCCAAAGGGGCTTTTCAAAAGCGGCCTCTCTGAGAGCTCTGTCAAGTCAATAAGGTGGTGACAAACCATCTCAACATCGTGATCTTATAGAGTGTTTGATGGCAACTGGCTATACTGAACAAATTCTGTGCCAGAGTCTATAGGATGAGATGTGTCAAATGTGGAGGACGATTCCTTTTTCTGTCTCTGCCAGTCTGTCTGCTCATGAATGTGTCTACTTATCCAACTTTCTCCGTCTACACCACCAACAAATCATTTGAATAAGTGAGACATGAAAAACACTGACACAACCATGACAGAGGAGAGCATTTTGAGGGGTGTTAGGATCAGTATTTTGCTGTATTTTGATGCTGCACTTTTGTCAGAAAGTATTTTATTGGTAGTAAATCAGTAAACACACCAGGGTGCAGGGTGAGTTTTTTTTTAACAGTTCTTGCTATTGAAACAGTCTTTATCTATTCCTCCTGTGAATTTTTCATGTGCAAAAAGTCTGCTTTCCTCTGCGTCAACAACATTTTATTGAGTTTATAAATGAAAAATTATGACGTGAAACTCTTGGTATTGAGCGCAGTGCGTGGACAAACGTTTAAACACGTTGGTGGTGTTGCCACTCTTGCATGATATTACAGCGTTGCTCAAACCGCATCTTGCATCGTAAGTGTCTCCTTTGGTAAAGTGGAGTCACGCTTTCGACTGCCTCACTCTCCGCCATTGTCTTGGAATTTCTGCAGCTGAGGAACGAGCTTGATTGACGTGTGGCACATCACATGACCTGCACGTAAGTCTCACTAAACTACATCTGGACTGTGCAAAGGCTACCTGCATAAAGCTAAAGCAGGGTATATGTTAAAATCCTGAGGTTGATTTCAGCACCTTTTTTAAACTTTTTCAAAAACCTTTAAAAAAGTTTTAAGACTTTATTGCAACTTTCAGTTGTTGTTGGCATCCACTTTTTTAACAGTTGTAGTTTACATTTTTACAGAAATTATGTAAGCTAAGGAGGAATAAAGCTTGAAAGAACAAATGAAACTAAAGGCAGGTTTATCGACACTCCCACAACAAGAAACAGCAGTTATTCAAGGCCAACTTGCTGAAGAAAATGAGAAATTATTTCATCATTTATAAAATTTAGGACATGAGCCGAAGATTGTGTGATTTGCTTTAATGCTGTATTGAATTTATCTTTATGAAACTAGAAATGACATTAATTTATAGCTGGTGTTTGAACCGCTCACAATCCTTATTGTTGTATTTTATTGTAACTAGAGTCTTGATGTATTTTTTTTTTTATTTTATTCTTTTTTATTTTTGTGTTTTTCTACTGACTCCATCGATTTCTGCTGTTAACACAACAATTTTCCAGTTTGGGATCAATAAAGTAACTTGATTCTTTTCTATTCTATTCTATTTTAGAACTTTATTGGCTGAATGTTTAACGTCCCAATCAGGGGACAGTTGCAAGGAGGAAAATAAGTATTCATGGATATTTTTTGGGTCAAAGCTTGAATACCTATGAAACTTAATACCTCATAAAACCACAATTAAGACTTTTTAATACTTTTTAAGGCCCTTAATTTTTCCAAAATTGATTTATCAACTTTTAATACTTTTTAAGACCCCGCGGACACCCTGTAAAGCTCTGTTGATGTGCAGAAACTCAGCTCTTACAGCTGACGCCTTTAAATTTGTATTCATTTATTGAAAAATGTAAAGACGTCAGCTGTAAGAGAGTAAATGAATAGATTTATCATAATGTGAAAACATGAAGGTTAAAAAAACACATCAGAGGACACAAGACCAGATTAAAGTTATGAAACAGGGGAGAAAAGACAAAAAAATAGTGCATATATTAATCTAGGGCTGCAATTAACGATTATTTTTAATGTCGACTTATCTATTGGTTAATTTTTCGATTAGTCGACTAATCACGGTTATTTTGTGTTTCAACTTAATTTGGCCTTTAAAATGTGCAGACCTTTAAAATTCCACCTGTGTGTTGCATTTTCACTGTATTTACTCAGAGTTAGGTTGCAGCTCTATATTAATCATTCAGCATGTGATTATTTGGGGGTAAAAATGCTGTTTGAGGTCAAAATAGTTTGAATATGAAAAAAAGATCCTGATCAAATCCAGAACCAGATCCTGCCATAAAACACTCTAACACATTTTGCTTATATCGCCCCCAATGGAGAACATTTTTCTTGGTCAGAAGCAGAGTTTGCTGGTGTTTACGCAGCACGTGTCCAAGGATTGGACAATACGCTTTTCTCCCAAATCGATTCTTTTAAGTTTTGGGGTGCTCATTCAATAGAAACTGCGATCCTTAAATGTTTCTGTTTTGGGGGGATTTTTAGTTTGTTTTTTCTTACACCAGACAGAGTAAAAATGCTGGACGATGTTGCTATTTTTGCAGACCATATCAGGAGCCATATAAACGCCCAAAAATGCACATCACTTAGTTTTTAGGTTTTATTTAGGGTATTTGACATCTCAACTTTTTCTAATTCAGCTTACAAAGAAAGACTAAAATGAAGGACTTATATTTAAAAAAAAAAAAAAAAAAAAAAAAATGCAATTTAAAGCTTTAAAACAAAAATATCCCAATACTACTTTATTTTTCTCCCACCCCTACACATAACCCCAGATTGAATTTATTTTAAGAAAATTTCACACATTTTTGGTCTATTTTTTAAATTCTATGTGCTAACAAACATATCTAACAAAAACAGCTTCGCCTATAATCAGCTTTGTATAATGTGTTCGCAAATATTATATGAACTTTAAATGTGTTTGATATTTGGCAAAACATAATAGGTCATTTCATGAATGATGATCATAAAAACTCAGCTACCAACAGGTATTTTTAGGGTCAGTGACTTGCTAACTTCATCATAAAATAGACTCAGTTTCTTAAAGAACAGTTGGAAATTTAACGACTTTCTACATTTATTGAGAACAGACACCAGAACCCACACATTTCCTTGTGTGCCAGTTGTCTCTGTTTGGCTGAGGATGGAAAAGGGAAGTTTGAGCACACTGAGTGACTGATTTTAACAGAAATCACTAAAAGTAACAGTTTACAAATTGGTGGTTAATAAATATGTCAGTAAGATCTGCTGGCCCCTGTTGTTTAAAAAAAATCAAATGTGATCTACTCTGAGATTCAGTCTGTGGTAAAGAAGCAACCATGTCAGTTCAAGCATTCCGCTGAGTTCCTGTAAAATCCCATGAAGCCAAAGTTAATGAAATTATACTTGCAAACATGAGCTTTTTCGACAGTCTCCTCCAAATAAAAGCAGTCTTAGTCCCTCTAAAGCAAAAAGAAATAAACACGAAACAAAGAGACTCTCCTCCCACCACTTACAGGTCTTCAAAAATCCAAGAAATGTTGTAAAAGCAGCACCCGGAGCAACCGAGGTGCACATCAGAAGTTTCTTTACAGTTACTTGAAGTCATCATTTGACTCTCAGCCTCATCTTCAGAATGGACCACTGCAGTTTAGTAATGCATTTGATAAGAGAAAAGGGCCGAGCTACTCTGCTACAACAAAATTAGAGAATTTCAGAGGCAGGGTAGTTAGATGTTTTCAGGACGAGGGTTTTATCACATGTTGCATCCTCTTTGCTCAGCTCTCAGATGGCTCGAGCTCCATTAAGTCATTTCCTTCTAGTTTGCTAAGAGGCTTTTAGTCCATGCTTGCTTCCCTGACACTTGCACAAAGGAAAAAGCATCACCTAGCTGGCTTCATGGCTCAGACCATATTCAACAGCATAATGAAAGTCACAGCACCAAGCACACAGAGCAGAGTGCCTAACAACACCACCATCAATGAGACTCCCTCTGCTGATTGAGGTAATGCAATCAGCCCAGTCAGGAAAGTAACAAAAACACCAGCACACAAACTCGACTAATCACAGGCCTCACAGATAAAGCTGGTTAATACGTCTTTGTTTGCTGTAAGGACACGGGGGAACATTTGTTTACATCTTTTCTTAACAAGATTAACCATCTTTAAAAGCTGGTCACTCATCTCCACTCTGACATCTTTAAAACCCATGTGATCATTAAATAAACCAACACAGATTTGAGTACTTTCAACCTATTCAAGAACATCTTTGAATGGGGCTATGATGAATGTAACACAGTGGTAATCAATACACTTAAACACGCAGAGCGAGAGAAACATTTTCAGCTTCTGGCATCCTCTGATCAAACCAGACATGATAAAGATGTTCTCAGGGCAATCTGGGGTTAAATTATATTAATTTTTAGTCAGAATGTTATTTTTATTTGATTTCTTTAAGGTGAGGCAACATAGGGAAAAGACTGGACTCATATTGATAGGCTGGGCTCTGCCGGTGTTGGAGTGGGTATGTTAGGGCTGGGACGATGTGCTTTTCTCCCGGTTTGATTCTTTTATGATTTTTGGGGTGCTGATTCCATTTTAACTGCGATTCTTCAACAGTTTGGATTCTTAGTTCGCTTTTTTTAACACAAGACCAAATGAGAAAGTTGAATGATGATGATGATGTCTAGAGATTACATCAGGAGCCATATTCCCCCCAAAATACATATAATTTTATATCAATTTTATATAGGGGAGCTAATATCTGAAAGTTTTAAATTGAAAAAAAAAATAAAATATATATATATATATATATATATATATATATATATATATACATATATATATATATATATATATATATATATATATATATATATATATATATAAATACACACATACATATATATACATATATGCTTAGACACACACACACACACACACACATATATATATATATATATATATATATAGATGTCTGTGTGTGTGTGTAAACATATATATATATATATATATATATATATATATATATATATATATATATATATATATATATATATATATATATATATATGTATATATATGTATATGTATATATTCAAAATTTGACCATTTAAAACTGTTAAACAAAAAATCCTGATACTACATTTCTTTAATTTTTTTCTCCCACCTATAGTACATATTAAAAATGGAGCACAACTCATAACTTATCCCTTTCAAAAACAGGAAATACTACTAGATGCACCCCCTCCTGCATTAGGTAAGCCATTCAAATCTACAGGAACTTTTTAACAACTCCTAACTTTTATGTCAACACTACGCAATGCTGCTTTCAGCTGTGTGCAGGAGATCCAGCTAGAGATGTCAAACATGGGAGCATTATCCTTACACAATTTAAGTCACAAATCTTCAATTTTAAAGATGGATATTATTGATAAGCAGCTATTTCTGAGCTGATAAAGAAGCTAACAAGCTCAAATAGCAACTTTTTTTTTTTTTGTAAATGACACCCTATGTCCTGTCTCAATTCTGATCTCTAGCCAGCTGGCTCTTTATCTGGGTTTCTTTAGTAAAATGGACAGTTTTGGGAGCAGGGTGGAAACAGCGTGCCACGTCTCATTCCTTTGCACTGGAACTTTAAATAGGAAACTATGAAGTTGGGCCGATTCTGTTGCTGACTCTCACACATATGCTGTTGGGACATGGTGCTAAATTTTGTTATAAACAATATAGTTTTATTAAATCAATGGGTTAAACTTATTAAGGACATTCTTTCAGGGTAAATCATAAAATTTACAATGTCAGCCACAGCTTGTGGCTGCTGTAGAGCAATGTTAGCACTTCTCCCCATATCCAGACCACAGTCTGCGTTTTACTTCCTCAATCATTATCCTCTTTATTTAAATGACAGCTGTTCCTTCACATTCATAATAACATTATCTCATCTAAAACACTCTCTGGCTCCTGCTTGACTTAAATAGTGCTGTGATCTACAGAATATTTTATAAAAGTGGTTCTGACATAACTATCAGTTATGTCCTGAAATCTACAATGCATAATCTGAACATGTGAAAGCTTTCTGAAAATGATTTAAAAACAATGTCAGAGTCAGGGTTTCTTCGGCATTAATTTATCACCAATGATCTAACTGAGAATATATCCAAGAAGTTATAGTGTCTGCCACTTGTGTGGGCTTTATAAAATGAAAAAGGCTTGGAAATAATGATGAAAACATGTCTCTCGGGGTATTCATAGTATGACATCTGCATTATACTAACAGAAAAAGCATACAGTGAAATAATTGCACAGCCTCATTACCTCATATGTCTATGAATATGTATGAAAATATCAATGATCTCTTCACCACCTCTCCATTGTTATAGTTGATATAGTTGACACTATGTCCTGTCTCTTGTGACAGTTTGTGATCAAGTTAATAAATTACTTTAGCAGTTTAATTTGTGTGCTTTATTGCTAGATAATGAAGGTAAATAAGAGGGTAACAGGGCTTTTGTCCATTAGTTTCTGTATGGAGGATAGAACTGAATTACCTTGTGGCTTTTTTAACTCATTTGTTTCAGCCCAAAGAAATAAATTTAAAAAACATCAATTATTTTACCCTTTCTAATAGACTTAAATATTTTTCAAAAGGCAAACCAACCCTGAGGCAAAGAGCTTTAGCTTTTTACTTGGACTGTTGTCACCCTTGAAGCACAAAAATCCCTGTTGTAGTGTAGAAATCTGGCCTGGCAAAAGTCCTTCCATGTTTGATGGTACAAGAAACAATATCACTGAGACTTTTTACTCTTTAAATCACTTCATTTTAGCCAGGTGTTCTAAGTACAGTTAATCCACACTATAGAAGACTGAGAGTCTAAGTTTTTCAAGTTGTTACCTCAAAAATAATGAGGCATTAACTCCTTTTGATGACAGATGGAAAGTCAGGAGATTAAACTTCATAATAGTAAGTAGCTGGTATGCAGAAGAGTAAAGGAAAATGATCAAACTTACTGTTCGTATTCCATTTTTATTATCATTATTAATATTTTTAGAAGAATAGAGCACAAGGATCATTAAATACCAGCACAGCTGTGATCATTGGCTGAGGCCTTGCGCCATGGCCGCATCACAGCATCGCTGGTATTCAGTACACTCCCTCCCCTTATCCGATATACCCAAATAAATCACCTTCAACAGTAATAACAACAAAAAAAATTCGTTGTTTTCCATCCCGATGCATCACAAAAGAAGCAATGGCATTTAACATCAAATGACCTACAACTGTACTACAGTCTGCATCTCCTCGCCGCTCATCATGTGATTGAGTCACATGAGAGATCATCCCATCTGTCACTGCTTGTACTCCGACATGCTAAGGCTAACGCAACTTCGAATAACGCACTTAATATAACAGCGCTACATGGTACCTTCGCTCCAAAAAATAAACTGTTAAGACAGTAAAGCATGGTAAAAAATAATGACTAAACGTACACTCGAGACATTGTAGCATCACATTGGTGCGATGCGTCATCCATTCGAGTCAGCTGACTGTCAGCGGCGAGCTAATCCACTGTACTAGTGACATTCAGCTTTACTAACAACAACCACACTGAAACCATAATATGGTCCCTAAATACATTCTCAAAAAATCACTTCATTGTCTGTAAAAAGCTACATGAACCCTGTGGATTAATTTTGGGGACGGCGAGAAAAGTGTTTATCTCAACCCTATGCTAAAGAACCCCGATAGCTACCGCTAGCATGCTAGCTTGGCTAGTCTGCTATTTGATGAAAATGCATTCGTGTTAACCATTTCAGAAGCATAGCATTGAAAGAGCATGGTTAAAATGGACAATTTGAATTTGAATCCATCCCAAACTTTATCTACCGGAAACAAGAAGATTGTTTGTTCAGAATCGTGACTCCCCTTGGTAGCATTAGCTTGTTAGCTTTAGCGTATCAGCCACTGTGTGGTGCGTTTCAGTTCAATCGGAATATGAAGATGTGTGATATAAATAAGTGGCTAAAGAGTTCAAATGCAATCTGACTGCACGTGGTATGCATAGATTTAGAAGCTTAAAAGCCCCACTGTGTGACTTAACATATAAATACAATATCTAATAAATTTATAATCTGTAAATGACAGCCAAATGAAGCCTTGAGGGGACGACGATGAAGTACTGTAAGACTTTTTTTTGTACAACTAACAATTTTGTCGCAGACGTGGGAGGAAAAAACTGATTTAAGACGCAGCGAAAGAGTATTAACCATTGCTTAGAAGTGTAAGGTTAGCCAAGAATGGAATGATACAGTTGCGTTATTCTGGGATTCCCAGCCATTCGTCTGACACTGAAGGGAACACTCAGTCTCCCTGTAGCTACAGCTGCAGCCACCGCTACCTGCTAACGTTACTCACTTAGCCGGGGCTGAGAGATGTAGTTTCTGGTCACAGCCTGGGTGTGTGTCCTTGCAGCTCCTGCCAAGCCGTTGATGTCCATCCCTCTGTTTGCCACAAGTGTTGCCATCGTCGGATGAAAATGGGGAAACCTGAGGAAGCTAACGTTGGTAGATGTGCTGTGCTAACTGGTACTGAATGACAGACCGAGAGCTGGTCATATGACACTGAGGAACCCGGATGTTACATGAGAAGGGGATGGTCCCAAGTGCGCGCGCGTATTGTATGCACGCGCTCTGGCTCAAAAGCAGGTAAGTTTGGTTTTAGATCATTTTTTACCAGAAAAGGCCAAAGATATCTATTGTTCATAAATTGGTAAAAACATTAAGAAGTATAGACGTGTATATCTGAAGCTTTATACACAAAACTGCTTATCCAATGACCTGTAACCGAAAAACACAAGTTAACAATTTTTGGCTGCTACACATAGACTCTCACTTAAACAAAAACTGTGCTGGTCTTTTCTCAAACGTCCAAATTTAAAAAGTAGAAGGAGAAATATTTGTCAGATAGCTTTTCTTCAAAACTAAAGTAAAGTCCCACCTATAAATGCACCAATCAGATATAATCTGGCAACCTATAACACAGCACTGTGTGGAACCAAGAGGTAAACTCTGGCAGTGAGAAGTGAAGTCCTGCAGAAGTCTTAAAAACTGCAGTTCTCTTCGATTAGGCTTGAGGCATGCTGCAAAAAGACTAGAAGTCACAAAGCAGATTCTTACACCATCCAAAAACATACTGCAGCCTGGTTCAAAAAGGGCATAGGTCTCAATACCTCACTTCTCAATGGGCACACATTACACAGGAATATGTTATATTAAACAGAATACATTAGTTTTTGAGTGTGCCCAATCAGAGGCACAGCTCACCAGACTGACAGGCAGGCAACCCTTTGAGGAGCCTCAAAGCCCGCCTCATTCCAGGTATGGCCCCCAACAATTAGCTTGAAAAACGCTTTATCAGAAAGAGATGGGTGATGCCACAGAAACTATGTCCATTTATTATAAAGTGTATTTAAAACCTTAAAAAATGCATTAGACTGTTTGTTTGGACTGCACAGTGCTCTCATGCTTACCCTTGCTGTGTGATAACAATAAGTGTACTTTGTACTTTGGTGCTGCCCAAAATAAAATTCAGCTTAAAAAAGCCAAACAATTGCTGATTGCTGTTACTCAAAAACCCCAGTCTACACCCCCCCCCCCCCCCCCCCCCCCCCCACCACCACCACCACCACCACCACCACCACCACCACCGGAAAAAAAAAAAAAAAAAAAAAAAATTAATTAAATTAATTAAATTAAATCAAATTAAATTAAATTAAATTAAATTCAAAAAAAAAGTAAAAAGAAAAAAAAATGTTTTAATAAAGCAAAACATAATATCTAACTTTCAGTGTCCCAGTGGAAACTCCAAATTTAAAAATACTTCTTTTTTCTTGACTGAGTTGCATTATACTTTCTACTCTGTTACTCCTCTTTGGAAGCCTTAAAACTTTAAATATCTCCAAGAATAATTCAGTTTTTCTGCCAATGGCAAAGTGCAGAGAGAAAAACAGAATCAGAAGAAATCTGAATAAATTACAGAGAAGGAAGCAGCTTTTGAACTGCAAAAGTTATCAGTAAAACTGGGATTCTTAAAAACTGAAATGCTGCAAAAAATAGATAAACACAGGAACACACTTACGTGTAACTTTTGAGACACACAAAAGTAGTTAAATCCACAACTATTTATTTGATACAAATTTTCATGATTTGCAGGTTTGTCAGTTGTCAGTATGACTTGACTTTATCTAGAGCAGACAATTTAGTGCAAAAAAAAACAAAAACAAAAAAAGAACGTAATACAGTATTTACTTTGACAATATTTGAACATAGAAAACGTGTAGTATCTGCAAGCAGCATGAATAGGTATTATACTGAGAGAAAAGGACAGATCAGCAAGGCTTTAGTCCCATGCAAAAATGTTTTAAAATTGGAAATTAAAGATAAAGAATCAGGTTAAATCTCTAAAAAGGTAAGAAATACCCTACACAACTATTTTGGTATATTCAGTGAAGACATTATGTGTGTGGGAATTGGGAAATATAAAAAGTGACTGAAACGCTTCACAATTTATGGCCAAATGAACTGGATCTGTCTGATCTATCAAATGTGCTGTCTGTGTATATGTGTACACATGCACACACTCACCAGCGCAGTGTCCTGGTGTGGGAACAGTTGAGTGGCAGGTAGAATGACATGATTGCACACATTTTCCCCTTAAAAACTCTTGGTTTCCTGTTTTCTCATTTTGAAGCTCTGATCTATGCTCATTTGACGCAGCGTGTTCAGCACAATAGCTTGTAAGCGACTGTTTGAAGATGATTTTGAACCATGCCCCTTGCACAACCAACACACTGTCAGCCACACATTACATACAGGCATGCACGGCTCTCTGCCGGTGGAAAAGTACTACAGATTGAAGTGGTAAGCACTGCCATGGTGAGGCTGACGGCAGCCCCTAGAGAGCTCATCCAAACATTTCAGGCCGCATGCAAAAAATAGCAAATTAATGCAAGTGAAGAGCTTCTGCCTACAGGAGCAGTGCCCTCATTTTAGAAACACCAGCTTTTTCCCCTTAGTCTTTTATGATGAGTTCAAAGGGAGACGATTTTCCTGAAACTCCTCCGATCCAGCCATCTGGGCAAATAGGTATCATAATATTCATGTAATTATTTTTTTTATTATTTTGTGTGTCTGCTGTTGCTACTGCTGCGAGGATCTTCCTCAGGTGGTACAGTCCGCAGAGGTCCAACGATTCTTGATTGAGTGTTAGGATACCAATCTCTGTTCCTTCTCTATTTTGAAAGTTAACAGAACTGTCAGTCATGGTGTAATCCTCAGTTTTACATCCTAATAACACAGCCCAATAATTACCTAGAAATGATTTTTTTTTTTTGTTCCAGAAACAAAAAGTTTTAGGAATTAGTTAGCATAAGAATCACAATAGAAAAAATATTTGTAAAATTATCTAGATGTGTATTTTCTAGGGGTGTAATGATCCATCGATATAGATCGATACATTGATTGGTTAAGCCATGATCCAATCACATCGATGGAAAGTCGAAACATCGATCAACATCGTGGTCTTTAATGTACGCCTTTCTTTAGAAATCCTGACCGGACACGCATGTCCGTTTCCGGCCAACCGCATTTGAACCTTTTCACTTTCTGACACGCCACGCCTGATATTTCTCCTGCTGTAAAATGTACTGTTTAGCGCCCACCGAGTCACACCGCTGTAGGCAAACGTGTAGCAAGACGCTGTTAGCATCACAGAGCTAAAAGGGAGCCAGACATATAGGCCAATCATAAAATAGCTCTCCTGTATCCGGGTAAGATACGGTCAACCTGACTGCAGAGGATGCATGCTGCACAGACGACAGGAGAGCATCATCACACGACTGCAGTGAGTTATCTCATAATTTGATTTTGTAGCGCACTGATTCATTAAACAAATAAATAAATAAATAAACAAACATAAAGTGCTCCCTTGATTATGTTTTGAAACTGTCTTATGTTGATAACTGAACTTAGTTTCAGTGTTTGCTGTACAGTGTTCCAGCCGTGGGCTGCACAAAAGCTGAAGGATTTTCACCAGTTTTACTGTGAACTCTTGGAACATCAAGAAATATCCAACCACTAAAACGAGTTTGATAGTGTCATGTGGAAACATTCAATAAAGAGGTGAGATACAATGGTGAGATGTCCTGAAAGAGCTTTATAGATATAAAGTAACCAATGCTTGTCCCGTCTATCTGATAGGGAGGGACGGCCCACTTAGTCATACAGAATGCAGCGATGGGTTGAGAAACTGTTACTGATAATGAATCTTTGGGTGGAATGGTAAACTGAGGCTCAGTATACACGCCAACATCTCCCCCCAAAATGCAAAAACGCAGAAGAAAAAAATCTGCATTTATACAGAAACGCCAAAGAACTGAAAACACTGTAGTAAGCATGCCAGGCCTATAGATGGCGCTATAACTGTCTCGCCTAGAAGCGTCTTTTGGTAGATCTCCACCGCAGTAGAGTTGAGCCAATCATCTGGTGAGTTGGTGAATGCTAGGAGCAGAAGTGGAGCAACAGATGCTCATTTTGTTAAAAGACAGTCAGCAGACTGAGCAGCACAAGCACAACATGGTAGACCACGATGATTGTAACAATAACTGTTGTACTGTATATGCGCATGCACAAAGTAGAGCATGACGTCAGCACTTCCACTAAAAATGCCAGCTTGCTGTTCACACTACAACAGTGGCAGCAGCGTTTCAAAAGAAATCCGCTCTGGAGGCCGTTTTCAAAAGTTTGCGTTTCAAGTCGGCTAAAACGCTGTTTCTGTGTAAACAAGCGGCCAAACCACAACAATACTTTTGCATTTAGTTTCTGCCTCAATTTGGGAACAAGTGATTGATGTAAGATTTGAAAGTAAATTGTTGATCCTGATACTGATATCTATACTGAGTGACTCCTTCTATATTGTGGCCTTCTTGTGTTGTTATGTGTGCAACACAGTGGTAGGATTTCTGGATCGGGTGGAAAGCATGTGTTTAGTTTTATCTGGGTCCAGAGTTAATTTTAGGTTGAAAAGAGCTTTTAGCAGTTTTCAAAAATGTGGCTTACACCAAATTTAGACGAAATTTAGTCTGTTTGCTGACGATCTCATTTGATTTTGAAAGCCATAAAAGAATCAGCTTTCATCGCAGTCTGACACATTTCATGTCAGGTCTGCTGAAACCCTCAATTCTTTTTAATCCAGGTTTCATTTGATAAGTTTTCACATTAATTTGGTATCTGTGTTTATCACACACCACAGCATGGCTTTATCTGTTTTTAATCTGTTTAAGTTGTTTTTATTTTTTCCTTGATTTGATTTAATTGGCTTTTAAAGACCTTTGAATGTGTTCCTTTGATGATTTTCAGATTCTTTCTTTCAGTGTGTTTTGCTGACCTTTATCACGATTCTGTTAATGTCCTGTATGACGCACTTTGAATTGCCTTGTTGTGGAAATGTGCTCTATAAATAAACTTTCCTTTTCTCGCCTCTCGTAATGAGCTCAAAACTCCACAGGAGAAGAAGCGTATCTCAGACGACCAATATTCCTTATGAAGTGAATGAAACACGGCTCCAAGAACAGAACCACAGTTTATCACACCAGTATTCACTCAGAGTATGGAGGGCATGCTTTGAAATCTTGTGACGTAGTCTTTATTTAAGATTTCAGGAGGACCATATCTTAAGGCCCTGATATACCATGTTGAATAAATCACTTAGTGCTGACAAGTCTCGATATCATGTATCTGCTCATGTGGACAGCTGACTGGGAACACATCAACTTTGAGTGAACTTTTGTGCTTTACTGTTACCTCATATAAACAGTCCGGCTAATACTTGTGTGTCAAAACGACACAAATCGATGTGCGTCACAGACTACGACATAGGTCTGCATAGCCCTTTTCAGATGGTGAGGCCAGCACATGTGGCCAGTTGAAAATGATTCACCAATAAAAACTTTTATCAACGGGCGTATTGTCTTAGTTGGTTTTCGACTTTAAAAATCTATGATATTCTCCATACTGTGTGACATAACAAAAACAATACATTCCTGTAACAGACGTTTGGTGATCTGCTACACACATTCATGCTGCGTTCAAGGAAACCCGTAATTTGTGCTTTTCCAACCTGTAACTCGTGAACGAGCACCGGAACGGAAGTCGAACTCGTAACTTCCAACCCATGAGCTCGCACCAGATCCATGTACTACAAGTTACAACCTGTGACGTCACATCACTTATTTTTATTGTTTATCATAGCAAGATAATGTTAGTCCTCTGCAGGGGTGGGTGAAAATATTGATGAATTGATGCATCTAAATATTTCCTCGAGCAATTCAATATTGATTCAGCAAATCCTCTGAATCGATTAATCTCCTGGCAAATAAGGGGGACTGTGTGTGTTATTTGCATTGTGTGGACGATAGGGATGGGTACCTTTCACATTTGAAACAATACGTGCCCGGTACCTGGCAATCGGTACTGGTACTTAAAGGGCAACTCCGTTCTTTTGACACCTGGACCTTATTTATAGGTGTGTGCATGCTCATATACTCACTCAGACAAACATCGTGCAGCTCGGAGTCCTTCAGAAGTTATTTAGATCCAGCTGATTTTAGCTGCACTTAGCGGGGGCCACGGCAAGGGAGCTTCAGCGCGGGACATAATCTCTGCAAAATCACTCATTTCTGCTATATTTTTTCACCCATCGCCAGTGTTATCACAAACACACTCCTCTTCTGTTGCCATAGGCAAACACTGTCCACAGCCGTGGAGGTGCTCCTGTTTGTTGTTCTCGAGCCAGCTCTTCGTCTCTCTCCCTCTGCATCCTTCTTTCATGGAGCTCCTCGTCCGTGTACTCAGGCTCAAACTGGTAAGGACAACCGTCAAACTTTTGTTTACCAGGTCAGCTCTGGGTCAGCTGACCCACCTGAAGACGGTAGATGAGCTGACTTTATGAAAACACTGTTGATGGATGAAAAAATATAGCCGAATGGATCTAAATAACTTCTGAAGGACTCCGAGCTTCACAATGTTTGTCTGAGTGAGTATATGAGCATGCACACACCTATAAATAAGGTCCAGGTGTCAAAAAAACGGAGTTGCCCTTTAATGGTACCAATTTTCTCTATTTTTTTGTGTTAATTTGGTAGAAAAAATGATCAGTTTGTTGAATAGTAAAGTATAAGATTTTTTCAATTTAACATTTTTATGCCTCAATATACAACCTTGCAATGATGTGTTCATGCCCAGCATGGAAAATCACCTACTATTCCACTCTCTCACAGTCACAAGGATGCATTGAGGTACCTAAACACGGTACCTTTTGATTTTACGTGAATCGGTACTCGGTACTTCTGACACAATTCGGTTGGTACCTATAAAAGTACCTAATTCGGTACCCATCCTTAATGGTCCAGGGCCACCAGAGATCATCCAACAGAAAAATAGCAGCCAAAGCAGCAGCAGCATAAAGCCAGATCCTTCAGCTCCCAAAGTCTGACGTTTGGGTTGTTTTATTGCGCCAAAACGTGGGTTGACATACCACATACGTTCACACAGGGCATGAAAATCACTAATCAAAGCATTTAAACCAATCCAAATTGAATTGAATCTTAAGGTTCTTTGCAATACCCTGCCCTATTCATCTGCTAATGTAACACATTATTGGCAGTTGCCCTGGCATTAGCTAGTTTTAAGTGCATATCAATACAATAAAATGACAAATACTGTAAAATATTAAGTATGAGCTTCTGTTAGCTTCTATGCCGTTCCCCCTCCTCTGTTTCACTCAAATGTTGCAGGCGCCTTTGGTGATTGAAATTAGTAAAAATTATACTTATAAAGTCTGCCATGTTGGTTTCTTTACATACCTGAATTCTTTGTGCTCAACCAAAGTCATAATTTGCCTGGAACACTTTCAGGTCAGAACTCTGACATTTCATCTGGGAAATTTACGAGTTATGGGTTGCCTGGAACGCAGTATTAGTAACAGCCAGAATACACCAGATGCATCTCCAGTCCCGCTCCGTTCTGTCATGGCTCACACTTGATCCACTTTGATGTTGTCCAGCTGCACAACTGTCCTGATTTTGCTGGATGCTGGAGCTATGACACATCAAGTTACCTTAGGGCAAATCCAGCAAGGCAGGAAGTTGCTTAAGGTAACTTGCTTAAGCGTGTGTGTTGGACACAAGCGTCAGCTAAATGAAATTGTAGAGCTGTAGAATTGTAAACAAACTGTGTCAGATCATTTTATCTTGACACTGATGACAAACTGACATAATCAGAGGAGCCAGACCAGGGGCCAACAGGTTTGAGGTTTTACAGCTCAACATGGGTGAGGAGGGGATCGTCATTGTGGTGGGTTTTCGGTTGAGGACTCTAAAGTCTCCTGTCTCCAACATTGCAGTTCTGCAATGTGCAGGACTGAGCTCTCCAAATCAGAGGCACAGCTCAGGGTCACGTGACCAACAGTCGCCCTATAGCTGTACGTGAAGCCCTTGCCACTACCAATATGGCCGCTATAGCCGATGTGCCTCATTTTCCATTTCAAAAACACACGGGTGACATTGGGGAGACTACGTCCATGTTTTGTACAGTCTATGGACTGAACACACTGCTGATTTGAGTTGACAGAAGAGAGAATCAACACACACACAACCAGACCAGAGACACATCAGGAGTATTCCTTCCTTAAGACTGTCCATCAAACTTGCCATCACTAAAGTGTAGCAGTCATTATACTGTCTCCAACAAACTTTTGCTTGAAACCAGAGATTAGGAATGCTTGAGTGAAAAGTTGCAGAATTAAAAACTTGGTTTAGTCTGAAGACAAAGCCACCAAATGTAACTACGCATTAAAACAGTATTGACCCTCTGGCCTTTGACTGGTCTGCTAAGCAAGGTTGTGTTTCGAAATTGTTGCTCATCAGCTGTTCATTCCATTTTCTTAATCAGTTTCTCCATTCCTCCATGTGATAGTTGTACGATAAACGACAACATGTATCAGCTACTTTTTAAAATAATACGCTTAAAAGTGCTGTTACAAAAAAGAAAAGAGAAAAATAACGTGATGGCAATCTGTTGATCACACAGACCACATTGCCCTCATGCGTTTCGGAGGAGTACTGCAGAGTGACATGGACACATTGATGCGGAAGTAAGTAGAGCTCCCAATCAACACAGAAGTTTAAACCAGGCCTAGATGTTAGGTTTGAAGAGTTATTGTTCAGTATCAGCTAAAGTTTACCTGAAGCTGAAAAAGTTCAAAGTGTTTCACAGTTTCCGTTTTAAGTCTTGTTTTCTGTACAAACCAGAATCTTTCATCTGACACTATATTGTTTGATGCAGTACACATCTGTTTAAAGAATACCAGTACCAATGACACAGACAGTCTGGGATTTGGTAGGACAGACACAAACAAATCGTCCAATTCGGTTTTAAATCAGATTTCAAGTATGAGGACGATTGTGCTGCACAGGCTTGTTAAAAGGAGTCTGATTGTATCTGAAGGCGCCTTTGTGACTTCCTGAAGAAAATGATGTTTTTCATTTCAAGCTGAAAGTTCAAGGGCCTTTTCTGAATAAGAAAGAGGATTTCCAATATGCTGTGTGAGAGGAGACAATGTGATAGTCCCCACAAAGCATCCACACACAATTACAGTATGGTGCTATGTGGTGGTTTGAAAACCTTGCAGCAGCAGGTCAGGACCCTGCGTATAATAAGACAGGCTGCATAGCTCACCTTGTGCTAAATGATTCACTAACGTCTGATTATGTGAGCCAGGTGCAGAGAAATAATGCAATACAAAGCCATCCCCTCGCTTTAGAATGATAAAAAGAAGACTTACAAGGTATTCAGAAGACGAGCTGAAGGAAAGAGAAACAGATGTGTAATGAGTCAGTACGAAGACATTCAGGACAATGCTGCTTTAGCAGACTGTAAGTAGACAAGCTGAAGTAACTGTTTGCTGTCACAGTGAACACCATTCAGTCAAACATGTTGGCATGATGTCTTTGTCAAACTGGACAGGTGTCTTATTCTGGAGTAAAGCTACTTACTTACCAACCCTCAGAGCTGGAACCGTTTGAACTCTGGCTCAGGGCGATACGTTCCTCATGCTTCAAACAATAACTCTGAAAATATTCCCCAAGCCCACTCCTGCCCTACTGAAAAGGAAACTCAGCAAGTCAAGTTAGTCAAAACACCAGATGATTTCTGCTTCTTTTCTCTTGCTAGCAGGTTTGCTAACCCCATGTGGTGTCAACCAAAGACTGAAAAAAGTGGTCGTCGTCTTGCTCAGCTATAAGCCACAAATCTGCTTCCCCTGGTGGCTGGCTGCAGTATAGGTCAAAAAATCTGGCTCTCCAGTCATTCCAGATGGGCTGTGGTCAAACTTTAAAAAATTAATACAACTCGTAGAAATCTTTCTCAGGTTCGATTGTTGTGGTGATTTGAAGATAACATTTTGTTGCCTTGTATTCAAGTCCTCTTTATTTCAAAAAAGTTTCGTTTTCATTTGTGAAAAACAAGGTTTCATGTCACATTGAACCATGATTAACAGCTGCCGTTCCTGTGTATTTTTTTTCCAGGGTTTGTAAAATATGTCCGGAGGTAGATTCAAGAAGTGATTAGACTCTCAAAAGAAAAAAATATGTATATTTTTGTCACCATCTCCACTCAGATTCTCTCTGAATCCCTCACAGTCTCTACTGCACAGACTCTGACTGCACAACTGCTACAATGTCTGCGCCTGTGATGGGGGAATTTTGGCTTCAAAACCGTACAATGATAAATGGCGGAGCCACGCTGTCCACAGTCTATGGTGTCAAAAGCTCCAAATGGCAAACAGTTCTGAGAGTACCGCTGCTTGGTAGATGACTGGCAGGACATAACCAGGATTCACTATTCACACATTACAGACATGTCTCAGAGCAGCAGGCTGAGTAGTGGAAAAATAACCTTGTCACTTTGCATCTTGGGAAAAGTTGTCTTGATAAAAAAAAAAATAGTGTTAATAAGCAGATCTGCTCTCAAAACAAATTCATGCTATGGAAAGAGTCAAATCTTAACCAAAGGACAATATCTGGGTGAGAAAAAAGAAGCCTGTGGGAAGTGCAAAAAGCTGTAGTTCATCGAGTGTCCACTTGAGACCAGCTGCAGAAAGACCAAAACCACATACACAGCAAGCCAAAAAAATCTGACTTTTACACGAGTACAGTTGTTAATTTCACTATTGGCACACACTGTACAGGGGGTGAATTTTAACAAGTCTGGTCACAGGTGTCACGGCAATCAGTGGCAGAAGAAAAATCCTCACAGAGATCTTAACCTAACTTGACCAAAAAAGGAAAGAAAGTAAAAAGAGAGAAAGGAAGCTTTCCTGTGAAGTCTCTAAAATGAGAGAAAAATGGGTCATTTGGATGTAAACATGTTAGTTTCTGCTCTAAAACTAGTCTAACATGAGTGTTTATGTGGTTTCCTTGGCTTTTGAAGCTGTCCTCTAGTGGACGCGTAAGAAACTGCACAAGCATTTCTCAGTCAGCTCTATATTTGGATGTTGCCTTCTGTATCCATATTGCAAATATTTGAAAAAGGGCTCTCATAGAAAGAACTAAGTTTTATACCAAAAATGTATTACAATTATTTTTTTCTTTTTGTTTTGTAAATGGACCCATTTTTAACCCTACAATGCCAAACGTATCATATTTGATACATGACTTTTTCAGTCCTCCACATAAGCAGTGTGGTATTTTTTATCCTGAAAAACCTGATGTGTACAATCAGATACATGCAGTGCACAGATAAACCAACACTGGGTAGTAAGTCACTCATAAGCCGCCCTTCCAGTGACACTCTAAGACGGCCATGACTCAGGAATTGGACACGTGGTTTTTCAAGAAGAACTTTTCCAAGTTTAAAAAGGTTGAGATAAGAAAAACATTACAATATTTACTGGCACATCAATAGGAACAGTTACTGGGTTCATGCAAAGTAAAAATACTAAAAAGTTCACAATATATGTTTGAGTAAACCGTGTTGAAGATGGTGTATCAAATTTGATACAGCGGGTATATAAGGTCATGTAATTCTAAAACAGTCAATCACCATTTACTTGTATTTCATGCATTATATCTAAAATTAAGCAACATACAGTCTTTTTATTTTTAAATTACATAATTTGGTACATTTAGAGTTAAAAACTAGGTATGAAACTTGCTGTACTGCTGTATGAAAGGATGGCCTGGATCGTTTCCCAACATGGGAAACCCGACAGAGATGCAAGCAGTGCACGGGCCGCTTTACCCATGTGTACTGTCAGAAATGCAGAGTGCATCTTTGCTTAAACAAGGAGAGAAACTGTTTTCAGGCCTTCCACCATGCAAAATAAAAGGTTGTGAACTACAAAATGAGTAAAATACTAAAATGTTATTTTTTTCCAGGCTTCCACCCAGCCAGTTCCATCGGTGGCTTTCTCACTACTGCATGATGGTAGCACTGTTTATGTTTGGAAGTACAAATTGGTTAGATTTGTTTGTGATTTATCATGTTTTTGTTTGTTCAGGAAAAAACAATTGTTGAGCATTGTGACCTGATGTATCAAATATGATACAAATTGAAACTCAAATATGGAAAGTGATATTTGAAAAAAAAAATTGTGGGGGTTGTTTAGAGGGACCAACCAAGGCTTCAAGTTCAAAGAACTGGAATTTTCTGTCAATTAGTTAATGGTTTGGGCTTTACAGGGTTAAAACATGTTGGTAATGTATCCAATTGTCGTCACCCCAACAGTTGCCTACCTGTTCAGTTTTTTAAGAAAATCCAGTCCTCTTTGAGCTTGCTTTTGGTCTCCACCACCATCAGTATGTCCAAGAACTTATAAATAGAAAGCAGTGAATAGAGCAGTGAACTTTTACAAAACAGTACAGTTCAGGTCTCCAACCAAAACAATAAGATCCAGATGGAGTGGTCCAAATACCAACGCTTGCAATAATTCATCAGCACTAATAATCCCTCATTTCACATTATCATTCAGCCAATGACAAACATCGTCAGAGCTTTTTGGATTTCATTAAAAAGATCAAACAAAATAGAGACAAGGCTAAATGACAATGGCTCTAATTTTACTTACATGTACAAATGAGGAGCGCTCCGATGAAGAATTTTTGAGCCTTTTTGAACATGTACTTGGAATTTGTATTGCTCCTGTGCAGTCATTGAAAGCTTTGGAGAAATTGTTAAAGCTGCATGAAAATATTGTTGTATGACAGCAAAACCATGTGCCAGGATAATACAGTGGCAAGGGCGCTGCAGTTGTAATTAAACATTGGCGTATTTCGACACATTTGGAAATTATGGTTATTTCAGGGCCTTATGCTAAGTGTTTTACAGAATACACAAGTGGAACCCTTGCTTTTGAGGGGTTTCTGCTCCCCTCACTGCTTTGATTACTTAATGGGATTAATTATTCTGTGAGGAAGCAGAGTTACTAAGCCGTGCAGGCTTTGTACCCGGCCTGGGATGCTGAAGGGGAATCCTACAGATTGTTAGCACCGCCGAGTTGTAAGTTGCTGGATCATTGTGCTACAGTAGCAGAGGGTTGCTTCTTTTCCCAGACTTGTTAGCACATTAATCACCGCATCGACTATATGGCACGAAAAGGACAAGTCCAAAACCTGACTAAAGACAGGACAGGATGTAGCCTTTCTTTCACCTCCTAAGACCTGAGCTTAAAGAGCGGACCATGTGATGGGAGAAAATGTGTTGGTGGTCTGCAGCTATGACAGTCCTGCACGTCCATACACACTTGGACAGACACACACTCCCCCCAGAACCCCTCACTTACAAAAACCTCCCTGACCTTCCTTCTAATTGGACTAAGGGTAAGGGGAGAGAATGGGTGGGGGTGGCTGTGGGGGGTGGAGAGGGGCAGGAGGCGTAAATGTGACCTTTTTTTTCCTCTGTGGAGATTCCCAAGACACAGTGGGGAGGTTTGGTTTCTTTGGGTCTGCTCACAAAAAGCCCCAGTTTCCCCTGTTACTGAACAGTTCCTCCATTTGGACTGTGAGAGCTGAAAATGAAGAGAAACTAAACACAAAATTATCACAGAGATAATGTTGCAAACAACCTTGGATTTGTGGGAGCATCTTTCAGACAACTGTCTGCCAAAATACCCTCTTTCCCAAGGATACTGTGGCAGACAGCCGTATCCCCCGTGCTCCTCGTGCACCACTACACCGCTCTGAAATCAATTTCTTTCATTCACGGCGATGGAAATGTTTCAGCTGGTCACATATGAAGCTCTTAAAAACTGTAGGGTTGTTTGATTTTAACAATATAACATGTTTTCGGCCAGTCATACGTATGTTTTATGTATAAAATTTAATTTGCAAAATTAAGCATAGTTTGCAGATATTGCAATGAATAAAAAGCACAATATTTGCCTCTGAAAGTGAAGTTAAGTAGCATAAATTGAATGTGAAGTAGCTGAAAATTATGCTTGACTATGGCACTTCCAGCTCTGGCGACAGCAGATACACGCTGTGATTCACTGTGGTACACTTCTGCAGCGGCGCTCTGCTCCATATCCTCAAACACTGATGATGACTACTGTAACTCTCATAATTTACCACTCCATTATTAAATGACTCTGTAGCCGGGGTTTTTGTAAGTTGTTCCAGCTAAAATGTCTCTCCTGTGTGTGTGTGTGTGTGTGTGTGTGTGTGTGTGTGTGTGTGTGTGTGTGTGTGTGTGTGTGTGTGTGTGTGTGTGTGTGTGTGTGTGTGTGTGTCTTTCGTGGTCCAGAGCAGGTGGAAATAAAGCTGTGCTGCTGCACACCTCGGCCTCGGCACATCAGGCTGGTCTGAAAGGGATTTTCCTGGTACAGCCTCTTAGCTCAATGCAGGTAAGTGTACAGATTAACAGAGCAGTGTAAACTAAGTCTCTTGTGTCTGAGGGTGTTTGTTTGATGTTTGAAGAAAAACAAAAGAAAGAAAAAATGGTATAGTTCAGTTTTTTTACCTCGGGAAGCACAGTTTAACAAAGACACATTTTAACATCCTTTACTTTTATTTTTTTTCTTGTTGTCCTGAAACATCCTACGGGGTGAGATTTGTGTCACTAGAAAATGATATTTCTACACAATTTGAAAAGCATGATCTGAAATTTAATGTGATGTATTAAAACTGAATTTTTTTGCTTCAAATTTCACTTTTAATATTTTTTTAATTCATGCCCGGATCATTATGTCATCTACATCCCTGAGGAAGAGCAATCGAGCACAGATTCACCGAAATCCTCTTCATGTCTGCGAGAACTTTTTTTGTGGTGTATAGCTGTACTGCTCACCTAAAAAGAACTGAAAGAGGATGGCGCCATTTCTATGTTGTCAGAAAACCAGGGACTGAATGACCAGGTTTCTTCAGATTTTGCACGCATGAAGATGATTTTTGTGAGCCTGTGCCAGGGGCGGCATCATGGGTGGGCCCAGCGGTCCCAGGCCCACCCACATTTCTGCAAGCCCATCCAAAACTTTGAAAGATTTAATATATATATATATATATATATATATATATATATATATATATATATATATATATATATATATATATATATGTGTGTGTATATATATATATATATATATATATATATATATATATATATATATATATATATATATATATATATATATATGTTCATAAATCTATTTAATGCAACATGGTGTAATTTCGTCACTTCACACTAGTTTTGTTATTGTTAGATTCCCTGTCCTTATTAAATGAGCTGGCAAACTTTTTAGCTTTTTGGCAATAAAATAAAATAAATTAAAAGGAGTGGTGAAACGTCTAGGCTTGTGTTTTTAATTTTTTAAAATTTTTTATTTATTTATTTATTTTTATTTATTTATTTATTTATTTATTTATTGGGGGGGGGGGGGGGTTGGGAAGACTGTAGGTTTTTGTCTTTTATCTGACCGTGGTCTATGCCGCCACTCTGGAAAGCTGTAGTGGTGCAGCTCAGTGGTGCATTACTACGCTACCCTTTGGTCAGTAATGTGGAGACCAATCACAGGGAGATCTGTCTGATGCAGTAAAATGCAGTCAAACAATAAAAGGGCAAAAAAACAACCACAAATAGTAACAATAGCATATGAGTATTTTTATCATTTTAGTGACCTTCTTTTTTGTAATTTAAGGCGCAACCAAAGTTGGTTTGGCCCACTCAAAAATGAAATCCTGGCTCCGCCTCTGATCTGTGCTCGATTACTTTTCCTCAGCATCGTAGATGTCATGATGCTTGTGTCACACTAAAATGAAATTAAATTTTAAACATTTGGATTGAAAGAAGGTTGAGAACTGGATTTTCAAGTAGGTTAAACTACAAAGCAATGAAATCAAATTTCAAACATCAAAATCAATTTCAGATCATCCTTTTCAAATTCAGTAAGAATGCAGTTTCTCATTGCACAGATCTCAGCTCATAACTTCAGGCTACAAGCCCCAAGCTTTACCACAATTTAACAGAAAGATGCTATCAGAGGCTTCTGGGGTGTGTTGGTGCTAATTTTTTTCTTGTTTTGGAAATTTTAACCCGTGTGTGAATTATAAAGTAATGGGAACATTCCTTTCCATGATAATTATTGCCGGAGAGTGGATCATGCCGCCTCTAAAAGGCTTTAAGATTTTGGGATGACTTTGAAATAGTAGAATAGTCATTCATTTGTCAAAAATCAAAAATTCCATGTGATTATTATTTTGACTTAGAAAAATATTATTTATCATTATTCTTTTATCGTTACTTTTTTAATGTTTTACACGCAGCATAGTTGCCTTTCTGAAAGCTGTTAGAGAACAAAAGAAAAGAAAAGCACTAATTTCTGGCACCACTTTAAAAAAGTGCAGTTCTGTGAGATTCTGTGCCAGTGGAAAGAAAAAATGTAGACATTTTGTCAGCTTTCAATAAATTCAGTGAGGGACTTCTTTGAAAACAGGTTAAACTAAGGTCAAGTTCAAACTTGGCAGGGTGGAATAGGTGTGCCAGAAGTCTGCAGTGACTGCCACGAATGAGGAGAGCTGTACCCAGAAGTACACTTTTTAAAGAATATGAGAATTGAATAATATTTTAATCCTGGAAACTAAAACATCCAGGTCATTCTTAATACTAAAAGTTGTATTCAGGTCCCTGATCAAGCTTCTGACGTGTACATCCGAGCAGCTCAAGACGGAGCTTGTGCTCATTGTTGTTTCTAGTGTGAGCTCTAAGTGACATTTAAAGGCAGTTCAATTAAAAGAAAAGTGAAGGTGAAGGTGGATTTTTTTCTTCAATAAAACAAAAACCACAAGAAGAAAGGACAGTCGTGTTAGATCATCGGAGTGTGAAGTGTGTCTTTGTACAGCTTTAAAGTTAATGTGGGACGAAATCCGAGCATGATGTAAAGAATGAAAGAGTTTGTAGATTTCCAGGAAGATGAAGAAGTGTTTAGCTTTAAAGCACTAAAAGTTTTTTTTCTTGTTTGAGCTTTCAAAATGTAAAGTGTGTTTTTTTCCCTACTGTTTCACAGCTTTACAAATCCAGTCATTATCATTTAGCACAGCTTCCTACTGATCTCAAAGTCACGCTGCTCACACTAACAAACGTTCATCTCTCAGCTGCTCCAACACGCCTCAGTACCAATATATGTGTCGCTCCATGTACGACATTAGAGGGATTGATTCACACACATCAGGCCGAGCGATATGAGGTATAACAGTCATGAATTTATCACAACTTGTTTCATAGCAACATGTATGAAAGGAAATGAAAAAAACACACTTGTCTTTGTCTGGAGCCATATACATAATATATATCCACATTTGTACCGCACGTTTCACAAATTTCAAGATATTTCACGACAACAGCACCAAAGAGCTTTTTGATTGACTCCCCAACCCGCTAATACATTCATTCATTCATTATGCTTCAGATATACTAATAATCTATTAATTACATAAGTGAATAATTTACAATAAAATAACAATTTAAGGTACACTTTTCAATTTCAGTACTTTTATACTACAATAAATCCATTCAGCCTCCACATGCATCAGTCTGCCTAAAATCTTTTATGAAGGTTGTGGATTTCTGAAAATGTCACACAGGAGGGAAAATTATTATATCGCCTTGATAGCTAAAAATCTGTTACCTTGTAGTGTCCAACAAAGAAAACAGTTAGTAAAGCTGAAAAGCTTTCCTCACAAACCCCCTCCTTTTTAAAAAGCCGTCCTGCTCAGCTCCGACATGGAATAAAAAAACAAACGTTACGCTGAAACTCTGAGAACTCACAGTGATACTGAAACCACGGACAAAAAGAAAAACAAAACGTCTTGGACTCCGTATTCTGAGGACACAATGTGAAAATGTAAAATGTTACATATCTCCACTGAGAAACAACACTGAACAATCAAGCCATCGTACTGTGTGACAACGTGTTCTGCACCTGGGTCAGGTTTTGGTTTGGTGCCACAGAGCTGTCTCTAAGTCCACACGTCTGAGCTGTCGTCCTCACAGTGACCTTCAAAACACAGGCTCCTTTTCTTACAAATCAACTTGGCTTGGCCATTCACAATTAGTTTAATTCTTTTTTTTTTAAGTTTGGAGGGATTAGCAGCTGAGTGCTGCTCAGGTGTCTGTCAACATGTCCCCCCTCCTCTCTAAATCTACTCGCTGCTGTGACTGTCGTCTCAAAAACAATCAAAGAATTCAGCACATCCGTCTCCTCACACTGTCTCCCCTTAACCCTATGTACGTCCTGTACTTCCTGTCATTCACGATGCACCGCTAACGTGTGTGAATAGAGCTTCAGTGGAGTGAGGCAGGGACAGAGGTGCTCTCTGTGTTCAGAGGGATCTGGAGTCAACAGAAGGTCTACACATTAACACAAACCTGAACGATCGGCCCCTCAGAGTGTCGCTCTGAAACTAAATCCTATATGAACATTTTGTGCAAAATCTCTCCAACCCCCACAACACACACCCAGACACACACACACATATGCACACACTCGCTCACACACACACACCCCTGTCTTTGTTAGATGAGCTTTTGTAGGTCTTTGTTTTCTTCCTTGTACAAGGCGCCAGATGTGCAACCAGAATACATGAACTGCTACAGAACATGACACAGACATGATGACAGAGAACAGGCAAAACAGAACAAAGACAGAAAAAGCCAAGATTTCAAAACAAAATATTTCTTCCAGAAACAGTTTTTCCATTTATGAAAAAAAGGCATCATTCCAGAATTTTCTTGTCCATGGATTCTTTGCCATTGGTCCGCGAGTAAGGCTCAAAAGCAGAGGAGCTCAGGTAGCGGGCGGAGAGTTCCTGCAGGTTTCCGGCTAAGGAGCCGGCCATGGAAAGCGGGTTGGAGGAAATGCGGGTCGCCACGCCGCTGAGTAAGGAGGGCATGGGAAAACTAAAGAGGCCATGAGCCGCCGGCGAGCCCTGCAGGCCCGACACCGTCCCTGAGCTGGTGACGGCGGGCAGGGGAGGGCTGCCACCCGCTGTGCCGCTGCTGCCCCCGCTGCTGCTGCTGCTACTGCTGCCGTTGCTGGCCATGGCCATGGAGGGAGGGCGCAGGGCCGAGCCCAGCGTGCCGCTGCCGCAGTGAGGCAGCAGGCCCGGCAGGCCCGGAGGAGTCAGCAGGCGCCCCTGCTCCAGCAGTCTGAGGACGCTGCAGGTGGCTGCTGTTTCTGAAACCACAGAGCGCAGCTCAGAGTCCTTCCCCTGGTCCTTCTTCTGCTTGGTGCGCCGGTTCTGGAACCAGACTTTCACCTGGGGAGACCAGGGGAGAAACATGGTTCAATGTAACGTAGATCTGAGACTTATGGATCATTACATCAAGAAAGAAAGATGAGAAAACACAATATTGAGTCCTTTTCCAAGCGAAATCTATCAGAAACAAATGTGCTGCAAACCAGAGTCCCAGATAAAGAATGTTTTCAGAACTCATAACAACTTCCAAAGTGTTTAAAACTGACCTGAAATCACTGAGTCGTGTGATCACAGAGCAGAAACAATCTGATGATCTCTGTACGAAGAGATAACTGCACCATGAGAAATGAAACGAAAATCTTATCAAGTGTTTTTGTCTTTTTTAAGTAAAAATGATGTTATTATACTCTGTATGAACCACATTTTACTGATCAGTCCTGAAAAATGTCTTGTTGCAAGTTATTTTAAGACAAAAATGAGATCTGAATTGCTTGTAACAAGTTTAAAGAAACTCTGCCAACTGAACAAGAGAAATTTGCTCAAAATGTGTTTAAAACTAGAATAATGTCTTAATACAGGTATCTTCTCTCTTGTTCCACTGTTAGATTTTTGTTTTTACTGGCTACAAGCATTTCAGACCTCATTTTCGTCTTTAAATAAACTGAAACGAGACAAGACGATTTTTACTTAAGATAAGACAAAAACACTTGATGAGATTTGAGATTTTTCCAGCGTAGATTAAGTTGATTGCTTTAAGCTAACGCTTAAGTTGACAAATTAAAAGTATCAAAGTGTCTGTCAACTCCTCAGCCAATCACTGCCTCCCTTTAGATAACAGGTGATGTACATTAGCTGTGTGTGCAGGCGTGTCAACACACACTGATCCACCTACACACATCTGTCACCTGACCATCTTTGTAGAGTGATTGATCAAAAGCTGCAGTGATTTCATTCAGTCATGTGAGTGTGTGTGTGTGTGTGTATCTGTGTGTGTGTGTGTAGGGGGGGCTTCAACAGGCAGGAGGTTAATTCAATCAGAACTGTCTCCTCAAACATTTAGCCTTTCAAATGTAAACGCTGCGTCACTTTCTCAGCTCCTTACTCCACAAAAGGTTCGAGCGTGACCCGAGATCCAAACACTCGGCTCTCGTGCGTCATTTTGTCTCCGAGCACCCACAGAGGACGACACAATGGTGTGTTGTTGTTGGTTGTGTTGGTGTGGACTGAGTGGGACATGATGAAAAATGATTCCTTCGTGTTCTGAAACTGACGTTTTCATCTCATTGGACAGAGAGCAAAAATCATCAGAGTATGGATAAGGCTTGGCCCATGTTTCAGGACGCTTCTCAAAGAGAGAAGGTCCAACTCCTCGTCATTGTACTGACAGCAGGGGAAATCTCAGCTCTGGGGAGGTGTGAAAGTTCAGCTCCCACATTTTTTTTTTTTTTTTTGATATAGAGCAAACAAAAAAGATATTAAAAGGTAGAAAGGAGAAAATTTTAAAGAAATGCTGCAAATTTTAAAGATATCAAACCCTAAATAACACATTCATCTTTAATTCTTTCACTGTTGGCCCTTATTTTACAATGGATGCTATAAAATGGGATTTTTTTGAGTCATTCCCTCCTCTGATCGACAGAATGAGGATTCCTCGCGTTCATAATCCCAGTGGTTTTAACAGAATTCATCATGATTTTAAACAGAAATGTTAACATTTGACTTTGGTCATTTTTAGAATCAAAGGAAGCTGCTCAGATGTGAAGGACGTGAATGAAAGCAGCATGTGAAATATCCTCTCTGGTTCCAAACACAGTTTGACATGAAACAGTTTTTCTGTGTTTGTGTTTGCTATCATGAAAGTTATATTTTAATGTTATTTTCAGAGATTCTGCACAGAACTGAAGGGTTTGGTGCAGTTTTAATCCAAAGAAAGTGTAAAAACCTGTCCTCAAATCATTTTGGGTCAGATCACCAACCGTGATCTTTTCAAGTCAGTTAATCTGAGATGTCAGTTGTCGTCTTTCTTTGGAATTATGACAAATTTGGATCTATATGCATGTTTTCTATGATGCATATTAATCTGCCTTTAAAAACACTGGTTGCTTTTCAAGGAGAGCAAATGAGCATGCACCAATCAGCAGCAAGCCTCCTGCTCAATCTCCTGCCAGTCCAATCACATTTCATTATTTTTTTCCTTCACTCCAGAGGAGTATGTGTGTGTGAGTGTGTGTGTGACTGTGTGTGTGTGCAGAGGGGGTTGACTCTTCATCGCCATTTATAATTATTTCACACCTATTGAAAGAGCCCTGCTGCTCAATCCCACATAATCTATTTGCAATGTAAAGATCACTGAGCAGCCGGCTTGTTTTACATTTTCCTGAGCAGAGAAAACAATAAGGCGAATCAAACAAAGGTGATGAGGTGTGCTCAGAGAAAATGGCCTCCACGTAACAGCCGCAGAGTGCGGAGGAACTAAATGATAATTTCACCGCGGCGTCTTTAAAAAAAAAAATCCTGAAGTCTGCGCGTGAAGACGGAGCAAAGGTTGTTTTCTATATCGCTCCGTCTATGTGAGTTAAAAAACAACTGGAGAAAATCAGCGAACATCAGTAAGTGTAAAATGTAACGCGTTAAAGCAAAGGAGAAATGGGGAAATTTCCATAGCGGTCGGTGAGAGACGCGGTGACCTTGTTGAACATCAACAAACAGATTAGAGCCGTCGGTTGTGGTGTCATTTTGTGACAAAAGGTTAACCTTGAGTGCGAGAGCGGCGCTGAAAGTCACAACACATTAACACCAAGGATCGCGCTGAAGGCACCGTTAGCCGCTTTGCACATTTTCAGAAATAAATAAATAGATGGATGGATGGATAAACAGATGAAGGAAACCAAAGCGTAGAAGCCCCCCCACCCACCACAACCACCACCTGTGGGTCCAAATGTCACAGGGTGACCGGGTGAACGGCGTCTGAATCTAGAGTCAAACACAGTTCACACACACACACACAGCGGACACGACTGACCCACGGCTGACCCCACACATATGGCGTGGAGAGGAAGTCTGTGCTGCCCTTCGACGTCGCCGCCTCAGGCAGCGAGGTTTAACACTCCATACCGCGTATCAACGCTACGTGAGATTACATTAAAAAAAACAATCAATTTAAAAGGGATTGAAGTATCTATGGAGGTAATCCTTCAAGGTCCACCTATGATCTAACCACAGCCCAGAACACACCAGAGCTAACATTAAATATTAAAGCAGAGTAAATACCAACACTGGGCCACAGCTACAAGTGTTCCTGATCCACGTCACCATGCATCACGACTTTAACACTTCAGAAAAATGATTTTACCGTAAAATCTGAAACAGTCTGCACATTATGGGCCTAAACTGCAGTGATTTTTGATTTAGGCTTCCAAGGCTGCCCTGAATGTTTCTACCATGAAACAACAGAAACATCATTAAATTCACTCTGTGTGATGTTAGCATGAAAGCATATGCACTAAATATTCCCCACTTTTAATTTCACTGATTTGATAACTTGTAAATGTGTGGGTCATGTCTGACACTCACACACACCTATGTACATACACTCACACACACCTGGGTTTCTGACAGGTTGAGCTGACGGGCCAGCTCTGTCCGTTCCCTCCCCACCACGTACTGACACCTCTGAAACTCCATCTCCAGCCGGTAGAGCTGCTCTGCGGTGAAGGAGGTGCGGGTCCGCTTGGGTCGGTCCAGGTCCAAACCCTTGGGCAGGATAATCTCTCGGATGGAGCCTTTAGCATCTGCAGTAAAACAGCACTTTGCATGAGTGACGAAGCCGCAGAGAGGAGGAGGAAGAAGCTCTGACCACAGAATCACTGCAGCAGATTTTACACAATATTCACATTTAACACAGAATATCCAACTGTGCTAACATCACTTTTAAAATGTTTACATCTTAGAGCAGCTAAATGAGCAGAATTGCACATTTACACACTGTCTTTATAAACAACAGCCTGGTTTATATATGTTTATATGAGCTTTCAGTGCTGTGGATTTAAAACTGTAGTTAAAGAAATATTTATAGCAACAAAATCCTGATGAACAGGAGTAAAGGATAAAATCAGAGCAAGCACCACTGGAATATATTTTAACATTTATTTAGATTTCCAAAAAATTTTCTTTTATAAATCAAGACTTGTTTAGAATTTTTTTTAAACAGAAATAAAAAAATGATTCAGGAAAGACACAAATAAAAAAACAAAACTGGGAAATTTTGAATCAAAAATATTTGATTAACAGCCGGGTGTTTTTTTTTTTTTTTTTTTTTTTATAAATAAAAAAATTAATTAATTAATTATTATTTTTCTTTTTTTCAAATCAGGCATTTATCAGTAAAAACAAACAAAAATGTGTTATGAATTATTTGAATTACCAAAAGTAAAATCAAAGTGTTGGAGCTGAAGGTGTGCCTGTACTTCAGAGCCTGTCTCTGTCTCGTGTGTTGCAGACCTGATCCTCTGTCTCTGGTGAACGTATATTCCTGGTTTGTTTTCATACACTCGTGTTTGTTGGGCCAACACAGCATGAAGAACATAAATCCATAAATTACACCTCGTACACACTATTTATGAGACGATTTGTGGACGTTAAATCTCTTCTTTCCTCTCTTGTTTGATATTAAAGACTCATAATTTATCCTCTTTGATGTAGCATGAATTAAAAACAGAATAAAGTCTGCAGTGTTTGCTCTGAAATAAATAACCTTGCACACATTTTAATATTCTCCTGAGTATTTAACTTTTTTAAGTTAAAAAGCAACATTTAGAGAATCATAGCAGGAAATCAAAGATAATGAGATTAATCCCAAAAGCTAGAAAAAAAAAAAAAACAGAAGTGAAAACACAGAAAAATCTGTTCTAATGAAGGGTCTGAAATTTAAGAAATATCTTTTTTCACAACTGTTTTTATTTATGTTTTCACATTTTCTCTAATAAATATTTCAGTTTTTCAATAATGAAGAGTTTTCATATAGACTAAAATACCAGACTGAAACATCTTTCTGTTAAATAGTGCCTGTGAATCTAAAATAAAATAATAATAACAGTAACTATTGGATTATTTAAGACATTATTTTTCTGATAACTCTAACTTTTTCTTTTCTAAGTCTCTCTGATAATATATCTTTTAATCTTTGAGCACCAACCGTACGCTGAGGTTTGATAAAAGCTCATTTGTTCCCAGAGATGCTGTCTCGTATTCCTGATCTAAAATCTTTGTAATCCAACATTTTAAACTCTGTTTTGTCAGATTAACGGCTATAATCTCTGAAACACGACACTGCAGGTTCCAAAAGCTGAAAGAAAGACCTGGAGCCCTACCTCGGACCAGTATTCTCCGGCAGTAGTCCGGGTCCCCAGTGCTCCCCCTGTTTTTCTCGCAGTTGTCCACGGTCCCAGAGGGGGAGAAGGAGTCCTGCTGCTCCTTGAGGAAGCTTTTGGACAAGTTGCCCTGGGACTCCTTGTCATCTTTCCCCTTCTTTAGTCCATTCTTTAGCCCCATCGCATCCGTCTCTTGGTTGTACCTGACCTCCATGCTCAGTTTATCCTCTCGGAGCTTGTCCGCCTCTTTTTTCCTTTGTCAGATGACAAAAAGGAGGATTACGCAGAACACGGCTCACCAGATGGTCTGGACAGTGTGGGTTTTAGTATCAAAACAGCACCTTTCAGCAGGGCAGAGTCAGCTATCTAATGTTTGCTCAAATAGTTCCCTCGCTGGACCAAGGAGCCCTATTATCACTGACCAAACTCCGTCGCCCAATGATCATGGACTTCTCAATGAAACTCAACAGTAATTCAGTGCCCCCCTTTCCTCGTTACACAGACACCGGGCTGATAGATGATCTCCAAATAATCAGAGGCATGGGTGCGCGCTCGCTGTTTCAATTGATTACGGTAGTTTTGCTGCCTCCACATTTGCGTAACCTCATGAATACACTAAATTGTTTGGGGAAATGGATCAGGTCTTGATGGAGGGTTTTGCTGGTCCCGTCCCCCTCAGTTTGCCTGCTCTCAGCCCAGAGAATCAAGACAAATGATTGGTCTTGTCTTGCAACCAACCCTCCCTGAACCCCACATGAGCACACACAATCACAGGGGTTTGACTCTTCCAGACCTGAAAAAAGTTCCCGGGCGCTTCATTCTCCTGTCCTCAGAGCACGGCCAGACTTTTTTCCCTCCCGACTTTTCACTGCGAACCTGATTGTCGCAGCATGTCCACGAACTTTGATCCCGTTTTCTCTTTGGCTGTCTCTCTCTCCCTCTCCCCCAATCAATGGAATTCTGCAATGAGCGGATCTCACCGCTACGCTATTGTAGGCAGGAGACGCTGGGGGAGCGCCAGAGAGAGGCAGGGAGAGAGACAAGTGAAAGGAATAACGAACAAATCCGCGTCAATCAAAATTTCAGAAGGCATCGGCCTGGTGAGTTGGAGCTCTGCGTCGACGCCGCGTTCAGTTTGAGCCGGATGGAGAGGTGTGGAAGTTCTCAGCCGTCCTGCGTTCACTCTGCCGTTAACACCACATTCTACAGTTTTTAACCAGCGGCACCTCAGGAGCCATCTTTAGCTCTCCCAACCTTAACCTGCGCCACGGAAAGACAAAAGAGGGAACAAAACTTGTCATTAGTGCTTCGGCTGCCTACACCCTCTCTCTTATACACACACACACACACACACACACACACACACACACACACACACATACCTCTGGAATGGCCCCAGCCTCCCTCCAACACTCGCCTTCCAGCCCACTACCCACCCACCGAACCACCAACTCTTAGCTACTTTCATTGTCAGTGCAACAATATCTCTGAACACAGCAGTGGCCAGTAATCCAATAAGACCATTGATTAGGCCACAATGATTCAATTCAAACCAGTGGCCCAGTGCAAGGAGCATTCTCTGGCCCTTCTTGTCACCTTAGCTGGCCAGAAGCCCTCTTGAAGGAGCCCCCCTCCCTGAGTGCCATTCATGCCTTTATGGGAAACAGAGAGGAAAAGGAGTGAAAGATGGCAATTATCTAATTGGACTATTAACAAACAATTCTGTGAGTGTGGCTGCCCGGCAGCAGTCTCGGGGTGGGTTTAAGGGCCGCATGTTG
Organism: Halichoeres trimaculatus; assembly: GCF_033239565.1. Lineage (NCBI taxonomy): Eukaryota > Metazoa > Chordata > Actinopteri > Labriformes > Labridae > Halichoeres > Halichoeres trimaculatus. The sequence continues at coordinate 4,956,007 of NW_027437186.1, read as the reverse complement.
GACTAACTTTATTCACTGAGTGTTTGGGGGGCTTTGGCTTAGAGTGGGGCAGGGCCCATTGTTTGAGGAAGGTAAAAAGGGGGCTAAAAAGGGAGCGACTAAAAGGGACCTGTGCTTCTCAAGCTGTGGTGCAGAGCCCCAGCCTGGGAAATGGATTGAGGACGTAGCATCTTGGCCTCTCAAATCCAACACAATGAGCGAGGAGGAGAAAAGACTTGTGTTCAGTTTTCCCCCAAAATATCACACACATTGAGCAGACAACAGGGTGTGTAAACCGTGCACGCTCATAACACTAAATTACCAACATGGTGTTTTAAAAAAGATGCTGAAACTTGCAACTTTTCTTCGTAGCATCTGAACATACTCATGAAAAATAATGTCCACTGTCTTGTGCATTACAGTTAGCTTTACCAAAATGAGCATCAGAACTGTTAGCTAGCATTACTGCACCTTAGCGTAAGCTTTGCTGATAAGTCACATTGAATATAAAAGCTTCCGCGCTGAGCTGGTGTCAGTCTGCTACACTACTTTGTGTGACCTTGTTTATTGTGTTGATATACAATGAATGAAACCACAGATGCAGTGAGTTCAGACACAAATCAAGTGAAGTCATGATAAAGTCTGTTCCCATGAGATAGTTGGAGAAGATGAGCCAAGACTTGGACGGGACCTCCGGTGGCGAAAGGCGCACACAGGCCTGGATGTTCATTTTATCTAAGATGAGAGTGCGTCCAGTAGATTCAGAGGTGTTGGAGGATTTGCAGTGTGAGGAATCCTGACCTATGAGGAAAAAAAAGGGCACGGTGCCTGCCATAACAGAGGCAGACAGAGTGGCTGCACCAGCATACCAAGGCTGTCTGTGGAGACCCCTACTGGTAGTGACACCAGAGACCTGCGACGGTCAAATCACCCCTTTAAACCAGCTGCATTATCATCACTATCACAGACATCATTTCCACATGGCGGGGCTGAGATGCCTCTGTCGTGGTTCAGTTTGAGTTGTTTCCTGAACACATTTAATGTCGCAGGAAATCAAATCCAGCTGGACGCGCAGAATTAGGGGTTAAAATTTCATCTCTGAGGAGGAAACGTTGCTTTTGTTCCAGCGGCGTCTGAGATGCCAGCGTGTGTATCTAACAGGCTTTATTTCCAGCCATGAGACACACACGTCTCATAAATCGTCGGTTAACACAGTGAGAGCAAACAGCAGAGATAACAGCGTGTCTGACGCACTCTTAATGCCTGCTGCGATTACTTTAACTTTGCTCTTTGTGGTGGCGTTGTTTGGACCTACAGCTCCTTGGCACTTTGTGGCAGAGCCTTTTAGGTTCTCTAATACAAGGTGGGTTGCTGTGGAGAGCGCAGGCCTTGGAGAGCCTTGATGTCTGAACGACATCATAGTAACACAAGATGAATGGTTGCATTCAAAGCGCTGCTTTACGTTGATAAATGTGGTGATTATGTTCCACAGTAAGAGAGCAAGCTGTTCTTGAACTCTCTAAATAAAGAGCCTGCATCGCTCTATGGCGGAGGGCAGCGCTGGCAGCTGGGCTCAGAAATTGTTGAGGGCTGATGGTTTTCACTGCAAATGTGGAATTTTTGCCCTACATTTTCCCTCTTTGGTTCAGCACCTTTGATGCCTGATGTATCTGGAGTTCCTGTACTCACTGATGGGGCTTGAAAAACAAAGCAGCTAACCTTCAGGCGAGCCGTTTGTGACCCGCATGTCGGACCAAATGTTTTTGTGAGTCGATGTAGAAAAACTGTGTTCCTGGGGTTGGTGACGGCATCCATCAGCGCTTATGCTAAGCTCCAGGCAGAAACATATCAGCTGTAAATTAACAGATAAATACAGACACAGATTCACTGATCATCAATTATTATCCTCAGTACAGACTTCTCAAAGAAAAACCTGCAGAAAGTTAATGTGAAATTACTTAATTAATCATGATTAATCTCATTCCTACTCATGCTTGGACTTAAAAAAATCTTTAATTAATTAAACACAATTAATCATAGTTAATCACAATTAATCACACACTGAAAAAAAACTGAAATCTTATTAAATGTTTTAGTTTTATTTTCAGTGAAACGTGTATTTTTATTCTTAATATGAGCCACATTCACCTGAGCAGTCCAGAAAAATGTCTTATTTCAAGTTATTTGTAGACAAAAATGAGGTCTGAATTGGTTGTAACGAGTAAAAAAAAATCTGACAATGGAAAAAGAGAAAAATTGAGAAAGGAAGATTTTTGAGCAAATCTGTTTTTTGTTCCATTGGCAGATTTTTTTTTTTTTTTTTTTTTTACTTGTTCCAAGCAATTCAACAGCAATACAACTTGAAACAAGACATTTTTCTGGACTGCTCAGGTGAATGTGGCTCAAATTAAGTGTAATAAGACAATTTTTACTTAAAATAATTCAAAAACACTTGAGAAAATTTGATTTTTTTTAACAGGGAATTTTGATCACATATCAGTATTTGACACAAGAGCCAAATTTTTCAATTCTGATGGATGACTGTATCAGTGAACTGACATAAACATAAATTGAAACAAAAAAAAATATCATGTTTATTTTCAATTAAATGTGTTTTTAAAATGTAGGGAACAGTTTGAGGAGCATTACAGTCTTTTAACAGGCAATATTGACACGACCCAACCAGTAAATGTAAGTTTTTAAAGACTTTTCATAAACCTGAGTGTGTGTTGGCGACACACTCTGCTTATACTTGAGTTAGTTTTTGTGTCTGCTCTCAACCCTATTGTATACAGTCTGTAGTTGTGTTTCTCAATTTGCAGTTCATGACTTTTTGTGAAGTTTTTTTTTTTTTTTTTTATGGAACAGTTAGAGACAGGCGCAGCTGAAGACGGGGGCAGTAAAAAGAAAATCAAATGATGAAGAAGACACCTCTGACACCGGCCTGAAGAAGGTGGAATGACAAGATGCTTCAGCCGTAGTGTCTTGTGTGAAGGTCTGAAACAATTTGACAAACCCTGGTCTGTAGCGTTGAGGTGATCCCTGAGGTTAGATCTGCTCCTGTGATGTGTCAACTCTTTGTTTCATAATTTCACTGAACAATACTTTTTCGTCACTTCCATTGACAATTTTTGAACTTACACTTTTCATCCACCCAACAACACCATCTCTTCAACTTCTTCATATTGCTGGGTGCTTTCCACGCAGGGGGGATGTTACCTTGTGCATCGCTTTGACTGGTATGCTGGGAATTTAAAACAAAATTAAAGTCCCAGTTCTAATTTTAACCTTTATAAAACTTCATCATATTTCATTTTCTGTTCTTAAATAACCCTAATGGGTACAGAAGACTTTGATCACTCATGATCCTTAACAGGAGTTTCAGTTTGGTCACTTTCTGTGTGCGACGTCCCTCACACTCAATTCTTAGATGATGTTTACTGACCTGCTGTTGGTCAGTTTATAATCATGATAGACTCAACTTTAAAAATTTTTTTTTACAAGATCAGTCTCATAGATTTACAAGAATAAGCTTATCTTATTTTATAGTGGGGCATCAGAAGAGCTGCAGCCGCCTGTACAAACACAAGGAACATGAAGCATCTTGTGAAGTTACACTGTAGTATAAGTTTTACAACCAAGGAATTACTTCATCATTTGGCACATCAGCACAACATGGTTATAATTATAAGGATCCTGAATAGACAGCCAAGGAACTGGGTCTTTGTTAAGAACTTTGGTACAGATAGAAAGGTATTCACAGATTCGGCTTGAGAACTTGCGTTTGCCTTTATCGGGATCCCACTCTTGTTTGATTGAAACGTCTTCAAATTGCAGCACCAGTAAAAAATATACAGAAATATTGAACAACTTCACCCAGGAGAGGTGTAGAGTCATCCAAATCATTTTACATTGTAAGCTCATGTTTTCCATTTCTTAGATCTTCTGATAGCCCAACCTGCGGCTCTTTGACTCTTTTACAGTGGCTCTCTGCAGCTTTGATTAAATATTTTTGTTATCAAGAAATGTTATTTTTATTACAGGGGATATTATTTGATGCCTTGACACTAAACAAAGACATGATAAAATCATGTTTCAACATTTTTTTGATGTAAATCTTCATCCCATCTGTCAATAAAACCTGCCACCGCTCTACTTTCCATGCACCTGTGGCTAACCTCAAGTTTTACAGCTGTGGTAAGATAACTAAGTCTACAAAAAGCCAAATCTGAAAGAAAATACAGATTTTAATTCTGCGAGGGTAGATTCATTTCACTGCTAATGTGCCAGATTAATATACAAGCTTGATAGCAAGAAATTAGCAGACATTGAAAATACGAGTAGAATGACATTATCAGTATAGAATAGAATAGAATGGAATAGAATTATTTTATTGATCCCAAACTTGGAAATAAATGAAATATAGGCTATGATATCAAATTCAAGTCTTCTTTTTGTAGCTCTACAATTTAATAAAAAAAAAAAATCTTTTTTGGACAATTATTCAATTTATTTAAACAATGTCTAAAATTTTGTACAACTATGGCTTTTGGGGAAGATAAAGAAGATTTTGTGGCTCAGGAATGGCATAAATCCAGGTGAGATGAAGCTGAATAGCTACTATGATAGTAAAGGTTGCAGGTCCCTGTGATAAAATAGACTAAGATAATGTTTTCATCCTTGTAAACTTAAATTTTTTATTTTTATTTGGCAACACTTTATTGTGATAGTTCGTCTATTGACATTCAACAACTATCAGAAGATATTCTTTTTTTTGTGGGGGTTTTGTTTGGGGATTTTCGTGATATATATATATATATATATATATATATATATATATATATATATATATATATATATATATATATATATATATATATATATAAATAAATATATAAAATATATATATATATATATATATATATTTTATTATTATCATTTATTTATTTATTTATTTATTTTTTTTGTGTGTAGGGGTTGGGGAGGGTTGGGAATGAGGTTATGGTTATGAATGTTTTCATTTTTTGTTACTAAAAATCTGCTAATAAAAATAATATTAGAAAAAAAAAAAGATATTCAACATAATTTTTCAACAGACAGTAACATGCATCCAACTATTAGTAGACAAAAACGTGCATTTCAAGGGTTTACAACTTTTTAAAATTTGTCCCCCAACTCTTTTATTTTTTTCAACAGGCTATTATTTGACATACGACTATCTGTTGATTGTCATCTTCTTCTTGTAAGTTGATATTCTGCTACTCTGAATCAATCTGACAGTTGAAAGTCAACCGTAAAATTTCAACAAATTTCCAACTATCACTTGGGATTCTCGTCTAAGCATTTGTTGATCTGGGTTAGGACTATCCAAATGAAGTGAAAAACAGTTGACAACAGTTTGAACTCTATAAACAGAGCCAAACACAAACAAGTTTTGCACAACTGCATATCAGAGAAGTAAAACTCGTTTATTTGAGTAGGCACACAAAATTACGGTAACATTTCGGTGAACTTGTTCTTACTTTTCCCCCAAAACAACTGTACAAATGTTTTCTGCAAAAGATCCCATGAGGGAAACCAGAGGCAGCTTATTTATATATAAACTTTCACTCAGTTTATATGAAACTACTTATCTGCTGATAGCTTATTGAGTGTCAACAGACGGACTTTTAAAATAAAGTGTCATCTTTTTTTTTTTTTAATGTGGCCCTAAACCTCTATGGTAGATCACCAATCCAAAGCACATTCCAGTCGTTGTTTTTCATCACAGCTGCAGCAGGAACCAGGAAGACTCTGCTGCAGTTTGACTACGGAGTGCTGAACAGGACAAAATAGTGCAGGATTTAAAAAAGATGACAGAGCAGAAAACAATGCAAAGGGGTGATTTTAAAACCTCACTTGGGTAAAAAAAAAACACTTTCAGCGCTGTGTTACAGAGGTTTACACAGCAAAGTTATTCTGTTTGGATACTCTGTTGAAGGAGGACGAGCTCAAGTGTAAACATTTGTTAACTCTGTTGGCTCATTTCCTCTCTGATTCAGACTTTTGTGTCAGTCTCTTACATCGGTCAGGAAGAAGGGCCCGAGCGTTTCCTCCAGTATGCGAACACTTCAGCGACCTGCTGTTTCTGAAGTTTCAAATAAAAACATAAACTGAGTATCTCACTCCTTTGTTTTCCATCCTGGCACCTCATGGTACCAAAGCCAACTAATTATATTGTTTTCACTCAAGGTGCAGTGCTACTCCACTGCTATTCAGCTTTTGACAGATTGCCCAAACTTTTACTTTGCTCACTGAGCGTTTTGAAAAGCTCATCTAGCTTTAGTTTGTCTGTGTTATTCTGAACAGGCTGTTCAGGTGAAGGATGTTAAACACAACTTTATACCTATACATTGAAACTGTTTTCAACACGTCCTCTTCCTTTTTTCACAAACCTTTGCTTTAAAGTTAAACTCAAACCTTTTTTTAACAAAGTTCTGGATTGAAATGTGTTACAATGCTGCACAAGCTGCCTGAATTTGTCGGAATTCATCTTGAGCAACTTTATATCATTTTATAATGTTGTGTTATAATGGAGAAACGTTAAGAGACGTCTCTGTGTTGGGAGAAAACGTGTACTTCAGGGGTCATTCAGGATAATAACAGGACATGTAATTTCACCATTAAAGAGGGAAAATATCTGCGCGCTGTTGTTCTAACGCGCCGTTGACCATACAATATTTTAAGTGTGACATACCAGACAGTCTAAAACCTGCAACAAAGCCCGAGCAGTAATTGATTTTTCTGTACATTCTCCGTGAGTAGTTTTAGATAACAGTCTTTTGTCCTGCAGGCAGCGCCTTGCTGTAGTAATTGTCCCAGGTGTAATTTGAGCAGTTCCTTTGTGTCTCTGCAACAGTTACGTCCCCATTGGCAGTGGTAATGTGCATGGAGACTAAAGCGTGAGGGGAACAATGGAAAGCATCACGAAAGCTTTGAAAATAAATCATGTGTTTTTCTTCCCCTCTTTCACCACTCGGCCCACCGTTTATCCGAACAAAGATGGATTCTTTTCTTATCGAGGCAAATCTTTTGGGAGTGTTTGAAAACACGGCAGGTTCGACTGTGAAGCCGCGCTGCTCTGTGTTTAACCTCATCTTAACTGTATTGAATGATGAAGTATTACAGAAGATTATTCCTGCTGGGAGCTGTGCTGATTAAGTAGCATACAGCTGTCGAACGGTAACCTCGAATAAACCACCACGCGTGGAGTGACAAACTGTGTTGGCATCGGGCCTTTCTCTTTCTCTCTGTCTCAAATGATCCCTCCCTTTGTCCCTGCCACGAGCTGCTGGAGTCAAAGCACAAAATGCTTTTCAGATAGTGCAGAAAAACCTGTGCAAAAATATGATACAAGCTTCTTTTTAATAGCTTATATCAGGCCTTGAGAAGTGGATCTCACATTAACAATGAAACTAAGCTTGCTGCAAATTCGACAGTAAAATTACTGACATTGAGGAGGCAGAAATTTACCTTTAACGTATTTACATTACTGTACCTGCATTTACAGCATCATTACTGTTTTTTCTTCCCCAAAGTCATCTTCCCCAGTAAGTTACGGCAAATATTACAGCAATAAATCAGTGACAGTGTGTATACTTAATGTCTGTTTTTTTTTGTTTTTTTTTTAATCAGTAATTCTCCTGAAAAGACAGTAACTTACAAGGAATTAGTCTATTTCAGGATACTGTCTGATTTATTAAGCTCCTCAGTCTCCATTAGCTCCTACTGAAGGCTTTAGTCTAATAAAATAATAATAATAAAATATCTCTTTAAAGTTAACATAAAATTCTAAAGGCTCACAAATAGTCAGATTCAGACCTAAACTAGAGGAAAAAAGTGGATTTATTAGAATCAGAATTAGAAATACTTTTTTGATACCCAGGGAGGGGGAAATTGATGTTACCAGTTGCTTATCATGAATAGGGGTGGGTACCTTTCACATTTGAAGTGATACGGTACCAATGCACGGTACCTAGCAATCGGTATCGGTACTCAACGGTACCAATTTTTGGTACTTTTTTGTGTTTATGTGGTAAAAAAATCAGTTTTTTTACCGATTATTTTTTTTTTTTTCAATTTAACATTTATTTCTCAACATATAAACTTTCAATGCTGTGTTCATGTCCAGCTTGAAAAATCACCTACTCCTCCTCTCCCTCACAGTCATGATGCATTTAGGTACCTAAACATGGAACCTTTGGTTTTACATGAATCGGTACCTGGTACTTTTGACAGAATTTAGTCAGTAAAGTAACTAATTTGGTACCCATTCCTAGTAATGACGGAGACAATGAAATAAAATAGAATGAGTAATGAAATAAGAGGCAATAAAAAAAGTAAAGTGTGCCACAAGTAAACAACAAGTGAAAAATAGAATCAGCAATAAGAACTAAAAATAAGTGTGTAAACACGACAGAGCGATATTTACACAATGAATGTGATAAGATGAGTTAAGTTGTTGTACTTGTGATTAATAAAAAACAGATGGTGCACTTTGAAATTGCTTAAAACAGAAACTGCACATTTGGATTGCATTAGTCAGATAAAGGGACTATTTTCTGCAGCGGATGAATCCGTGTTCTGAAATGTGGTGGGCCAGCAGGATGTTTTATATCAGGCGGACTGAAATGAGCTCTAGTGTGTGAGCTTAGGATGGAAATAGAAACGTCATTATGCTCAAAGTGGAAACATTTTGATAAAAGAAAAAAATTAAAGTTGACAAAAAGGATTTAACAACAGATTTGAACTGACCTACCAAATTTTACAAAGTATAAGATGAAAAAATGAGACACTCAAGGAAGTTTTATTTTGCACCGCTTTCATTTAAAGGTAATAATTTAAACGACAATCTTCAGAACTATTATTACTGTTAAATTGAACTAAATTACCAGATACTTTAAATTTGTTTTAACTGTTTGCACACATTTGTTGCACGAGTCAAATTGACCTCCTCCTCCAGGAACAGCTTTTTCTTTCCATGTTCTATAAAAGTATCTGAAGACAGAAGAAGATGCATTTTGTCTCAGCAGGGGTTGAAAGCAGGAGATTGGATGCATAACTTCACAATTTGTCAAAACAAAACAGAGCAACAATAAAGACTGAGGAGAATAAATGAGGGATGAGAAATCCTCTCCTTCATTTTTACATCTTCAGCGCAGCTCTGAAGTGAAGAGTCTGAGCAGACATTTCTCCTGAACCCACAGAGCCTCAAAGACACGTCTTTGTGTCAGGTTCAGCAAAGTCTTGGTCTGAAGAAGAAGTCTTCAAATTGAGGTGTGAGCGTGCACAGACGGCTGTTTTAACTGACTCTGACGGAGGGATGAAAAGATGCATCAGTTTTATTCTTCTTTCAGCTTGTGTGCGGCATTAATGTCAAAATGTTCACTCATTCTCAACAGCATCAAAAACACGAGAGAGGGATTCAGTCAGATTATTCCTCATGAAAACATCCTTTTCATGTCACTCCTGCAGCCGAAAAGATGTCCTTGGTGCTTCATTCACTTTCACTATTTATTTCTGATGTTATTTATTTTTATTTGCAGATGTGGTCAATCAAAGTTTGTGTGATGTTTAAGTACCTCTATTAGGCTCAGCTGGTGTGAGTCTGTGTCTCATTCAGACGTGTGAATATTCAGCAGCTGAATGCTGCTTAAAGATTAAAACATTAATGACCGTTTGAAAAGCAGAAAAGCACAACGACTGATGAAACCATTTGTCTAATAATTGCTGAAACCATGCACAGGAAGTAAATCAGCTACAGATCTGTTTATCCACTACCCATCAACGTGATTTATGAAGTCTGCTTCAGCTCTCTAAGCCAGAGAAGCTGCTTTCTTCTTCTCTTTATGTCACTTTTAAATAAATACCTTTATGTTCTGAGCTGCTGCAACACAAAAAGCTGACGTGTTAAAGATGATGTATGGTGTGCTAATCGTGCCATAAATAATAAGCCATGATTTTCAGGATGATAAAAACTTGTATCATTGAATTTATCATATCATGGAATTTAATCTCAGTTTATTTTTTTCAACCCTTTTAATGTGATATCAATTCCAGACTTTGGTTGTAGCTGTTTTCTTTTTGCCATTAAATGATAAAAAAAACCCTTCAGTGATAACAGAAAAACAGAAAAACATAAGAAAGCAGCCATGCCAGTTTCTAGTAAAACGGATTCAGCTGGAGAAAAACAGATTTCTGCAGAGTTTTTACAAAAATTAAACAAAATGTGAGGTTAAGTAAAAACCGTGTGGGGTCAACTGCAACTTGAAATACTCAAATTTACAGACTAAACTAAATACAACTCAACTCAAAAAATGTGTAAAGTTAATCCTGGATGATTAGCACAGAGAATCCAGAAGTTGTTTGTCCGTCAGTTAGAGGGCTCATTTTCTGGGTTGTTCTGAAGAAGAAATAAAAACATGCAGCACATTGTTAAGACTCATTGAATGTATATGTTTGGTTCATTCTCAAAGTGAAGAGACTGGTTCTCCTGGTCCCTCATGCCAGGACTAACCAGGGAAAAACTGCTTTCAACATCAGTGCTGCAAACTCCTGGAACACTTGGCAACACAACCTGAATTTGAACCTTCTGCTCCCGTGTGGACGTTTGCGAGATATCATTCTCAACCACTTACCAGAATGTAACTTTTTAATTTAATTTAATTTAATTTAATTTAATTTAATTTAATTTAATTTTATTTTATTTTATTTTATTTTATTTAATTTAATTTAATTCAATTTTATTTTATTTTATTTTATTTTATTTTATTTTTATTTTATTTGTTGGCTAATCATGGCAGTTGTTCTGGCATTTCATCTTTCAAGTTTTTAAATGTCTTTGTTCTTTTTGTTTTTACTCATTTATTCCAATCATAGCATTAAACTCATTTTTCACTTGTGTTGTTTGATGCTCTCTCAGCATGACTGTAAATGAGGGCCACCCTCAGTGATTTCTCCAAGAACTTTAAATAAAGGATGATGATGATGATGATGATGATGGTGATGATGATGATGGTGATGAAGAATCATTTGGTTTTAAAAGAACACAATGGGAAATGTAAGCTTACATGAATGTGTCATGATGTACACACTACCATGGTTGTTTATCAATTGTTAAGCAACTCATCAGTGTTCTTCTTTCTCTGCTCCTTTTTCTGTGATGCAGGGGTGGCGTTATGGGTGGGCCCAGAGGTCCCAGGCCCACCCCGCTTTTCAACAGGCCCACCCTAAACTTTTCTTATAACTTATATGTTTTAGGGCTGTTGAAATTGTCGCAATAAAAATGTGTTAATTGAAATTTCTCATGAGATAATTTTAAAGTGTAAAGTGTGAAGTGTCCAGGGAATTTTCTTTTCTTTTCAAACCAAAAATTTTTGTTGGACAATGCGTCTGTTGTTGTGATGCATGAGCTCTATCAGTTTGTGTTGAGCTGCCTGAAAACACAGGGTGCTTAGTTTAAAGACTTTAAAATGATCTATTTACAATACATTTTGAAAAGGTAAAAAATGTGCGATCAATTTGAAATTATTGGCAAGTCAACTGTGAACAATCATGTGATTAATCACGATTAAACATTTCAATCAATGAGCAGCCCTACTATATATATTTTTTGGTTTGAAAGGAAACAACAGAAGAAGAAGATATGGGGAAAAAAAACTAAAATTTTGTCACCTCATGCTCGTTTTGTTAGCGTTGGATGCTCTGTCTTTGTAAAATGAGCCATGTTTTTTAGCCTGTTGGAAAAAAAACAGAGTTTCAAAACCTCTAGCATTATGTGGCTGGGATCAGAGCATTATTTTTGGAAAAACTGTAGAATTTTATTATTTGTGGTTAATGTTGGTGCAGCCTACTGGTGCATTAGAGCGCCACCCTTTGGTCAGTACCATGAAGAGCGATTGCAGACAGATCCTTCTGATGCAGAAAAGGGTTATAGAAATGCAATAATTGTGGGAAAAAAATAACTTAAATCTGCTTTAAAACCACACATAGTATTAATTAATGCTCTACTAACTTTTGTAACTTATGGTCCCATCCAGAATTTGTCTGGCCCACCCAAAAATGAAATCCTGGCTCCGCCCCTGCTGTGATGTTATGTGTTTTAAAATAAAAGGGGAAAGTTTTAAATAAGCTTCAACTTGCATGCTCAAGGTCACTTTGGAAGTTTAGAAAAATTTTAAGCTTGTAAAACCATTTCAATTGTTTAAGTGAACTGAAATAAATTTAATTCATTCATTCATTCATTCAAACTAGTATATATACTCAGAATAATACCATAACAAATGAAGCTACGACATCTTTGCTCAGTCGCTGAATAGATCTTTTTCTCTGGAATGCCCATGCTTGCTGCTGTATGTATGTTATAAATGACTATGATGAATAATCTAAAGAGCATATAACGATGATTATATTTCAAATCAGAATCCCTGATATAAAGACTGTGACCTTAAACGTACCGTGTCTTTGTGAACGAAGCTATAAGGGTCGGATTGCATTAAGACACAAGAGAAGAGGTGATGATATGAGTTCTAGTTCAACAAAGTTACACATTAAGAATCCATCTATCTATCTATCTATCTATCTATCTATCTATCTATCTATCTATCTATCTATCTATCTATCTATCTATCTATCTATCTATCTATCTATCTATACTCAGATTTGAGTATTTCTCTCAGATATCAATCAATAGTTGTCTAAGTTGGGATATCAGTAAGTCATTCATTCATTCATTTGTTTATTCGCACAGGTTAAAGACATAACAAAACTCAACAAAAACAGAACAGAGATAAACAAAATGCAAGATGTGAGAAAAAAAACAAACAAGAAAACAAAAACAATTAAAGAAACAACTCTAATAACTTAGATCTTTAAACCTTGTTTGAAAGTGTGAAGGATGAAGTCAGAAACTTTTCTAGTCCTACCCCTTTGTCTTTGCATAATAATAATCTAATAATAATAATAATAATAATAATAATAATAATAATAATAATAATAATAATCTACAGCATGTGGAGAAACACAGAACAGAAGAAAACAAAGTGCATCACAACACCAACAACACTTTCTTATTGGTTTAAGTTTGCTTTCATTTCATTCTTGTATTTACTTTGACTTGGATTTATTTAAATCTGTTTGAACTGTTTGAGGGATCTGCATGTTTTCATTTCTTAACTCCATTTGTTCCACAAATTGACTCCTTTAACTGATACACAGTGTGTTTTAGTGGTTGTATGAACTGGCTGCTTTTTAAAAAACCATAATCCTCTGAGATTGTATTTATTTTCTCTCTCTTTTTTTTTAAATAGCTTTTGGATGCCCAGTGGTAGCTGATTCTGGTTTGCTTTGTAAGTAAAAATAAAATACACATTTCTCCTTTTCAGATTATTTTAAGTATTTCACCCACTGCTAACCCAGGAGTTGAGAAATCCATCTCAACTCAGCTCCATCCCAAAACCTAAAGGAGGAATAACCAACCAATCACATATCAAACAACATCTTCAAATGTGTCTAATGCTGTATTAAAGCCTTTTTCTACTGCAACTCAATGCAGCTCTGGATTTAACTTTCTAATTTCTGAATGATCAGGTTTTTAAATATGTAGTTAAAGAAATGATCAGAATGTGCATCATCATCAAACCTCCAGTATTTAAGACAGAGCTCTTCAGTGTAGAACCTTATTTATTATCTAAGCTATGTGAGATTTATCCACTCACTTTTCTTTAGATTTACATTTATCATAATCTGATTTTCACTCTCTGTCAGACAACAATCAAACAATCAAAAGGCCGTCGTCTGTCTGTACGCTGCTGGAGTACACGTCAGCACAGATTTACATATGAAGGCAGGGATCCTCAGCAAAGAGCCATCAAGCAGAAGGTCAGCAGACACACAGCCAGATTGCTGGGCCCTGAATATGTCCGTATCAGTGAGATTACTGAGCCTGTGGTGCCCTCATGTGGCCTGTGAGGGTAAAACCACACAGGCTGGTTTCCAGATCAGAGCATAAAGCTTTCCACATCTTTGCTTTGGTTAAATTTTTTCATTTGTTTTCATTTGCTCTGAGCATCAGTTTGCCTGGTGTTTATATGCAGCATGTTTCCCTGCTTGCATTTCACTTGGATTTTAAGTGTTTCTAAGTTTGAGCCTGTTTTTACCTCTAAGCCACCCTTCAAACATGCTCCACAGCTCAGTGCATCTGTGTGACGTCACACTGATTGGTTAAAGGAACAGTTCTGTGTTTCTAGGGTGGGGTTCTATGAAGCACTTTATAGAATGTAAACTATTTTTGTGAATATATTGAAAACTATGTTAACAGTCATTTTTATTTTTTTTTTAAAGAAGAAGATAGTGAGTTTAAAGAGGACATATCATGCTGATCTCTGATTTAATACTTACATATAATATAATACATTTGAAAACAAGACCTTTCACCCCCTGAATTTTCAAAAAATGAGATATTGTATTTCTTCTGATATCCTAGAACGAGATTTGATGCCTCTGAAAATAGGTCATTGCCAATTGGCCGAGAGATTTTGACCGTCGTGACGACACAAGGATCCTTTCTTTTTATTGGAGTAATCTGATAAAGCAGCTCCTCCTCTGTGATGTCAGTCACACAACCGCCACCGAGGGATACACCCACCAAGAGCCGAGTATAAACGTATAAACTATACATGTTACAGTACCGGTTTGACTCACCACACTGAAGCGTCCTGAGATGATCTGTGTCCAGGTGGATTTTCTTCCTTCTTCTTCCTCCTGAACTGCAGAACTGTCCGGGTCTGACTCGGGGTCCAATACAAAAGGGCGTATCCTACACTCTGCCATTTTATTAGTGCTATCAATGCCTTACGGTGAAGTTTTGGCAAACAGCAAACTCGCTCGGTCTGCTCCATCCAATATGGCGATTTTGTAAATACTGCCATGCTGCAAAAACTGCCCCCTGGCTCTACCCCCTCTGCCCCTCTGATAGAACTGACCAATCAGAGCACAAAGGGCTGTGACATTGCAAGGTTACTGGAGGTCATTCTCCAAACGGAGCGTTTCAACGAGATCTTCAGAATGGCCTAAAATGAGGATATTGAGAACGCTATTGTGGAGCAATGAAGGAACTAAATGACTTGTACTGAGGGCAGAAATGCTTTACAGGCATCCTAGTCTGGCATAGTGAAAAGGAGAAACAAGCATATATGTCCCCTTTAATTATTCAAACATCTGGTTAATATTTTACTTTTTAAAGTACTGTAGGCCGTGTTTTATAATAAATCCAGAAACTGCAGAGACCAGTGTCAAATTATTATGAAAGTTTGTGATAGGAGCATATGACTAATGAAAAATGAAAAGTCATTTTTTAAACACTAAGGAGTAAAAATAATATTTTCTACAACTGTATCCAAAATCTAACAACAACAAAATATAAAAGTTCTTCTTCAAACAAAATACAAAAAAAAAAAAAAAAAGTTTAATGTTTTTGAAATATTTAGAATAGAAAGAGTTTCTAACGTCCAATGTAACCTTGTTTCCTTTCACAGAGGGTCAGAGGTCACTTGTCAGCTTATTTAGTTTGGTCCCCAATCAGGTTAAGATCAGGTGAGCAGGAAGACCAGTCCATGAGATCATGGTCTTTTAAAGACCCAGATGACAACCCATCCATCCATCCATCCAGTCAGGTTGCGGGGGCAGCAGCCTAAGCAGGTAAGCCCAGACTTCCCTCTCACTGGCTACTTCGTCCAGCTCTTCCCAGGGGACCCGAGAAGTTCCCAGGCCAGCCGAGAGACGTAGTCTCCCCAGCGTGTCCTGGGTCTGCCCCGGGGTCTTCTCCGGGTGGGACGTGCCTTGAACACCTCACCAGGGAGGCGTCCAGGAGGCATCCTCGTCAGATGCCCGAGCCACCTCATCTGGCACCTCTCAACGCGGAGGAGCAGCGGCTCTACTCCAAGCTCCTCCCGGATAGCCGAGCTTCTCACCCTATCTCTAAGGGAGAGCCCGGCCACCCCATGGAGGAAGCTCATTTTGGCCGCTTGTACCGATCTTGTTCTTTTGGTCACTACCCAAAGCTCATGACCATAGGTGAGGGTGGGAACAAAGATCGACTGGTAAACAGAGAGCTTTGCCTATATGTCGGTCGCCATCTATATAACATGAGACAAGTGACTGTGTCTTCTTCACATTAACTGATCGTCTTTTCCACCATGGAAGAATCTAAATAAAAGAGCAGTGCCCTCAGATTTTACTTTTACACCATTCTGAACCTGGAAAAGAATAACATGTTGATGAAGCAGTTTGAGTTGGAGCAGCGTGGCCACTTCAATTCAACCAGATGCCCATCCATCTGTTCCATCTCATGCATGATGTGTTCCATTCCACTCATTTTCCTGATGGATTTTCTTAACTGGAGGTCTTGTCTTTTGGACCCCTTCTCTTAGTACCAGTATCTTAGTATCCAGTAGATCTGGGTATATCAATAGGCAGTGTCGGCTGGCCAATAGAGGGCGCTAGGGTGCTGCCCCACCGTCATTACTGTCAACATTACCTTGTAGAATGAGACATTGAATAAGAAAAAGAAATAATAAAATATAATGTCCTGAACTATATATATATACATATATATATGTTATATATATATGTTATATATGTTATATATATGTTCACAATGAAAATTATATATTTCATGGTAAGTAAAGTTGTTTCATTCATCTGAGTTATCTGATTGATGATGGGTTTCTGTCCCTGGGCGCAGAAATCTTTGGCCATAGACCCTTGTTATAAACTGTTCATATGTAGTGGCTCCTCTTCGATATAAGAGATAGGACCATGTCAGGGTGCACCTTTCTTGCGCCCAGAGCTGAATGCAGCTGGATTTGCTTACCACCACCCTCCCGCTATGGAGCCGATGCCACAGCCGTCTGTTACAAAGTGCGGTTGATTGACAGGTGGAGCCATGGGAGTAGGAGACGATCAGAAGGAGACGTAAAATGGAGAGAGAAAACATAAGTAACACAGTGAAGTCACTCACAGCGTTACCTTTTGAGAGGAGAACGTATCAGGAGAAGGTGAAAGTGAAAGAGCACTGACCTTAACAATATAAAGTTGCTTTTTTTTGTTTTCATTGATGTAAATACACAGGTGTGATACCCCTGCACATTTTCTTGCTTATTAGTATATTTCTGTTTTGGAGTCATAGCCCCCCCTGGATAAAACTCCACCAGCAGCTACTGTCTCTGGGTCTCACAGCTCTTGAAAAGTTCTCACTGTTGGTCTTTCAGAAACCTCTCATTTGATTCTTAACAGTTCTCAGATTGACAATGTTCCACAAGGTTATTCTATTCTGTTCTGATTTGAGTTTTTTTCTTATTCTGACTCTTTTGCACAGATCTTTTTATGTTTTGGTGTGAATCTTGGCTTTGTAGATCCGCTCATACTCAGTCTCAAACCATTTCCTCTTTGTTCAGGGAACTTTTCTCACCCATGGTCAAAGTTAAATAAAACTGCATAACAATGTGGAACACTTCTTCACTTGTGGTTTGTGATGGAGGATTCAAACAGAAAGAGTTTTGTTAAAGTACAAGGCTTTAAATACATCATACTACAACATTATTTCTTCCTGAACGGCAGCCCTCCAGATTTTCTGAGAAAAGATCAATTCATAGTGAAAGGAAGATGGTTCCACAATGGGATGGGGCTTCCTCTGTTGGTCAGATTTGGAAAAAAAAAATATCTGCAGCTAAAATCAGGAAGTAACAGGAACTCTTTCTGAGCAGCAGAGGGCAGTGAATGAAGGCTAAAACCCTTTTCCTTTTCTACTGATCCTAGATCAGAGGAATGATTTAAAAATGAAAAATATATTCTGCAAGGCATTTAAAACCTGAACAGTTTAACAAAAGGACTCTCAGGGAATTCTCTTTGACTAGAGTGCAGCTGCTAATGGCATCATTTCATCATGAGTCTCCAGTCAGCTCCGTCCTCCTCCGTAAGGTCTGATCCACAAAGCAAACTAACTTAAATGTATGCGAGGAGCTTGCACACATGGAAACTGTTTTTATTTTCAGCATTTCAATTTTGAGAGTATTTAATTCTTTGTGCATAGCTACTTTGCTGTAACGTCTCACTAAACTCCATCTGGACTGTGCATAGGCTGCTTGTCTAAAGCTAAAGCTCTGTTCACTCTGCAGAAACTCAACAACTCTTACAACTGATGTCTTTAAATAAATGGATTTACCATGATGAAAACCTGATTGAAGTTATGAACTGGAGCAGAAAAGACAAAAATGAGTGCATAAAAATAGTTCAGAGTGCAGGATCAGAAATATTCAGGGTCTAAAAATGTTGTTTGCAGGTCAAAATAGTCTTCAAAAAAATCCTGGAAAAAGGGGGTCCTCTGAAAAACATTTGGACCCTCCTGCTCCAAACTGAAATTCTCCCATGCTCAGCCCTACCTTTGATGATTACATAGAAACTACTGATACACCGACATACATCTACACTGGTATAGAATATTTTTGACTACCTCACATGAATTTTGGCTGAAGCTGCTGAGAGGCGAATGACTAATCTGAGCTGCTTGTGATAAGCTCTGTGATCCTGTTTTACCTTGAGAGGGTCAGGCTGTCTGCAGAGACAGCAGACATACTGGGTGTTTGGCTGCCTGGTCTGTGATCAAAGAAAACTCAAGCCTTGCTTCCATCATGAGGCTGTAACTTTCCAGAAGAGGTTCAGTCCAGAAAACACTCAGTGAAAGCACAGTGAGCTGACACAGAGCTGGAACCAGAATCAAAGACCAGTAACTGGGTTATAAAGACCTTTACCTGTCATTACTGCGTGTATGACTTCACAGACCAAGAGCACGAGATGTGAAATAAACAGTGGGGGAAATAAGTATTGAACCTGTCAACTTTTTTTTCATCACATTTATTTCCAAAGATGCAATGCAAACAAAATTTCTACCAGACATTGGTATTAACTCAAATAATCCACACATGAAAAGAAATCCCGATTTTCAGGTCCATGAATAATGATTATATGGAATTAAGTATGATAACACAGGAAGAAAGCATTGAACACGCTAACTGAGACTCATCTAATACTTAGTGGAGAAGCCTTTGTTTGCAATGACAGCTTCCAGAAGCTTCTTGTATGTTTGAACTAATGGCCCACACTGCTCAGGTGTGACTTTGGCCCATTCCTCTGCACAGATTGTCTTTAAATCTGGAATATTCTTTGGTGCCCTCTGGTGAACCCTTTTCTTTAGTTCTTTCCACAAATGCTCAATTGGATTTAAGTCAGGTGATTGACTAGGCCATTCTAACAGATTGATTTTCTTTTTTTGAAACCATGTGAGTCAACTTTGCCGTGTGCTTTGGATCGTTGTCCTGCTGGAAGGTCCAGCCACGTCTCATCTTCATCATCCCGGTGGATGGCAGCAGATTCATATTAAGAATTTCCCCATACATGGCTCCATTCATTGCTCCGTCAATTATATGAAGTTTGCCAATACTATGAGATGAGAAACAACGCCATGCCATGATGCTTCCACCTCCAAACTTTACTGTTGGTGCAGTGTTTTTTGGGTGATGTTCAGTGCCATTTCTCCTCCAAACATGGTATGTAGTATGACAGCCGAAAAGTTCAATTTTGGTCTCATCTGACCAGACAACATTCTCCCAGTGTTCTACAGGCTTGTCAAGATGCTGTTTAGCAAACTTTAAACTAGCTTCAACATGCCTTTTCTTGAGGAATGGAGTCTTGCGGGCCAAGCGTCCATAGAGGCTATGGCAGTGGAGTGAATTGCCTATTGTTTTCTCTGTAACAATTGTACCTGCTGCCTCCAAGTCTTTTTGGAACACTTTCAGGGTGGTCCTTGGCTCGTTGAGTACTTTTCTGACTATCTTTCTGACTCCCTGGTCAGAAATCTTGCAAGGAGCCCCTGTGCGTGGCATGTTGATGGTAAGGTGGTGCTTCTTCCACTTGTGAATAATGGCCCCAACAGTGCTGGCTGGAATATTCAGGTGCTTTGATATAAGTCTGTAACCAGTTCCATTCTGATGCTGAGCAACAATCAGGTTGTGAATGTCTTCAGAGAGCTCTTTGCCTTCACCCATCATGAGGTGTGTCTAATTAACTGCTTGGTGAAAAAACAACCTTTTTTATAGGACCATCAATTTGCTCTAGCCCAGCTGATGTTGGTTTGCACTGATTGGAAGTTCAAGTAAAAATTACTGACAGATTTCAGGTGGTATGGTGTATTTCCTTGCCAAAGTATACAGCCTTTCCATGGTGTGTTCAATACTTTTTTTCCTGTGTTATTGTACTTAATTCCACATAATCATTATTTAGGAACTTGAATGTCATGATTTCTTTTCATGTGTGGATTATTTGAGTTAATACCAATGTCTGGTAGAAATTTCATTTGAATTGCAGCTTTGGAAATATATGTAATGAGAAAAAAGTTGACATGTTAAATACTTATTTTCCCCACTGTTTAAGCAGCAGTGACCCTGCTGCTTATACAGTGGGGAACATTCAAAGGGACATCATTACACAGCCCATTCAAAGGGATTTATGAGGCCAGAGTGGACTGGGCTCCTTCAAACATGTGGAACAGCCACGGGAGTGTCCTCATAACTTTAGAGCAGTGTCTCAGAGATAGGCCGTTAAAACAGCTGTGTAACCTTCATAAACCTTCAGTTTATTTCTTAAAGTGGGGTTGTGTCAGTTGCATGTTACTTATATTTTTGCTGATGCTTAAGACTGATGCCTGTCATCTTGGCCCGTTCAATAAGAACTTATGGTTGAGGTTGTCCTCAGGCACCCTCTTCATCAGCCCTCAGAGCTAAGTGTCTCTAAGTGTCTGTAGGTGTTCCTCTTCTTCCAGAGAGTCTTCAGACACATCTTCAGGAGTCTTTGCAGTATGTAACACTGACAGTTTGTAATGTTGGTGTCAATATCAGGTCTCCCGACTTCAAACACCATAAATCCATTTTCTATAACGCTCCCATTGGGGACAAGGAGGTTTGCAAATTGATAAAACACATCTTACAAAGATATAATCTACTGGACACAGATTCTTCACTTTCTGTGCTAAAGTTAACTAATTCTGAGAATATAAACGCTTAAAGCACTTCTATGAAGGTTTGCTTCCCCCCTGCCCTAAATAAAGACGCCAACTCTGTGGAGAGAGCTGGGTAAGGTTTATTCCACTTTGAAGGGTTAGGCCCTCGTCTGAGGCTTTGAGGGAGGAGACTTTCGTTGGAAAGTCTGTGTCTAACAGAAGGAAAGACATTTCCATAAATGAGTGAATTTGATTGTGTAAATGGCTTTATGGGTGTGACACAAGCTTTATATGCTATTATCGCCATCTGCCTCCAAATGGGTTAAATGGTTCAATATTTCTCTGTGAAATTTCTGAGAACTCACTTAGAACATCATTTTACACCTCGTGTACTAAAAATCATGCTTGTTTTTAGCCATAATGACAAGAAGTGGTACCTGTTAAACATTCTGTCCTTTTTGATTTCAAAATCAGTTTGACTTAAAAAGAGAAAGCTGTTTTTTTTTTTTGTAAATTCTTCTCTGCAAAGAAATGACATCTTCACTAGTGTGGGCCAGTAAAAGGCAGAAACACATCATTATCCCATTTGTCTTTTTTGATAAAGCACTTGACTACAAAAAAATTTTTTATGGCTTTGCAAAACTAGGTCTAGATCTGCTGATGATTAGTAATTAACATGGACCCAACATCAGGATAAGATAAAGAGTCTGATCTCATCTAAACCAACTGTGAATAGAGACCTTTCCACCAACAGTTCATGTTGGTTTGTCTTGGTGTGGCACGCATTTTTTGACATTTTTTTTATTTTACTAAAACTGGGACAAATCTCCAAATTATCGACCTGTACCATTCCACTTTTTGATACCCTTCTGCTGGGGTGCCAGACATACCAATCCGACCCCAGAAAGGGTTACTAGAAACACTGCAGTGCGCTGATTGGTCGAAAGAATTATCACTTAGACAGTGGTGATAAAGAAGACATAACCCTGCCATGTTTAAATCTCTGGTCGACTTTGTGAAGATATGGCTGTCTTCCATTGTTACTCTTTGTTAACTGTATCACAATTTTTCTTCTTTGTTAGTTTTATAGGCGGGGTGCACTGTGTTGCATAGCTGATGCAGCCATTGGCGTCTTGGTAATACGCCACTTATCGAGAAGGGCACGGTTGGTTGTGGAAACACAAACAGGTTCAGGCTTCACCGATACAACCCATACTAAGCAGAACTGATCCATACCGGGCTGTTTGGGGGTAACAGGGCTTAAAGCTATGGTCTATGATCTGAAACCTAGTTTGGCTTGAAAAACTCAGCCTTACTCACCCCTCCCATCTGTGTTCCAAGATCCCGCCCCCCAGCTCGTATTGCCCTTCTTCGCCTCCTAACAGCATGCCCCCTCCAACAGAGCAAGAAGCTGCCGGCAGAAAATGTAACAAACAAGACAGCCACACAGTAGTAGCTTTTTCAATTGGACAGGTGCGATCAAAACCATGAATTAGCCGGCGAAGCAGGTCTGGCGTTGCCACTTCCAGCTGATCAGAGCAGAGCCGACTGTGGGCGAGGCTTTACCTTTCTCTGCGTGTCTTCACCTGCTCAGTTTACAATGCTAAAGATGTGTGGCTAACTTGTGCTAAAATCTATTGACAGAGCCGACCTGTTCCGACCAGCAGCGTTCAGTCATTAGCCAGTACAGGCACAGACTAACCAGAGCTATTCAGCTGACATCTCCCACTGTGGTAAACAAAGTCATTACCTGTTCAACAGAAACTCAGCTGTCTCTGCATCAGTCTTCAGTCCCAAATCCCTCTGCAGCTTTTTCCACCGGTCGTACATTTCTCCAATATTCAGTCTCTGTTGGCACCTGCATCGCTCATAATTCTTCCTTGCTTCAGCCTTTTCCTTGAAACTTTTTTGTTTTCTTCCCTTCCCTGTGGAGGGTAACAGTAACAGCTTCCTGGTTTCGGTCTTCTCTGGCTCCATGACGCTTCAGTAGCTGAGCAGCTAGCTGATGTGAGAGGGGTAGTGGGGAAGGACAAGGTGGTACCATGGGCATGACTGTGCAAAGCGAGGGAGACAGGGGATTGGATGGACTCATGGACATGCATGGTTCGGATTAGTCAACTAGTATGTAGCTTTGCAGTGGATGTACTGAATGGATTTTTTTTCGTTCTTTTTGGTCTTTATATTGTGTGGATTGGACTATAGTACCATAACAGCCCTATAAACCGTGTTATTAAAGTGTACAAAGCTACCAGATCATACACCATAGCTTTAAGTCACAGTGGTAGAACAAACTTCCTTTAACAGTCACAAACTTGAAGCAGAACCAGACTCATGTTACGCCTCAAATACACCAGATAAGTCTGCAGTGCAACTGCATTTGTCAACTCACATTGGCTGCATGTTCAGTCCGACAAGCTGTATGACTGACAGACAGCTGGCGTCAGAAGTTCCTGTGTTTCCCACTCCATTGATAAGTCTTCCACAAAACCAGTGGTGATTCTCAAGACTGATGGGAACTCATGGCAACTCCTCAAACGGTCGCAGTCAACAGAGCTGGAAACACTGAGCTGCTCTGTTAGCTTAGATAACTGAAGTAGAAGATGAACCAGAGCATAACTTGAACAGGATCTGTTCAAGTCTCTCTTTCTAAGTTTTCATTGAGCAGTTGTCAGTGTGTATGCAACACTTTGCTGTAATTTTCTTCAAACACATTAAAATTTCTCTTGTGGTAAAGCAAGACAAACTATCTAAGTGTCTTTGCCTTGTCTTTATGTCCTTGCAAGGAAGGAACAACCAAAACAGAGTGTCATTCAGTCTGCAGAGAAGCTCAATGAGGGTCAGTCTCATGCTTGCTTAAACACAGTAAGATAAACAAGAACCCATACAGTTTGTCTAAAGGTCAACAGAAAAGTTTCATAAGCTCATATCTCAATTTCATTCAGAGTACAGCAGTTGAACACTTCCCTCTGAGTCAGATGTCTACTAGCCACTTCCTCTGTGATACAAACTGGGAATACAATGAACTTAAAATTTCTATCACACATAACTATTGATCATTTAACAAACACCATATAACAGACTGTCAAACAAAATTCGGAAAAAGTTCCTCCAAGAATTTTTTTTCTTTCTCATGGTGATGGGTTGTGGGTCACGCTTCACTTCAGCAGACCTCAGGAGAAGAGGTTGTCTTAAAGTTTCATTGGAACAATGAGATGTAAATGATTATGCTGTACTAATTGGAGGAAAAGGAAGGTCAGTGAGACCTGGAACCCTCTTGCAGTGTGACAGTTAAAAGCTAAAATCCTAACTCCAAGAAGGTTAAAAAAGCAAAATAATTTGGATAATAAAATCAACTCAAACTAGTCAGCAGACATTTTAGGGGTGACGCAACTGTTTTACAGCTGACAGTCACAACTCTCTGCAGATAGTTTCTCACCTGAAGGCTGATTGAGTGAAACCAGTTTGTAATAGCGAAGGTGATGATGCTTTCTATGAAGGAGTAGTAATTTACATGCTGTGGTTAGTGCTACAAGCTCTTCTTCCTGTGCTGAGTAATGAGAAGGCAACAGAGAGGACAGAGCAGTAGAATGTTTTGTTTCTTTGCTAGGCGCTACCCAAGTAGCTGCCTGTTGCAGCAGCTCTCTCGTCTTTGTCCGTTTCTTGTAATTTCTTCGTCTCTTTTTCGTCATCTTTGTGTTTGGAGTGGATCATCACTTTGTATGGTTCATTGTCGGTCACGGACACCAGACTCTTTGTGGCTTCGGCTGTATTTTTTTACTACTTTTCTCCCGTGTTTGTCTGGAGATCCTACATGTAACCATGGCTGCATTGTTTACATGCGAAATTAGCTGTTAGCAGCCTGTAGCATGTCAATGCTAACTAGTGTAGGGCTTGATGATTTCCCTCGAGCTGAGGGGGAGGTGAGGACGACGTGCTGGTTCTCGGATGTGAGCTGGGAGGTGACGACGTGGACCTGTCCTTCCATCCTTCGTTGTTGGGAACGTGGGATCTCGCTCCGGGGGATGGATGAGCTTGCTGTGCTAATCCAGCGGCATCGTGCTGTTCACGGACGTGGCTGACGGAGCTGACATCGGACGCCGCGACACATTGGAGGAGCTTCGCCTGCTGTGAGCAGACAGGATCCAGGAGACAGAGACTGAACAGACTGCTGGGGAGGCTCAGTCCTGGACCCTGTGGAGGTGGAGACTGGCTGGGCTGGAGAGTGGTGGACGAGTGGTGGACGGGATGTCGTCATCTAATTTCTTATGGACATTTTTGCACTTTCTATACTCTTTCTTACTTTTGTTTTCTTTAATGCTGCGGTGACTCCTGAATTTCCCCTCGGGGATAAATAAAGTATTTTCTATTCTATTCTTTTCTATTCTAGAATGGTCATCAACTACAGCAAATCTAGCTTTGCAGGATCCTGTGTCTCTGTACCTGAAAGCACAGCCATCAACATAGCACACAAGATCAGAGTTTCATCAAAGGGTCAAATGTGGGAGCAGTGTCGTATGGCGACACAACCATAGACTGTATAAAACATGGACGTAGTCTCTGCGACCTGTCACCCGTCTGTTCCTGACACTTGAAATAAAGCCAATTGGCAGATGCAGCCACATTTGATATGACGCTGGTTGTGAGTTTCCTGTCTAACAGCTACTGTGCACTCGTCGGTCATGTGACCTGAGCTGTGTCTCTGATTGGACAATCAAATGATGCCAAAAACTCCTAAACCGCCAAGTTAGAAAAACATCACTCACAGTACAGTGTGTGCCGATTGCAAAATCAGCTTGTCAGACCCAAGCTGTTGAAGCAGGCTGTATAATATATGCTCATATGCAATCGGTTCTCAGCGTTCATTTGAAAAAGCTATACAAAAGACTTGACTCGTTCGCGATTTAGCATCTCCCACCAAAACCACAGCGGGTGCAAGTAGTATGTTGAAATTACCTCAAATCATTGAGGGGGGCTTGATGATATTTTAGGGGGGGCTTCAGCCCCTCACATTAGGCCTAATGACTCCACTGAGCATGACGATCTCACCACCCGGAGTAACGTAAATCCACACAGGTCGTTCCGCTCTTGGTGCACACTCCTGGACCCTGGGAGAAAAATTCAACTAAGATCTAATGGGATGTTGGATTCAAGTAACCACCTTCTGTTTCATTATTCTTAAGTTTATTTCCTCTTTTTCTGGACAGCTTGTTACTTCTTCTTGTCTTTCTTTTTCTTTTCAGGCCCTTACTCCAGGCACACCTGTTCCATTGTCTCTTTTCCCTCGCGATCCTCCTCTCCACCTCTTTCCTGACGCCACATCCTCCTGTCATAATTTCGTCCTTATTTTTATTTCTTCGTCATTCACAAACTCAGACATAGAGACAATAGGTACCCCGACATATCTTTACATTTTTCTTACAGGGATTCATTTTTTATCACACCGCAAACCAACACTTCATTTCGTTGATTGAGCTTTCATTAATTTTACTCACTGCAATACTTCTCTCGTTCAATTACATTTTCTTTTTTGCTGACACTGGCACACAAGTTTAGTTATTAAACTTGTTAGGCCTTACAATTGAGAAATTGTACACCATACAAAAGCTCAGGTCTTAAGAGGTTAATATGAAAGTCTGTCCAGTTGGAGGGTAAAGGCAGAGAGCTTATGGCTTTCAGTGTGACCTGCTGTGTCCTGAGCTAATGACTCTGAAAATCAGGAGATGAAGATTGTTGACAGTTTCTCAGCAGGCCTGGGTGAAAATCACTCATTTTAACACAAACACAGCTGACTGAGTTTACCTCTCAGAGCTTTGTGGTCAACGTACTGTCAGGACATGGTCGTCTCTGCTTGTTTGCTTTCCGTGTTGCGGGGCTCTTAATGTGATTTACGAAGAGGGCAGAGCGCCGTGACTCTGTGATGGCTGTTTACGTTGAACAGAATGTCAGCCAAAATGTTTATTCCTCCGATGATGAGCAGACAGAGAGAGGAGCCAACATTCCCTGGACCTCCTTCTGCTGCAGCGTGTCTCCCTGATGCCAATTATGGTCATTACATTAAGCTGCAGACTGCCCTGCACACCGCTGATCTGATCATCAACTCCCAATGACCCAGCAATCCTCCGGCTCCATTAGAACGGGTGATTCAGGATAATGGATAATTAAGAATGTTTCTGATCTAAAAACCTCTTTGAAGGATGTAAATCTGCACGATTAGTGATCATTAAATTCACTCATTCTTACAACCTGTTTATCAAACTACATTATAATCTCCACTCAATGGAGCCTCATGACTGTGATTCAGTGTGTCCATCCAATAAAACACAATAATAAACAATTAAAAGCTATTAGTCATAAACCAACTATTCGTGGACTCTTATTAAAACTCAAAAAGAGAAACAAACTACTGTATGAGATGAATTTTAAATAAACTCATCATCCATCAACATTTTTGATCCAGTGGGAGACAGGGAGGATGGGTTTGGGGTTAGAAAGTAGAATATGACATCACAACAACCACCTTTCATAATGCTGTGTTAATGGGCTCCGTTTATATCAGTCTGCACACGAAGCCCATAGACTGAACTACAGGAACTAAAAGTTAATGGAGCTACTCTTCCAGGATCAGAATGGTTCCTGTGGCTAACTGTTCATCAGTGTTTTCATTGTGGCCAGGGGAGATTATGTGAATCAGACCAGTGACGTTTAGAGAAAAATTATAAGGAAGAGACCCTACACTGCATTCAAAATTATTATGCAGACTGCGTTTTAGTGTCATAAAGACAAAATATTTTTGATTTTCAAGTAAACTCATGGATGGTCTTTGTCTCAGGGCTCTTTGAATCACTGAAGTCAATCTCAATCACCTATGAAAATTAGTTTGCCAGGTGCGCCCAGTTAAAGGGAAAACTACAACAGAGGGATGTTCCACATTATTAAGCAGACTACAATTTCCAAGCAATATGGGAAAGATAAATGATCCCTCTGCTGCTGGAAAGTGTGCAATAGTTAAATGCCTTGGGCAAGGAAAACCTTAGATATTTCACGAAAACTTTAGCCTGACCATCGTACTGTGAAGAGATTTGTGGCTGATTCAGAGCACAAGCGAGTTTCTGCAGATAAAGGCACAATAAGGAAGGTTTCTGCCAGACTAATGAATTGGATTAAGAGAGCAGCTGCTAAAATGCCATTTCAAAGCAGCAAACCGGTATTTGAAGCTGCTGGTGCCTCTGGAGTCCCGCGAACATCAAGGTGTAGGATCCTCCAAAGGCTTGCAGTTGTGCGTAAACCTTCTATTCAACACCCCCCTAACAAATGCACACAAGCAGAAACGGCTGCAGTGGGCCCAAAAATACATGAAGACAAATTTTCAAAATGTTTTGTTCACAGATGAATGCCGTGTAACCCTGGATGGTCCTGATGGATGGAGTAGTGGATGGTTGGTGAATGGCCACCATGTCCCAACAAGGCTGCAACGTCAGCAAGGAGGTGGTGGAGTCATGTTTTGGGAATCATAGGACGGGAGCTAGTTGGTCCCTTTAGGGTCCCTGACGGTGTCAAAATGACTTCTGAAAAGTCTGTGGACTTCCTGTCTGACCACTTCCTTCAGTGGTACAAAAGGAAGAACCGTGCATTTCGAAACAAAATCATCTTCATGCATGACAATGCACCATCTCATGCTGCAAGGAACACATCTGCAGCGTTGGCTGCCATGGGCATAAAAGGAGAGAAACTCATGGTGTGGCCTTCATCATCTCCTGACCTCAACCCTGAGCATCCTCAAACAAAAGATCTATGAGGGGGAAGACAGTGTACATCCAAACAGCAGCTCTGGGAGGCTATTGAATTGAATTTATTAAAGGATAGCCCCTTGAGATGCAACATCTCATTTTCAAGGGGGTCCCTAAACAAACATAAACATAAAACACAAGTTACATTACAACACATTCATATATAGACATACACCAACATAACATACAACAAATACAGATATCTTGCTCACCCTACTCCCATACACAACCCCAACCAACAAACGCCTAAAATGCAAAATAGACAAAACATAACAGAGCAAAAAACGTGAACATAAAAGAAGAATAATAATAATCAAAGTAGAATAAAATTTTGAAGAAAATAAATCAGTAACATGAGCAGTTTGTTTTGAGATGGACATGTAATGTTTTTCTGTAACAATGAAAAGAAGTAATAGAACGCAAAGAAAGAGGGAGATTATTCCAATCTGATGGGGCTTTGTACTGAAATGATCTTTTACCGACTTCTTTTAAAATTCTGGGAACAAAGAAAAAAGGGTGGTTCATATGCCTAAGGGTGTATGGAGAGTTGTATGGGATCATGAGTTCTTTTAAATACGGAGGACACTGGAAATAAACACATTTAAAAAGGAAATAAAGCCAATGATATTGCCGTCTTGATTTGGGTTGTAACCAGTTCAGTGAATCAAACATAAAACAGTGATGGGTTCTAAAAGGACATCTCAAAACAAATCTACACATAGAGTTAAATAATACGTTCAAAGATTTAAGATGGGAGTCTGAGGTGTTTTGATAAACAATATCGGCATAGTCAACAATTGGTGATATGAGCTGTGATATTAACCTTCTTCTGACATTTAATGTAAAACAGTTAACGGAACGATAAAGTGATGCGAGACAACCATATGCTTTTTTTACAATGTAATCTATGTGAGGTTTGAAAGTGAGTTCTGGATCGATCCAAAGTCCAAGGTATTTCAGAGATATAACTTTATCAACAGAAGATCCGTCAGAAAAATAAATGTGAAAGTCCACTGGATGAGATCGGAGGTGACGTGTACTAAAAATCATGCTGCAGGACTTCTTCTTGTTCAATGCAAGTCTGTTCATACTGAACCAGTCTTGAACCCTGTCAAAATCAAACTGTAAAGAGTTCTGTTTTTGAGATAAATCAGAGTTAGAATAGTAAATGACAGTATCATCAGCATATAAGTGGATATGACAGTTGGAGCAGATATTGGGCAAATCATTGATAAAAATAGAAAAAAAGAAGTGGACCTAAAGTGGAGCCTTGCGGGACACCCTTTTCAATAATTAAAAAGTCAGACTGATGACCCTGAAAAACAACACATTGCCGACGACTGTGAAGATAGGCATTAAACCAAAAGAGAGCTTTTTGATCCAGTCCAATGGCAGAAAGTTTATCCAATAGTAAATAATACCAGATCAAAAGCTTTAGAAAGATCAATGAAAATTGCCCCAGTAAGTTGACTCCTATCAAAAGAAGAGAACACATCATTAGTAAACTTTAACAGAGCAGAGGTGGTAGAAAAATTTGGTCTGAATCCTGATTGAAATGGTGATAAAATATCAAGAGAATTTAAATAATGTGAGAGTTGATTAAAAATAAGCTTTTCAAAAATTTTTACAACTGTACAAATAATAGAAATAGGTCGATAATTATTGACATCAGAGGGATCACCACCTTTGAAAAGAGGGGTGACCTTAGCACATTTCCAAATGGCAGGAATTGAGAAGGTAGACAGTGAAAGATTAAACAAATCAGAGAGGGGATACATCAAAACATGTGCAGCAAGTTTCAAAAACTTGACTTCAAGGCCCTCTGGGCCAGCAGTGGTGTTTTCTTTCAACTGACATAAGGCAAGGAAAACTTCATTTGGCGTAATTTTTTTAAAGGAAAAAGAATGGTTAGAAAAAGAGCTATGTGAGGGACTGGCAGTCCAAAAAGAGTCAAAGTGATAGGAGCTCCAGATGGAAGAGAAATGATGATTAAAAGCATTAGCTATAAGAGATGGTTCAGAAATAAGTTCATTATTAAATTGTATCTGGTTTACTCCTTTTTTATTGTTTCTGTTAAGAACATGATTCAATCGATTCCAAAATTGTCTTGAGTTATGAAAATTTTGAGACAAACTATCTTTGTAGTAATTCGACTTTGCGTTTCTGGTTTTAAGTGTACATTCATTTCTTAGTAATCTATAAGTGTTCCAATCAGAAGGGTCTCTAGATGAGCGATACTTAGCCCATGCTTTGTCCCTCTGTTTAAAAAGGGAAATTAATTCCGAACTGATCCAGGGCAAGTGTCTTCCTTTGACTCTAACAGTCTTCAGAGGAGCATGATTATCAATAATTTGATTCAATTCAGAATAAAAAAAAGGCCCAAGCATCCTCAACATAGGGAATAAGTTGGAATCTATCCCAGTTAATAGAAATCAAGTCTTGAGTAAAAATATCTACATTAATCTTTTTACACTGTCTACATGTAATGAATTTAGGAGGAGAACGTGGAACTTTTATTTTCCAGACACAAAATATAATAGAATGATCACTTAAAGAGTCAGGCATAACGCCAGATTTAACTATTCTGTCAGGATTTGAGACCAATATCCAGTCAAGCAGAGAAGAGGATCGATAATCAACTCTTGTGGGTTCATTAATAAGCTGTGTAAGGTGTACACTATCAAATATATTTCTATCCTTATGAGAGGAGTGATCAAGCCAGTTTCTGTTAAAGTCTCCAAGAATAATTAATTCATTATGCCTCTCAAGAGAATTGATATTCTGACAACCTGCAAAGAAATTCAAGCAGAAACTCTCCAAAAACTCACGTTCTATGGATTCAAGAATAGTGAAGCTGCTATCAAACAAGGGGTCCTATGTTAAAATGTAACCTTACCTGTAAAAAGATGTTTCTGATTGAAGTAGCTTTTGATTTCCGTAAATACGACCCCTTAATACTATAAAGTCAACAGATGACCATTTTGAGTTCTTTACAACGCATAAAATGCATTAAACTTTGTTGTGCTTAATAATTTGGAACAGTCAGTCTATGTATTTTTATTTGTTTAATTCTGCTATCATTAGAGGTTTGTTTAACAACACCTGTGTGAACCCTCATGATGTCCTCCCGACAGTGTAACATTCATTGTCCTCTGGGGTCAATTTGGACCCCAACTGGGTTGAGTGTTAAAAAGCACAAAACAAAGCATTGTCACACAAATGTGTGTTTCATCTTTAAATTCAACTTCAGACCAACCTTTTAATACTATTTTTACACTTTTATTGGTAATTCATACCTTATTTATATTGAATTATAGCTATTTTTTGAGTTTCACAAAACTGAAATTCTGAATAATTTCAAATTTAGTAAAGATCAAAGGCAAATGAGTCCATGGATTATCAGACACTGGTATAAGTCAAACTTCCATCAGGATGTTTTTTTTTAACTTTTTCATTTTTAAAAAAAATGGCAGTAAATAGTAACATTCATTGTCCTCTGGGGTCAATTTGGACCCCAACTGGTTTGACTGTTAAAAAGCACAAAACATAACATTGTCACACATTTTTGTTTCAACTTTTTAGAATAGAATAGAATAGAAAATACTTTATTTATCCCCGAGGGGAAATTCAGGAGTCATCGCAGCATTTAAGAAAACAAAAGTAAGAAAGAGTATAGAAAGTGCAAAAATGTCCATAAGAAATTAGATGACGACATCCCGTCCACCACTCGTCCACCACTCTCCAGCCCAGCCAGTCTCCACCTCCACAGGGTCCAGGGCTGATGTGTCGCGGCGTCCGATGTCTGCTCCGTCAGCCATGTCCGTGAACAGCATGATGCCCCTGGATTAGCACAGCTAGCTCATCCATCCCCCGGAGCGAGATCCCACGTTCCCAACAACGATGGATGGAAGGACAGGTCCACGTTGTCACCTCCCCGCTCACATCCGAGAACCAGCACGTCGTCCTCACCTCCTACTTCTCAGCTCGAGAGAAATCACCAAGCCCTACACTAGTTAGCATTGACATGCTACAGGCTGCTAACAGCTAATTCTGCATGTAAACAATGCAGCCATGGTTACATGTAGGATCTCCAGACAAACACAGGAGAAAAGTAGTAAAAAATACCGCCGAAGCCACAAAAAGTTTGGTGTCCGTGACCGACAATGAACCATACAAAGTAATGATCCACTCCAAATACAAAGATGACGAAAAAGAGATGAAAAAATTACAAGA
This sequence comes from Halichoeres trimaculatus, assembly GCF_033239565.1. Lineage (NCBI taxonomy): Eukaryota > Metazoa > Chordata > Actinopteri > Labriformes > Labridae > Halichoeres > Halichoeres trimaculatus. The sequence continues at coordinate 4,922,920 of NW_027437186.1, read as the reverse complement.
AACGGACTAAGACGAGAGGGCTGCTGCAACAGGCAGCTACTTGGGTAGCGCCATTTTTTATTCAACTTATTCATTACCTGACAGATAAAACATATCAACATTCATTCCCATAACATTTAACATTTAACAACACACATTCAATCTTTCAAAAATAACTTTTTAGAATCAATGTTCATTCAGAAACAGTCTGAATGTGCCCTCAGATGCATGCGGGGCAAGTAGTAAGAGTGTGGTTTATGCAGATGTATGCATTGCATTTTTGGCACATCTTACGGGTTTTAACATCACTCTGACGAGGGCAGAATGTGCACCTACCCCTTTTGGGTGATGGGCCAGGAGCTGGGTGAGAGGCAGCTGGGTGAGGGGGAGCTGGATGAGGGGCAGCTCGGAGACAGTGAGCTGGATGAGGGGCAGCTCGGAGACAGTGAGCTGGATGAGGGGCAGCTCGGAGACAGTGAGCTGGATGAGGGGCAGCTGGGTGAGGGGCAGCTGGGTGAGGGGGAGCTGGGTGAGGGGGAGCTGGGTGAGGGGCAGCTCGGAGACAGTGAGCTGGATGAGGGGCAGCTGGGTGAGGGGCAGCTGGGTGAGGGGCAGCTGGGTGAGGGGGAGCTGGGTGAGGGGCAGCTCGGAGACAGTGAGCTGGATGAGGGGCAGCTCGGAGACAGTGAGCTGGATGAGGGGCAGCTGGGTGAGGGGCAGCTGGGTGAGGGGGAGCTGGGTGAGGGGCAGCTCGGAGACAGTGAGCTGGATGAGGGGCAGCTGGGTGAGGGGCAGCTGGGTGAGGGGCAGCTGGGTGAGGGGGAGCTGGGTGAGGGGCAGCTCGGAGACAGTGAGCTGGATGAGGGGCAGCTGGGTGAGGGGCAGCTGGGAGACAGTGAGCCGGATGAGGGGCAGCTGGGTGAGGGGCAGCTGGGTGAGGGGGAGCTGGGTGAGGGGCAGCTCGGCTAGGGGGAGCTGCTACAGAGCTGGAGCAGAACTGCTGGATCTCCATAACCAATCTGGCAGTGTCTGGCATCCACGGAAGAACCTGTCAACCCAAGTCAAACTTTATTATACGAAACCACAGGGCAAATATAAATAGCTCAAGTTGTGAGGTCACTACAGAAGAGCAACATAAATGTATGCTTACTCTGCGCCGGTTGATTTGAGGTATCACCAGTTGTCGTCCAAGCTCCTCCATGAACAGTCTTCGTCTGTTGCACATCCCCTGATTCCAAGTTATGTTACTCTCAGACCACAGGACGAATACGTTATATACGAGATGTCGAGAATGTTGAAAAACACAACAAGGGGCCAGCGGGCTGTCTTTCTTTTGCAGGTGTATACACTGGTAACCTGAAACAACAGAAACAAACCAGTAATACAAATATTCAGAAATGTAAGTTTATTTTCCTGCACACAAATTCAATGTATTATAATTTTCATAAGTAATACCATAAATATTATGAATAATAAAAGTGCAATACCTTGTCAAGGTTATCGACACCCCCTTTGTTATGGTTCTAGTCTTCAATGATTCTTGGCTTTTTTTCCTCCTTGTTGTTCACAGCCGTATCACGATGTAGAGTGCTCATCAGGAGGACATTTTTTTGTCTTTTAGGGTGATACGACACAAGAGCATGGGTCTCGATGAAGGCAAACTTTGACAAAAACCGAGCCCTGTTTTTTTTTCCACCAGTGCAGGGGGAAGCTCGGGCCTATTTTTTCGTACTGTTCCCACCATGTACATCTTTTTTTTTAGCAGCTCCAGGCCAAGCGCATGTGATGTAAAGAAGTTATCGCAGGTGATTGTTTTCCCCTGGAGACCCTCTGTGACATCAAGGACAACTCGCATGCCCTGTTTTTTTCTGATGGGGCACCAGCAGGTTTCCCAGTGTATATCTGCATGTTCCATGCATAACTGGATCTGGCATCGCAAGCCACCCATATCTTAATGCCATACTTTCCAGGTTTAGTAGGGATGAACTGTTTAAATGGACAGCGTCCTCGGAAAGGCAGCAGACGCTCATCCACAGTGACATCATTACCTGGATTGTACATTAATGGCAGGAGAGATACTCACTTGTCCCATACCTCTCTAATGGGAGCAAGTTTGTCTCTTGCACGGCGTTCTGCTCGAGTGCCCTTGTCGTCAAATCGAATGACTCTGTTGATTTTATGAAACATTTTCAGTGTCATGGTAGAACGGAAAATTGACCTACCAGACTCTGCATGCCATAAACTAGCTGTAGCTTCTTTACTTGATCGGTAGACGCCAGCGAGAATTAACACACCCACATAGGCCTGCAGATCTGTTCGATCCAGCTTTCTCCACTTCTTGCCATACACACGTTGTCCCTCCTTATTTGTCATGGCTAGCACTATCTCCTCAATAGGCTTGGGCAGAAACAGATCAAAAGTGGATTTTATGTCATCAATACGAGATACTGCATACAGAGTTGGACCGTGGTGGCTTGTCGCTCTCACTGCTGTCAACATGCGTCGTCTGTCACTGGGAGGGATAGAAGACCAGATCAATGTTTCATCCTTTGACAGGAAATTTTCTTCAGATTCAGCTGGGTCCTCTTCCTCAGATTCTTCCTCATCAGTTGATTCCTCATCTTCCTCATAATCAGTGCAGTCCTCTACTTCTGACACATCTTCCATTTCTCCTTCAGATCCTACCTCATCATCTTGCTCATCATTTTCCTTCATTTCTGACTCTTCTTCCATTTCAGCTTCATCATCTTGTTCATCATTTTCGTCCATTTTGACACTAGGCGATATGGGGGCTTCTTCAGAGGTAGGGTTAGCATGTGGTCTGTATGTTGGATCCATCACCTCATCATTATTTTCCTCCTCTTCTGAGCCTGAATCCTCCTCCTCGGTTGATTCTTCCTCCTCTTCTTCAGCATTTTCCTCCCGATCATTTGTCTCCACAACTTCGTTAAAAATTAGCTCGTGAACCTCCTGTGTCGTATACCACTTCTGCCTCCTCATTTTGCTGCCTGTAATGTAAAATGCCCCAAAATCTGTCAGAAAAGACCTGATTGTTTTTTCTTTATATTTTTGTTGTCTTGACCATTGCTTGACCCCAGCACATCAAAAGGTGTGTGTGTGTGTGTGTGTGTGTGTGTGTGTGTGTGTGTGTGTGTGTGTGTGTGTGTGTGTGTGTGTGTGTCAGTGCACTTGTGTCTGTTTGTGTGTGTGTGTGTGTGTGTGTGTGTGTGTGTGTGTGTGTGTGTGTGTGTGTGTGTATGTGTTGGTGTGTGTGCGTGTGTGTGTGTGTGTGTGTGTGTGTGTGTGTGCTGTTGGAGGGGGCAGTATGGCATGACAATTTGCCCCTTTGCACCCCTTGTGCTGTGGGGTACTTTTGGACCCCAGAGGATGATCAATGTTACTAAATAAAAAAAAACACTCATAATTCAATCAAATTACTTTATTTATTATTTATTGTAGTTTTGAAGATCATAGTATTAAACAACCCCCGTTATTTTCAGACTATTTGATGAAAAAACAAACATTTTATGACAGAAAAAGTTTTTGTTTGGGGTCCAAAATGACCCCAGGACATCATAAGGGTTAAACTCTAATGGCTTCAAAATGATGCTGACTGTTATTTGAATTAACTATGTTGGAAAATGTGTGAAAAATATAATTAGCACAATAATTTGGAACACAGGGTAGTTCCCATGATGAGAATGTATGTTGTTCTGAGGGACCATCCCTGCAGTTGAAACGCAGCTCAGGGGATTTTATACTAATGGATGATCCACTTGTTCCTCAGTAGAAGACTAAGGCTGAACCATAAGATATTGTACTTTGACTTTTGACTTTTGACTACGTTTCCCTAAGTCTGCAGAGAAACAGACTGAACAGAACAACAATGATTTTGGGTAAAGACTGGACACTGAAAGCTGAGTTCCCAGCATGCAGCAGTGCTGAAGTCGTACCTAAAGTCTCTAATAATAGTATGGGAGGTGGAGCCTTCAGCTATTGGGCCCCTCTTCTTTGGAATCATCTCTTATTCCCCTCTGCCACCAAAAGAACAAGATGTTAATATGGTGCTAGCGTTAAGTTGGTTCTAATCACATTCTTCCTAAGAACTAGTTAGATTTTCCATCAACAAGGAGCCAAGTTGGAGCTGCGTCATTGCACCACCATAAAACATACTGTACACACTGTAACAGCCTTGGTGGGTTGATAGTGTTAGGTAGTGGGGATGCATCACTGTTCAGATGAGATATTGTGTGCTTGAGAATTACAAGGCTAAAGTGAATGCATCACAGGCAATGGGCGGTACATCAGCCAATGTCTATGGGCCAGTTGTTCAAAAGTAATCCAATTGGATTTTGGTTATTGGATCTGATTAAATTCTGAAAAGGGGTTGTTCAAAAGGGAAAGAAGGATTTTAATTTTGGATTTGAAAGCTCTGCTTTTAGAAGGTGGATCTGAAGTTATTCTCTGGTTTGCTGCAGTTTGCTCAGCTTGATTTGTTCCTCTGCCAGGAGTATCTCTGCTTCTGTTCCTTAACTTTCTCTCTTTTTTTGATTTACTTAGCTGAAAGGCTTTATTGGTAACCTAAGTTAGCTTTATCTGCTTTATTACTGTAATGGTTGAACAAGTCAAGTGCAAAATACAAATAAAAGTATTGACACTTAATTGTAAAAATGTATCATTGTAACAATTTTAAAGTTTTACTACATTTTCTTCCTGAAATCCACCTTGAAATCCTACCCCTTCTTGGGATCAGGATAACCCTGTTTTTTGGATCAAAGTGGTCCAAATCCTACTGAAAAGTTCTGAACAACACTCACCAAAGGTTTGATCAAAACTAGGATTGGATTACGTGATCTAATATGATTTTGAAATCCTTCTTTCCCTTTTGAACAACCCATTTTCAGGATTCAATCCAATCCGATGACCAAAATCCGATTGGATTACCTTTGAACAACTAGCCCGAAAACTGTGTACCCGGATCAGGGTGATCCAATCCAATATTGCTTTGAAAATCTGACATAAAACTGAGACGGATTACCTGATCCTGAATAGCAAGACATGGGATTTTCATTTTATTCTACCAGATATTAGATCATTTTGATCTGGATTAAATTCTATGAACAACAGGCCCCATGTATCCTGTGAGCTTTCTGCCTGAATTCAAGGGACGTGTTGGAATGAGAGTTACACAGAGTAGAGTTATTTTTTGTCGTGGTTACGGCCAACAGTAACTGGTGTTGAGTGTTTCAGCAAAGCTTTAAAACCAAACCTGGATCGCTCAAGTTCTCTTTTGCAGGCACTACAGTACATAGCTGGCTGCCAAAGAACACTCATGCCAACTCCAACAAAACAACATGTGACCCACTCAGAAGCTTTTTTCTTTTTTAATTAGCTGTTCTCCATGAGCAATTGTTCATCACAGTAGCCAGTGCTAACCCAGGCATTAGCCTGGATAAAAACTTTTCTCTTTGATGAAGCTGAAAGCTAGAGCTGGATCAGGCCTGGACCAGATCTTAGTTATCCTACTATAGGCTTAGACTGCTGAGGGGAACTGTTGTTATTGTTGCACATAGATACCAACACAACAGTAAAGCCGGTCAATAAGGCAGTGGCATCCTCTGAGTTCCACCCAAATGTGGTATGGAGGGTTGTTATTTCAGAAATGTTTATTACTCGCCAAAAATAGCAGCATCATTTCACTACACTCTGACACAGAGATTTAGAGGTCCTCTTTCAATTCCCCTCTTCCTGACCAGAGAGCAGATTTTCCCACTATGAACTCTGACGCACTCCAGACTCTTACATCACACAACAGAATGAACTGGTCTTATGCATTTATCTACCAAATGATTGCAATGTTAACTGACTTGTCAAATTCATGTCATGATGAAATGTTTTCCCAGCAAAGCTGAAAGAAGAGACGTCTATCTTCAAAGAGTAAAGAAAGCAGTTACAAACAACTGCTGGATTAATACTTCTGTTCCCAATGTGAGCTTCAACAGACTCGTGTCATCACTCTCTCCTGTCCTCACTACAGGATGATCCTATTCATTAAATAAATGGACTCTTTCTCACTGAGTTTGTAAATCGTAACATGTGTCCGCATGTTAAAATGAGCAGAGAGAATATTTTTATGACACAGCAGAGGAATTGAAAATCATCCGAGCATTGCTTGACTGTTGTTATTAATGATGTGGGTATAGGTAGACTGGATGGTCCCTGGTGAGGTCCAGCACAGGTAAGCTTCCAATCTGTATTAAGATGACAGCATCATCACACAGGCAGAGAGGGGCCCATGTGATGATGCTGTTATTTATTCAAGTCAGAGTTCCCCTCCCCACAAGTTTCACTTACAGCCATGCTCCACGCCAAGATGATGGGTGGTAAACTTTGGAGACCACAGCAGCCAGAGGCTAATGGCTTCACCACACACATCACAGCTACGTTTCTTTTCAAACTCCTGGAGAACGAAAACAAGTTTTATCTGGAGAGTGTGAAAAAACTAAAACCGCGAAAATTCACTTAGTGCCCAAAGAACATCTCATTTTGTGTTTGTGAAAGGTAAAGTCCCAGTTCTGTGCCGTTTGGGATGTGGTCATCTTGCCTCAAAGTTTAACAGTCTTATCGGTGGGAAGTTGATTTCACGCTGTAGCCTCTGACACGGGTCTGTGCAGTCCTTTTCTGATGGACAGCTCACACATTTAGCCTGAAGTGCACAGTGTCTGGTCTGCTGAGTGAATCCTATTTCTTTGTTACACATTACTGCTCATTTAAGCTCTGTTTACACCAAGCAGTCCGGTTTAGATGAGTACAGTTTGGTATGGGTTGGCTCAGTTAAGCCTGATCCTGTTTACGTTTTCTCAGCCAACTGTGCTCCCTGGTGGTAGGCGGTGTGTTAGCCAGATGCTGATAGCCGCATCACTTAAATAATACCATGACGCTATTATTATAAGCTATTTTTATAATAATTATATTAAATCCAGGGATGCACTGTGGCGCAGTAGAATAGAATAGAATAGAATAGAATAGAATAGAATAGAATAGAATAGAAAATACTTTATTTATGGTAGCGCAGCAGCCTCACTGCAAGAAGGTCACCGATTCGATTCCCAGCTTGGCTGGTGGGCCTTTCTGTGTGGAGTTTGCATGTTGTGCCCGTGCATGCATGGGTTCTTTCCGGGTTCTCCTGCTTCCTCCCACAGTCCAAAAACATGCTCATCAGGCTAACTGCACGCTCTAAATTATCCGTAGGTGTGAGTGTGTGCATGAAAGGTTGTCTGTCTATGTGTTAGCCCTGTGATTGACTGGCGACCAGTCCAGGGTGTACCCCACCTCTCACCCAATGGCAGCTGGGATAGGCTCCAGCCACCCACAACCCTGAACAGGATAAGCGGTTCAGAAAATGAATGAATGAATAATAAATCAAACGAAGAAGAAAAACTTAAATCTTGAAAACAGATTTCTTAGAGTCCTGCAGACAAACTACTGTCAAAGCATTTCTAATGTAATAGGTGCATATGATATATGTGAGCAGCATGCAATGAATATATGAAGTGAAGTAAAACTTTAAATTTGTGTAATATGTACAAGGAAAAATGGGTTAGAGTACTATCAGCAAAAAGTACCTTTAACATGAGAAAATCATACATAAGCAAAATTTCCCTCATCACCCCCTACCCTCTATTTAAGGTATTACACAAATACAAACAGTTAAATTTTAATTATTAAATGCATTTTAATTAGGGTGGACGAAATTGACGCAATAATAACGTGCTTACTCTAATTTCTTTTAACACCACTAATTTATTTAATATGTGATTAACACGTAAGCATTCTCTGTTTGACCCTTGGCCCGTAGGTTGGGAAACCAGGAATAGATACATGGCTAACACAACATTGTGGTTGACAAGCAGAAATGAGTAAAGACAGTGTTTAAAATGTGAAATTCAGCCCTATAGCACTTCCAGATGGAACACTGGACATCCAGATCGTTTGCCCTCAGCAGCGCCGTTCCCCCACTGGAGAGTACGGCCAGCAGTCACACTACTCAAACCAATATGGACCATTAGCAGGCATCCCACACATGGATGGCCTGCCTACATCATTGTAAAGTGTCTGTTAACACGAAGCGCGATGTCACCAGAGTCAGCACAATGAGACACAGAGAGCACTGCTACACTTTAGGGACTTTTTGGCTGATGTTAAGTCGTTTTGATCAGACACAGCCCTTTAACACCCCAATAATGTTCAAAATGGTTGTCAAGAGGTGTGCTCATTGATCATACCACATGGATCATACCAAAGACTGTATATAGAGTGGACAGCGTGGCTCCGCCATTTACCATTGTACAGTTTTGAAGCCAAAATTCTCCCGTCAAATGCACTGCCATTGGCAGCAGTTGTGCAGCCAGAGCCTGTGCAGTAGAGACTGTGAGAATCTGAGTGGAGCCGAGTGACTAAATTAATTAATTTTTTCTTTTGAGAGTCTAATCACTTCTTCACTCTACCTCCCGACATATTTTACAATGTACAAAAAAATTACACAAGAACGGCAGCAGTCAATCATCATTAAAGGTGACATAAAGCCTAATTTTTCACCTCTTAAAACTACTGAAAATGAAACTCTTCAGAAAAAAGAGGACTTGAATACAAGACAGCCAAATGATATCTTTAAATCACCACAACAAATGGATGTGGGAAACATTTCTACGAGGTGTAATTATTGTTTTAAAAATGACCACAGCTCATCTGGAATGACCGGGGAGACGGATTTTTTGACCTATACTACAGCCAGCCACCAGGAGGAGCAGTTTTTGTGAAGACCTCATGCTGAGCAAGATGACTTCCATTTTTTTTACAGTCTATGGATCATATATGCTCTCCATGTGCTTATGCTTGTGCATGAAGTGAACTGTGCTGAAGCACACCTCTCTGAAGCGTGCCAAAGCAAAGAAGTGAATTGTGCTCAAGTACGACACACTTGGGGTCACACTGAACAAACAAGCTGGGCTTTAGGGTTGAAGTGTGCTCCGGCACAGTGCTGTTTTCCAGTGTGACGGTGTCCTCAAAAACCACTTGCTGGCCAAGTATACAGGGGCTGCAGAGAGATACATTGTGTGAAACAGTTTTTTAAAGGGGACATATCATGCTTGTTTCTCCTTTTCACTATGCCAGACTAGGATGCCTGTAAAGCATTTCTGCCCTCAGTACAAGTCATTTAGTTCCTTCATGGCCCCACAATAGCGTTCTCTATATCCTCATTTTAGGCCATTCTGAAGATCTTGTTGAAACACTCCGTTTGGAGTATGACCTCCAGTAACCTCTCAACGTCACAGCCCTTTGTGCTCTGATTGGTCAGTTCTATCAGAGGGGCGGAGGGGGTAGAGCCAGGGGGCGGTTTTTGCAGCATGGCAGTATTTACAAAATTGCCATATTGAATGGGGCAGACCGAGCGAGTTTGCTGTTTGCCAAAACTTCACCGTAAGGCATTGGACTAATAAAATGGCAGAGTGTAGGATACGTCCTTTTGTATTGGACCCTGAGTCATCTCAGGACGCTTCAGTGTGGTGAGTCAAACCGGTAATGAAGCTTAGCGAAAGTTCAGTCAGGAAGACTGGGGGCACACTCACACACACTTCTGTTCACTCATTCTTTCCCGCTTTGTCCATCAGCTGACTGGGAGGCGCGTCAATTTTTTCTCTGTCCAATCACATCGTTTCCGCTTCAATCGTTAGCCAATCATTTCATAGCTGTCAAAGTTTAAATGCCATCTCTTCTGCTTGTCAGCTGTCTTTCAGGCTCGCGTCTCGACCCTCCTCCTCCCCAGACACCCCCAGTCTCTATGGCTCAGTCCTCTTTCTTCAGCCCAGCAGTCGTCCGCCCTGCAGCTGCAGATTGCAGTTCGCAGCCTCGCAGTCGCAGCCCAGCAGTTCTCAGCCCAGCAGTTCTCAGCCCAGCAGTCCGCAGCCCGAGTCCGAAGTCCGCAGCCCGCAGTTCTCAATGAATCACAGATCAAGCCTCTTAGGACTATCACCACCACCAGTGTCTAGACTCCATCGGGGGATATCATAATTCTCAATGTCATTGCACCCCCTTTCATTTATTAATTGCTCAATGATTGATGGTGTCTAACCGCCAAACTATCTTTGCATGCATTTGTTCATTAAATTGGTTCATAACTCTTTATGGTGTTTAAGTCTCTCCTGATTGAACTGTAACTTGTATAGTTTATGCGTTTATACTCGGCTCTTGGTGGGTGTATCCCTCGGTGGCGGTTGTGTGACCAACTGACATCACAGAGGAGGAGCTGCTTTATCAGATTACTCCAATAAAAAAGAAAGGATCCTCGTGTCGTCACGACGTTTGAAATCTCGCAGCCAACTGGCAATGACCTATTTTCAGAGGCATCAAATCTCCCTCTAGGATATCAGAAAAAATACAATATCTCATTTTTTGAAAATTCAGGGGGTGTAAGGTCTTGTTTTCAAATTTATTATATTGTATGCAAGTATTAAATCAGGGATCAGCATATGTCCCCTTTAAAGAATGAACTATGAACAATCATGGCAGTAATCATGATTATATATTTTATTTGATTGACAGCTCTAATTTTAATGGGATGATTAATTGACAGCTCTGTTTGCTCGTAAGGCTCATGCAGCAGAGTTGAGGAGGAACTATGATAAAACACAAGCCCTCAGTTCCTCAAAAAGAGGAAGTAAAATTACACTGATATATGTTTGAGGCTGTAAAGACAATCAGCGTTCAGATTTCCTGATTTTCTGAATGCATCAGAAATAATTGATCCACCAACATTCAACAAACAAACATTGTTGAAGGAGTTTTCTGTCCACTTTGACTAATCTTCTTCCTGGTGTTGTTATTTCACTGAAGCTGGAGAGACATTAATTAACAGAAAATCTCTGTGCTTCTGCTTTGTACCACTGAAGGAAGCCGAAGTGATGGAGCCTCGGTATTTAAGCCTGTAACAGTCAAACAGAGACCTAATGGGATCAGCTGTGGGGGGAAGAGAAGGTCTTGTTGGCTGGAAGTCAGAGCTGTCTGCTAACCGCTGGCTCTACTGGAAATTCAGAGAAGTTTCCATCCATTCCCAGAGGCGTGTTAAACTAAATGTCAATCATTAGACGACGGACAATGATTGTTAATGGGTTCAAAGATTTAATCAATCAAAGCAAAGACCATTTGTGATGATGTTAACTATTGTAGTGATAAAAATTGAGTTTTATTTCACTTCCATGTCCTCTAATCTTCTTGTACTCTTTGTTTCATCAAATCTGCACGCACACGCACACACACACACACACACACACACACACACACACACACACACACACACACACACACACACAAAATGTAGCCTTTTCTCCATTCAGTCACTTGCCTGCTTCCAGCTTTTTGCATTGGTGTAGTTGTTGGCCAAGTTGACGTCATTTTTCACACTAACATGGCAGCAATTATTGTTCGTATTAAAAAAAAAAAAGTTTAAATCATTTCATTTTGTTCTCAACTTTTGTTCAATTATTATTTTCAATACATCATCCTTATAGAATAACCAGGGTAAGTTGTTCAGAGGTAATCTGATTGGATTTGGGTAATCGAATTGAATCAAATGTGGCTCGTTGAGTACTCTTCTGACTATCTTTCTGACTCCCTGGTCAGAAATCTTGCAAGGAGCTCCTGTGTGTGGCCTGTTGATGGTAAGGTGGTGCTTCTTCCATTTGCGAATAATGGCCCAACGGTACTGACTGGGATATTCAGGTGCTTTGATATAAGTCTGTAACCAGTTCCATTCTCATGAGGTGTGTGGTATTTAACTGCTTGGTGAAAAAAACAACCTTTTTCATAGGACCATCAATTTGCTCTAGCCCAGCTGATGTTGGTTTGCACTAATTGGAAGTCCAAGTAATAATTACTGACAGATTTCAGGTGGTTTGGTGCATTTTTGCTTAAGTATACAGCCTTTCCATGGTGTGTTCAATACTTTTTTCCTGTGTTATCGTACTTAATTCCACATAATCATTATTTATGGACTTGAATGTCATGATTTCTTTTCATGTGTGAATTATTTGAGTTAATACCAATGTCTGGTAGAAATTCCGTTTGAATTGCATCTTTGGAAATAAATGTAATGAGAGAAAAAAGTTGATGCGTTCAATACTTATTGTTCCCACTGTAACTGCCAAAGTGCTGACTTAAAGGGCAACTCTGTTTTTTTGACACCTGGACCTTATTTATAGGTGTGTGCATGCTCTTATACTCACTCAGACAAACATCGTGCAGCTCGGAGTCCTTCAGAAGTTATTTAGATCCAACCGAATTTAGCCTCACTTAGCGGGGGCCACGGCAAGGGAGCTTCAGCGCGGGACATGATCTCTGCAAAATCGTTCATTTCGGCTAAATTTTTTCATCTATCGCTATCCATCGTTATCACAAACACGCTCCTATTCTGTTGCCATAGGCGAACATGGTCCACAAACGCACCACCAGTTTGCATTGAGTCGTGGACGTGCTCCTGTTTGTTGTTCTCGAGCCAGCTCTTCATCTCTCTCCCTCTGCATCCTTCTTTCATAGAGCTCCTCGTCCGTGTACTCAGGCTCAAACTGGTAAGGACAACCGTCAAACTCGAAGTCGTAGTCTGAAGACGGTAGACGAGCTGACTTTATGATAACACTGGTGATGGATGAAAAAATAGAGCCCAAATGAGCGATTTTGCAGAGATTATGTCCCACGCTGAAGCTCCCTTGCCATGGCCCCCGCTAAGTGCGGCTAAAGTCAGCTGGGTCTAAATAACTTCTGAAGGACTCCGAGCTGCACGATGTTTGTCTGAGTGAGTATATGAGCATGCACACACCTATAAATAAGGTCCAGGTGTCAAAAAACCGGAGTTGCCCTTTAAGACACAAGGCTGATATTTGGGGAGAAATAAGCAAAAAACAAAAAATGATGAGTTGAGCATGGAGCATATTGTTTTTATTTTTATTTTATCTTGCAGTTTTACAATTTCATAAATAAAAAAATCTTCTTGTTTAGGGAATTATCAATTTATTTTAGCTATGTATAGAATTTCTTCACCATGTTGTCTTTATTATGAAGGTAAAGTAGATTTTGTGGCTCTGGAATGACTTTAATCCTCCTTTGATAGTAGAGGTTGCAGAGCCCTAATCTAGATGAAACTCTCTCCTGGATTTTTGATGTCATCCTTCAGTGCTATTGGTTGAGGCGTGGTTGCTTTAGCTGTGTCAGAACCTTCACCACATCATCTGAAATCCATCAGCTGAAGGACTGTAGCCTGAGCTAGCATGCTAAAAGTAGAAGCATGCCAATATAAGCGCTCTGTGTGCTTGTTGTCCTGGAGGTATTTTCAGAAAGAAGGCCCAGTTGTTCTCTGACCCACAGTTGGCCCTGACTTACTCCCCTAAATATAGCATTCTGCAGCACCTGTTGTCCCTTGTGCTGGGGAGATTGCTGGACTGTTTGTTTCAAGAGAATCACCAGGTGTAATCACTTCTCCACAAAGCATGGCTTTCAAACAATGTCAACAAGCTGACCAAGACAAAGGAAATGTCTGAAGTGAATCAGGCCTTGCACAAAAAAGCACTCAAGAGACCTACGATTAAGAACTGCTGCTTTGTATAAAGCTGAAAAGGGTTGAATGTATATATATATATATATATATATATATATATATATATATATATATATATATATATATATAAATATATATATATATATATATATATATATATATATATATATATATATATATAGGGATGGGTATCTTTCACATTTGAAACGATACAGAACCGATGCTCGGGACCCGGCAATCGGTACCGGTACTCAACGGTACCAATTTTCGGTCCTTATATTTATTCTTCATTGTATAACCTTGCAATGCTGTGTTCATGGCCAGCATGGAGAATCGCCTACTCTTCCACTCTCTCACAGTCACAAGGATGCATTTAGGTACCTAAACATAGTACCTTTTGGTTTTACGTGCATCGGTATGCGGTACTTAAGACAGAATTCAGTCGGTACCTATAAAAGTAATTTGGTACCCATCCCCATGTAAATATATATATATATATATATATATATATATATATATATATATATATATATATATATATATATATATATAAATCTCTGACAAATGCTAAAATCTCTGTTAACCAATCTAGGATACTTATAACAGAAAAGGAGTGAAGTTTGTGGGAGGACATTGCAGAGGAAGCCCCTGCTGTCTAAAAAGAGAAAACATTGCTGCATGTTCAAATTTGCATCCTCTCTGCAGCAGCCAGGTCCTGATAACTTTGGTCAAGTCTCACACTTTAACAGCATTTTCGGGGTCAGACTCAGAATCCATTCATTTCCTTTAATCTGGTTAATTAATTCACTGATTCATTTATTTATTCATTCAGCCATTCCAACTTCCAAATCCATTCATTCCATATCATCCATTCATTTCACAAGATCATGACAGGCTAATTCAACAGTTCAGCCCAAGCTGCCTCAGCCTTCTGCGTCCATGGCGCAGTTTCTTCAGAAATTGCTGTTCTACACTGCTCAAAAAATAAAGGGAACTCTAAAATAACAAATCCTAGATCTGAATGAATGAAATATTCTTATTAAATACTTTGTTCTTTACATAGTTGAATGAGCTGACAACAAAATCACACAAAAATTATCAACAGATATCAAATTTGTTAACCCATGGAGGTCTGGATTTGGAGTCACACTCAAAATTAACGTGGAAAAAAACACTATAGGCTGATCCAACTTTGATGTAATGTCCTTAAACAAGTCAAAATGAGGCTCAGTAGTGTGTGTGGCCTCCACGTGCCTGTATGACCTCCCTACAACACCTGGGCATGCTCCCGATGAGATGGCGGATGGTCTCCTCAGGGATCTCCTCCCAGACCTGGACTAAAGAATAGAAAAGAATAGAATAGAAAATACTTTATTTATCTCCGAGGGGAAATTCAGGAGTCACAGCAGCATTTAAGAAAACAAAAGTAAGAAAGTGTATAGAAAGTGCAAAAAGGTCCACAAGAAAATAAATGACAACAGCCTGTCCACCACTCTCCAGCCCAGCCAGTCTCCACCTCCACAGGGTCCAGGACTGAGCCTCCCCAGCAGTCTGTTCAGTCTCTGTCTCCTGGGTCCTGTCTGCCCACAACAGGCGAAGCTCCTCCAATGTGGCGTCCGATGTCAGCTCCGTCAGCCACGTCCATGTACAGAATGATGCCACTCTGCCCTCCGGCAGCTCCTCTGCCGCTGGGCTAGCACGGCTAGCTCGTCCATCCCACCAGAGATAGATCCCACGTTCCCAACAACGATGAATGGAAGGACAGGTCCACGTCATCACCTCCCAGCTCACACCCGAGAACCAGCATGTCGTCCTCACCTCCTCCTCCTCACCATGAGGGAAATCATCAATCTTTACACTAGTTAGCATTGACATGCTACAGGCTGCTAACAGCAAATTTCACATGTAAACAATGCAGCCATGGTTACATGTAGGATCTCCAGACAAACACAGGAGAAAAGTAGTAAAAATATCACTGAAGACACAAAAAGTTTGGTGTCCATGACCAACAATGAACCATACAAAGTAATGATCCACTCCAAATACAAAGATTACGAAAAAGAGATGAAAAAAATTACAAGAAACGGACAAGGAAGAGAGAGCTGCTGTAACAGGCAGCTAGACAACGAAAAAAAAAAAAAAGCATATATATACATATTTATATTATATATATCTTTATTATATTTGTATTTGGAAAGCACTGTAAGGTTTAACACTTTTATAAATTTCGCTTTTTATTTGGTTTGCCTAGAGTTTGATCAGCCTTGCCTTTGACTGAGTGGTAGGAGACCATGTGTTAAAAGAAAAACAGGAAGTGTTGTAGTTATGCTGCTCAATAAGACTCAGTAAAAAGCTCTCAGAGTTATCCTTCTCCATCTGGTTGATTCTTTGTACCATAGTCATCCAAGTACCACCCATTGAACCCTCACGCTACAGCACCAATATTAAACACAGATTACTTCTGTCATAAGAGTAACTATTCATGACTTTATGTTTTGTAGAAGTCAGATCTAGAGCCTGATTGAAAGGCCTACAGGATAGTTTAGCACATACCTTCCCAGTCTAGTGAGGATGATGCTAGTGGCAGTGATAATGAATGGCTACCAGAAATAAAAAAATGAACAATGAATGCTAGCAATAGTGACAGTGAAGCTGAGGATGCTGAGAGAGCTGAATGGGCTGAGGATGCCCCACCAGCCATAGCTCAAGAGCACAAAATAGACCTCTACAGAATGTCTGGATTGAAAAAGGATTCAAATCTAAAATGTAAAACATGGATGTATTTTTATGATTGTAGTCAGTCAGGCTCTACTGTGCAGGCTTGCCGGATTGACTGATAACGGAGAAGTTATTTTTCAAGTTTGCATTGGTCTCTAAGTTAGCAGGAATCTACTAGGTTAAGCTTGTTCTACTCTTTCTAGGTTTAGGGGAAACTGCTAAGACTGGACCCACCAGACCAGACCAAAGGCCCAGTAGAATGTTTAGAGAGCCATGGGCAATAGTTTTGGTTATTTTTGTGGGAAATATTTATTTAAGAAATATACAGTTTAATAGGGTGAGGTAGGAAGGACTGAGGAGTTAAAAGGAAGGAGCTTATGGGGTTATATTTGTGCCATCAGAAACTGAAATTGAATTAAAATATTGAATTTGAAAAGCATGAAGTGAAACTGAAAATAAATGTTTTGAAAATGAATTTATTTTTTTTTTAATTGAATTTGAAAAAAAAAATACAGAATTCAATTTCAATTCACAAAAAGCAGTTTCATTTTTAAAATTCAATTTCAATTCACAAAAAGCAGATTCAGTTTTAAAATTCAGTTTCAATTCACAAAAAGCAGATTCAGTTTTAAAATTCAATTTCAATTCACAAAAAGCAGATTCAGTTATTACAGAACAACACAGCTTAGTGTAAAAAATACACCTTTTGGTGTGATAAAATAACACGGTGGGTGTTAGAATTTTAACACTATGAGAGAGATAGATATTAACACTTTCCAAAGTGTAAATTTAACTCTGAGTCTGTGAGGATTATATAAACTCAGGGAAAGTGTTAAATTCAACACTATGGGGGATGAATTAAAACTCAAGATTTTGCAGTGTACAGATCCTTACACTTTGATTCAGAGAGGAGTAATTTTTGACAACAGTTTATTCACATTAAAGATTCATTTAACAGGCTGCAGCTTTCCTCCCGTCGTTTTTCGGCTGATGGATCCTCGGCTTTCAGGACCCTCTCAGCAGAGAGCAGAGGAACAGTCCACAGAGTCAATAACAGACCTCCCGTGGGGCCTCGTGGCAGCGTCTTAATGCGCGTGTGGAGCCTCGCGCTCACTGCTGCAGCTCTTCGCGCGGCTGACAGACGCACAGTCGCCCCCTGGGAGGGAGTGAAGGAGATCCTGGAGAGGACGAAGAGGAAGGAGAAGATGTCCGTGAAGCTGAAGAGAGGAATAAGCGCCAAAGCCGAGTCGCAGAAATGCGCTGAGCGTTTCTGGAGGCTTTTTCCTCACCTGGTGCTGTCTCTGTCTCTCGTCGGGTACGCGGCTCTGGGTGCGCTCATCTTCACATACATTGAAGGAGGAGACGCACCCACTCTCCAGCCCAAGTACGATGAGTTCCTTGGTGAGATTGTTACCACGGTCCGGAACCTCACCGGTAAGTGGCCTCGGTTCCGGGTTTTACCTGTGCATCTCTTGTGTTTGTGAGTGGGCTTGACGTGATGTGACAGTTTCCATGTCCCTCCTTTTTTGCTGCTGTACTCATTTGGACCTATGGACATGTGTTGTGCTTAACTCACCAACAATGTCTCCTTATCCTCAGAAAACAACACCTCAGACCAGCTCATAGTGATTAAGGTGGAGCACATAATGAGGAGTAAGTTCCAATCCATTTGGCTCCAGAGACCGGACAGATGGGATTTCTTCGGCTCCATGTTCTTCTGCTGCACAGTGTTCACCACAGTGGGTAGGTCCACGATCTTTCATTGTTGACTCATGTTTGTTTTTGTGTTGATTTCCTTTCTGTGACTGACAGGTGTGACTTTTCTCTTCTGAGTAGAAAGTTTATGATTGTGTCTCTTAAAAAAAAAAAAAAAGATGAAGAAGAAGCCTGGGGTCTAGAGCACCAGGCTTCCTTGATCCTGCCTGTTTTTATCAATTAGGAAAGATTTAAAAAAAGACTATGAAACCAACACAGCTGTTTGCCAGAGTTATTATTTGTGCCTTTATTTTCACTAAAATTGAATAAACAGCAGGATTTATACAACAGTTTGACTCCAATCCAGGAAAATCAACCAGGGACTCAGATTTAAATTTTAGACTGACAGTTTGAGCATCAGTTGAGGTCCTTCTCAGTCTTGTTTTGTTTGTTGCCCAGGAAGCCCAGGGCGCTTGCACCAAACACCCCCTCCCTGCTCGTCTGCCGGTTACCTCTGCACTCAGACGGGGCCATTTTTTACTTGACCAAAAACACAAATAAACAGACTCCAGCCGAAAAAATCTGATATCAGTCTACATTCAGGCTTTATTTAGAGAATTTTCAGCGCGTTACTTTCACACAAAAACACCGTTAAATAAGGCTCTAGTTGTCATCATGTCATAAAACAGCGCTACCTCCGCTGCAGAGCCACAGCTGGCTATGAGGCGCTCGCTGCTTAGTGTGAAAATTTTCTAAATAAAGCGTGAATGCAAACCCATATCAGATTTTTTCGGTGGGAGTCCGTTTATTTGTGTTTTTGGTCAAGTAAAATATGTCCCCGTCTGAGTGCAGAGGAAACCGGCTGACGAGCAGGGAGGGGGTGTTTGGTGCGAGCACCCTGGGCTTCTGCTGCACAAAATCACTGCTGTAGGGGTAATTTCTGCCCTAAACCTTGTGATAGGACCCAACTTGTTCCATCCCGAAGTATCACTTTAGTGCCTCTGTAACAGATTTCAACCCTTGCTCCATGTGATTAGATGTTGAACTTAAAACTTCTTAATCAACTGTCTGGAGCTTTGTAATGGTTTGAAATGATATGAGGAGTAAGAATCTCTTCAAACTAAATCTTGCAGAAACATTTTTATAAGTGGTTAAAGGAAGCCAGCTAATGGCTAATGGCTCTGCAGCAACAGGAAGCCCACAGCTGCTAGCAGAGAGAAGGCTTTTTACATCACCACAAAAAGCCTATTAGACGTTGTTTGAGGTTAGAGGCACATTTGCTTTGCTTATTTTTCCTTGTTAGTTTAAAACCTTATCTTTCTTCATACTTCCAAAGAGAGGCCTCAAGGCATGAAAGGAAGCTCCACTGACATCTGCTGCTGTATCTCTTACTGTTCATTACTTTAAACATTTACTTTTGACTGCCTCTATACATCTATGGGTTCTTGTTTTTGTTTTTTGTTTTTTTCTTGCATGGGAGTGAATCATTATGAATTGATAGGCCATTGAGTTTGGGCAGTTAACTCCAAAGAGATGCAAGATAGCAAGAGTGATTACTATAACAACGACAGACGTGTGACACCAAAACAGATCCTCAGCTTCTATGTAGGGAACAAAAATCAGATCCTTGCCCATTCTGCCTCCGTTCTTTAATGTATGAACTGCCTGCTCTCCTTTATCGGTCAGCTGGCACTGCCTGCATGTCCAGTCCCGTCAGACAGCTGGAGTAACAGACCAGGGAGTTCCCACCTTTATGACGATCCTCTCTTTGTTCATGTTGGGCTGTACAACCTCAAACCTGTTGACTTCTGGCCTGGCCCTTCTCATTTTGTTTGTTTGTGGTCATAAAGTGAAATATGATCTGATTTTTGACATGGTTTGTTTAATGTGAGAGTCGCCGGGTGTTTTTAATGTGTCCCGTTCAAGGTTATAATAGTTCACTAAAACGAAACTAAAAAGGAAAACTACAATTTAAAATACATTGCAGTTAACTCAAACTAATAAAAACTAGAAAAGAAAACAAAAACGATAAGTAAACTAAAATTGTATCTTGTGTTCACAAAACTAACTGAAACTAAATAAAATTATGGAGAAAATGTCCTTAGTTATAGTTTTTGACAATGTTAATAGCCTTTAGGGTTTAAATTAATCCAACACATTTTCCCAACCAATTTTATGACAGTTTTCAGCAGTTGTCAGCGCCGTACAGCACCATCACAGCGACGCACTGGGACGTGCTTGTTTACTGCACTGACTGGCTGTGCGCTGTGCTGCGACCAAACTTAGAGGAGCAATGAATCAGAGCATCTGTAATAGTTTAATTTCATGTGAGTCTGACTTTATTGTTACAGAGTCCAAGTTTCTAATTATTAAAGCTCATATTATATTGTTTTATATAATTTATGTTTTTATTATTTTTATTTAATTCATGTCAAAATTATTTTATATCACTTATTTTTTATATTTTTATATTAAGTTCATATTATTTTCTTGTGTTGAAGGCAGCAGCCAACAGTTCAGTATCAGCATTGACTGAGCAGTGAGCACTATGTTGGACTGGAGAATAAACTGTATTACAAAATATTTACTCTGACCTTTTTGAATCCTGCACCTGGTTAATAAGGTATGAAAAAACTAAAACTAAACTAAACTGTAACTAAAACCAAACTAAAACTTAGCCTTGTTGCAAAAATCAAAACTAAATAAAAACTAGAATGCCCGCTCCAAAACTAATTAAAACGAAACTGTAATGACAAATCCAAAACTATTTTGACCTTGGTCCCGTTTACTTTTCTGCTAGATCTGCTCCATGTAGGCCTGGGCGATAAATCCATTAATTTGAGTTTTTCTTTGAGAACTCTGTGTGCGTGCAGCGTGAATAAACAGTTCTCTAGCAAAACAGCAGAGTCCTGAATGTTATAAAATAATCTTATGTGTCTTTGACACCCAGCACCTTAGCGGACACATGTTCCTCATGGTTGTGTAAACAGCCCAAAGAGTTTAATATAAACTAGACCTCTTATTAGTACACGTTCAAACCCTTTTCCTTAAATACTCTGTTTTCTATCTGTCACTTTTCAGGAGTTCGCTTAAGATCTTTGACTGAAACATTTAAATAGACCCTTTTAGGTTCACCTGCAGATCATTAATTATGTAATAATAATAATAATAATAACAATAATAATAAAAATAATAATAATAATACATTTTATTTAAAGAGCGCTTTTCAAAAACTCAAAGACACGTTACAAGGTATAAGCAGTATAAAGACCAAGTTTAAAAACAGATACAAATAATGAAATAACAGTAAAAAAAACAAAAACAAAAAAACATGTATAGAAAAAGGAGACGAGGCAAAAACAATTCAAAGGTGCAGAGAAAGAGCAAGGTCAGGACAGTTTGTTAGTTTAAGTTAAAAGCTTTGCGAAAAGGGTGAGTTTTGAGTTTTGTTTTGAAGGTGGTGGGGTCAGCAGTATCTCGGAGGTGTTGTGGGAGTGAGTTCCAAAGGGAGGGGGCAGCAACAGGTTCAGTGCTTGGTCCTAGGGACGGTGAGGAGGTTTGCAGCTGAGGAAAGGAGGATGCAGGAAGGGGTGTAGGGGTGGAGCATGTGAGTAAGGTATGGAGGGGCTTGGTTGTGGAGTGCTTTGTGGGTAAGAATGAGGATTTTAAACTGGATATGGTAATGGACGGGAAGCCAGTGGAGATCTTGAAGAATGGGAGTTGTGTGTTCACGGGAACGGGTACAGGTGAGGAGGCGGGCGGCAGAGTTTTGGATGTACTGAAGTTTATTGAGGTGGTTGTTGGTTGTGCCAGAAAGACGCGTGACGCGTAAAACCTGCTGCTCTTCAAAGATGATACTCTGATCATTTTTAGATTTACAGGGAGATGGGAAATTGATGGTCGTTGACCAGAGGAGTGCTGCTTGAACATGATTGAGAAGTTGTTTGACTTTTACCTGGGAAAGCTGAGTCCCATCTTTCTCTGTAACTCTCTCTATTCCACAAACTGAACCCTCCATTCAGCATTAATCCATAAATCCATCCGCTGACGAGCAGAGCAACAAAATGACCTGCAATGGGGTACGCTCTGACAAGCAGGTGCGGGTCCAGACTTTTTAGATTGGGGTGCCACGACCACGGCTTTGACTTCAATGCAGGGGGGCATGAGTTTTGTGAGCCTACACTAGAATAGATAGCATTTAATTTTGCTTATTTATTTCTCTCTTTTTTTTTTTAAGAAGAAATCAGGATTAACAGGCTACAGCTTTAACAAAAAAAAAAAAGATTAAAACAAAGCATTTTTTTTAACAATTAAAAGTAGAATATAACTACTTGCACTGTAATGCAGTGAAACAGTACTGTACAAGCTTTTTTAAGGTGTATTTTAGGCCATGTTGCCCAGCCCTGGCTCCATGCAAACTGCAGCAGGTTGTGTTGTTCCCTTGACATCCACCAAGAATAGAAGTCTTTCATATCTGGCACTGACCTGCCAGCCATTGGTATCAGTGTTGCCAGCTCAGCAACTTTATCAATGTATTAAGTGCTTTTTCAAATCCCTCTAGCGACCCACTACTTACAATACAGTACCACTTTAGTTTATGATCTGACAACAAAAAAGATTTAAATAAAAAAAACAGAAGCTTTTTTTCCCTGATGCTTGTCTTTTCACTACTTCCTTAAAGAATTGATTCCAACAGCTGACTGACAGAACTGACATCATTATCTTTAGAATTAAGAGGAATGTAAGAATTTATTAATATTCATTTTTTTTACAGCAAAATTAATACTTAAAAACTCCTCCTGTCCCCCTGTCCTGTCCCTTTGACTTGAACAAACCCTGAGTGTATTTAATTTTCAATATGGCTTCCATCAATGACAAGCTTCAAAACTCTATATCATAAACTGATGAGTAGGGCTGGGGGTAAACGATTATTTTTAAAACGATTAATCTAGCGATTATTTTATTAGTCGACTACTCTAACGATTAATTGGGCGATTAGTCTAACGATTATTCTCTGTTGTTCAATTATTTCAAAACCATAATGTATCCCAAATAAATGCCAAAACGATCTCTCTCATAACAGAGCTAATTAAACAACACTGTTTGCACAGCAAAATGCAAAATATAGAATAAAGTTACAAAAAATAAAAAGGCCAGTCTGTTTACTCTTACAGTCCAATAAGGGTGCAACTAACAATTATATTTAAAGTTGACTAATCTATCAATTATTTTTTCGATTAGTCGATTAATCACGGTTATTTTGTGTTTCAACCTAATTTGGCCTTTAAAATGTGCAGACCTTTATAATTCAACCTGTGTGTTTCATTTTCACTGCATTTACCCAGAGTTAGGTTCTCACCTCTGATTGGTCAGCCCTGTGTCATGTTTGTTTGTTTGTTTGTCTTTATTTCATTCATGATGACATAAAAAAGTGTAAGTGTACTGTACAAAAAAAAAAAAAAACCTCAAAATGAATGAAGCAGGTAACAGGGAAATGAAGTTGTTGTACGCAGTGTTGGACAGACCGCTTATTAGTGACTTTGGGCTTGTTTTCTAATGTTTATTTGTTACTGGGGCTTGCTTTACTCTCTGTATGATCCCGCCTGACTCTCTCCCAGCTCTCCATGACAACGCGTTTAGTTTCGTTTCTCTACATGGGCTATTTCGCTCATGTGTACTCCGCCCTCCTCCTCCCCGCTGAGTGTTACCGGTGCAGTGTGAGCTTGAGAGTGAGAGCTCCTTCAGATAAATGTCCTCTCTTTTCAAAAGTTAAGTAAGTTTTGACACTAGTTTGTGACTCAGATCCTGAAAAACTGTCTGTAACAGAGAGTGAAGGAGACTCTCTAAATCGCGTTATCAGACGCTAAACTCCAGGAGCTGTCAGGCTGTCCAAGCCAGAGATGCAGAGCCTTCGTCAGCGCACAGCGCTCTCTGGGAGTGGAGATTTTTCCTCATCCTCAACAATATTCCTATGAACTTATTGATCTTTTCCCATAAAAGTATCCAATAACACAGCACCTCATGCTGTGTTATTGGATACTGAGTTACAAATGAGTATTACCCCCTGGTATTTGATTTCACTATGTGACAACAACAATAAAAACAATAATACGACGCATCGACTATTGAAATTTGCGACCATGAATTTTTATCGTCAACGTAGTCGATTATGTCAACTAATTGTTGCAGCCCTAGTGATGAGTGATGTCAGAGACTACGCCCATATATCTTAAAGTCTGTATTCCAGTATTGATAAAGTTTGTTAATGATAAATGAAAGATTGGTGGATGAGAAATTCCAGGTTTGAACACTTGGGGACTTATCATCTTGTTTATGTGGAGACATGCTCTAGTCTCAGGTTCAGTCAATAAATTAGAGCAAAGCTACGGATTTTGCAGTAACCACAGATTTTTATCACTAAGGTGTTGATTTTCTTCCTTTCTCCTGCAGGCTATGGAGAGATCTATCCAGTTACCCTTCCTGGTAAAATAGTGTGTGTGTTGTACGCCATGGTGGGCATCCCTCTCATGCTTCTCGTCATCCTGGATGTGGGAGACTTCCTTGCTTTGCTGATGACACGAGCCTTTGTCAAAATACACACCATCATCAAAGATCTACGTTCCCACACCTGGTCTCCCCGAAAGGCTGAGAGAAAGGCAGATACTCCGAGTCATCGGACCCTGGAAGACGGTACCTTTGTTTTCAGCCATGACGTGGTGGTCCGCGAGCCCCTCGACATCCGGCAGGTACTGCACAGCCAGGCGGATGTAAGGCAGAAGTCTATTCAGCTCCAGAACAACAAAGAGATCTTTGAGAAAATTCTCGCCAGGGAGAAGTTACTTCGAAAAGGCCCACTGCTCAGGACCCTCTCCTGCCCAGAACTTGCCCGACTGCCTGATCTACCCAGAGGATACACCATTTGGGACTTCACAGGGTTAGGAGATGGGATGGAAACACTGGATGTTCCCTTTGTTCTGATTCTTTTCATTGTGTTCGCTTACATTTTGTTTGGCGGGTTGATTCTACCACGGTGGGAAAAGGATTTCGAGGGCTTTGACCCTTTCTACTTCTGCTTCATCACGCTC
Source organism: Halichoeres trimaculatus (assembly GCF_033239565.1). Taxonomy (NCBI): domain Eukaryota; kingdom Metazoa; phylum Chordata; class Actinopteri; order Labriformes; family Labridae; genus Halichoeres; species Halichoeres trimaculatus. The sequence goes on along the minus strand of NW_027437186.1, from coordinate 4,897,837 downwards.
ACCACCATTGGATTTGGGGACATCGTGCCAAAACACCCCAAGTTCTTCATGCTGACTTCACTTTTTATCATTGTCGGCATGGCCATCATGTCCATGGCTTTCAAGCTGTGCCAAACACGACTCGTAATCTTCTACCGCGAGTGCATTAAATTCATTAGCCGAGGAAACGCTGAAACATTCATAAAAGAAGACAAAGACTGATCTTGCAGGAGAGTATCTGACAGAATTCTGTGAGCTTACAGTCCTGAGGAGACTGTGTGTGCTGGCAGTGGGTTGTTTTCTGGGTGTTTTGTTGTAAGCATGCACAAAATAAACACTATGCATGTATTTGAAGTCTTTGCCCAGCAAAGGAACGTTCCTCAAATTGACCCCTATCAAAACAGCTGATAAATATATTGTGTTACAGCGTTTGTTAGGTCACATTTCTTTCTCTCCTCTAGAGATCCCAAACATTCTCTGGCTTTTATGGTTGAAGTTTTTAACAACCCCAAATTACCAATTGGCTTGCCAAACAGAATTGATCTTACCGATTAGGCCTGTCACGATAACAAATTTTGCTAAACGATAATTTTCCAAAATATAATTGCCGATAAACGATATTATTGTCAATATTATTTTGATTTTTTTTTTCATTTTTTTCATTGATGTAATTATGATAAATGGGATAATAAAGTGAGTTCACCATATCAAAAGCAAGAAACTTTAATTTCTTAAGAGTATTTAACTGTAATTAAAAGGTCAGGATCTTTTAAATAGGTCATAAACATCCCTGAGAGGTTGAACAATTGTGTAGTAAAGGTCTGGAGTGACTCCCCGCTCCATGGAGGACTGCATTTACCCCTAGAACTTTCCATACACAAGGCAACCAGGAAAAAAAAATGTATTTGCATGATCATAAAACCCTGAGGCAGCAGTGCATTGAAAACAGGCATGGCTCTGTAGTGGAAATCACTGCATGGGCTTTAAATCACTTTAAATCACAGAACCACTGTCTGTGAACACATTTCATTATTGCATCCAAAAATGCAGTTAAAGCTGTACCACCCAATAGGGCTGGACGATATTGTGATATTTAAATTCTATCCATATATTTCTTATAGGCAATAAAAAACGGACTCTCTCGCTTGTATCGATACAGTTCATTTTGTGTATCATTTAGCAATTCATTTCGTCACAAGTTTTTTTCTACCATCTCTTTCTCTGTAGGACAAACTCCCCTCCTCCCCCTCCCCTAACTGACAACGCAGCGACAGATTCAGAAGAGTTGGTCAGTCAAAGATAAGTAATGGCTCAATCGTTTTGAGAAGGTTTGGGTTTTAGGCCTGGACCACACATATATGGATAATTTTTTTTTTACCGGATACCATTTTTCCTTGTTAAAAAAAAAAAAAATCTCTGTCCACACCACAGAGATATCTCTATCCATACAAAGAGGCATAACTGAAAAGGATCGCCTCTAAAGCCGAAGAACGCTATGAGCATGCGCAGTCAAAAACAGAAAGTAGAAGCAGTCAAGGGAGTAAGGAGATGGCAAAGAAAATATATAAAATTGAGTCGTTTGTGTGGACGGACGATGACAATGAGACAATCTAATTATACTACGGGCAGCAGACGCTATCGTTGCCTTTGATGCAACAACATTACATTCATTTGTAGAGCTAATGAGGGCAAAAAGTGCAAAGAACACAGAAATAGCTTGTTGCTAGGCGCTTGACGTCATCACGTCAACACCGCTACACGGATCCACTCAACCAGATTTTTTTTTTTTTCACTTTTTTATCTGTTTTAAAAAATCTCTGTTAATGTGGGTGAAATCGCCGCGTTCGTGTGGTTGAGAGGCCCAATTGGACAGAAAAAATTTGGGTTTAGGAATTAGGGCTGTGACTTAGACGCATTAATTAGATTAATTAATTACACCGCACATTAACGAGTTATAAAAATTAACGCAAGATTAACTCATTAGCTACCGGCCATTTTCAGAGCATCTTGAATGATCTTTTAAGACCCAAATAATGTTTTCTATGACCATGTAAACACCAAAGTTACTTAAGAAGAGTGGACTCTCTTCTTTTATGTCTCTCTTCATGTTTTTGGTCCAAAAAATAGAAATATCAAACTTTTTTGATCGCGTTTTTGATCGCGTTCATCTCGGGCGCTCCATCCTTTGATCCTCTCCATGATCTCTGTCGTCTTTTCTCACGATGGCGCTGCTCTTTCTCTCTTAACTACAGCGACACATCCTCAGTTGGAGCGTGAGCTGCCTGAACTTTTCTGACTCGCAGCGTCTCTCTGTGTCTCTGTCATCTCACATTTCTCCTCATATCCATGCTGAGCTCTCATCCAAAGAGCACAGCGCTGTCACCCACAGTAGTTTGCAAGCAGGATATTGATTGACAAGATCTGCCAGACCCCGCCTCCCTCCGCTGAAAAAAATAACTTACTTCTATAGACGCAGTAAACAGTAATCGAATGTCAATGGCAGGGAACATGGACATTTTAATTAATATTGACCAGTTGAAAAATAAAAAAGGATTTACAAATCTTCTCTTTTTCGTGTATTCATTCGATTAAGTCATGCACTATAATTTTGTAATGCCCTAGAATTCAAATTCTTTATGTGGGGACCTTAAGAAGATAGAAGATTAAAATGTGATTAATTAGATCAATTAATTACAAATCCTGTAAATAATTAGATCATTTTTTAACCTCCTGACAGCACTACTTACCACATAACGGCTGATGAATGTACTTGAAAGTATTGTCCACAAAAAAAAAAAACATCTTCTGAACAAAATAAACAGGATTTTCCTGTTTAAACTTTAGTCTTAAAATTTAGTCTTCTACCAAAATCTGTTTGAATTGAAAAGTATTGCTTCTGATGTTGATTACTGATGTGATTAAAATGCGATTAATTATGATTAATTAATTACAAATGGCATAAATAATTCGATTAATTTTTTTAATGAAGTCCCACCACTATTAGGAATATATCCATATTCCTGTGGTCCAAGCCTAAATGTGTCAGATGACCAGCAGCAAAGTGTGTTCTGTAATTAATGTTGTGTATATCGTTACATGACCTAAAAATATCAAGAAAGCCCCTTGAAGGTAGACTGAGGTGGAGTGAACATATTTAAAAAAGACCATGAAAAAGACTTTGAAGTTCCTTCCTTCCTTCCTCCATTTGCGTTGTTCACTTGCGTCTTAGTCCCTCCCACCAGAGAGGATGGAGAGAAGTGAGGAAATGAAGAGAGGATAGAGGATGGAGGAGATTCGTTTTTAGAGTAATGGGTCATCCTCTCCTCCGGAGCGTCACATGAAGCGACACGTTTCAGTGATGACGACATCAGCTGATCACCTCTGGATCATCTGTCAGTCAGCTCTAACAGCTGTTTGTGTGTGCACATGTGATCAAACATAAACAGTAACAGAGATTTGTCTGTTCCTTCAACCTGTTTAACAAACATGTTACCATGAAGAAAACCTGCTCTCTGTTTATTCTGTGTGCTGTTTAGAGGCAAAGGAATCACTTTCCCATAAAATGCCTCATTATTAGATTATCTATCAATTATTTAGCCTTTATCTAGAGCACATCTGATGGTGAGCTTTGGAACTTGTTAATATAACCTTTTCACAGTGTCTCAGGAAGATATTTATTAGATTTCAGTGAAAATAGAAATCCTGTTCCTCTTTACTAACCACATGCTTGTGAATAAAACTGAAGGAACTGTAAAGAAAATGTAACAAGTGTTTTTTTTCTGACAGACTTTTTTCTCTGACTTAAAATATCTTTATAAAGAAAAAGAATCAACAGGAATGAAAGAAATAACCAATCACAATATGTTTATTCCATATATTTTATTTTAACAATATGAATTATTTTATTGAATGTTGAATCTGACCTTAACAGTTATAAAGTGGGTACTGATCCTCTGTTATATTGATTTTATGATGGTTGTGTTCAGTATTTTGTGCTTTAAACTCACAACAAACACTTTTTAATCCCAGCTTTATGACTTCTTTCTGAACAATCCTCAGTGCCCGTCCTCAGCTCATCTTTTCCCTCATTAACCTCTGTTGTGCTTGTGAAGTTTCACGTAGAGCAGTCAGAGCCGCCTCAGCGTCCAATCGAAGAGTGATATTCCATATGGGGGCGCGTCTGTCAGTGAAAAGACTTCCACAAAGCCAGCTCTCATGATTCCTCGATCAGAGCTCCTCCAATCAGTCTCCTCCATCCTCTCTCCTCCAAGCATAATTATTGCTTTGGGACAGTCTTCAATACGATGACTCAGAAAGTACCTCCGGTGCTACGGAGGTGATAGGGGCGTTGAGACTTCAGTTCATCACTTTAAAAGGCACCCATTAACAAACCACATTCTGCTCTTATTACAACAGAGTGGCTCAGTAGGAGAAGAGTCCAGGTGCTGAACTGGCCTGCCGTAGTTCAGTGGCTGACTAGCACATCACTCTTGATGATATGTACAGTACATTCCTGAAGAATGAACACACAACATGAGTCTAATCACTCACTCCAGCAACATCTACATAATGGAAGAGTGGGAATAATGGATGGAGAGAGGTTGTGGCTTTCTCTGATCCCACTTGGGTCATCATTTCCATTAAGCTCGTCCTCTGATGTTTCTCAGTGACACAAACTTCATTCACATTTTATCATTATCTATTCCACAATAAAGACTTCGTCACTGTATGACTCCATGTGTTGTTTATGTTTACTTAAATACATTTCTCTGTAGTCAGTCACAGCGTTACAGAAAACTCCAGCATTCAGAGAACTAAAGTATGGCTGTTACACATCAGTAAAAAATGACTAACTCTGGTGACACTAGATCATTATTTCACAGAAACCACACAACATGCTTTAAGCCATGCTTCATATACAGCCTTAATCTGCTGTATTGTGTTTTGGTTATATCTGCATTATCTCTTTTCATCCATTTATTAATTCTTGACTTTTATTTCTTTTTTGCTGAATTCCTCTGCAGCTCTCAGTTGCTTTCTCGCTGGGTTAGATTTTCAACCTGCTTTCTTCCGTGAAGCAGTGGTTCCCAACCTTTTCTAATTTAGGGCACACTTTTAAGTCTCAAAAATTTTTGCGGCCCACCTCCGACCCAATACATATGGAGGCCATGTCATGTGTTCTCAGAGAACTTTTTTTTTTATTGCAGATTGAACATAAAGGACCTAACTGAATACTGAAATGTGGTCCTGTTGCAAAGTGATCCAACCAATAACAATAGAAGTTCCTAGCTATCATTTGCTTGTCACATGTCTAAAACTTGAAGGTAAAACAAAACAAAATAATGAAAAAAATATTTTAAAAAATGTAATATAATTTTACAGGTAAGACCCAACGTTCAAAACTTTTTTTCTTTTTTTAAATTATTTTATTTCTATAAAATTACACCCCCCACAAAATTCACATTATTTTAGAAATGATTTGGAGGCCCACTTGCAATACCACCGCAGCCCACCAGGGGGGGCACAGCCCAAAGGTAGGGAATCACTGCTGTGAGGTTTCAAACAAACATGACTCTTATCCATTGGTTATGTTTTTACACTGTTGTCTAACAGCAGACAGATATCTGTATAATGATAATAAATAATAATAACTTAAATTTATATAGCGCCTTTCAAAGAACCCAAGGTCGCTTTCCACAGTAGAGGGGACAAACAAATGAACAACAAGGCCTTAAACAGGGAAGGCCAGGGAGAACAAGTGAGTTTTGAGAAGTGATTTGAAACAGTCCAGGGTGGGAGAGTTGCGGATTTCTGTGGGGAGAGAGTTCCAGAGGGTGGGGGCGGCCACACTAAAGGCTCTGTCGCCGAACTACTTTAGTTTTGTCCGCGGGATGGAGAGGAGACCAGCATCGGATGATCGGAGGCTCCTGGATGAGGTGTATTGGTGGAGAAGATCAGCCAGGTACTGGGGGGAAAGTACATGAAGGGATTTGTAGGTGAGTAGGAGGAGCTTGTACTGGATGCGGAACTTGACCGGGAGCCAGTGGAGGTGAATGAGAGTGGGGGTGATGTGCTGCCAGGGTTTAGTGCGAGTAAGAACCCTGGCAGCTGAGTTTTGCACATATTGAAGCCTGTCCAGGGTTTTGTTAGGAACCCCGGACATGACTCCATTGCAGTAATCCAGCCGGGATGTAACAAATGCATAGATAAGAGTTTCTGTAACAGAGTCAGATAGTGAGGAACGGAGACGGGAGATGTTTCTGAGATGATGGAAGGCTGATTTCGTGACAGATTTGATATGTGACTGGAAGGAGAGGGGGGGTCAAAAATGACGCCCAGGTTGCGGACCTCAGAGGCTGGGCAGATGGAACAGCCATTGACGCTAATAAGGAGATCCCCAACCTTTCGGAGAAGTGGCTTGGGGGCCACAACCATGAGCTCTGTCTTGCTGCTGTTCAGCTTAAGGAGGTTGGTAGTCATCCAGGTTTTAATGTCGTGGAGGCAGTTGACCAGAGACTGTGGGGAGAGCTGACAGGAAGGTGCGGTGCTGAGGTAGAGTTGTGTGTCATCGGCGTAGCAGTGGAAATTAAGTCCATGGTGGCGTATGATCTGACTGAGGGGGAGCAGGTAAATGGTGAAAAGTGTGGGACCCAACACGGAGCCTTGAGGGACACCGTGGTTGACTGAGGCAGGGGGGGATGAGGAACTGTGAAGGGTGACAAACTGGGTTCTGTTTGAGAGGTATGATTGAAACCAAGCAAGTGCGGAGCCAGAGATGCCGAGGGTGTCAGAGAGGCGTTTGAGGAGGATGGTGTGGGAAACAGTGTCAAAGGCAGCAGAGAGGTCGAGGAGGATGAGGAAACTGATGTATGAATAGACTGTCTGTATGGAATCTAATGGTGCATGAGGGCTGTGTGAGATATTTTTAACCAGTATTTCTAAGAAGTAATTAGTTACAGAAACTTGTTACTTTCCCTAAAAAGCAATTGAATTAGTAACTGAATCAATCCTTCATAAATGTAATTTCAGGGAAAGTAGTTGGACCCCCTTTTCTCTTCAGAACTACCTTAATCCTTGGTGGCATAGATTCAACAAGATACTGGAAACATTCCTCAGAGAGTTTGGTTCATATTAACATGATAGCATCACACAGTTGCTGCAGATTTGTCGGCTGAACATCCATGATGAGAATCTCCCGTTCCACCACATCCCAAAGGTGCTCTATTGGATTGAGACCTGGGGACTGTGGAGGCCATTTGAGTACAGGGAACTCATTGTCATGTTGAAGAAAGCAGTCTGAGATGATTCCAGCTTTATGACATGGAGCGTTATCCTGCTGGAAGTAGCCATCAGAAGATGGGTACACTGTGCTCATAAAGGGATGGACATGGTCATCAACAATACTCAGGTAGGCTGTGGACTTTAACCATGCTCAGTTGGTACTAAGGGGCCCAAAGTGAGCCAAGAAAATATCCCCCATACCATTACACCAGCAGCAGCAGCCTGAACCGTTGATACAAGGCAGGATGGATCCATGCTTTCATGTTGTTGAGGCCAAATTCTGACCCTACCATCCGAATGTGGAGCAGAAATCCAGACTCATCAGACCAGGCAACGTTTTTCCAATCTTCTATTGTCCAGTTCTGATGAGCCTGTGTGAATTGTAGCCTTGTAGTCTTCACTCACATACACGCATTGGCCTGCTTCCTTTCTCTTTGTTGTCCATCTCCTTTAGACAGGAACATAAATTATTGATAGTTGTGAAAAATGTTCTTCTCACTTCATTATTAGCAAGTATTTTCAGTGTACTGAAGCACTGTTTAGTTAAACTGTTTCAAATATATTTTAAGTGCTTTGCTTTATTTAATTATTTATTTATTTATAGTTGTAGCCTGTTAATGCTATGTGAGTCCAAGAGCCAACGAGACAGAGGGACCAAGACCAAGACCTGTCTTGAGAACTGCAAGCCCAGTCTCCTGTCTTCTTATTTTGGAGTTAATGTCAGTTGGCAAACCAGTTTGTCAGCAGTAAAATATTTTAAAATTTTACTAATCAGCAAATTAGCTGGTTGCACATGTGTAAGCCAATGAAAGTTTTACTTTCACTGTCTCAGATTTTAGGGGTTGCATGTGACTATTAAGGTAAGGGCCAGTCTGGAGTCCTGAAAGATATTGATATTGATATCATACTATAGCAGTGTTTCCCAAACTATGGCCTGGGGGCTGGATACAGCGAGCCACCACATTTTGCCCCCTGAACAATACCAGAGACGCATTATGATTTTTTTTTAGTCTGGCCACATGATGGAGACTTACACATGTATAGAACATAAATCTCACAGTGAAGTTCATGAGAGCACTGCAAACAGTGGTGTCTACAAGAAAGTTAATATTTCATTGTCTTTTTTTTCTGTGAAGAACCTGAAAGGGTTATTTAGTTTTTATCTGTTTCATAAAAGTGTTATCATTTATTTTCTGTTTTTTTTTTTCTGTCAAGATCCCAGAAATGGTTATTGATACTTGGTTATGTGTCGCTTTCTGGGAAACAATAAATATTTACGTTTGGACACCTCTGCGATCGTCACACTTTTTTTTACAAACTGACCCTGGCCCCCCATCAGAGAAGGGAAAAGATTTTTGGCCCTGACGGGAAAAAGTTTGGGGACCCGTGTACTCTAGGATTATTTCACCCCCTTGGTCCCAGGGGTTGCACAAGCGAGAACACAGTGCCAAAGAGAAGCTACTGTGTTTTTCACACATGTGGTGAAAAGAGCCACATTTAGTAAAACAGCAAACCTGGACTGGTTTCAGGCAGAGCATTTAGAAGTTTAATATTTTGTATTTCTGATAGATAAGCATTGTGCCACGTTGTACTTTATATAAAACTAATGTTAATTTTGTGCACTGTGCTTTAACCCAGTATATTGTAAAAAGTCACTCCGCATATATGAAGAATAAAGACGAAAAAAGAAAGTAGCCAGAGCACACTGACCTGTGCTGATCTTTTCTCAACTACTGAAACCAGGCTGACCTGTAGTGACCTTCAGTGAGCTGTGACTAAAATATAACAGTTATAGTTACATGTCTAATATGAACTGCAGAAGTTACAGCTGACGAGATGTTCAAGAGTCAAACATTTTGACACACTCACTGTTTTAAGTCGGTGTTGGAGAGAATCTCAGGGAGCACTGGTGCACGTCCTGTGGAAAAGACTCTGACTCTGTGTTGTGTTTTTTTTTTTTCTTCTTTCTTCTTACAGTTAACAGAGGACCTATAGAGTCACAGATGGAGAGTGAATGTTCTCACTGTTAAGAATAAAAGTGACTAAATCTTTAATATAAAAATGGACAATAAGTTTGTTTTATTAGAAGCAGAGTTTTTTTTTTTTCAAAGGTCAGTGATTCATTTAGACAAGCACATTTGTATATGTTTTCACATCAGTCATCTTTTGTACCTGTTTTCCTGTCATTTGTACAATGCTGCCCTCTTCTGATGTCCTCCTTTAAGTGCAGTGGGACGGACAAATATCCAAACACCCGTTCAAACAGTTAGAGTCCTCAAGATGGGGGCTCGAGTTTGAGACTTTAACTAGAGTTGGCACTTAAATCACACACACACACACACACACACACACACACACACACACACACACACACACACACACACACACACACACACACACACATACTCTAGACTTGTACTCGTGCTTAAAATACTTTAAATTCACATCATGCCATCTTAAATACTTTATTAAACAATCAGTGCACATTAAAAAAGACAATATACATGTGTGTGTGTGTGTGTGTGTGTGTGTGTGTGTGTGTGTGTGTGTGTGTGTGTTTTAATTACCCCATCTTACTCTATTTTTTTAAGAGACAATACATAACAGCTTTCTGTCTTTACTGGTTCATTAAGTCAATGTGCTGTCACTTTAAATCACTGATAGTCTCCTGTGATTCCTCTCTGGCTCAGCAATCAAATGACCTCATGGGGACATGAAGGTTGTACTCTATTCTACACAAGGTTAAGAGGGTCAATGGGAGAGCAACAGTCCAGAGATCTGAATAAGAGTGTGTGACACAGAGAAGACATAATGAGTAACAGAAGTCAAATTGATGAGAAAGATGAGTAACCACAGAGCAGGCGGGGTAAAATAAAAATAAAAATGCCAGTTTTTAAATGAGCAGTGACACTGAAAAGTGAAATTCACGTTTACCCTCATGATCATTCTGCTAAATAAAACTCATATTTTCACAATTTAAAGTGATGCTCCGGGATGGAACAAGTTGGGTCCTATCACAAGGTTTAGGACAGAAATTACCCCTACAGCAGTGTTTTTGTGCAGCAGAAGCTCAGAGCGCTCGCACCAAACACCCCCTCCCTGCTCCTCTGCCGGTTTCCTCTGCACTCAGACGGGGCCATATTTTACTTGACCAAAAACACAAATAAACGGACTCCCACCCAAAAAATCTGATATAGGTCTGCATTCACGCTTTATTTAGAGAATTTTCAGCGTGTTACTTTCACACAAAAACACTGCTAAATAAGGCTCTAGTTCTCATCGTGTCGTAAAACAGCGCTACCTCCGCTGCAGAGCCACAGCTGGCTACGAGGCGCTCGCCTCTTAGTGTATCAGTCCGCGCACGGCATGCCAGATATAAACAAACGCAGGTAGTCTGCCAGGACAAAGAGACACGATGGAAACCGGCAGAGGAGCAGGGAGGGGGTGTTTGGTGCGAGCGCTCTGGGCTTCTGCTGCACAAAAACACTGCTGTAGGGGTAATTTCTGCCCTAAACCTTGTGATAGGACCCAACTTGTTCCATCCCGGAATATCACTTTAATATCAATTCTAAACAATGGTGTGAACACTGAGAAAACCGTCAGTAAAAAAAGAGTCAAAGAACAGGTGAAGTTTGTGTTAGTGCAGAGGGTAAACTGTTCTTCAGCTGCTGTTTGTGTTTGTGTAGAGAGGAGGAGACTCTCCCTCTGGCACAGAACACAGACTCACTGAAGAACCAGGAGACCAGAACCCAAACCCAGGATAAACAGGTTCAGTGAAGGTGGTTTTGAAGGTTTGGAGGTGGGTCAGTGTGTCAGAGGAGACTCTGTAGAAGGACAGAGTACCAGCAGGACAGTCCACATACACGGCTACTCTGTGAGAGACAGAGGACGGAGGGAGGTCTGTTACTCTTTTATTGTGGCAGACAGAGTAACCTTTATCAGAGCAGTACAGACTCCAAGACCGGTTATTATATCCAAAAACACAGTAATGACTGTTTCCTTTCCTTCTGATTCCTCTGTAGCTCACTGATATATGAACCCCTCCTCTACACTCCACCTCCCAGTGGCAGCGACCAGTCAGACCATCTCTACACAGCAGCTGAGGATAGGGGTCAAATCTGTCTGAATGATCCGGATGTGACTGATCCTCTCCCACGTGTCACCTTCCTGTTGTTTTCAGACAGTCTGAGCTCTCTGTGAGCTGTGTTTGAATCCAGAGTGAGTTCACAGAAATCTAAAAAAAGACACAACACAGCAGCAGTTTATCATCAGACACACCTGAAGGCTTCGTTCTTTGTTAGCTGACAGTCTGCTGTTTGCTCATCAGGAGTCAAACTGATTCCTCACTTACACTTCTTCACACCAGGTTTTAACCTCTGCTGTCCACCACGGTCCACCCTGGAGAAGAAACACAGTTAATCATTTTCTGTCCGACATGAGTCCTAACTGCTGCTCAACATGAGGCAGTGATCCTCAGTTTGTCCCTGTGACACAGAAACAGGCTGAAACTCCTCTGAACCAACTGTCTGCTTCTCTCGGTCACTTTTTCCAACAGTATGGAGATCCTAGAAGGAAAAGAAGAATAAAAATGAGTCAAAAAGTAAAGGCAGCCTGTTGCCCTTTGGATTGATGAAGTCAGTAGCCGTCCAGTGTTGTATGGAGGAGGTTCCCCAAAGCAGCGCATCATGTAGCAAACAGTTTCTTGTTATCACCATGGAACGGTGGCGGGAGCTCCACTCTTACGCCACTCACACCACCATTCCATGTGGTAGTTCTTTTGATAAAATCCCCATCCATGTCACAGTCCATAACTTTGTGTTTAATTCCTCTGAGCTGCTCCAAAGCAAAAGCCAGGACTCATTCTTATCCAACTGTGCCAACAATGTAGAATTCTGAAATGCAAATGGCTTATAAAGTCACTCTTTTCTGCTGACAAAAACTCACAAACAGGTACTCTTCAGAGCTTGGTTTTTCTCAGTTGCTTTGAAACATTTCTCAAAACATCATCGCCATTTGCAAAACAGGAAGTGCATTTCTCAAATCAGTTTGTACAAATAGCAAAACACCATGGATTACCTGCAGAAGTCAGTCTCTTCCCCAGAATCCTAAATTCATCTCTCAAAGTAAATCTCTGGGCTCTAATTTCGTAGACCAGGTGCAGGCACAGGCGCACCTGCCCTGTGCCGGCTTTCGCTGTGCGCACAGGGCGTGACCGGCGGACTTTGCAAGTTTCCTGCAGTGCCAAGAAAGGCGCAGTCCAGGTGCAGAGCTGCGCGTCCACGCCTCCCTCCGCGCAAATGGCAGAGAGGGAGGAGAAAAGCCGTGAGTGGGTTTAACACTAGAACAACCAAGATGGTCTGAAAAAACGTTTTGGGTTTTACGATACAAATATCTCTGTTTAGAATAAATCTTCTAACCTCTCCTTCTATGACTTTTCCTAAATATGTGTTTTATACGTTTTCTGAAGCAGATAAGATCCTCAAGAACAAAACAAAACATTTATGAGCATTTATACTTCCGACGACACACAACGGCCTAAAGGACCGCTGGTAAAAATGATATATTCTGAAGGGTTGTTTTCCGGCGTTATGATTTGTGCGTTCCATTCCCCCCCGTTTGTGTGGTGTGTGTGTGTGTGTTTGTGTGGGTCTTCTGATACCAAAGGAACTGAAGGTGAAAATGATAAAATTCGCGGGGTTGGTGAGAGGGATAGTGTTGTACCAACAACAAACGAACAGACTGACAGAAATATTTGACAAATTGAAAAACAGAACGATGAAGAGAGGAGCCACGAAGAGGTATTCCCTGGAGGAGGCTTTGATTATGATTCAGGAGGTCAGTGAGGATGAGTGTGATGGTGGCGAAGTGTCCGACATCAGTGATGTGGACTGGAGTGAAGAGGAAAGTTCAGAATCCGAGTCTGAACCCCCAAGGGCCAAACAAAAGAAAAAGTTTGAGCCAGCTGGCCCATCTGTGAAGGTGTCCACTTCAGGTAATCTGGCTTTTATTATGTTGAAATGCTGACTCAGCATTTCAACATATTGTTATCCGGTGACTTTATTATGTTGAAATGCTGACTCAGCATTTCAACATATTGTTATCCGGTGACTTTATTATGTTGAAATGCTGACTCAGCATTTCAACATATTGTTATCCTGTGACTTTATTCCACTTCTTCTTCTTCTTATTCTTCCGTACGTTTTTTGGCTCTTTTCACAGCCTTCAAATTTTGTCCGATTTTCACCGTTCAACTTTTAAACTATTCAGCTTGTTTAGGAATAGTGTGCTATATCTTTTCACTTTTCTAACTATTAAACTTTTTGATTTATTCAGCTTTTTCCAAAAAAATTTCTCTATGTTAAACAGATGGGAAATTTCAGCTCCTCTGACTAAAATCTGCTTCAACTTCAACAAGCTCTAACTTCAGCTTACTCCCACTTACAGACTTCATTTTTGCTTTAAAATGTTCACTGATCTTTCCACTACTGATATCTGTAATAACTTTTTTAATATCTTCAACTGTTTTTGAGATTTCACTGTCTAAGCGACACAAACTTTTCACTCTTTTCACCTCTCCTCCTGCTCTCAGAGGGCGGAATGTTTTCAATTTGACTGAGAGAAGCAGCTGCTGCTACTGAAAAAAACTGCCGATTAACCTGCCATAAAATTCTCAAATTTGACTCAAATCAAACAAAAAAGGCTGCTACTCCTTCAACTTCAACTGCTGTTACCTTTTGCAGACTTTGACTCGAGACTCTGTTCACACATTAAACTGGTCCTATTCTCCTCATCTCATTTACACATTAATCATAGATTTCTGCTTTCTTCTACATTTTTGAGATTTCACTGTTTGGTTTCTCTCTCTTTCTATTTAATTATTTTAACTTTTGTAGGCTGATTTACATTTCCACTGTATCCACTTTCTTTATCCACTCATTGTCTTTTCCTCATTTCTCTTAACATTTTTTTTCTTTATTTTACATTTTCAGTTTTTTCCACTTTTATTCAAACTTTTCCAGCTTCAGCATTTCAACGCATTTGCTGCAAGGAAATGCAACTTCTCTAGTTAAACTTCTTATTCTTCCGTACGTTTTTTGGACCTTTTCACAGCCTTCAAATTTTGTCCGATTTTCACCGTTCAACTTTTAAACTATTCAGCTTGTTTAGGAATAGTGTGCTATATCTTTTCACTTTTCTAACTATTAAACTTTTTGATTTATTCAGCTTTTTCCAAAAAAATTTCTCTATGTTAAACAGATGGGAAATGTCAGCTCCTTCCTTTAAATCTCCTTCAACTTTAACAAGCTCTAACTTCATCTTACTTCCACTTACAGACTTCAATTAAACTTTAAAATGTTCAGCTATCTTTCCTCTCTTCAGGTTTTTATCTGCTCTCAAACAGCTTTTACTGTTTTTGAGATTTCACTCTTCAAGCAACATAACACATTTTCAGCTCTAGTTCACATCATAACCCCCTTTTTTAACTTTTAAATGATTAAACTTTATTTAAAACATTTTACCATCAAAAACAGAGACTGAAATAATCTTCTGATCCACTGCTACTCCTTCAACTTCAACTGCTTCTACCTTTTGCAAACTTTGACTAGAGACTCTGTTCACACATTAAACTGGTCCTATTCTCTTTATCTCATTTAAACATTAGTCATAGATTTCTGCTTTCTTCTACATTTTTTAAGATTTCACTGTTCGGTTTCTCTCTTTGTATTTATTTATTTATTTTAACTTTTAAAGGCTGATTTACATTTCCATTGTATCCACTCTTTTTACCCACTCATTGTCTTTTCTTCATTCCTCTTACCATTTTTCTTGTCTATATTTTACATTTTCAGCTTTTTCCACTTTTATTCAAACTTTTCCAGCTTCAGCATTTCAACGCATTTGCTGCAAGGAAATGCAACTTCTCTAGTTTGTATTCATTTTTTCTTTCCTTATTTGCTTGTTTTCTAAGTTATTTTGTGTGGGGGGAAAACAAAGATGACACGTTAGCTATAGCGCAGCACAAAAGCCCAACAATAAATAGGTCTACTTTCTACTAACTACCTTGATGCTGTAAAAGGTATAGCCTATAAACAGTAAGATATCCAAAATGATCCTCAATGAATAATAAACGTAATGTTGTCTGACAAAATGTAACAACTTGATCTGATCTCCCATCACAGCTGCTGCCCTGTCTAGCGCAGAGGTCACACTGGTCTCTGAGAGAGCTCGCCCTTCATCTCCAGGTAAAACAGCTGTTAAAGGCTTACTGTCAAAAAATTTTCTTCCATCCATGGTGTAAAAAATTCAAATCTGTTTACATCTCAACAGCAAAGACACCAGCTGATGGCAGGAGTAGGCCCACACCGTCGCCAGATGCGCCGTCTACAGTTTCAGGTAAAAATATTACAAAACTCCTCCAACGCAAAAAACGTAAACCAAAACTTATTTCTTCATTTTCAAATATATTTTTAAAACAAAAATAGTTTCAGAATAAGTCAATTTGTGTTATAGAGCCTGTCAGAAGAACTGTGATTTTCATCACGGTGGCATTCTGTTCCTGTTCACTTCGTAAACTACTGAAAATCCCCTGCCTTACCACGCATGTATATAGGCTAATCATTCATGTTTTGCACTTCCAGGCCCATATGAGCAGGGAAAAGATGGGACCATGTGGCAAGTTGTCCAGCCTGGTGCGCAGCCGGGGAGACAGCAAGTCCAAAACGTGCTGACTGAATCTGCAGGTCCCACAGCTCACGCCAGGCGCAACATCAAAGACGCACTGAGCGCCTTTTTGTGCTTGCTTGATAGAAAAATGCTGCAGCACATCAGGGACTGCACTGTGGCAGAGGCGCACCGTGATGGAGATCAGTCATGGGATCTGACGGTTGCCGAGCTGAAGGCGTTTATTGCTCTCTTGTACGTAAGAGGAGCGTATAATAAAAATATACCGCTGGAGAGCTTCTGGTCCGAAGAGTGGGGGCTGGCATTTTTCAAAACTACCATGCCAAGAAACAGGTTCAGGGAGATCATGCGCTACTTGCGTTTTGACAGGAAGCACGATAGGCGCTCACGTTTGTGCGACGATAAATTTGCCCTGATGTCTGATGTGTGGTGTGGCTTTATAAACAACTGCATTGCCTGCTACAAACCTGGGGCATGCATCACCATGGATCAGCAGCTGTTTTCAAGGAATGCACCACCAGCGTCATCCCAAGAAGAGCCTTCATCCTGCAGTTGGCGAAGGAGCTGCGGAAGGAACATATGTGCACAAAGCCAGTCAGTCTAGCGACAGCACTGCAATCACAACAGCCAGCAGAGCCTGCAAGACGAAGGCAGTGCCAAATAAACACCCAGTGCAAGCAGAACAAGACCTTGGTCTCCTGCAAGAGCTGCAAGCAACCTGTCTGCGGAAAATGCACTGTGAAGACGGAGAGCTTTTGCCCGAAGTGCGTAACGTAGGCACCGCGGGGGGAGGGGTAGCATTATTTGGCAGCATGCAATCCATCTAAGGTGCTAATCGTCCTCATATTAATTTATTTGTTTTATTTCTGTGGTTATTTGCACTCCAAGTTCCAGTTGTCAACCAGTTCGGTTTATGATGAATTAAATTAAACTATCCTTAATATTTCCTTTAAATTATTGTTTAATTACATCACCTTTTTGTATGGGTTGATGTGTTTGTGTGTGTTTATGAGTGAAATTTCGAGTTGCAGACAGGAGGGGAGCAGCAGCATGAATAAAAATAATCCTCTCATGATTTTGGTCTTTGTCTTTTCACCGGCAACATTTTATAGCAATGTATTATACAGTCAACAGTAAAGTATAAATATATATATATATATATATATATATATATATATATATATATATATATATATATATATATATATATATATATATTATCAAGTCAACAATAGGCTATAGTAGAGTTAATGTTATAAACCATTTATTGTTTAAGGGTGCGCAACGAGAGCTGTCAATTTCAATAGATACTTGCACATAGTAGAAAAAAAAATTTAAATACACTTCATACACTTAAAAGAGTGGACTTGAGGCATTTAAATGTTTGTTGATTGTCTAGAGTGTTATATTTGTTTTTTTCTAAGGAATTTCTGGTACATTTATTTTAAAGAAAAACAACTTGTTCTGTGCTTCTAAGCAAAAGCAGCTGAATTGTTAATGAAGGTCTGGCTGACCGTTGCTGCGCCAGGAGGGGGTGCTAGGATGCTGGCGCTCCTAGTGTTAACGAAGCGCCTGAGCTGTCGTGAGGGGGATCAATCAGGAGAAAATCATCAAGCAGATGTAGAACCGCTGGGGCTCTGACTCTGTTAAGCAGAATCCAGCAGAGCACCTCGGAAACCTGGTTATAAATACTGGGGCTACTTCTGCAACCGAAGGTCAGCTGCACAGGGAAGTAAAATTTCGACTACCACTTAACCCCGAAAAGATGCCACTGAGATGGATGAATGGGGACTATTTTAAACGCATCTGTTATGTCTGCCTTAGATAGCCAAGCGCCTTGCCCTGCTAGCTTAATGAGTTGGATGGCATGATCAACTGAAGCGTAATGTAGAGAAAAAGGTTTGGGAGGGATGAGACTGTTTATGCTTGGCACGGAGCCAGAGTGAGGCGCAGACAGATCGAATATCAGTCTTTTCTTCCCTGAATATTTCCTGGTCGCTACTCCTAATGGACTGTTTTGAATAACAGAAAACGGGGATGACTTGAAGGGGCCAATGACATAACCTTTTTCCACCTCTCTCTCCAGCAACTGCGTGTCTGTTCCTGGATCTTTAGCAGCCGACTGGAGATTGTTGGCCACGAAGGTGAAAGTGGGGAGAGAGAGGACCCCTACCCGAAGCCCCTGCGATAGCCCTGTATGGAGGTGATCTACGAACACAGTATCAGGATGAGCTGACAGTTCTGCTGCTAATCGTGATAAGTTTATTGGAGTAGACGGGTGATTAGTTATCAAGTCTTTGAACCTCGCCGGTTTTGCTGCCACGCAGGGATCCAGAATTTCCTGCTGCGCCGGGGGCAAACAGACCGGGGGTGAGCGTCCCTGCAACTGCTGCAAATGTGAAGAAACATACAATTCGGGTAAGAACCCACATGTTCGTTAAAATTATTGCAAATGGGAATGTTCTTACCGATGCACTTGACGCCCTTGGGCATCAGTTGAACGCACAGAGAAAGACGAAGGCTGCGGCAAAGGAGGGACGGCCGCAGGTGTGGAGGACTGGAACGGAACAGACGGGCACAGGGAAGCGGAGTGACCTACATTCCCGCAACTACCGCAAGACGATCCTCTTAAGAGCAGAATGGGGAGCTCGGTGTTCAGAACCGACCAGTCCAGGCAAGTGTTAAATTGGGTAATGAAAAAAGCTGCTTTGCTGGAGAAGGATTTGTGATACTGATAAAAAAGTCTGCCATATTTCAGATTCAGGTCGCCTATCAGTGCCAGATAAGAGTCCAGCTCTGCCCTCCTCTCCGGTAAAACTGAACATATAACGCCCCGGTAAATACCAAAAGCTACCAGAAAGTCTCCAATGGAAAGCTCTCTCATTAACAGAGGATCCGCATTTTTTAAAACTGCAGTAACATTTTCCCCCGGAGCTAGCTTTGTGTTACACTCGGGGGACGGCAGAATGAGGCTCACTATATTAATGTCTTTGCCTTGCACAATTTTTGATCTGAGGCGTGCTGAGATATTGGCGGCTTGAGGAACGAAAGGCCTACCTAGAAGTGGTGCTGGGGCAGCGGTGGCCAGTGAATGCTGAGCCGCGGTCAGCGTGCCTGAGGAGGGATCGGATGAGGGCGTGGGCTGAGGCAAGAAGGCCTGGGTGGCGGGTAATGGAGCTGGTGGAGCTGCATTCTCCAGAGACCGAATGCGAGCGTCGATGGATTCCATGGAGTTAGCCAAGGCCTGGATCGAGGATAGGAGGAGGTCGTCCGATGAAGATGGTCCGGGAGTCGCTGATGGGACTGTGAACACCCGAGGGTGGTCCGCTGGGATGACGGAACTTTTCTTCTTGGCCGGGGCTTGAGGGTGGTTGCGTTTCGCAGCCCTTTTCCGCCCACGGCCTGAAGCGGCAGGAGGAGCCAGAACATCTGGACCCGGGCTCTGAACGAACTCCGCAGGGCTCTCGCGGACTGCTAGATCCACCAGCTGGCGGAGTTGAGAGACAGAAAGCTCTGGCCCCTGCGTGATGCCGAGCTCTTGAAGATGAAGCCTTAGAGCTGTCTCATCTGGAGGGGCTTCCCCACGATGCAGGAGGCGAGCGCTTCTGCGCCGACAGCCCGATGAGGTAGAAGCTGTTTCAAGCGTAAAATCCTCGCCGAGGCCCGGACTGCCCGGGAGCTGGTCGATATCGAAGTCGGACATGGATTTGACTGCTATCAATACAATGAAGGTAAGGAAGAAAAGATTTGCCACTCGAGACGCGAGCCTGAAAGACAGCTGACAAGCAGAAGAGATGGCATTTAAACTTTGACAGCTATGAAATGATTGGCTAGCGATTGAAGCAGAAACGATGTGATTGGATAAAGAAAAAATTGACGCGCCTCCCAGTCAGCTGATAGACAAAAGCAGGAAAGAATGAGTGAACAGAAGTGTGTGTGAGTGTCTTCCTGACTGAACTTTCGCTAAGCTTCATTTAGCAGTGAAAGTAGCACGCTGACAATTCTCTAAATAAAGCATGGATGCAGACAGATATCAGATTTTTTCGGTAGGAGTCAGTTTATTTGTGTTTTTGGTCAAATAAAATATGGCCCCGTCTGAGTGCAGAGGAAACCGGCAGAGGAGCAGGGAGGGGGTGTTTGGTGCGTGCGCCCTGGGCTTCTGCTAAATAAAATCACTGCTGTAGGGGTAATTTCTGCCCTAAACCTTGTGATAGGACCCAACTTGTTCCATCCCGGAGTATCACCTTAAATAGTGCATAAACGAGCAATTTCAAATATAATTAAAGCTGCAAGCAGCGTTAGACGGGTCCTCGGGCTCCTGCCGGTTTTCCCTCCAATGTGTCCATCAAACTGAGACGAACATTTTGGCGTTTGTTTCATCTGTCTACGACATTCCTAGCCCCAGTTAGGCCTGTTTTGCTGTGCATAGGTGGAAGTGAGCCTTGTGGTTCTGAGAGAATATTATTGGATGTCAGGGAGTCAGTTGATACCATGGCAACGTATCCTCTGCTATGCTGAATGACATCACCAGCTGCATGCTTGGAATTCTAATTAGCGTGACACGAGTGTGATTAGAGTGGAGAGGGAGAGTTTATCAGCCATCTAATGTAAAGAAATCCTCACAGAGTCCACAATTTTACCCCAATCTGTGTCAAAAATATCATATTTGATAGTAGAGCTTGTGAGGAATCCATTTTTGGCATTTTTAAAGCTGTACGAGTTATACTTTTTTCACTAGAAGCCCTAATATGTCACTAAACCGGTGGAAAAGTGCTAGAAATGGATTTTGAATTTTAGAGAAACGGCCGAACTACTTGTCCTGTAGGCCACAATGTTAGCTTAATCTGTGTAAAAATATCACATGGTTGTAGGGAATTTTGTCAGGAATCCAACCATGTGATTTTTAAAGCTCTATGACTTTTACTTTTTTGTCTAGAGGCCCAAATGCGGCACTAGTAGAATGTGTGTTTTGACCCTAAATCGGTTCTCCTCATCTGCTAACATGGAGAAATCCTAAATTGGCCAAAAGCGGTCGGCGACTTTGAGGGCTCGCCATTCTAAAACCGGGCCCGAAATAACAACTTCCTGAACAACTTTTGTAGAGCAGGGTCTAGTCTGTCATGTGATGGTATTTTCAAGCATGTGCCATTTTTGGTTTCAGAGGAGATAATTTTTGCAGAAAGGGTAAAAAATTTTTTTTTTTATTTTGTGAGGCAAATAGCCGGCTTCCTGTTGGAGATAGGTCCAGGGTAGCAGCATATGATTTTTGCGTCTCGATGACACGAACGTTTTGGTGTTGGTTTCATCTCTCTACGACATTCCTGGCCCGAGCTAGGGCCCTTAGCGTGTGCCTAGGTGGCGCTATTGAGCTTATTATGGGATGTCGGGGGTCATGTTTGGTATTAAACAAAAATTTTGGGTGCAAGGAACCTGCATGCCAATTTTGGTGAGTTTTTGAGCACGTTTAGGGGGTCTAATTAGCGTCCAAAGCGCGTGTGGAATAATAAGAAAGAAACGCAGCAGCAACACTTGTACGTACTTGTACGTGTTCAACCGTGTTCAACCGGCCGAGGGCACCTTCTAGCCCTGCTAGAAGGTGCCCTCTTCCGTTGGCCGAGGACCCTAATGAACCGATTATAATACTACTACACCTACATGTTATATGTCTATGTGTCTGTCTCTCTTACTTACTGGGCAGTGGGCACTTCATTCCTCAAAGGAAAACATGTAGCATAACGTAAATGCATTTCTACGTAGACCGTAAATGATAAAAACTCAACTCCGGTCATGCGTTTACGTGGAGGAATTTGCGGGTGGCTAATACATGTTTTAGAAAAAGCCCCATGATTGATTCTTTACTCCTTTTTTACTCTCGCCATTTCTTTGTATTTACTTTGTTCTGTTGTTAACAGTAAAGTAGTGATGTGTTTTCACCAACACTGTCAGGGCCTCTAGCTCTGCTTAGTGGCAGCCTCCCTTCCCCCCCCCTCCCTTCTCTCTTTTCCTTTTCCCAGGTGGGCGTGAGTAAGGCGTGTGGAGTGCAACCAGGTGCAGGCAGTTGGTAATCAACAGCAGTTCCCTTCCTCTGCCTTAAAGTCAGTCTGCAGTCACCACTCGGAGCCAGACCGTTGCATACCCCGGTCAGTTAAGCTTGTTGCCAGTTTTCCACATTACGCTATGGAATACAAACCCTTGTCTCTAATATCACAGCTTCTGGACCCACTTTGCCTGAATCACCTGTGTTGGACCTCCCTAGCCTGAAGCCTCTCCTGCCTCGCCACACACCTCCTCAGCCTGCCTCCCCTCAAGCTCTCCTCTCGGTCAGGCTGTCCTCCAAGGCTGCCCCTCTCTTCCTGGGTCGGCTACTCTCGAGGGAGAACTCAGTAGTGAGGCAGTACAGTTAGTTTTTGCCCAGTCTGGCTTTCATCACGCAGGTTGCGTGCTTCTTTCTTTAGCTTTATTCTAGTCTCAGTTTGGGTTCTCATTTAATCTTTATTTAAATCTCAGCACAGCCTCAGTTAGCCGGTTAGTTTCCTTGTAGCTTCTTAGTTAGCCTGACTCCTTAGTTGTTAGCCTCTAGTGGCCAGTGCCTGTTTTGTGCCCTCAGTTTTGTAAATAAACTTTTTGTTGTGGATTTTCTGGTCTGCTGTGTCTCCTTGTTGTCCTGCATTTGAGGCCTGAACCACATGTATATGGATATTTTTTCGATCGGATATCTTTTCTCTCATTTAAAAAAAAACTCCGTCCACACCACAGAAATATCTCTGTCCATACGAAGAGGCCAAACTGAAAACGATCGCCTCTGAAGCCTGCAAGGCCATGCCTGGCCAATAAGTGGCAGGTTAGCAAAATGTGAAAACCATAGAAGAAGAACGTTATGAGCATGCACAGTCAAACACAGTGACTTGTTGCTGGGCGCTTGACGTCATCATGTCAACACCAGCTGCATTTAACACCGCTACACGGATCCACTCAACCGGATATTTTTTTATTTCTTCACTTTTTTATCCGTTTTTAAAAATCTCCGTTTACGTGGGTGAAATCTCCGTGTTCGTGTGGTTGGGAGGCCCAATCGGACAGAAAAATGCGCATTTAGGAATATATCCATATACGTGTGGTTCAGGCCTGAGTCTCTGATTTGCTCCGTGACAAACACGGTTGAACACGTACAAGTAAGTCAACTTAGACCACGCTTATCTCTTACTGCTAAAACTTATCACAAAGTAGCATTTGAAGTTAACCACATGCTGCAGACTGGAGAGCCATAGAGCCAAAAAAAAAACGTCAAAATGTTCAACAAATCTTACCTTTATTCATTGTAGATGCAACAGGTCATCTGATGTCAGATTAAAGCCGTTTGTCATAATGGAAAGTTAACCTGATGGCAGCTGGAAGTTTGATGCACATCTTACAATTAAACAATAAACAGCCTCAACATCTGATACTGAGTATATATCTGGCTTCTCCCATTTCATTTAACTCAAAGAAAAAGAGGAAGTAAAAAGAGACAAAATAAATGTTTGTCACTCAGGATTTACCCGGGATTTCCCATATTTCTCTGTTTTAGTCTTTATTTTCAACGTGACCTACAAAGATGGAGAACATTATTGTAAGGAGGATGAGGCGGAGACATCGGGAGAGTATTCATGGGTTTCAGTGACGTCACGTTCTTTTTGCGGCCGCCATCTTTAGGACCTAGCATCATCAATCGGTCCCGCAGAAAAATGGCAAGTCAGACGGTCATCGTTCTCGTCTCGGCTGAAGAAAAGCGACGATATTTAAAGAAAATCTGTATTTTAGAATTTGACCCTTTCTTAGTTTCCCCTGAATTACTAACTCCCCTTAAATCTGCATCAAAATTGCCAAATTTATCATTCGCCGATGTCTATGTTTATCTAATTCATAATACATCCCCGTATACAGCAAGTCCCTGAAGGCTTACAAGAGTACCGAAGCTTATCGATACTTCACCTCAGGATGGGTAACTGAGGCCAAAGTTTATCATCTGGAGGTTAAACACCTGTTTTTGATCATAGGAAAGGTAAGTTATATCATTATTCTCTCCTTTAATAGTTTTCTGCGTGATTAAAACAACCGCGAAAGTTACGTTCTCTAGCTTGTTTTTGGTTAGCTAAGTGTTTGTTTACCAATGCATCCGCTTGGTGTGCGGATAAAATGATTGTAAAAGTAGCGATTGTGTTGTCGGTTTTTGCCGTTTTAATTTAAGTTAATGTCAAAATATTAAGTGCTTCAGAATAAATGATCAGTAAACCTAATCATAAGATGGTATTCTTGCTCTTACAATAAAATTACATCACAGTTTTTGTGTGTTGTAATTAGTGCTGTCAGGGGATTAAAAAAATTAATCTAATTAATTACAGGATTTGTAATTAATCTAATTAATCGCATTTTAATCTCATATCTGCTTAGGGTCCCAAAATAAAGAATTTGAATTCCAGGACATTAAAATTACACCAAAAGACATTAAAAAACATTTAAAAATAAGGTGGGAATATTTACAACACATTTTTAGGTACCCTGAGGCATAAGGAACACATGAAAAAAGTGTTATGGTTCTATCTTTAAAAAATCTACACAGTCCTGCACCTAAAGGGGGCTTCAAACCGCCGCGCGGCAACGCGCTGCCTCCAGTTATTTTAATGAGGGTCGGGCGGCAGGCGGCAAGCGGTTTTGGTTGCGGCGGTTGGACCCAGAAGCGGTTGCCGCCCACGTGCACGCGCACAGATTTTCCCCTGCCGCCTGGAGTCCAGCGTGTTGAACTTTCTGGCGGCAGCCACCTGGGAACAGTCAATCACATCGAAGGAAAAAGAAAATCCGGAAATAGCAGGCTTCGCGGGGCAGAACGAGCAATGGAGGAGCTAATACTGCCGGTATCTGAATATCCAGAGCTCTACAATAATAATAAAATCTTTCATATGCACATCATAGAGTAAACAGAAACTGAAAGGTACTACTAGGGGGTACGTGTTTTTGAGGAGGGAGTGTTGTGAAGGACTTTTGGGCGGGCTCTGCTGTAACGTTCGCCGAATCACCTCTAGGTCGCTGCCGCCTGTTACCCCATGCTCATGCCGCGGCGGCAGGAGCCGCTTTGAAAAACGCTCTGCATTTCAGGGGCCTCTGCCGGCAGAGGAGCAGTTTTCGGGGCAGTTACCGCGCGGCGGTGTGAAGGGCGCTTAATATAAGCTGATTTGATTTTTAGTACGTTTTTTGCTTCTGTTCACATTTTTACTCGATGTGGACTCAATTTTCACTGCAATATGAACTTCTATACTTCTATGAGGACAGGAGAACCAGGGCTAAAGGCTAAAAACTGTGAGGAACTATGTACAAAACCCTTTTTTCAAGTCTTGGATCAAAGAAAAGTGAAGTATTTTCAGTTTAACATGCTCTGAACACACAAACTGTTGCTCATTGGTGCAGAGCAGCCCCAAGCTGAAACATGACACCAGGAAGATGGAAGGAAATTTTCAAAGAATTCTTTAGATTTAAATACAAGACCTTTTTCGATCATTCAGGGCTTGTTTGATGCAGTAGAAAGTGTAAAATTACCTGTTTTTTTACAGAATTGAGCTAGAGCAAACGGTTGATTTTCTGCAGATTTTCAAAAAGGACGTGCGAATAAATGAGATGTGGACGGCAGTCCCCTTAAAGGATAAGTTCGGTTTATACAGCTTTTACATTGTTTATAGAATGAAGTAGAACACAATACTCACCAAGAAGGTTTTCCTGATCCAAGCAGTGCTTCGGGAGATATTTAGATCCAAAATTGTGCAGCGGACGTCCGTATGATGGGATCCATCGGGGCATAGTCGGCGCCGCTCCTTAAAACGGCATTAATCATCCAAAAACTCATGTTTTTCACCAATATTCCATCATGGTCGGCTCTGAAATAGTCCTCTGCTGCAGTCTGTGTCACTCCAGACAGTCCTGTGCAGCTGTACTGACCTCTGAACTGATGAAGACTTTGTTTACGTTTGCCCCTCAAAGAAAGGAGTCAGTGCTCCAGAGAGTGCTTCGCAGTTTTAGGAGCGGCGCTGTCTATGCCCCGATGGATCCCATTATACGGATCCCATTATACGGACGTCCGCTGCACGATTTTGGATCTAAATATCTCCTGAAGCACTGCTTGGATCAGATAAGCCTTCTGGGTGAGTATTTTGTTTTATTTCCTTCTATAAACTATTTAAAAGCTGTATAAACCAAACTTATCCTTTAACAGCGCTCTCTCTTCCCCCCGGTTCAAAGCATGTTGCTAGATGTGATACATTCAAGGGACCGTCGGAAATTTGAAAACCTGCCGTCTTCTTCAGAAGCTGTCATCCAGACAGCTGTGTGCTGTCTTTTTGTCAGCTGTTTCCGGTAGTAGCTGGCGGGACAGATTGATCACGTGGTCTGTCCCGCCAACTACGCCCCCCGTTGCCTGACGGCCTCTGGAGAAGTGTGTCCCAGGTGTGCGAGAGCTGGAAGGCTCCTTCATCCTTGTTGATGGTGTCCTTTCCCCGTTTCCTGATCTCTATTGATTCTGTAATCCATCTTTTGTATTTGTTGCTTTCTGCTCCGATTATTGTAGATTTTTTCCAGTCCATTATGTGGTTTTCCCGTTTGCAGTGGTGTGATATTGCTGATTTTAAGTTTTCCTGATTTGCCTTTTTCTTGTCTGCCTGGGTGAGACGTGTTGCTGTTTGTTTTTCGCACTCCTTCTGATGTTCTTTTCTTCTTGTGCTGAAAGTTCTCCTCGTCTCCCCGATGTATGTTTTATTGCATGTTTTGCATGGTATGTTGTATATGACATTGCATTTATTATCCGGGTGTATTCTGTCCTTGGGGTGTACGAGTAACTGTCTGAGTTTAGTGTGAGGTTTGACGATTGTTCCAATGTTATGTTTCCTTACCATTTCCATTGGAACAATCGTCACAAACAGCAAGGTAAAAAATACCTTTTTTGTCTTTAAAAAGAACACTAGAGGAGTTAAGACCTGCATCTCTGATTAAAAGGATTTGCTATCCTCGTGCTTCCCAGTTCTCCACTGAGGCAACAAGGTACATAGATAAGTTTTACAGGAGACCTCTGCACAGGCCTACAGAGTCAGAAACATAAATACTGGTTGTTTCATTTGCTCTTCTACTCAGTATACCAGTAGGAATATCAAATGAAGATATTAAAATAGACAAGAGCATTAAAATTAAGAAAAAAGTAAGTAAGGAGGTTGCAACATTCAGAATCTCTTCAGTATTTGGTCTGATCTTGATTTTTATACTTGGGGGAGACATTTAACTTTACTCATCTACATGTGATGGGCAAACATTAGACTTTTGACCCCACTATATTTTTATGGACCCTCTTGTAACTGCCTACTTTTCCTCTGGAGTCAGCTGATGACTTTTCTCAAAAGTCTAATTAATGAGACTCACATTCTAGTAATTATTAATAGGCAGTCAACATCACTGAGAGAAAGTCATATTTTAATTCACATTTTGTTTTCCGATCTCTGTCAGATGGTGGTCAGGTGAGCGAGGAGAGGGCAAGGGCAAGCTATGTTGCCATGATGCAGGATCACCACAAAAACCTCCAAGTAAGGGTTTCAGGGTTCATTATCAACCCAGAACTACCTTGGATTGGAGCATCACCTGATGGTGTGGTTTCCTGTGCTTGCCATGGCGATGGTGTTTTAGAAATTAAGTGCCCCTTTGCCCCCTCAAAGAATGCTGCAGGGATCCATCATTTTGTCTTGGCATGGGAGAAGATGGGGTTATGACACTGAAGCACGACCACAAGTACATGCATCAGGTGCAGGTACAAATGCATGTAGCAGAGGTGAGCTACTGTGACTTCATGGATCCCATCTTCTTCCATGAGGCCTACAGCAAAGTGGTGGACTTTATCAAGAGAGGAGTGCTACCTGAGCTGCTGGGAAAATGGTACACAGCACCGCACCTCAGTCCCACAGACACCAACATCACTGAACAGCCACCTGAAGTGGGATGCTATTGTGGTCAACCTGCAGGCACAGATGCCATCACCTGCACATCAGGAAGCTGCAGATAGAAGTAATTTCACAAGTCCTGTCTTAAACTGATCCGGGTGCCAAAGACATGGAAGTGTGTAGAGTGCAGAAAACAAGTTTAGCAGTTTTACAGTCCAGTAGTTTTTATGTGCATAGTTCATTTTTTATTTGTTCCCTGCATGATGATTTTTATAAAATGGATATAAATTTGTTATTCTTGTATCTTCTATCAGCAATGGTAAGTCACAGTAGTTTGAGTAAATGTAATGAGTTTTTTTTAATTGTAAATCACTAATAGTTTCTGGCTCATATTTTACCTGCTGGGTGTAAGCCAAAAATACTTACCAGTGCCAGTCAAAATTTCCACATTGTGTTGGTCCTCTTATTATGTCTGTTGTGGAAAGAGACATAAATCAAGATAAACATCTGTTTGTAAAGTACATAATCAGTGTATGTTTTTCCCCATGATAGACATTCTGTGATGAAAAACAACTTTTTTTTTAAATCAACATAAGTCAAAATATATCTGATGCGAAACACAGGTCGTTTACTACACTGTACTTTTAAGCATCTGTATCAGCCAGTTTCACAATCGATTAATCTCTGGGAAATGATGACAGAGTTTAAATTTACGCAATGATCATAGGTTAAAAAAGTACAAGAATACTGAACTCAAGTTTACACATTATTTTAATTAGAATTTCAAATTATATTTGGATTATATTCACAACAAACATTTTTTCTTTAACAATATCATTCAAACTAAAAATTATGTGATAGTAACAAAACAGCATAAAAAAAACATTACAAACTATTTACAGCTTTCTTTGTGGCACAATGATACAGACACCCATGCTTCTCTGAGGGGACAACAGATGGGCAGATGTTACAAAGTGCAGCACACTCTGACCATCTTGTCCAGAGATGTAAAGTTCCCTGCCATTGGAGTCAGGCAGAGGGAAATGGGTATTGTGCTCTGTAAAATGGTGTATTTATTCCTTACAAGCCAAATGACCCGCTCAACATGGATCCAAACAGCTGCTAGTCCCCTTGAATCTTCCAGCTCACTTGGATGCAGTTGCTGTTTTCCTTTAGTGAAGGCAGGTATTTTGAGATAAGCACTGTACAAGCCCACAGCATCTCCTACAGTGAACCCTCGATCTGCTAGGACCACATCGCCAGGTGGCAGATTTTTCAGGTAGCCAGAGTTTTCAGTGATGTGCTTGTCACTTGTTCACTTGCCCTTTCTGAAACTGCTGACTTCTTCTGTCGTTGCTCAGGGGTTGCTTATGCAAACAGGCTCGGCACATAATCTGGGTGAGGAGGATTCTCATTCTTTTTACCTGCAGCAGTAGATCAAAATAAAAGGTTAAAACAACAGGCATTACATATTCAGAGTCGTACTTGAATTAAACTTAAACATAACTAAGTCATGTCAATAATCTGAACCAGTACAACAGCGTTGATTGATGGCGTGTTTCAAGTCTGTGAGTAATATTGTGATTGTTAGCATGCTAACTCTAGGCTATGTAGTTAGTCCCAGACTTAACTTACCTGAAATAAAGTGCTCAGCGCAGAGTCTGGAGTGTTCTGTGGGAGTCTAGTGGTCTCTTTTAATGGCAGCAATCCACCTCTGTCTTTTTTCATCGTTTTTGGGGATATTGTAAAATGTCAGTCCAATATTTTTACCTTTGGAGTTGTCACGACTGACCGCACAGCAAATAGATGGCATATTGACAGTGTACTTTCGGTCGCAGGACGGTTCTAAAGATGGCGCTGTTGAGACAGTGTGATGTCACATGAAATCCATGAATATCCTTGGGAGATGGTTTAAAGGGTGACAAAGTGAGGACGGACCAAAATGTCCTGACTTCTTAAAAATGTCCTCTGCCAGTTGGTCTAAAACTCATGTTGGTCCTCACAATTTTTTTTAACTACAAGAACACACACACACACTCTCACTCACACACACACTCTCACTCACACACACACACACACACACACACACACACACACACACACACATACATATATATATATATATATATATATATATATATATATATATATATATATATATATATATATATATATATATGTATGTATGTATGTATATTTACCTGAGCTTCATCACACCTGATCAGAGCCACAAGCCGTTCTCCACGACACACCACACTAATGCAGGAGTTCAGGCTAAAGGAGTATGGCGTGAATATAATAAACATGCATTCGGTCCAAGTACTACAGGGATGATACACAGCATGGTGGAAAGTACTCTACAAACGCACTGGGCCTCATTTACTAACAGCGAATATGTGCTTAAACTGTGCGTGCAAATATCTTAAGCACAAATCAGGGATTCATCAATATTTTCATACTTTTTTACGTTCACTTTAAAATCCAACATTTTTTCTAAACCTGAACTACAACTTTAACCTCAGGACACACAGCATTACCTATAGTCGATCAGGGCCTGATCTTCTAAAGGTCATCGTGTGTAAAAACACATGCCAACTTGGTAGCATGTGCAAAGCTGATTTACTAACCGAGTACAGCGTTGATTGTGTCGGTTAGATGAGCAAAACAGCATGTGCAAACCATTTAGCGTGTTTTCCTTCACAAATGTGCAGAATATATGCAGATCATCTGAAGTCGGGAAGTCTAGGAGGAGGAGATGCAAATGCGATCATTTAGCGCTCGCAGATCAATCAATCAATCTTTATTTGTATAGCACCAAATCATAACAAACGTTCTCTCAAGACACCTTACAAAACCATTTGCCTCATTCTTGAGAGTCAGGACAAAACACTTTTAATAACGCTTTTTTACACAATGCATCCTACATTTGTTAAAGTTACATATTTTTGAAGAGAAGGAGCTTATCTGAATAGCCATGTAAAGGAACAGGTTCTAAATGAAAACAGATTTTTAACAAATAAACATGTTTCCCTCTAGAACCCAATTTGTGTCAACTCCGTCAGACATATAGTGTGTCCCAAATGGCATACTTCCATACTCAAAATTTTGAGTATACTACGTCAAAATGAAAAACAGTGTGCATAGTATGCGAAAAATGAGTATGCAAAAGTACCCGGATAATGTACTCAAATCGGCCTGGATTCTGAGTATGCAGCTGTGGACACTCAACGCACTCATTTCCTCCTCTGGCAGCAATGGCGGAAGAGAGCTGTGACCGTTCGCTCAGCACGGTAAAAATACAAATAAACAATACATACCGGGACATCTTCAGCCAGTAGGAGGAGGAGGAGATGTTGTTGGCGCCGATTACAGCAAAGCGCGATTGAAATTCATTGTTATTACAATGAAAGATGGTAAGATCTTGATATTTTGATTGTGTTATTAGCTGTGTTCAATATACTACTGAAAAGGCTTTGAAAATTTACGGGCAAATAGTGACGGTATTTAGCAGAAATGCGCTGGAAGACGGTCACAATTAGACGTAGAAGAAGAAGAGGTCGACATCATGTTGTCATTTCCGGTAAGTACAACGCTCGGCAGTATGCGATTTGAAACAGCACTACACCCTCAAATTTGCGTACTAAGCCAGTGAGTATGTAGTATTCTTGGTATACTCAATTTGAAAATTTTGAGTACACAGTATGGAAGTATGTGATTTGAGACACACTGATACTTCAAAGTATGGAATTTTAATTCTTTCAGTCCAACAAGAATCTAAAGTTCCAAATTATGTGGAAATTGTGCTTAGATACTCTGGTATTCAAAAATATTTAGTATGTTAACTAAAATTGGGATTTCAGATTATTTCCAAAACCTAGTTTACCAAATATTGGGATTTTCAAACTTTGTTTTTGATTTTATGATCATAAAGGCAATTTTCTTAAATAAATAAGGGATAAGAAGATGTAGTTCAGTGGGTTCTTAAAGACATTAACAACATATACTGAAGAAAGATTTTATTTTATTTCATTTTATCAAAATTCACAAAAAGATATATCTGACGGTGTTGACAAAGGTCTGACGGTGTTCACAAAAAACTTACAGTGTTCACAAAAAACTAACAGTGTTAAAAAAATGTGTGCAGGAGATTGGAGATTTATGAACACATTTCTTTTGTGTGCACAACAGATTTAAAACTAACCACTAACCTTTAATCGAACATACTCCACTTCATTTTAACTAAACACTACATACACAGTATCCATTGAAAAGTAGGGACTCTTTGTCTCACTTTGTCTAACCTTAACTCATTCCTTCTTGAGCAACAGAGGTTGGACATGCTCACGCTCCATGAAGTCTACCACGTCAGGGGCTATGCTGTAGATCTCTTATGTTCTTGATCTGACTGGTACGGCATTTCTCGTTATTTTCACAATGATGTCTTCAACTGGGCAGAAACAGACATCCTTGCTGTCAAGTTTAGGTTGAACCCTTGCTGTTGGACCATGGGAATGCAGAAACTTTCACATTGGGGATAGAACGATTATCGGCCGTGCCGATTATCGGGGCCGATACTTGGCATTTTGGGGCATATCGGCATCTGTCTTTTTTGTAATCCGACGGCCAATATGAAACCCATTCAGAACTGTTGTTGCAGCTCTAATGCAGCCGCGCTTAGCATCGTGAATATCTTACTGTCTATGAGCTTATTTTAACTTCCACGGACAAAAAAATCACTCCTCTTATCAATACCCACAGGAAAAAGTTTTTCTGCCTCTTAAAAATGATAAGAAATGTTTTCCACTGCAGAAATTCAGGAGCTGCTCGTTGATACTTCTCTGCACAGTTTCTCTGTCTACTCTATGGAAGCCCTAGATGGTCAAAACCATAACAATCAGTCATGTAAAACCAAACAGAAAAGTAATTCAAAAGGCAGCACAAACTCAATTCTTTCAAGTTTTATTGCAGTTACATTGAAATTTTGGAAAACTTTGTTTACTGTAAAAAACTGAGGCGGTTTATTTATTTTAAGTTTTCATTTAACTTTATAAAACAGGCTGCTGAGCCTGGGGGCTGTTTAATAAACTCATGCTTGAAGGCATTTGGATGCAGAAGTGTTGGGGTTTGTTTTGCTCAAAAGTTTCACGCCAATATTTTCACTTTAACAGCCGATTAATATCGGCTAAAAATATCGGTTATCGGCCTCCTTGCCCACTAATAATCGGTATTGGCAGCGGCCCCAAAAAAATCCATATTGGTCTATCTCTACTTTTTTGTCTTGAACTCTTTTCTTCCACCTTTGTCTTTCCTTCTCTTGCATGTCTTTTTTGCTCTCTTGGTCACTGTTAATTTTTTCTCTTCTCTTTTGCTGGTACTCTCTATTTCTTCTTCTTTGCTCCTAAACTGACAATTTATCTAGCCTTACTTCTCTAAAAAAAAAGAAAAATAGAAATAATAATTATTCTTGTTTTACATATAAATGCAGCAAGAGTTACAAAACAATAACCAGACCACAGCCTGCCCATTCCCTACAAGTCAGAAGTGTAGGTTATACACTATAGTTAAATAATGTATTGCATGCTATAAATGTACATTCATGTGTAAATAAATCTCTGAAAAATCATTTAAAACCTTTTCTATGTTCACAGATAACAATATTTAGGACATTAAGAGGTAATAGGTGGATTTGTCAACTCATCAGCTTACATGTCAACTCCGTCAGATGTAGAAACTGACGGAGTTGACGTCTGACGGAGTTGGCATAGGGACATGCATTTTCCCTCCAAAACATGTACTGTACACTGCAGCTAGCTTATTTTTCCCTCAGCTGTTAGCTGTCTCAGTAACCTCACTAAAATACTTAAATTCAATCCACAATTGTTTAATAAAATGCACCATAATGGAGAGATGGAGTTCACATGATCCAGCTGTGACGATAGGAATATTGACATTGTTGGTCTAAAAGATCTATAAATGTAAAACTTACCAGAGTATATGTGGTAGTGTTAAATTCAGCACAGACAGAAAGATGACAAGGGGTCCTCAGGGGCATAGCTGACCATGCTATTCCCTGATTAAATTAGGTTTTATAAAAAATCTGACGGAGTTGACAGAAACTAAGGACCAAACTTAAATAGGCAGATTTTTACTGAAAATATTATTTGACGGTCACTTAATACATTGTTTTATATATTAAAAAACATTCTTTTATAATTGATGTATATTAGTTTACAATTGTTGATATTTTCAAAGGCTTTTAGGCTCGTCATTACTATGACTAAGTGCTAAGGACAAGATCAATAACATGGACCTTTTAACCTCAGATTAAAGTTTTGTGTAAATTTACCCCCCAAAATACACATTTTTGCAAAAAAAAAAAAAAATGTTATGGGTATACACAGGTCATTTGGATTCACCCTTTAAAGTGAGTCAATCATGTTGAAAGTCTTGATTTTTTTATGTCAATCAGACTTTTCTCTGTAGGACATGTTTTGACCCAACTTTCAAGAATCAGTGATTTACAGGTCTAGACCCGTAAATGTTAATAAAATTTTATTAGCAGAAATCCAACATGAAACAAAGATAAGGAGTCTTGTCTCATCTCAACCCACCATGAGTACAGGACTTTGCAGCATTTAGCAAGTTAAAATGGCAAGGAAAAACCTCGGACAGAACCAGACTCATGTTAGACAGACATCTGAGGAGAGTGTGTTGGGGTTAGAGAGAGACAGATAGAGGAGGGAGAGAGTGGGAGAGAGAAGTATAGAGGCCGGGGGGTGACAGAGAGAGAGGGATACACACACACACACACACACACACACACAAAGGGAGAGAGAGACACACAAACACAGACATAGTCTGAAGTTTGGCGCTGTGGTTACAGTTAAGGTGAAACCAGCAGGCCATTCCCAGCAATAATCCAAAGCCGTAGCAGCTGGAGTCTGACAGGAGCACAGCAGCAGGACGTCCACTTCACAGATCCCCAGGAACCTACAAGACAAACTCAGAGCCTTCCAGAGAGATGTATGGTCAGTAATCATAACAGGACATTAAGACTGGAAGTTAGACAGATAGAGAGGGAAACAGGAGTCCTGTGTGTCAGTTCCCCCCAGCAGTCTAAACCTATAGCAGCATGACTAAGAGCTGGTTCAGAACTGATCCAGCTCTAACTGTAAGCTTTATCAAAAAAGGAAAGTTTTAAGTCTACTCTTAAAAGTTGAGAGTGTCTGCTCCCGGACCTCAACCGGTAAGTTATTCCAAAGAAGAGGAGCCTGATAACTAAAGGCTCAACCTCCCATACTACTTTTAGAGACCCTAGGTACAACGAGCAGACCTGCATGTTGAGAACGCAAAGACCTAGATGAAAAATACGGAACAATCAAGTCTTTGAGATACGATGGCCTGATGCCAGTAAGCGCTTTGTAAGTCAGAAGAAGAATTTTAAACTCTATCCTAGATTTTATAGGTAACCAGTGTAGAGACGCTAACACTGAAGAGATGTGCTCTCTCCTCCCAGTCCAAGTCAGTACCCGAGCTGCAGTGTTCTGAACCAGCTGAAGATTCCTAATAGACTTATTAGGACAGCCGGATAAAAGAGAGTTACAGTAGTCCAGCCTAGAAGAAACAAAGGCATGGACTAGTTTCTCAGCATCGCTGTGAGACAAGATGTGTCTGATTCTCTTGATATTGCGAAAATGGAAAAAAATGCCGTCATTGAGACCTGTTGGTTGTGCGAGTTAAAGGACAGGTCCTGATCCAAAAGAACTCCCAGGTTCCTGACAGTGGTGCTGGAAACCAAGCTGAAGTCATCCGAGGCAGCGATGTTGTTCAAGAAAGCTTCTCTGAGATGTTTAGGTCCAAGAACAATGACTTCAGTCTTCTCTGAGTTCAGCAGTAAGAAGTTTCTGCTCATCCAGGACCTTGCGTCTTTGAGGCATGCTTCAAGTTTAGATAAACGGTTGGTTTCTTCAGGCTTAATTGACAAGTAAGAGAGTGATTTATCAAACCTGAAACTGTTAGCAGGTGCTGTTTTTGAATCTATATTTAACAAATTTAAAAGGCAGGTACAAACTGGTGAAGTGTTAAAATACAGCTGCGGTCATTGTGTAGAGAAGGAAGCAGAGGTTGTAGACATGCACCGATCGATCAGCTGGCCAATACATCGGTGCCAATTTCCTTAATTTTGGATGATCGGTGATCAGCCCACCCTTACATATTGTACTGACTATGCTGTTGATGTTCATGTTATGCAAGGGTTAACTGTTTCATGAGTATGGGAGGGGGAGCCAAGGGGGAGCGCATGCGTGCGAGAGAGAGAGAGGGGCGTTTGGTTGTTGTTGCCTGAGAGTGGAGAGAGTATGCTCTGCATGAGTTGTGGCTGAGACAACAGCTTGTTCGTTGTTTTTGTTAAATAAAAGACCCGAAAGAGAACCGAGGCTTCCAGGGGGGTATTCCACGAAGCTGGCTAAAAAAGGCTGGGCTATCGCCGGTAAGCGTGGCTTGAATTAGCGGCCACTTTAATCTTAGCTGCAACTTCGATTGTAGAAATGACCAAATCATGTCAAAACTGAGAGCGGAGACGTTTCCCTCAGCGGAGAAAAAACTCCTCATGGAGTCGTATGATGACTATAAGGTGAAAATCACATAAAAGGGTGACACAGTGGCAATTAATAAAGCCAGAGAAGCTGCTGGTCAAGAATATCATGCTTATGTGTCAAATCAACACTGACTGTTTCTGCTGAGTTTGATGACCTTTTTTCTTCTCACTCTGAAGCTCCTCACACTGCTGTGGCCCAGAGGAGATTGGTCTTGATTAAATTAAAGCTGTTCATATATATAGGCCTATATACTTCATGGGGTGATGTTTCATCAAACACTGACTAAAACAGCATAAGACATAGACTTTTCCGTTGCTAGGCGCTGCCCAAGCAGCTGCCTGTTGCGGCAGCTCTCTCGTCTTTGTCCGTTTTTTGTAATTATCTTCATCTCTTTGTATGGTTCACTGTCGGCCAAGGACACTAAACTTTTTGTGGCTTCGGCGATATTTTTTTACTATTTTTCTCCTGTGTTTGTCTGGAGATCCTACATGTAACCATGGCTGCATTGCTTACATGCGAAATTAGCTGTTAGCAGCCTGTAGCATGTCAATGCTAACTAGTGTAGGCCTCGATGATTTCACTCGTGCTGAGGAGGAGGAGGTGAGGACCATGTGCAGGTTCTCGGATGTGAGCTGGGAGGTGACGACGTGGACCTGTCCTTCCATCCATCGTTGTTGGGAACATGGGACCTAGCCCCGGGGGATGGATAAGCTAGCTGTGCTAACCCAGCGGCATCGTGCTGTTCACGGTCGTGGCTGACGGAGCTGACATCGGACGCCGGCCCCACATTGGAGGAGCTTCGCCTGCTGTGGGCAGACAGGATCCAGGAGACAGAGACTGAACAGACTGCTGAAGAAGCTCAGTCCTGGACCCTGTGGAGGTGGAGACTGGCTGAACTGGAGAGTGGTGGACGAGTGGTGGACGGGAAGTCGTCATCTAATTTCTTATGGACCTTTTTGCACTTTCTATACTCTTTCTTACTTTTGTTTTCTTAAATGCTGCGGTGACTCCTGAATTTCCCCTCGGGGATAAATAAAGTATTTTCTATTCTATTCTATTTCTATAAGACATACTTTATTAAAATATTACTAATATAATAATGGTAATAATTATAATTATAATAATTTAATAATACTTTATTAAAACAGCAGAAAAAGACATGTAGATGAGATATTAGAGATGATTCAGCTGTCAGATGAGATGGGTCAGTGATACAGTGCTCTCTATCTAAATAAGGGGAAGACATTAAGTTATGTCACCATGTGGAATCACCTTTACATTATCATCATGATCCGAATGGACCTCTGGTAAAGGAGGGTATTTCTATGGAAAATTGTGGCTGTTGTCACCTTTTATATCATAAGACAATTTGTGTCTTTATTCTGTTATATGTTGACTGTACTTTGAGGTTGACAGAAGAAAGAAAATCAGATAATTTTAAATAGTTACCACTGGTGGGATCGAACCCACGCTGCAAGTAAAATATGGATCACCGTGCATCTATGTCCTACCCTCTAACCACTCAGCCACTGACTTTCCTGTGTAACGTAAGTCAGGCTGGGACCTGGTTTCGCAGCTCTGACCTAGTCTCCAACTTTAACCCCCCCAAGGAAGGAGAGGTAATAAAGCAAGTTTGGAAAAAACAGACCTCTGCGCTAAAGTGGTTTTCTCCCGAAGTCTGCCTCATCCCTTCCTCTGATGTTTGCAAGACTATAAAACATTAAGACATCGCTGTAAATTCGAAGACTTTTCGTTGACACCTGGCGGACATGTGAAACTGTACAGACATCCTTCTCTCAGGGAGAGGCTGGAGAGACCTCTCAGCCTCCACCTAGTATCTTGTGACCCTTGACCTTTCTCTCTGGGAACAGGAGAGAAGGAATGCCAGGAGAAGATCTGATACCCTCCTTCTCCTCAAAGACAAAGACTCTTTGATTCACACAGTTGAGAACAGCACAAAGATGATGTTTTTACACTAAGACTTACATGTACATCTTCACCTTTGCAAACATGTACTGTGTAATGACAATCATTGATAATGTGCGTGTGAAAACTGCTGTCTTTCCATTGTAACATCTTGATTTTTATTTTATTGGGTTCTTAAAGAGGAAAACCTATCATGTTTAGTCTTGATGTGAAGCTTAAATCATAAGAAATGTGATTTTGACCATTACATGTAGGAATCTCTTTACAGTCTAAAGTTATAGTTAGTTAGTGATCTCTGGGACAATCTGATCCACGTGCAGAAAGATGAGACATTGAGGGGCGTCAGCATAAAGTGACCTCACTGACTCGGCGGGAAAAGCTGAGTAAAACTCCACACCAGGACAAGAACTTTGGCTCTTTCTTCTACCCTCCTTCCAGGAGGCTAGGCTCTCTCCTTTTATCCTTCTACATGAAGGCTCTTGCTCTTTCCTCTTTCTTCTACCCTTCTTCCAGGAGGCTAGGCTCTCTTCCTTCCTTCCTCCTTCCTTCATCCAGAAGGCTCTTCTTCTTCCTCTGCTCCTGAACCTACACACGTCTTTAACAACTTTGCTCCCGGAACTGGCACCGCACCTTCCAGCTCCGAACTTAGCACCGGCTCCAGACTCTACAGGCTGAGACGCAAGTCACCTCAGCCCGACTGCATCCAGTCATCCGTCTCTCCCTGAGACACCCAGCTGATCGATGGGGATTCCCCCTCACGCGCTGACGTCAGGAGACGAGTGCTGCTCACTGCTTTCCCTGCGGTGATTCAACTTTGGAACTCTGCCAAAGTTCCAACCCGGCGCCCGGCATCATCGCCGCTGGTCCAGCTCCCCCTGCCGCTGTGAGAATCGACGCTACGGACTCCACTCATCGGACACCATCTTCGTGACACTCCGCTGACCTGCAACAGACTTCCTGTGACCGCAACCAACCTCTCTGTCACCCTCCACATCTGCAGCGGGACTCAGCCACCTCTGTCGCCGCCTCCTCTCTCACCCTCGGCCTCAGAACTCGTGTAAGACAATCTTGCATTTCACTGGTATATCGTGGTCAATGCCCCAGAGATCTTGGGTGGGTTAGGTAGTTTATGTGGGTTGGTTTATGTCATTTTTATTCCATTTATTCAGGTTTTTATGATCAGTTTCACTTTCTATTCCTCATTGCATTTATCCTTTTATATCTTTCACATGTTCATTTATTCATGCACATTTTCCTCTTTTTATTAGTAAATAAACTTTCCATATATAAAGAAACTGCTTTCTGTCTTTGTGTGGTTGAGATTAACGGCCTCTGTACACCGTTCAAAAGAATTCACGTTTGATGTAGCGGCCTTTTTGATATAGAGACCTGATAATTGATAATTCTATGAATTATTAACTCACAAATTCTTACAGTAAACCTTTCTAAAGTTTCCCTGTTTTCTCTAAACTGGGTGGTGCCCCGACTTAAATTTAAACTCACATATTGTAAGTTTAAATGTCTTTTTGAAAGTTATACTTTCGCTCCGGTGGAATGCTGGCATTCTGCTGTTAATAATTAACTAGTCATTCTTTGACACCGATTCACGCTACACCTGTGACAGGGACACACGGTATACTATCTGACATGTCTTGATTCACGGTTATTCCAGTCTAGTGTAACTGGGGCGGTTCACCTGTCAAAGGATAGCGCAGGTGTCCTAAAGCGAGCTCAGGGAGGACAGAAACCTCCTGTGGAGCTGAAGGACAAAAGCTCGCTTGATCCTGATTTTCAGTATGAATACAGACCGTGAAAGCGGAGCCTCACGATCCTTCTGACTTTTTGGGTTTTAAGCAGGTGTCAGAAAAGTTACCAAAAGGTCTCAGTTTATGTTTCTGAACAAGAACATCAAATATTACAGGTATAGATTAATTTAATGTGGCACCTGCAGTTCACAAGGCGTCTTTCAGAAGCCCGTCAGACCTTCTCTGAGACGCAGCTACGGTAAGCCTGACGTTTAGCCTGACCGGGACCAGGCTAGTCGCACTGGCTAATTTACCATGATTACCAAGCCACGGTAGCCCCAAGCCTCGTTTGTGGAACCCAACTCTCGCTAAAGTTAGTGAGGCTAACTCAAATAAGCCAGGCTTTGAGCTAAGCCAGCTTCGTACGAATACCCCCCACATGACTTTCCTGCAGTTAGGGGCATTACAATATGACACTGATCCTCCAGGAAGGTCTGACAGCCAGTCATTGTTGCTTTTTGCTCTGAGACCTAAAACGCAGGACACTTTATTGGTTGTTTAAGTTAAAACATCGAGATTTTATTGTTTCACAGGTATTGTTTATGACTTGCAATAAAATAAGATTGGCACATTGAAAGTATATGCTGGCAGTTATGAAAAATAAAAATCGGTATCAGCCCAAATTGGTATTGGCAGGTTAGGCTTTTAAAAGATGGGTGATTGGTGATCCGCCAGAAAATTGTGATCGGTGCACCCCTAGTTTGTAGGTGTTCTGGCCTGGTTTCGCCCCAACTTTCACCCCCAACGAAGAAGAGGTAATTAAAAGCAAGTTTTCCTGACAAAAGGCCTCTGCTGGAGTGGTTTCCTGTCCAAGTTTGCTCCATTCCCTGATGTTCGTGAAACCATAAAACATTGGGAAGCCATTATAAATCTAAGGACTTTTAGTTTACTTCCAGTGGACATGTAAAACTCTGCCGACATACTTTATTCCGCTACAGTCTGTGGTTCCTGACATCCTGTATCTAGCTTCTTGTGACCCCTAGAATCGATGCCACGGACATCATCTCCGCGAGCTGACCTGCAGTGGGCCCCCTTTTCTGTGACTGCAGCCAGCCTCTCTGTCATCCTGACCCTCCATGGACCCCTGCCGCAAGACTCTCTGTCATGTCTGTCACCACCACCTCCTCATTTACCTCCTCGACCCTCCTGACTTCAATAATCTTGCATTTACTGGTGTATCGTGGTCAATGCCCCACAGACTTGAGGGTGGGTTGGGGTTAATAGGTTAGGTGGGTTGGTTTGTGTCATTTATTCCCATTTATTCCAGTTCATTAAAACAACTCACAAGTAATAGGTGTAGCGGCCTTCAGATATCAAGACTTGATAATTAAGGTAATTCTATCAATCATTAAATCACAGAATTCTTAAAAGTGAAAAACCTCTAAAGTTTCCCTGTTGTCTCTAAAACTGGGTGGTGCCCGGACTTAAATTTAAACTCAAATATTGTAAGTTTAGATGTCTTTTTGGAAGTTAGACTTGTGTTCTGGTATAATGCTGGCATTCTGCTGTTAACAAATTAGTTAACCATTATTAAACACAGATTTACACTACAGGTTCAATGAAAGACATGGGAAGAACAGAATCTTATGTGTGTGTATCAACATATTTGGACTGTCAGAAATAAAATCAGAGGAGACATATCATCTAACCGGCAATGTCATTTTTGAGCTGCTGGATAATGGAAAAGACAACCGTCACATGCAGGACAGGTTAAAGCTGCAGGACTGCAGACATGAGCCAATCTAGTTCAAAGCTGTCTCATGACCCATTTGAGGTCTTTAATGCAATTAAAGCAAAACAAAAAACACTAGGAATGAACTTTAATATTGAGACATGTTTTGAAACAAACAACAATGAACTCTGCCACCAGAGAGCAGAAAACCAGAGATAATATATTTAAAAAGCTATAATGGTGCTATTGACTGTATCTCTTTTTTTTTTCTTTTCCTCTAAACCCATTCTTTAACTGGGGCTTTGTGTTTTGCTGGCTATGCCAGTCTCCACCCAGGGGTTATAAACTAGCCCTGTCAGGCGATTAAAAAAAAAAAATCTAATTAATTACAGTATTTGTAATTAATTAATATTATTAATCACATTTTAATCTCATATCTGGGTCCCAAAATGAAGAATTTGAATTCCAGGACATTAAAATTACATTAAAAGACATTAAAAAAAAACATTTAAAAATAAGGTGGGACTATATACAACACATTTTTAGGTACCCTGAGGCATAAGGAACACATGAAAAAAGTGTTATGGTTCTATGTTTACAAAATCTACACAGTCCTGCACCTAAGATAAGCTGATTTGATTTTTAGGACGTTTTTTTGCTTCTGTCAAATTTTTACTCGATGTGGACTCAATTTTCACTGCAATATGAACTTCTATACTTCTATGAGGTCAGGAGAACCAGGGCTAAAGGCTAAAAACTGTGAGGAACTACGTACAAACACTTTATTCAAGTCTTGGATCAAAGAAAAGTGAAGTATTTTCAGTTTAACATGCTCTGAACACACAAACTGTTGCTCATTGGTGCAGAGCAGCCCCAAGCTGAACATGACACCAGGAAGATGGAAGGAAATTTTCAAAGAATTCTTTGCCCCGATGGATCCCATTATACAGACGT
This sequence comes from Halichoeres trimaculatus, assembly GCF_033239565.1. NCBI lineage: Eukaryota > Metazoa > Chordata > Actinopteri > Labriformes > Labridae > Halichoeres > Halichoeres trimaculatus. Next base: position 4,854,996 of record NW_027437186.1, on the reverse strand, counting down.
CCGCTGCACGGTTTTGGATCTAAATATCTCCTGAAACACTGCTTGGATCAGGAAAACCTTCTGGGTGAGTATTTTGTTCTACTTCACTCTATAAACAATGTAAAAGCTGTGTAAACCAAACTTATCCTTTAACAGCGCTCTCTCTTCCCCCCGGTTCAAAGCATGTTGCTAGATGTGATACATTCAGGGACCGTCGGAAATTTGAAAATCTGACGAGAACACCACTTTTTTCATGTAGGACAAACGGTTTGTAAATGCTAGACATTTGAAGATAAGTGCGTCTTTGAACAGCTCATGGGTTTGGGATCCAGATTAATCTGCGTTAATTTTTATGACTCGTTAATTTGCGGTGTAATTAATTAATCTAATTAATGCGTTTAAGTGACAGCCCTATTATAAACATTAATTTTCTTCACTCTCCGGAGAGCGCAGAAGATGAACCTTCCCCATCATTTGCTGGCTGCTCAGTTGAAGGACCATTGAATGACCTCAAGACTGTTGCCGGGGCATTAATGATTATGTTCAGCCCAGACACAGCACTGAGCAGCTGCTTCGCGTGTGCAATGATGGCCGAGTGTCACAACGGAGGGTGCACCTCATTAGACACAGCTCTCACCTCCTGTGCAGTATGCTGACTGCAGGTTTCAGGCAGCCACCTGTCAGTTTAGAATTATTCTAATAATTATATCTTATCATACTTTAGGTGGTCAAAACAAAACTGGCTGGCTCATGTCATAAATCTGACAGTGGTTTTGCCCTCACACTTGTTTTATCTGCAGAGTAAAAACACTACTACATTTTTATTGGTGATTGATGCCCATTACAATTACTGTGTGGTGGGTAAAGCTCTTTCATTAAAGAGCCTTTTCATGGTAAACTTTGGAGCCACCGCAGAGGATGTGCAGAGGAGTTAACTGCTTTGTTTGGAGGAGAAAATGGATTTACCCACAGTGGGCTAATTGTTGAGCTTAATGCATTTAGTGTCACAGAGCGAATCAGAGACTCAAGTGCAGGACAACAAGGACACACAGCAGACCAGGGGCCCGTACTACGAAGCTGGATTAAGTCATCCAGGATAACTCTGCGACAACTCGTTGAACTTCACCGGATCTCTGTTATCCAGCTCTGCTGTACTACGAAGCTTGTTATCAACTTGATAAGTGAATCCGGCTGGGATCTGGCCCCGGTGCATTTTCCACAATGGAGAAGAGAGCAGCCTACTTTACGGCGGAGGAACAGCAAATAATCCTGCAAAAATATGAGGAGTACCACAGTGTTAACCAGGCCAGGAGCAACACGACTGCGGCCGCGAGAAGCCGGAGTGATTGCTGGCAAAAAATCGCCGACTCTGTGAATGTGTAAATTCCAAAAATGCTTATATAAATAGACCTATCTCATCATGTGACTACACGGGCAGTTAGGTCCTTATTCATTCAAGTTGTCAGTCAGTGTGTGTGTGATCAGCATCATATCTGACCTCATAATTAGAAAGAGTCCACTTTCCTACAAATCCCAAGGAAAATGCTCATTACAGGCAGTTTGTATTACAGATGCAATAGCAGTGGGGAAAAAAGGACGTGGGGGCAAATAAAACATAAATATAAAAACATCCTTCAAAGTGCTCAGTATGAAAGATTCCATTTGCACACATTTCTACTTTTCCCTGACACTGTCTCAGTTATGATGATCAGTAAGATATTGTTTGTTCACAGCCCATTAGAAGAATGTTGGGCCAAAAAGACATGGCGTGGTCCCCCAGAGGACTTCACTCCGGCTGAGCAAATTGGTGACTGTGAGGTCTTATATGCCTGCCCGAGAGAACCAATTGGTCAGCGGGCGGTCTGTCACACCCCCTGACCTCTTATCCTGGAACTTAACCTGCTCCGGACCAGGTTTGGCGTTCAGCATCAGTTACCAGGGCAACGTGTCGGGATAAAAAGAGATCCACAATCATAGTGCAGAAAACCCGAAACTTATCCAGGAAGTTAACTCTCTAAGAGCTAATCCAGCTTCGTAGTACAGGCCCCAGGGTATGCAACAGTCTGGCTCCGAGTGGTGGCTGCAGACTGATCTTAAGGTAGAGGAAGGGAACTGCTGGTGATTACCAACCGCCTGCACCTGCTTGCACTCCACACACCTCACTCACGCCCACCTGGGAAAAGGAAAAGAGAGAAAGGAGTGGGGAAAAGGAGAGGCTGCCACTAAGCAGAGCTGGAGGCCCTGACATTTAGAGGGAGGGAAGAAAAGCTTTTGTTCTAGGTGTGGCCTGCCCTCTTTATCTACAAGTCAGTTATATCCAGAGTCAGAATCTTCCACAGAGCCTGAGGGACAGGGATCCTTGGTGACTGTGGACGTTCCACCTGGAGCCAGGATGTTAGCAGGGTTCCTCTTTCTGCTCCTCCTCACAGGTGAGCTGCTCTCTCCCCTTTGATGCATGCTGCTGTGGGAATCTACTCTTTGATTCAGACTTTTCATACACATTCATGAGTGAAGAGTGGATTTCATTGAAGCAAACTGCTGTCAGAGTCTCAGTACGCTGTGATTTTGTTTTGTGATGTTAACAGCTGTACAGTAATTTTAAGCCCAACTTCAGAATGCAGCTGTTTGTACTCATTTAAAGTCACGCTGCATTTCTTGAGAGGTCTACTTTTTCTGATTTGTGTTTCTGTCTTCAAAAATTCTGTTGCCAAAGACTTCTGAAACAATTTTGGGTGAAAGATGGATTCAAGGAAGTCACCCTGGGCTGAACATTGTCTGATTCATTCCCTGAGTTACTCATGGGCTGTTTCCCAAAGCCCAGGTACCTTGCCTTGCCTTGCCTTTGAAGGCAGTGCCTTTGAAGCCACTTCCTTCCAATCCAAGGCAAGTGTCCTGCCTCTGCTCAAAAGGAGATGCTAATGGAACAGCCCACAAAGGCATATTTTTTACCATCAGATTCCTGTCACAAATGTATATGTAATTGGAGTTATATTGTCTCACATAACGTGTTGCACTTTGAACAGTGCTTGGAAAGTTTATACAAACGTGAGAATAGACCTTATGCTCAGGCAGCTACAAATATTGTCATGTCTTGCCACTTGTGTACGCTTTTTGCTTTTTTATTGTCACATCATTGACTCTCTGAAGGTGCAGCTTCTCAGTAATTATAGTTATGTGAGTGACACACAAAATAGTTAAGTGTTGGACATGGTATAAGTTGTTATTTTCAGAGGTGTATTTTGTTACTTACATTTGAATTGGAATTTACTGCGCGCCTCCACTGGAGCTTCTCTCTGGTGCATTTTTTCCTTCCATTATTTTTCCTTTTTTGTAGATTCATGCATTGCATGTTGGGTATTTATAGCCGTGGCAAGGCAGCGAAGGATACACCTGTGTATCCTTGGTCAATTAGCCACATGCTAACCAAACAGAGGACATATGCCTCCGGAGGACATGAACATTGGAACAGCACTTGGGCAGCGACTGATGATGTGGATGCCTGCCCACGCCCACATCAGACCAAGGCAAGGCCAGGTACCTGGGCTTTGGGAAACAGCCATGGTGTTTACTGTACTTGTGTATTTCATAACTTTTGTACTTGTGGTATATTATAAGGTGTTCTTGAGTGTCTTGAAAGGCACCATTCAAATAAAATGTTTTTGTTGTTATTTAGTAGCACTTTTTCAGCTGATCTGTGAAGATAGAGTCATGTTTTCTATTAGGTAAAAACTTCTTTCATTTCCAAAACTGTTGTGTGTTTAAAAAACTTACCAAGTCAAAGTTTCAGAGAATATTTCTTTGGGTAACCACCTTGTCATCTATACAAAAGCTGAGTTTTTATGGTGTGTGCCATATCCAACCAGAAATCTATCCCATGGGACAAAAATAAAACCAGAGCTTATCAGAACTTAACTGAAGAGTGTAGTTTTTCCAAGTTGAAAAGTGATCTATCAAACTATCATAACAAGTGATTTAAGTGAAGCTGAACTTGACATAAAGTGTCAAAATGAAATGAATATAAAAGAGGATAAAGACCAAGTTCACTGCAGGAGCTTCTGAAAAAGCAATGACCTGTTAGTCAGTGAAGGCCAAGACAAAAAGCTGGTCTCATGATCAAATCTTTATTTCAATTTCAGTTGAGCATGAAAGGACATACATGAATTTTTTTCCTAAAGGGCTTAAAATGATTATTGGTTAGCCAAGCACTCTTTGGATGAAACATTGTTTGCTTAAAGCATGTACTGTCAGTGTTTCTCTTTGTTGTTGTTAGGAACTTGTTGAAGTTCAAAAGTTGTGATACTGTGACAATGAGAACATTTTCTGGATAAAGCATAAGCATCAGTCACAGAAAGCACATAGAAAATAAACAAAACCAAATCTCAGTGCAGAGAATATGAAGTCAGCCTTAGCTATGCTCTAAAAACATGCAGTCATTACAACTTATGCCAAAGTCTATGAAAGAAGCCTTCAATCACAAAGTCAGAGTATGTTAGCCAAGCTAGCCTACAGCAAACCCCATGCCACTGATGACAAACATATAAACCTCTGTTCATTTTTTAAGATAACCAAAGAAAGGGGAACATCATATATCTGAATGATTTTTAAGTCTTATATCTGTGGTTTTTTTTTAAAAAAAGCTGTACTTCCTGTTTGTTCTCTGTCATCAAACCTCAAGTAGTGGAAACGCTTACCGAAAAATTCCACAAAAGGCCCTCCCAACTGATAGAACTGTTTTGAATACACATCCAAGCCCATGATTTATTTTCTTGATCACTGAAGGCGATTTCTCACTTTTCCTTCTGGCTTCAGCCTCATACTTTTCCTGCAGCTTTTTTTCCTGCTCTCTCAACTCTTTCTCATACTTTTCCTGTTGTTCTCTCAGCTCTCTTTCTTTTTCCTGCTCTCTCAACTCTTTCTCATACTTCTCTCTCAGCTCTCTTTCTTTTTCCTCTCGTGCGCGCTCTGATTGCATCGCTACCTCTTTCCTTTGTCTCTCACAAGCCATTTCCTGTTCTTTTCTCCTGAACTCCTCTCTCTCTGTCATTTCTCTCTGCATATAAATTTCATACTGGTACTGGATACTCCTCAACTCGTTATCATAGAATTGCTGAGTTTCCCTCTCTAGTTTTTCTCTGTCTTTACGGATCTGCTCTTCTCGCTCCTTCAGGATGCGTTGTTTCTCCTCCTCCCTGACTTTCCTTTCTCTCTCTATGTCAGCTTTGAGTTGGTCTGTGATTCTCCTCACTTCCTTTTCATACTTTTGCTGAATTTCCCTTTCTAGTTTTTCTCTTTCTTTGTGGATCTGCTCTTCTTTCTCCTTCAGGATGCGTTGTTTCTCCTCCTCTATCGCTCTCTCAGCCTCTTGGAACATCTGGTTGGTGTAGTGACTCCCTCCGTTCTTCTGAACTATATTTCTGATCTTGTGGAGCAGCACAGTCACCTGTGAGGGATCTTTTATCTTATTATTGAAGACATGGTACTGGCCGTTGCATCTGGCCACAAGATGCTGAAGCTCTGGACTTTCAGCCAAGAACTTCTCAATGGTGGTATCTTCCAACTGGTCCCCTCCAGTGAAGAGAACCATGCTGTATCTGTCTGCAGCCTGGCCAAAGATGTCTTGAATCCATTGAACCGTCTGTTTCTCCTCCTCAGTGTATCTGCCCAACCTGATGACCACCAGGAACATGTGAGGACCAGGAGAGGCGTAAGAAATGCACTGGCTGATGTCTTTAGCTGTCTTTTCCATGCTGAACCTGGTGTCAAACAGACCTGGGGTGTCGATAACAGCCATCTTCTGTCCATCCACTGTGCCTTGGCCCTTGGAACAGTCCACGGTTAGGGACTTTGAACTGAACTTTGATTCAAAGCATTCTCTTCCCAGGATGGTGTTTCCAGTGGCACTCTTACCATTTCCTGTCTTCCCCACCATCACTATTCTCAGCTCCTCATTGTTTGTTATGAGTTGTCCTGTGTGAAATAAAAGGAATGAGAGGTTCAATAAAAACAACTACACATTGATGAGTTCCAAGACGCAAAGAAGGGAAATCATTTGAACCATCCACTTGAATCCTTTTACTGACAACATAGATTCATTTTGTAAGTCAGCTCCTAAATGTTCCACCAGAGGGTGCATTAATATCTTTATAACAAATCAGAGGTGTATTACTTAAGAAGTGCCTTCAAACTAGGCCTGGGTAATATGACAAAAAATGTTATCATGAAAAAAAAAATTCTTATCAGTTGATATCGATAATTATCAACTTATTTTTTCTTTCAAATTTGAAGTCTGATTTTTGCCCCTGAGAGAAAGTTGACAACACTAGATGCTGCTTTTGTACTTTAACCAATCTTTAATGTCAGAACATGACAAACTAGCACTTCACAATATGAGGAACATTGCACAAAGTATGAGGTAGACATGCAATCCTAAAATACACACACACACACACACGTATATATATATATATATATATATATATATATATATATATATATATATATATATATATATATATACACACAAACTAATTTTAATTTACACTCAGCAACAAGTTAAAGTCTTTTGTGCATAAAGTCTTAAGGTGTCTGACAATGTCAACAAAATAAATAATCAAAAGAAAATGTTCAGTTTCAAAAAATTTAATAAATAAACAAACAACACAGCCATTGCTTTAGAGGTTACGGGCCAGAAAAATAAGTCTGTCCACAATATCAGGCTTTAATGCTGCTCTGTGACAGGCCACGATATTCCCTCCTGTACTGAATACCCTGTCACACCTGTCAGATGGGAAGTTGGTTGCAGGGATACACAGATAGCACCTTGCTAGCCGGCTCACTCATGGAAAGTTTTTTCATACATTTTCCACCATTCTGGGGGTTTGGTCTGCATCTTGAGCTTTTAGGTAGCTCTCAAGCTCTGCCTCAACTGACTGCAAATCAGTGATTCCTGTGCTGCTGAGGTGTGGCTTCTTAAAAAAGCTAGCCAGTAACTTTTGCTACTTCTTGGCAGGTAGCTGTGCTGTAGCAGCTTCTCCTTCTGCCTCTTCTGAAGCCTGTGAAGTAGAAGGACCTCCTTGGTCCCCCTCCCAAACCTCAGACACCACTCTCATTTAATGGCCTCAATCTTGTCTGGCTTGATATATTGGCTCTTGAGTCTCGGATCAAGCAAGGATGCAATGTCCAGCAGGTCTGTTTCCTCACCATCATATTTGTCATTGAGATAGTCCATGACCATTTTCTTGATGTCTTTTGTGGGCTGAGTATCATCATTTGAGGGGTGAAGAATATTTGTTCTAAAGAGGTGCAACACAGGCTTCAGGTATGACACACTCACATATGATTCACCAGAGAGGGAATCTGTGAACTCAATAAGTGGCTTTAAGGCTTCGTTCACTGATTTAGGAACATCCATATCCTGCCAGGTGGGCATTGAGTGCCTGTTTTTTGTCAGCACTAAGGGCCTGAGAGATGGCTTTGTGTTGCTCCACCACCCTTGCCACCATCTTCTGTCATGAGCCCCACTTAGTTGGTGACTCTGTCGCCAGCTTGTGCTGGGGTAGATTTAGGTCTTCCTAAGCAGCGGCAAGGACTCTCTTCTTTTTCCATGAGAAGGAGAAGGCTGACACAACTTTTTTACACAGGCTCAAGGCTCGCTCCACCCTCTTATCCTTCCACATCGTCTCTGTGGAAGAAGATTAAAGGGAATAGAGATGTTGAATAAAATATTTCGCTGCAAAGAAAAAATGTGACAAAAACATCCAACTAAAACAACAGAATGTTGACAAAACAAAACAAAAACTAAACAAACATAAGAACCTATCAATATTTAAATCAGTATGCTACATCTATTTCAGTTTCAAATAGGTCTCAAATATGCTCAAAACTTCATCCTGGAAGTTGGAAATAATGTAAATTGATTTTTTTTTTTACAACTTTAACTTACCAACAGCACTGTGTAGTCTATGTCCAAAACACTGCAGCCAGGGCCGTAACCAGGGTTTCAAAATTGGTGAGGTCCAGACCTTGACCCCCCCAACCCACACCCACACCCTAACCCACGCACATAAACTCGTGTTATAAAATCAGTTTTGACCAGTAGTAGCTAAAAGTTCCTTTATATTAGACTGCATACAATCATACAGTGCATGATGGAAGTTTACTATGGGTTGTTAGCGTAACAGTAATGGACATTTGAGCAAATGAGGAAGAGAGAGATTTTCTGTTGTTAAGACTTTAGAAACCTATTCTCATTGAGACATTGAGATGAGAGGGGAAAAATCCCTTTTTATCAGTTTTTGCACAATTCACACCAAAATGTCACCTTAAATAACAGATACACTGCCAAGTGGATTGCACTACACACATTTAAAAACACACAGAGGGACGTATTAGAAAAAAAATGTTTTATTTGGCTTAGTCTAAGTCTTGGCTTTGTTTTAGTTATAGTCAGGCAGACAGGCAGTCAACAATGTGATTCCCTCTGCTTCTCCGTTCAGTCAGCAAACTGTGCTTCCTCGTGTGCTCCTCTCTGCGTTTGCCCTTTGAAATGACATAGAACACACAAACGTTAAGTAATAATGCTCATTCTTAGTGCAATAGGTAAATATTTGTATAATCATCTATATATCTATCTATCTATCTATCTATCTATCTATCTATCTATCTATCTATCTATCTATCTGCATAGATACATATACACATTAAAAAAAATTGTCAAGGCTCACATTACTTTGCTGTGATATGATCTGTAAATGTAATCGATGCAAATTTAACCCATGAAAGTAAATATATAAATAAACTATACATTAAAAACTAAACTATACTATAAAAAAAACAATTGTAAAATTTGGTGTTATATTGGTACAGACTAGTCAATGACATCCACTGATTCTTTTATTAAGAGCATTATTGGTTGTTCAAAAGCCAGAAACTCTTAGCAGATTCTCTCACCTTTTTGACATGTTTTGTAAACAAAACAATCTGTTTTAAAAAACTGAGACTGTCAGTTCTTGTCATAAAAGCAGCACAGAAAATTCCACATTTGATAGAAAAAATGGAAATTCAAACTAAATCAGTATTGTCAACATATCAATAAAAAATAACTGTTTTAACTAGTGAGCTTTAACTTTTTTGAACTGTATGCTTTGAGTATGTTGCCATGGTTACCTAACGGTTATGCCAGTCCAGCACTTTAAACTGGCATCAGGGGGGACTGTAATCAGGCAGTTTAACCGGAACGTCTATTACCCATTTAAAGAAGGTTTAAACCCAGTCTGAATCAGTATTCACACAGACCATGGGATAAAATGAAATGAATTAAATCCTGCTGAAATATCAGCGGGTTTGGACCTCGGATCAAACCCCCGGCTTCCTCCTCCTCTTTCTAAAGAGTGATATACTGCTGTATCAGCACAGCCCGAAAATATCGGACCTGTCTGCATGAAGGTTTACAAGACACTGTCAGATCGTGTTGGTCAAAAACACCCGAAGGTCTGGCTTCATTTACAGCGGGCTGCTTGTTCGTAAATAATAAAGAATCTGTCACTCACCTCACGGTGCCATTCTCTGCTTCCTGTCAAGTGCGTTCAAAGTCACTGCAATTACAGGCTTCGTCAGATAACTTCCTGCATGCCGCGGTTTCAAAATAAAAGCTCCCCGGTGTTTATATGTTAGATGCGCTTTTAGATTTTTTTTTTTTTCTCTGAAATTTCTACCGAGGTCCGGACCTCAGTGACCTCATAGCTGGTTACGGCCATGACTGCAGCCATGTCCATATGTTGTGTGAAGCCTTTACTATGTTTGCCCAACTGTCAGTTGTGATGCATACTTGTTTGTGTTCAGTCAGGCCCCAGAAAGACAGTGCTTCAGTCATTCCAGATGCAATGATTTCGCCGGTATGGTCTTCAGGAAAGTAAGCTGGTTACTGACACTTGCTCTGTAGTTTCCAGTCACTGTCTACAAAGTGAACCGTGAGGCTCATATAAGGCTCAGATGATTGGCTAGACCACATGTCACACGTAGTAGCCAAGGATGAGACTGTATGCAGCTACCACTCCAACCTCTCTCTTCACTTAGTGTACATCAGGGGAAGTGCAGTCAGTGAAAAATGTTTTCGTCCAGGGAGCTCGTATCATGGGTCAAGTACTTTAACAAGTTTCTTGAATCCCTGATTTTCAACAGTGCTAATAGGTAGCATGTCTTTTGCGATGAAAAATGCAACTGTGTTTGTAATGTCTTTGTGTCTTTTCATAGTGCTGGAAAACGCTGTAATAAGGGTTTGTTGCTGCTTGGGCTCAACACTCACTGGCCCGGTGCTTGTTGAGGGTCCTCTAGCACTCGTTTGGGACTGTATTTTTTTTCCTTCTGCGTATTCTGTTCAAAGTTATTTTTAGTGACTGAAATTTTAACATTATACACATTAACGTGTACACACAAAAAACATTGTATACATTGAATAACAACCCCACCCCCACTCCCTACCCCACCTTATCCCCCCTAAGCTGTCATTCCTGTATAAAAGCTCTGCACTACTTGGGAACATTTCGTTGGTGGCTGAGATACAAAACTATCTGTTGAGGCACGTAGTGGTAAGTAAATAAATAAATAAGATAAACATACATAAATACATAAAAAATGAATTAATAGAATACCGATGTATAGAAAAGATGGTACAAATAAATACAAAGGAAGTTTAAAAAAAAGACATAAAAATAACAAATGAGTAAAGTCCGGAAGCAGCATGAACAGGCCATAAAATAGAGTGTGTCAAGGGCTAAAGCAAGGACAATGAACTATTTATTCCTGCAAAAGTGTGGAGGGTTCGCTAAAAAATGTAAGGTTCATTAAATTTCTTTTCAGAACCATGTAGTGTGCATCTGATCTTTTCAAGTTTCAAATTAACAATGACATCCCTTATCCAGTGAGAGATCGAAGGTGGGGCAGTATCCTTCCATCTCATAAGTATCAGACGGCGCGCCAAAAGGGTGGTGAAAGCTACAACTCTTTTACCCCCAAATGGTAACTGTGTACCCTCAGGAACTACTCCAAAAAGAGATACCAGAGGATCTGGATTAATTCTAACAGTAAAAATAGTGGAAAGGGTTTCAAAAATGGCTTTCCAGAACCCCTCTAGGTTAGGGCTTAACCGAAACATGTGAATTAATGTTGCTTCCTCAGTCTTACATCTGTCACAAGTAGAATTAGTTTGCGGATACATTTTTGCTAGTTTGGATTTAGACAGGTGTGCACGGTGCACTACTTTGAACTGGAGCAATGAATGACGAGCGCACATTGATGAGGAATTAACTGTTTTCAAAATTCTAGCCCAGTCTTGCATATCAATTGTCATTTGGAGGTCTTGCTCCCATGCATTCAAAATACCAGATATAGAACTGTTATCTAGTTTCGAGATTAGTCCAAGTAATGATGTAATTGTGCCTTTGTCTGCAGGATTACGGGACATAATGTTATTTATTATATTATCTGAAGGTTTTTGGGGAAATTGTAACAAATATTCTTTCATTTAATGCCTTATCTGTAAATATCTGAAAAAATGTGAACCCGGTATATTGAATTTCTTGGATAATTGTTCAAAGGAAGCAAATGTATTGTTGATAAATAGATCACTGAAACTCTTCAGGCCTCTCCCGTGCCATATGTTAAATGATGTATCCTGCATTGAAGGTAAAAAGAGATGGTTAAAAGCTATTGGACTAGAAAGGCACATGTCAGGTAAATTGAAATGTTTCCTGAATTGAGAGTAAATTTTAAGTGTTTGATTAATCACAGGAGAGATGATGGACGCGGTTGATGGTAGGGGAAGGGGCGAACCAACTAGGGCTGGTAAAGAAATAGAGCTACAGAGATTAATCTCCAACTTTACCCAGGTCGGACAATTATTGTCCAAATGATGATGAGTCCAGTAAGATATACACTGCAAGTTTGACGCCCAGTAATAGTATCGGAAATTTGGCAGGGCCAAACCTCCTTCGTTCTTTGGTCTTTGTAGGTAATTTTTGCGTAAGCGAGGCCTTTTACCAATCCATAGGTATGATGAAATTACTGAGTTCAACCTTTTAAAGAAAGTACCAGAAATAAATACAGGTAAACACTGGAATATGTAGAGATATTTTGGGAGTACAGACATTTTGATTGTGTTGACTCTGCCGATAAGTGACAGGAAGAGAGGGGACCAGTTAGACAGATCTTGTTTGGTTTGAGTTTGCAGTTTTGTGAAGTTCTGTTTATAAAGGTCTGAAAAATTCCTAGTCACTGTGATACCAAGATACTTAAATGAATCTGATGATATTTTGAGAGGCAACCTGGTGTTCTCAAAGAATGTCATATCCAAATTTAGTGGGAAGATCTCACTTTTGTGTAAGTTAAGCTTGTAGCCCGATATCTTACCGAACTGTTCCAATAGATTTAGAGCTGAAGGAATCGCTGTCTCTGCACTTGACATATACAGGAGGAGGTCATCAGCGTACAATGATACCTTATGTTCTATGCCCCCTCTCACTATGCCTGGGATAGAACTGTTAGATCTAATGGCCAAAGCCAGAGGTTCAATGGCCAAAACAAAGAGGAGGGGGCTCAGGGGGCACCCCTGACGAGTACCCCGGTGTAAAGCAAAGGGCTTTGAGAACACATTGTTGGTCAGAACCATAGCAGAAGGACCAGAATACAGGAGTTTGATCCATGATATGAATGTTTTGCCAAATCCAAACCTTGCCAATGTTTCAAATAAGTAGTTCCATTCCACTCTATCGAATGCCTTCTCTGCATCCATGCAGAGAAGGCATTCAGAGACCCCCTGGCAGGGAGAGTACATTATGTTAAACAACCGTCGGATATTAAAGAAGGAGCATCTTTGTTTAATGAAGCCAGTTTGGTCAGTAGATATTATATTAGGCAAAACATTATCCAAGCGACACGCCAAAACTTTAGCTAGCATTTTGTAGTCTGTAGTTAGCAGGGAGATAGGCCTATAAGATCCACAGTTTAAAGGGTCTTTGTTCTTTTTTGCCAATAATGTTATACATGCTTGGTTGAGAGTAGATGGGAAAACTCCAGCTTCAAGCAAATATGAATACAGAGCTGAAAGGATAGGGGTTAGCTGTACAGAGAATGTGGCATAAAATTCACCTGGCAAGCCATCCAGACCTGGTGATTTCCCTTTTTGAAGGGATTTAATGGCATCCATGATTTCGTGTTGGGAGATTGGCTTATCAAGATCAGAAATTTGGTCTGGGGAAAGGGAAGGGATGTTTAAGCCCCTAAAAAAGTCCTACATGTCCTCTGAGTGAGGAGAGCTAGAAGTGTATACATTGATATAATATTCCTGAAAAACACTGTTAATTGCTTGTCGGTCTGTGGTGATCCTGCCATCCTGAGTATTCACCTTACTGATAATTTGTTTGGCTCTGGCACCTCTCAACTGTCTAGCCAAAATTGCCCCTGCCCTCTCTCCATGTTCATAAAAGTTGCTTCTATTTCTGAAGAGTAGGTTTTCAATAAAGTATGAGGAGATCTGATCATATTCTGCTTTAAGTTTTAATCTTTCTTTATATAAGTCTGGGGATGGATTGTGTGCATAGGTTTTATCTAATTCAGCTTTTCGTTTATTGATTTCTATTTGTTTTGCTTGTGGCTTCTTTTTCTTATAGGCTGTAAAAGATATAATTTGACCTCTCACATATGCTTTAAGTGTCTCCCAAACAGTTGAAACCGAGACTTCTGGGGTCATATTGATTTCTAGAAATAAGGAGATTTGTTCTGAAATAAATTTAACATAGTTTTCGTCTGATAATAAAAGGGAATTCAACCTCCAGTTTCTACGGTTTGCCTTTGTTCCTGGTAAATTTGATTTCATTACAAGTGGAGCATGGTCAGATATTATTATGGTTGAATATTCACACATGGATACGTATGGGGTTAATTTCTTATCGGCAAAAAAGTAGTCAATTCTGCTATAGGAATGATGAACATGAGAAAAAAATGAATATTGTTTGCTTGTTGGGTGTAAAGAACGCCATACATCAGATATACCTAATTCAGACAGAAAAGAATTTATACAGGAAGCTGACTTAGATACTGAATATCCAGCTCTGACTGACGACCTGTCCAGAACAGGGTCCAGACATAGATTGAAATCTCCTCCCATAATTAGGAGGTGAGAGTTTAAATCTGGAAGTTGTTTAAAAAGGTGATGGAAAAACTGGGCATCATCTGTATTAGGGGCATATATATTTGCCAACATGACTTTAGTGTTGTAAAGTTGGCCTGTAACTATGATGTAGGGCCCATTAGGATCTATTATAGAGCTAGAAGGGGTCAAAGTCACACGCTTATCCATCAGTATGGCTACACCTCTTGCCTTTGCCTGGAAAGTAGTGTGAAAAATTTGTCCCACCCAACCACATTTTAAGTGAGCATGATCTAATCTGCAAAGGTGCGTTTCCTACAGGAAAGCGATCCCTGTCTTCAGATGTTTTAGATGTGTTAATACTTTTTTCCTTTTAACTGGGTGATTAAGACCCTTGACATTCCAACTGATAAGGTTAAGATCCATAGCCATGGTGCATCTGTGGACTTGGTGTGCTTCTATACATTGAACAAAAAGTATGCCAATAACAGATGTGCCAAGTAATCGTATTCAGAACAAAACCAATCACATAGCTGGGAGTGACAGCAAAACAAAAATACCCTTCCCCTAACACTAAGGTGAAATCATTTGTCTGAACTAACAACACACCTTCCCTAACTAACTTATGAACTTCCAACCTGGTGCTCCTCTCTAACTAAAACCTCTGCTCCACAAACACATTCAAGGTGATGAAAAAGTACCCCACCTGGAATAGGGGCTGGATATGGTAAAAATAAAAAACAGGATAAACAAACAGGTGAAAATGATCCCTAGAGTAGGAGGTACATACTGGGGTCATTTAACATTTGCTTAGATAAATAACTATACTTATCCAGTTCTAAGTGGAGATATAACTATGAGATGTAGGAAGAGTTACCAACTTAAAATAAGGAGCGAACCATTAACTTGTATTTAAATGGTACATAAAATGTGTATCTCCAGGTTTATCTCCGTGATAGTGGTCAAAGCTTACACAGATTGTATCATCAGGACGAGGTCGTTCATACCTGTAACACTACATTTGTGGTAGCGCTAACCGTGCAGTGATCCACTAGTCCAAACTAAGCCAATATGTAGTCATTCAGCCAGGATCCGGGATTGTTTATGAAGAGTCATTAAAGGCTTTGATGAATTTTTCCGCCTCTGCAATTGATCCGAGCCAGGTACGGGAGCCGTCGGTCTGCGTGATGCGGAGTTTGGCCGGGTAGAGAAGAGAGGGTTTTAGTCCCATCCTGTATTCTTTCCGCTGGTTGACCACCTCTGGAGAGTAGTCTTCGTAAATCCTAAAAGTGTGTCCCTGGTACGTCAGTGTGTTTTTTTTCCTTGCTTCTCGGACCAACAACTCTTTAATCTGGAAGCGATGAAAACAAAGCAAGACCGGCCGGGGTCTGCCCCCGGGACCCGGTTTAGGAGCCAGACTACGGTGTGCCCGGTCCAGCTCTGGTGCAGTAGGAAAGACTGCCTCGCTGAGGGCTTCTTTTAGTAGCTGGGAGAAGAATTTGGTGGGCTGTGCCCCCTTGATACCCTCGGGAGACCGACCAGCCGGACATTACTCCTCCTGCTCCTACCTTCCAGGTCAGTTAGCTTAGCCTGTAGCCTCTGGTTATTGGTCTGCATCAGGTCACAGGTAGCCTTCACCTTTTCCAGCCACTGATGTAGGGTCTCGGCATTTTCCTCCAGCGAAGTCAGTCTGTCGTTGTGGCCTGAAACAGTTGCTTGAAGCCCATCGATTTTCTCGTTCAGAACTTTAAATGATGTCTTAAACTTCGAAATTAGTGCAGCTTTATGGTCCGAAAGTAAAGCTTCCAGATCAGCTTTGCTAACCGCGGCGTTATCTCCTGTTTTCTCGTTTGGTTTAACGATTTTGGGAGCCATCCTAAGCAACAAAATGGGCTGAAAGAGACTGTACTATTACTTGGAGAATTACCAAGGGTTGTATTGTAGTTAAACACAGGTGGGGTTAACTTTGAAATTGTTATCTTGGGAGCTCGAGGTAAACGCGTCTCTACTCCATGTGTGCCGAACCGGAAGTCCCTTCTGCGTATTTTAACGGGTGATACTGTTTAAAATGTTGGAATAAGTTAGTCGTGTTGCCTGTCTTGGTTGGCACATGTTGTTGGCAACCAATGCAGTGCACGCCGCTCTGTTTTTTATCAGACTCTAAGTAGCCAAAATACCTCCAAACAACTGAAGATGAGGGGCCCCTCTTGTCCATGATTTTTTCAGAATGCTTTGAGTGGGTAGGCTCGGTGTTATCCTCCGTCTCATTATCGCTCATTTGGCTATGTTATAGTTTTTGCTTTCATGGTCTGTGTGAGCCGCTCTACCGTTATCCCTGCGAATTGATTGGCTGGTCCTCGTCACCTTCTTTTTTTCTTTAATGTTGGTCGGGAACTAAAGTTCACATCACATTACCACCCATCTTTTCTCCAGTGTTCGGGTGGTGTAAGTACAGTTTAAATCTACCGGCTTTTATTGAATGGGTCTTTACTGATCTGCTCAACAAAGTTCAATCTCTTAAAACTGAGGTGTGTGTGAGGTTTGTCACAAAATACTCAAAGGCGCGTAAAATTAAAAAATGCCATTATAGAAGTTGTGCTCTACAAAGCCAGCAGTGTGCCTGGACATATCGTTGGCTTCTAATCCCTCCAAGACCGACATGTCAGTCCAAGACCCATCGAGAACAGGAGACCCCGAGACCAAGACAAGACAGAGACCAAAGACTGCTGAGGCCGTGACAAGACCGAGACCACGAAAAAGTGGTCTCGAGAACTACAAGCCCAGCCGGGTCCAGGCTGTAACACTGATATCAGTAATTTTTTTAACTAGAAAAAGTCAGGGCCCTTTGGAATTCAAGGAGTCTTTCAAATCCCTGTGATAAATAGAAGAAAACAGAGGACTCTGGTGGTAAAAAGGAGAAACATATGTAGATTCGTAAATTCATCAAATTAGGTATCTGTTTCCTGTGAGTCACAGTTTGTCACAAAAATGTGGGATGAGGCCTCAAAGGCACTAAAAATTGCTTTATTAAACATCAGGTCTTTAGCAGGCAAAACATTTTTAAATAATGACTTTATTACTGAGCACAAACTTGATTTTATGTTTTTAACTGAAACTTGGTTGAGTGAAAATAACGGTGCAGCTGTTCTTATCGAGTCAACCCCTTCAAACTTCAGTTTTATCAGTGAAGCCAGGGCTCACAGGAGAGGAGGTGGAGTTGCAGTTTTATATAGCGACTCCCTCAAATGCAAACAGGTAAATTTTGGAGGTTTTTAGTCTTTTGAATATGTTGCTCTTCAGCTAAAGTCCACCTCTCGAGCCATGATCATAAATATTTTTAGGCCATCTAAGTACTGTGTGAGCTTTTTTTTGATGATCTCAGTGAACTGCTGTGATCAAGCCTCTGTTAAAAAAGAACAATTTAGACAAGACAGAGAAAAACGATTACAGGCCAATATCCAATTTATCATTTTTGAGTAAAATCTTACAGAGTAGTTTTTCAGCAATTACATAACTTTATGACACTGAATGACTGTTTTGATGTCTTCCAGTCAGGTTTCCGGCCTCATCACAGCACTGAGGCTGCTCTGGTTAAGGTGTTTAATGACATCCACCTGAACACAGACAGTGGTAGAGTTTCAGTAGTTGTGCTGCTCGATTTCAGTGCTGCTTTTGATACAGTTGACCATGACATACTGTTAAACCGACTAGAGATCTAGGTGGGACTTTCTGGCACAGCACTCAATTGGTTTAAATCTTAATTGAAGGACAGAGACTGTTTTGTGTCTATAGGTAATTGTACATCTCAGCAGACAAAAATAACATGTGGAGTCCCCCAGGGATCTCTCCTGGGGACTCTTTCTGTTTAACATCTATATGCTTTCACTGGCTCAGATTATAGAAAACAACAAAGTCAGTCACCATAAATATGCTGACGACACGCAGTTATACATTTCAATGTCACTGCGATCATGGCACCATACAGGCTCTGGGTAAATGTATAGAACAGATAAATGATTGGATGAGCCTAAACTTCCTCCAGCTAAACGAAGATAAAACTGAGGTCGTTGTTTTTGGAGCCAGACCAGATAGATTTACAGTCAGGAAGCAGCTCCAGATGTTAAAGCTATGGTCTATGATCTGAAACCCAGTTTGGCTGATGAGACATATTTGAAAAATGCAGCCTCACTCACCCCTCCCCTCCGTGTTCCAAGATCCCGCCCCCCAGCTCGTATGGCCCTTCTTCGCCTCCTAACAACACGGCCCCTCCGAAAGAGCAAGAAGCAGGCCGGCAGAAAATGTAACAAACAAGACAGTCATCCTCCTTGTAACACACAGTGGTAGCTTTTTCAATTAGACCGGCGCGATCAAAACCATGAATTAGCCGGCGAAGCAGGTCTGGTGTTGCCACTGCCAGCTGATCAGAGCAGAGCCGACTGTGGGCGAGGCTTTACCTTTCTCTGCGTGTCTTCACCAGCTCAGTTTACAATGCTAAAGATGTGTGGCTAACTTATGCTAAAATCTATTGACAGAGCTGACCTGTTCCGACCAGCAGCGTTCAGTCATTAGCCAGTACAGGCACAGACTAACCAGAGTTATTCCGCTGAAATCTCCCACTGTGGTAAACAAAGTCATTACCTGTTGCGGCGAACAGCTGTTTGCCAGCTGATACATGAAGCCCAGCCTCGGTTTCTCCGTGACGCGCACAATACACAGCCAAACTCCGTGTAAGATTTCTGTGGTTTTTAAGGAAGCACTCACCAGAGCAGGTAGGCACCTGTATCCACCCTGGAGCGGTCCCGGTGGGTTTTTAAGTAGTTCGGCATGAGTTCGGCTACAGTGGGAGTAGTAGTATCCACTGTTAGAGCTAATTAGTTTGTGTTTAGCCCTATGTGTAACTGTTGCGGCAAGCGTGGCCGTCCTGTCAGCTGGTGCGTGTGCACGTTAATTGCTCAGCTGTGTCGAATCAAGCAGGAGGAAAGGAGACGGTAAATGTGAGCAGGTCAGATCAGTTTGGGTTTCTCATCAAGCTATCTACTGAGCTGTGTGTGCACCAAAATCCAAGAACTGAACGGACAGGCGGTAATATCACACTTATATCTTTTGTGGATACAACAAGGCACTTGTTGTGGTGGTGAGCAGTGGTGTGCGGTCAGGGGAGGCAGGCTAACAAGAAAAAAATATATTTTTTTATAAAAATATATTTTTTTAGATGGATAAAAAAGTCAATTGCTGATTTGTCAATTAGAGGGAGGCTAACAGAGGGGACGGACAGCGTTTCGCGCTGGCTTCATGCTTGTAATGTGCGTTGGAGGCAGAGACTCAGAGAGAGAGAGAGAGAGAGACTGTTCACTTGAAATCACAACGTTTTGCATGCGTACTAAGGTCTCACGCTGATTAACGTGGGCATCGATGAGGCACAGCGCTTCTCTGCCTCAGCAGGTTGTAGTAACGCACCCTCTTTGAGGTCTCGCGATAGTTTTAGTGCAGACGTTTAATAGAGTATACCGGAGGTGCCTGGCCTGTGTTCTTGTGTTGTTGAGACACGGGTTGTTTTTGTTCCTATTTTGCTCTTGCTCCTGTGATGAAAATCCTGTAGAAATGCAGGTGAACGTATGTTTCGTGTTTTAATCGGCATT
The DNA here is from genome assembly GCF_033239565.1 of Halichoeres trimaculatus. Lineage (NCBI taxonomy): Eukaryota > Metazoa > Chordata > Actinopteri > Labriformes > Labridae > Halichoeres > Halichoeres trimaculatus. The sequence goes on along the minus strand of NW_027437186.1, from coordinate 4,835,235 downwards.
TCGTCTCGTTAACTCCGGGCTTCAGTCTGTCTCCGAACCGTAGATGCGAAAGCTGATTGACATTTATTTACTTGGCTCGTTGCTGGCAACCGGTGTCTAGGAGTCAAAGTGAGGGAAAAGACTAAAGAGGAGGAAAAAAGGTGCACCTTGTGCACAACCTCACACTTATTGAGGAAACAAAGACCAAAATAATGTACTCCTGCCCCACACACACACACCATGCATGCACACAGACCGTCTCTCCTGCTATGTCACACGCGCGCACACACACACACACACACACACACACACACACACACACACACACAGCACAGACTGTCACCGTGTTAAAGGGGCAGGGCTGGCCAGTAACAGTTTGTATTAGCAAATGTGAGCAGTGCACCGTATATATAACACACATAGAAATTTCAACTTTAGCTGGCTGCCTGCCTCCCTCGTCATGGACCTCACCGCACGTTACTGGTGGTGAGGCACTGTGGCATGGGGGAGAAATGTTTGTGATTGTGTTGGATCCATGGCCGCTAGTGAGGAAATCAGAGAAAGTGATAATTTTTCCGCCTGAAAGGTCAAACTGAGTGTTTCACTGTTCAACAGAAACTCAGCCGTCTCAGCTGAGTCGTCTTCTCTAGCTCCATGGCGCTTCGGTAGCTGAGCATCTAGCTGATGTGAGAACAAGGTGGGACCATGGGCATGATGGCGCGAAGCGAGGGACACGGATTGGATGGACTCACGTACCTATTCGAACCACGCATGGCATGCGCGGTTCGAATGTGTCCAGGATTAAAGGACTGATGTGTCAACAGGACTTGGAAAAACTGGTCCATGCTTTTATCTTCACTAGGCTTGATTACTGTAACAGCGTCCTTACAGGTCTCCCTAAGAAATCAGTCAGACAGCTGCAGCTGGTTCAGAACGCTGCTGCTCCAGTCCTCACTAAGACCAAGAAAGTAGATCACATCAGTCTAGTTCTGAGGCCTTCACACTGGCTCCCTGTTTTTCAGAGGATAGAGTTTTAAACACTCCTGTTGGTCTTCTGAAACTCTGACCTCCTTCAAATCGAGGTTGAAGACTCACCTTTTTACAGCTGCCTTTTATTGGAGCATTTTAACAACTCATTTTAATAACTTTTTGTCAATCGCACAATTTTGCAACTTTGCACTTGGACTCTTATCTTAAAATCTGTTTTAAAATCTGTTTCAACTTTTTTTTTTAACATGTTTTCTCTGTAAAGCACCCCCCAAAAATATGTATTATAAATAAACTTGCCTTGCCTTGTCATGTAACAATAGTGATTTAAAAAAAATAAAAATTCTGAGCAAGCCATGGTGTAAGATTTGTTTTCACTCTGCTCCTCCACTCTCATCAAACTTAAGTAAATAAATCTCTTTATTTGCAACAGCTAACAGCTGCACTGCAGGTGAGCTTGCTAGCGCCAGCACGCCAGGCCCAACTAACCAAAAGGGCTTCCCCTGAAGAACTATTTAACATCCATCCTCAAGGCCATTGGAGGAATGGAAAACTTGCTTAACTCAAATTTTGACAACCTGAAAACTTCTCTTGCATGGGGTCAAACTGCCCTCAACAATAATTAATCTCAAATCAGAGCTTGGAGTACACTTGTGAAGACAATGAGTCCAGTATCACTGAGACAGAAAAAGGCTACAATGAAGTTTGTGTGCAGAACAAAAAGCCAAACTGAAGGACCTGGAGGGCTGCTCCAGAAGGCAAAACATTGGATTTGCCCGAGTAAATTAACAAAGGGTCCCCAACTGCATTTGTGTCAGAATTTCTGCAGAAACTCCTGGAAACACTCCCACATGGAGTCAGTGACAGAGCTCACAGAATTGGCCCATTGAGCAACAGGCTGCATATTATGATTGCCAATATACATCATGATCTGGTGAAATAAAAGTTGTGTAAGGCATGTGGTAGCATTATTGTTCGTGTACATAGCTGGCAGTGAGATTGTGATAATTCTGTCTTGAGTTTGCTTTTTGTTGATTTCTAGGTTTATTTTCCTTATGTTACAGTTTTCTGGTGTTTCTATGTGGTTATTCTTTTTGGGTTTTTTTGTCTTGCATTTTCTGTGTTGGTTTTAGTTATTCTTGTGTTTTCCTTTGTGTGTCATGCTTACTTTGTTGCTCCCTGTTTGGTTTAGTTCTCCTTGTTTTTCCCCTCCTGTTGATTGCCCCTCGTGATTCACCTGTGTCTTGTTAGTGTTCCTCTCATGTGTTCCACCTCCAGTGTGTCCTTGTGTTTTGTGTCTAATTGGAAGTTCAAGTAATAATTACTGACAGATTTCAGGTGGTATGGTGCATTTCCTTGCCAAAGTATACAACCTTTCCATGGTGTGTTCAATACTTTTTTCCTGTGTTATCGTACTTAATTCGACATCATCATTATTTATGGACCTGAACGTTGCAATTTCTTTTCATGTGTGGATTATTTGAGTTAATACCAATGTCTGGTAGAAATTTCGTTTGAATTGCAGCTTTGGAAATAAATGTAATGAGAAAAAAGTTGATTCATTCCATACTTATTTTCCCCACTGTATCTTAGCAAAGATCTTGTTTCCATAAGTTCACATTAGATAGTAAGAGTGGATTTAAACGCAGAGGTCTTAACTCTCTAGGCCTGAGATCAAATAGAAGGTCCAAGATCATTATAGAATGGTCTGATACTGTTATTGTCGTGTATTATGTCAAAGTTTTAGATGGGATGAGTGTTTTGTCCATGATAAAATAGTCAATAAGTGAGACAGAGAAATAAAGAAAATTTTTATATGGAAGGATTTAAGAATCTCCAAGGGTCACTATAGCCGTACTGGCCTAGAAATGTGGAGAGGATTTGAGAGGACTTTGAAGATATGTATGTGTTTTAAGGAATCCGAAAAAACAAAACAAAACAAAGAAATCACCCTTCAAACAGGTCTGTTATGAAGCTGTGATGCCAAGCCATGTTGGCCTGACCTAGCTAGATGGCTTGGCTAGCTGTCCGTCACTGTTGGCCGGAAGTTAGCTGCAAAGGCCGCAGTGTCCCTGACCGCGGAGAACCTCTTCCTGACCCAGCTTTCGAGTGTGATATGTAGGTGAATAGTAGTGCAGGCTTCAGGCCTAGGTTGTATAGCTCAGCCATGATGTCCCAGTATTTTGAAAGTTGTTCCAAGACCTCCAGCGGGAAGTCATTAAATATCAATACCGCTGCAGCCTGGTATTGTAGGCTTTCTCTCCTCTTGCCGGCTTCTTGGATGATGAGATCTTTGGTTTGAAAATGATTGAGCTGAATGATGATAAGTTGCGGTCTCGAGCCCAGCTGGGGCTTAGCAGCAAGCAATCTGTGAGTGCAGTGCAACTCAGGGGGGATTGCAGGACCTGGACTCCTAGTTACTTGATCAGGAGCTCCGAGAAGAACTGTGTAGGGAGAGGATCCTCGATGGTTTCGGGAAGCCCTATGAAGCAAATTTTTATTCCTGCAGCTCTGACTCTCCAGATCTGCTGTTTTAGCCATTAGCTTGTTATTGCTATCAGCTAGTGCTGCACACTCCAGCTCCTGAATCCGCTGGTCTTGCATGTTGGCAGCCCACTCTGTAGTTGTAATGCTTAGACCGTGGTCTATTATTGTGGTCTGGATTTTTATTCAGTTGCTCTTCGAAAACTGCAAGGTTTTTCTTGTTGTCAGCGGAGATACTAGCTTGATGCTCCTCCAGCAGGCTAACTATGTTAGCCATACATGAACAATTGCATGTAGTCAGGGGCTCGCTGTCAATCTTCTTAGACTTAGTTGTTTTGGACATAATGTTTGCAAATATTTCTGTGGGAAGAGATATACTACGGAAGCGTATTGCATTCACTTGAAGAAAAAAAACAACAACTCAGGTTTTTCAGAGTAATTTATTATTCGGTTTGTTTTTTGTGGTTATTAATTTTGTTTTACTGATTAATTTTTTTTATTGGTTTGGTTTTTGTTATAATTATTTCTGTTTTTATGAGTAATTTTTTTGTGGTAATTAATTTAGTTTTTCTGATTAATATTTTTTTATAGATTTGTTTTTTGTTATAATTTTTTTCTGTTTTTCGTGGTAATTTTTTCCTCCTGTTTTTAGGAGTAATTTTTTTTTTTCCGAAGTATCGAGCTACTTTGAAATCCCGCGAGAACCTCCAACCTGCTGTTTTTTTGTGGTAATTTTTTCTTCCTGTTTTTAGGAGTAATTTTTTTTCATTAAGTATCGAGCTACTTCGAAATCCCGTGAGAACCTCCAACCTGCTGTTTTTCGCGGATGTGTGGTGGCTTCTGTGTCCCGCACATAGGCTATACGCCTTATCCTTAATTTTCTACCAGACTGTACCGGGTCAATAAAAGTAAGGTATTAGCCGCACACAGGGTATAACACCCTTGTTATGTTTTCGACTTTATCCTCATATTTTATGTAAGCCTATTGTTCAATGTAATACTTAAGGAATAGACGAAGATGTGGCATTAAAAAAATGCATTGCTTCTACACTGGAAAGCCGGTAGAAAGTTAAGGATAAGGCATATATGTGCCGAACAGGATCTTTGATCCGTGCGGGACACAGGAGCCACCACACATCCACGGGAGTCGTCTGCAGGTTGGAGGTTCTCACGGGATTTCGAAGAAGCTCGATACTTCAGGAAAAAAATTACCCCAAAAAACAGGAGGAAAAAAATTACTAATAAAAACAGAAAAAAATATAACAAAAAACAAACCAATAAAAAAATAATAATCAGAAAAACTAAATTAATTACCACAAAAAAATTACTCATAAAAACAGAGAAAGTTATAACAAAAAACAAACCAAAAAAAAATATTAATCAGAAAAACTAAATTAATTGCCACAAAAAAATACTCATAAATACAGTAATAATTATAACAAAAACCAAACCAATAAAAAATTATTAATCAGAAAAACAAAATTAACTACCACAAAAAACAAACTGAAAAATAAATTACTCTGAAAAACCTGAGTTTTTTTTTTTTTCTTCTTTTCAAGTGAGTGCAATACGCTTCCGTAATATACTGTGTTGTGTTAGAAAAGATTGATGGGGTTACAAATAAGTACTTTAAAAGTAAAAGCAGGGGAGAGTGAGACCAACACGTCTTCTACATTCCAATGTCATCAAAAATACGTTTTTTTATTCTTTTTGCTTGTTTGTTTTTTCTTTTTGTTAAAGTTAATATTTGACTGACTGAAGTAAACCATCTGTCTCAAAGTGGTGTCTTAGCATTGCTTTAAGGTGTTTGAAAGTTTGATGTAGTTATGAAGTTAGCCTTGAGTCTGCATGTAGCTTTTCTCTAATCATCATGTTGGGAAAACATTGACCTGTAAGTATTTTGACTTCTGGGGTGGTTTTTTTTTTTTTTTTTTTGAGTAACTGCGGTGTGTTATTATGATGCAAGTTGACATTCTGTTTTAAAACCAGAGATATATCGTCTTAAGCCGACCCTTGGCATATCAATATAAATTTCTACATATATTATCATCAAGCCAGTGCTATTTTTTTTTTTAAATGGTTTTGGGGAACATTATGTATAACATGTTGAGTGCACTGAATAGGGATCGCTTGTGAGAGAGTTATGCACACTTCTTTGGGTTCAGTGCCTCTTGAGTAAAACTTCAAAATCCTGAATCTGCTAAGCTAAGATAGCTGGTTGGGAGAATGGGTCTGGTAAGGTTCAGTGTAATATATAGAATTGACAAGAGAATGGTAAAGCAAAAAGGTTAATAATGTTGATTTTTGAATTGGATTGAACCATTTCAAATCTATTTTCAACCGGAACCATTTATCTATGTCCATCCTTAATTGTGCAACAAGTTAAGCGGTACATTGACTCTTTTCCCTGCCTGTTGCTCCCTGGCAAGTCTTGTGATCAGAATACATGACTAGTCAAATGGCAGCCTTTGCAGTTAGAAAATCATATCATATCATATCATATCATATCATATCATATCATATCATATCATATCATATCATATCATTATTTATAAATTACTGTTGCTGTTCAGCTCTGAATTGTTTTTATTCTTGTATTTGTTTATGAATTTTTAACTACTTAAGCTCTGTTTTCTCTTGAAATTTAGTGTTTATTTATACATGTTTTTACAAAGAGAGTGCAGTTCAAATCGGAGTCAAATTCCTTGTATTCTTTTTGAAGACAATTTGCACCTAAAGGCTATTCTATTCTATTCTATTAGTCTATAAGTCACCAAATGTAGGGTTGATGTTGACAGATTGTAGAGAAAAGGGGAGTTGCAATACTTAATCTTTTGTGTGAGACTGGTGAAAGCTGCAAGTGGTGTTTGGTATGTAGTTCCCTTCATAAGTAGCTTACCATTAATGTGTAAGCCCAATGCCCAGCAGTTGCGCTACAATGGGGTTTTACTTATTTCCTCTGTTCTGAGGCAGGCTAGTAGATATGAGGGGTATTCCACGAAGCTGGCTAAAGAAGGCTGGGCTATTGAATAAGCGGCCACTTTATCTTAGCTGAAGCTTGTTCCACTAACAAGGCTCAGCTGATTTTCAGAGACACTTATTCAAGCCAGGCTGATCCAAGCTGCGGCTAAGCGTGCGTCCGGGGTAGATAAAAAGCCCCAACGTGGCGATTGTTAAAATTACCCAATCATGTCAAAACCAACAGCAGAGACGTTTCCCCTAGCGGCGAAAAAAGTCCTCATGGAGTCTTATGCCGCGGCCACACCAAACGCGAACACGCGAATTTACTCGCGCGAATGGCCTGTCACGCGCTGCCGTGACAAGCTGAGGCGCGAACACGCGAACGCATGGTACTGCGCATGCGGAGTAGAGAGCCCGTTCATTTAAAGACCAAAAGTCCAAAAGAGCAGCTGAAAAACAATGAGCTGTGGTTTCAACAGCATGACAGGAGAGTGTGTGAAAGCTTTGGAGATCACAATCAATGCCTGCTGCCTCTCCCTGGTAATCCACCAGCCCTGCTTGGCTGTTCCCTGCGATCTCATCCTCGAACCCCCGAACCTCTGACCCCCCCGTCCCCTCGACCACCCGAACCCCCGACCCATGTTCCCGGAGGTCTCCCCGGGGATAATGAAGGGGTGGAGGAAAGAGAGGAGCACAGAGAACTTCCATCTTTTCCCTGGCTCTGCCCCTGCTCCACTCTTTCCTCCTCTCTATCAGGCTCAAAATCCGCTGAGGAAAACGCAGTCGGACTCAGTGATAGCCCGTGCAGGCAAATCCAGCTGGGAACGAATGTTTTCAGAACTTACATTCAAAACCTGTCTCCTCAGAGACTTTCAACCAAGCCTGCTCCTTTTTTTCCGGTCTCTGTAGAGTACACACGTCGTATCCTATAACTCTGGATGATGACACACCGCACAGATTGTTTTCTCCTCCATCCTCCGGCGGAGTTGGAGCCGGAGCAGGCGGCAGTTGCCCCCCAACGTCGTCAAAACAATGACGTCGTGGGGGAATATTTTGAACTCGAGCAAATTCGCGTCTACCGCCCAAACGCGTGAACGCTCCAAACACGCTGCGCCAAAAGCGCGAATCGCGCCGCCCGTGGCGAATCGGCGGCTAAACGCGTCTTTGCATTGACTTTGTATGTAATCGCGCCGCAAATTCGCGTTTGGTGTGGCCGCACCATTATGATGACTACAAGGGGAAAATCACATAAAAGGGTAACACTGTGGCAAAAATTAAAGCCAGAGATGCTGTCGGTTCAAGAATATCATGCTTATGTGTCAAATCAACACTGACTGTTTCTGCTGAGTTTGATGACCTTTTTTTCTTATATATATATATATATATATATATATATATATATATATATATATATATATATATATATATATATATATATATATATATATAAGTGCTCAAGCGATTAAAAAAAATAATGTAATTAATTACAGGATTTGTAATAAATAATCTTATTAATCACATTTTAATCTCATATCTGCCTAAGGTCCAAAAATAAAGATATTGGATTCTAGGACATTAAAATTACATTAAAAGACATTTAAAAAATAAACACATTTTTAGGTACCCTGATGCATAAGGAACACATGAACAAAGTGTTGTGGTTCTATCTTTCAAAATCTACACATTCCTGCACCTAAGATAAGCTGATTTGATATTTAGGGTGGTTTTTGCTTGGGTCACATTTTTACTCACTGTGGACTCAATTTTCACTGCAATATGAACTTCTATACTTCTATGGGGTCAGGAGAACCAGGGCTAAAGGCTACAAACTGTGAGGAACACTTTATTCAAGTCTTGGATCAAAGAAGAGTGAAGCATTTTTTTAGTTTTACATGCTCTGAACACACAAACTGTTGCTCATTGGTGCAGAGCAGCCCCAAGCTGAAACATGACACCAGGAAGATGGAAGCAAACTTTCAAAGAATTCTTTAGATTTAAATACAAGACAAATATCAATCATTCAGGGCTTCTTTAATGCAGTAAAGAGTGTAGAATTATCTGTTTTTTACAGAATTGAGCTAGAGCAAACGGTTGATTTTCTGCAGATTTTCAAAAAGGACGTGTGAATTAACGGGATGTGGACGGCAGTCTCACAAAAAGCACTCTCTTCCCCCGGTTTAAAGCATGTTACTGATGTCACGTGTGATACATTCAGGGACCGTCGAAAATTTGAGAATCTGACAAGAAAACCACTTTTTTACAGCTTTTGAATAGGACAAACGGTTTGTAAATGCCAGACATTTAAAAATAGGTGCGTTTTTGAACCCCCTGAAGGTATGGGATCCAGATTAATCTGCCTTGATTAGCGGTATAATCAATTAATCTAATTAACGCATTTAAATGACAGCCCCAATATCTATATCTATATCTATATCTATATATATCTATCTATATATAGATATATATAGATAGATATATATATATACTAAATGTGCCGATATTTCCTCAAACACTGACCAAAAAAAAAATGTTTAGATGACATATCATTTTTTTATTAGAGATGATTCAGCTGTCAGATGAGATGTGTCAGTGATACAGTGCTCTGTATTTAAATAAAGAGGAAGACACAAAGTTATCTCACCATTTGAAAGCACCTTTATATTATCATCATGATCAGAATGGATCACTGGTAAAAGGAAGGTATTTATATGGAAAACTGTGGCTGTTGTCACCTTTTATATCATAAGACAATTTCCCTTTATTTTATTAAATGTTGACTGTACTTTGAGGGTGGCAGAAGAAAGAAAATCAGATATTTTCAAATAGTTACCACTGGTAGGGTCGAACCCACGCCGAGAGTAAAACACTGTGAGTTTGCGTCCTGCTCTCTAACCACTCTCCTGCACAAGGGACAGACAGTCTAGTATTTGACATGTCTTGATTCACTGTTATTTGGGTCTTGTATGACAGGGGAGGGACACCTGTCAAAGGATAACGCAGGTGTCCTAAGGCGAGCTCAGGGAGGATGGAAACCTCCCGTGGAGCTGAAAGGCAAAAGTTCACTTGATCCTGATTTTCAGTATGAATATGGACCGTGAAAGCGGGGCCTCATGATTCTTCTGACTTTTTAGGTTTTAAGCAGGAGGGGTCAGAAAGGTTACCAAATGGTCTCACTTTATGTTTCCGAACAAGAACATCAAATATTACAGCTCAAGATTAATTTAATGTGATGCATGCAGTTCACAAGGCGTCTTTCAGAAGCCCGTCAGACAGGGGCGGACTGGCCATCTGGAGAAGTCCAGAACGGCCGGTGCTGCTGGTCTGCTGACGGCAGCACCGGTGACAGCACAGAGAGCCAAAGTATTTTCTCACCTGAAAGACATACATGTTTCTACAGGAGCCTCATATTAAGCATATTGAAGCACTGAAATTGAGATGCAGTTGAATGGGACAAACTTTTCAGTCAAACTTCTCAGCTGAAGCAGGTGGTGTGACAAAACAAAAACAACAACAACAACAACAACAACAAAAAGGAACATTCTTTTTCAACATATGTCCACAAAAACTGATCCAAATGGTTGTTGTATAGTTGTGACCGGAACTAATTCGTCCCTTCATGTCACCTTGTTAAATATTTTCATCCAACAATATGTCTTTGTTTATTTATTTTTTTAACCCAGTCTTTTTTCGTGGTGTCAATTTTAGGCCTGATTCCCAATTGAACTGCATCCAATCTTAAAGCTGGTGGTGATTTTACCTGTGTCTTAGACACATTTTGGATAGGTCTCCTGCACGCCCAGCAAGCCCTTTAGGTTCTGTCACTGTGTTAAATAATTTAATGAAGTTGTTGTACCTGATGAATATCTTTTATACAAGGACTGACTACATTCTACTTGACTCCAAATTAACAACAGCAATCTACACATCTTAATACTATGATATTCTTATCTCTGATAACAGTCCTGTCACCATGAGCATTTATGTTGGATGGAAGAAGACATATAACAACTAGAGGGTCTGTTCAAATGTGCTTGATGATTTAATATTCTCAGAAAAAACATTAGGTCTTTGTTAAGAAGTATGCAGCTTTCAACAACAGGAGATGTTTTGGATGCAATACGTTGGGAAGCCTTTAAAGTAGTGCTAAGGGGGTTGTAAGCCTCCCAAAAAAGGCTAACAATAAAAAGGTTATCAGAAATAGAACAACAGCTTCCTTTGCTTAAAAGCCAGGTCAGGGAGACACCCAATACTTAAAGATATTGTAAAACTAAAGCACGAATGTAACAGTGTCCTCTTTACTCAAATTAGCACTTTGCTTTTGAAAGTGAGGTGTAAACAGTAAGAAGTGAGAGAGAAACTTAACTCCCTACTCTCACATAAGCTGAGAGGTGCACAAGCCTCAAACACATAGGGCTCTAATTTCGTAGACCAGGCGCAGGCGCACCTGCCCTGCGCCGGCCTTCGCCGTGCACACAGGGCCTGACCGGCGCACTTTGCAAGTTTCCTGCAGTGCCAAGAGAGGCGCAGAGGAGCGCATAGCTGTGCGTCCACGCGTCCCTCCGCGCAAATGGCAGAGAGGGAGGAGAAAAGCCGTGAGTGGGTTTAACACAGCCGAGCGCTGTTTTCACCAATCAAATGAGCGCCTCTCCTCGCCTTTAAATGCCCTGCAGCCGAGGCGCAGCGTCTGATTGGTCTGACTGATCCCCGCCACCGCGGAAAACAGTGTGCTGGAAAGACCCAGTAGCGGAGACGGTCAGAGCTGCTGTCCCTGTAGCAGGAGAATGGACAGCGGGGCGCATCAGAGGACACGAAGCGCGTCACCCTGTGGGCCAGCTCCCGGGACAGATGTAATCTGTTCCTTTGTCATTAATAGGAGTACAAAATGAAGAGACAGTTACACAGCTGGCTTATCCATTCAGAATACTTTTGATCCACCTGCACTCCTGGTTTGTCATCGCCAAATAGCAGAACCTTTGGTGATATACTGTATACTCTCCTGGTGTCTCCACCTCATCCTCCTTACAATAATGTACTCCATCTTTTTAGATCACGTTAAAAATAAAGACTAAAACAGAGAAATATGGGAAATCACAGGTAAATCCTGAGTGACATACATTTATTTTGTCTCTTTTTTCTTCGTCTTTTCTCTCCCTCTTTTCTTTGAATTAAATGAAATGAGAGAACCAGATATATACTCAGTATCAGATGTTAAGGCTGTTTATTGTTTAATTGTAAGATGTGCATCAAACTTCCAGCTGCCGTCAGGTTAACTTTCCATTATGACAAACAGCTTTAATCTGACATCAGATGTGACGGGACAGTTAATATAGATATAAATGTATATGCTGGTTCAGACAGTTACATTAAATAGTGATTGCTGTGATTGTTTATTGCATTAAAATGTGCCTGACACTCTGGAAACCTGCCTCTGAGGCTTTGTTGACAGGCGCACACATGTGCGCCTGTCACCAAATTACAGCTGCGGCGGTTGCGCTCCGCTTTGCGCCGAGAATAGATCACGTTGGAGCTGGTGAGCTTTCAGCGCACTTTCTGCACTGTTTTTGGCACGAAATTGTCACTGCACCAACATGAATCTGCTGACACCTCCCCCTGGTGCGCCGTCAACTCCCCGTGGCGCGCAGTCACACCCATCTCTGCTTTGCAGGCCAAAATTGTCAAATTGGCAGCGTATGGCAGTGCGCCGGACCAAATTAACACTGCGCGGGGTGTGCCAGGCTTGCGCCCCCTGCGCTGTGCCACGAAATTTTGTTGTTCAGTGTTTTAATACACTTAATCGCGATCCTTGATGCTCTGTAGTCTGTGTGTGTGTGTGGAAAGCTTAACCAGCGTCTTGTGTTTATTTAAAGCATACCGTCAGACAAAGGAGTTGACATTTGCTTTTCATTTTCTCTGTGTGACTGTTGAACAGGTGACGTTATAACTAAGTCTTTCAATGAAGGCTACTTACTTAACAGCAATCCTCCGCTCTGTCTGTATATGTGTATTTGTGTGCGTGTGTGTGTGCGGCAGCAGCATCAGTGCCGGGAGAAAGAGATTGGAACAAACCACTGCAAGGATTGCAAAGAGAGGGGTGTAATCTTTCAATTGTCAAAATCGTCAAACAATATGTATTAAGTAGCATGACTTGTATTACACCATATAAAAAATGTTACTATTAAAAAAAAATTACAACTGAATTTTTAGGGGGGACAACTTAATGGAATAATAATAATAATAATAATAATAATAATAATAATAATATTAATAATAGTAATAATAATAATAATAATAATAATAATAATAATAATAATAATAAATTTTATTTGTAAAGCACTTTTCATCAAAGTGATCTCAAAGTGCGACAGTAAAACAAGTCTAAAAACAAAACAAGACTACAAAAAGGTTAAATGCCTTCAGGGAAAGCTTTTTTTAAAAGTTAGGTTTTTAGGTCCCTCTTAAAAGAGTCTGTTGTTTGTGGAGCCCTCAGGTGTTCAGGGAGGGCATTCCACAAGCGAGGAGCGGCTGAGCTAAAGACCCAGTCACCCATCGTACACAGTTTAGTCCTGGGGGGCAGAAGGAGGTATTTGTTACCAGAGCGCAGGCTTGATGAGGTTTGTGGTTTGAGAAGTTGTTTTAGGTAGGGGGGGGGGGCGTTTCCATGGATGCAGTGGTGGGTTAGAAAGGAGAGTTTGTATTGAATCCTAAATGAGACTGGAAACCAGTGGAGGGAGTGAAGGATGGGTGTTATGTGGTTGTACTCCCGCATCCTCATCAGGATCCTAGCGGCGCTGTTTTGGATGTACTGGAGTTATTGTAGGCCCTTGCTAGGAGTCCTGATGAGGAGTGTGTTGCAGTAGTCGAGCCTTGAGGAGACAAAGGCGCGGATGAGTCTTTCAGCGTCTGTAAGACTAAGTAGAGGACGGAGTTTTGCAATGTTTCTAAGGAAATGAAAGGAGGTCTTGTGGATATGTTTTATGTGAATGTGGAAGGTAAGGTGGCTGTCGAACCTTACACCCAGGTTGGAAGGTATGGAAGGTGGGGACATGACCCCTGCGTCCCCCCGGGATTTGCGCCTATGCTTTCAGGCAGCAAACTGTGTGTGATTGAGGCTGAAGACTGGAAGTCTCGCACTTAAATCAGCCAGTGAAGGGATTCCTCTCAGTTCAGTTAGTCAGGTCAGTCATGTTCTGGACAGACATGAATCACGAACTGAACTGATGCAGCCTCATGTTTCACTTTCATGAACAAAATGTACAAGAGTTTGACATGAATCTCTCAATGACTCAGAGGGAGGAGCTCTCATTCAGTACATTCAACTCACTGACTTAATGAACTGACAACCAACTGTTTGAGGCTGGAGCAGCCTTGTGCTTTCTCTGTTATTTATTGAACGACCTGAACGGGAGTTTTGATACAAATCACTCACTGAATGACTGACTTAGGGGCACTCAGTAAATGTATTTTAGAGGCTTACACATGGTTTACTTTCATCAACTGTTTTTCATATTGTAGGTTTTACTATGCAAATAAAAGACATACGCAACTAAGTGTTGTAATAATATTCTTTTTTTAATCAGATCAAATGAAAAATAATATAAAAATATAAAAAATAAATATTAATTAGCCAGGTAGAAACTATTGACAACACTGTTGGTCTACATTTTAAAAATGTTCAAATGACTCACTGACAGTGAGCTTTTCCCCTCTAAATTCTCAGCTCATTTACCATCCTCAGTCTGATTGCGAGAAGAACTACATGTTCTACCGTTATTGAGCTTGTTAAATTCTGAATCACAGGCAGAGCTGCGGATAAGTAATGAACAGTTTGGTGAACAAATGTTTTGAATGAATCACTTTACTGAACTGGTTATAATGATTCAGTTCTCTGAAAAGAACTCCTTTTCCCAACACTATTTGGTTGTCAAAAATTCATTAAAGGTATGGTATCAAATTAAGAAAATGTTTTGCCTGCCAAACCCATCCTTCTTCACCCCAATTGGACATAATCACACATTTTTCTCTTCACACTTAAGCCCAGTTCCCACCAAGCAGTCGGGTTTGGATGAGTGCAGTTTGGTATGGGTTAGCTCGGTTAAGCCTGATCCTGTTTGTATTTCCACAGCCAACCATGCCCTCTCGTGGTAGGCGCCATGTAAGCCGAATGCCAAAAGCCACATCAGTTAAATAACAGCATGGCGCCATACCAGCATGACACAGTGTACCCCGCTAATAAATCCAACGAAGAAGAAAAATGTGACCTTGAGCAATTTGTCTTCCTTGTGAGTGGCATGTGGCTTTTTGTTACAAAGCTTTGTGTCAGAGAAGGTTGTGTGCTGTGAGAAGAAATACGGCAGCCGCTGTTGTACAGGTGGTGACGATTCTCTCTACGAATCAACGGTCTGCAGTGTTGTAGCTCCACTTTCTGGGGTTGGATCAGTTTAGTCTAGCACCCTTTCACCCCCTTCCAAAAAGTAGGGCGGCTCAGCTCGGTTATTTTGGAATGGTCAGTGGAAACGTTACAAAATGAGTGCTGTGCTTAGACAAACCTAACTGAGCTGCTTGGTTTTTGAAACAGAGAAAAAAGGACTAAACACTATGAATGACTTTCACATTAACAGGGTGTTCACTTCATTTGCTCAACTTTAGGCAAAACTGACATTGCAGTCATCAAATTTATTTAGGCATCTTTAAATCGGGAACTATGTTAAAGGAAACATCCCCAATTTTGAAAATTTCAGTTCTCCTGTTAGACTTCAGTCTCTATAAACAAATGAGCCTGATTCCAGAAAACTGGTCATTAGATTTATAAGTGCATTCTTGGATGAAACCGTTTCATCTACACAACACCTGAAAGCATCTTGCGAGAGTGAAATAGGAGCAGAAATAACAGAGGATGTTTGAGCTAAATCTCTCAAATGTATTCACTCCTGCTCAATTAAACCTTGACATCAGCCAATTCAGTTTAGTCATACATAGACTTCATTACTCACAAACAAAGCTACATTCATTTTACCCATCTTCATTCCCTCTCTGCATTAAATGCAACAGGCTTATGGTACCTTGGCCCATATGTTTCGGTTCTGTGTGACGCTCCAAAAGTTAAGATGAAAAATCTTTCTTTGCTATTCCGAAGTTTATGGACACAATCTTCAGAATCTCCAGAAACAGCCATTCTCGGCTGGTCACAACAGCTAGAAGCTAGAAGCCACTGGAAATCAACCCCAATTCAAATGCATTTTAGATTTAGGTCATTTTAATATTATTCCTTTTGCATCAACATAAATTAAGTATCCTGAGAACATGGCTAAAGTGTTACGACTTACCAAAGTTGGGATTGTAAAAGTTGCTGGCAATGCTGAGTTTGTTAAGTTCTTGGTCCATTTTCCCGTTAGAGAGTTCTGAGTAGATGCCGTAGCTGAAGTGAAGTCACTGGGCTCTCGGTGTGCTGCAGCTCTTTGTATGAGGCCTCTGAACCAACAGACAGTCTTCCTTTGTCAGAATGAGTGGAACTACCTGCTATCTTGGCTGATATCAGTTGATGACATGGTATGGATGACTCCACCCATTACTGAAAATACAGCCTTCTCAGTATGTGGTCTTCAGCTTATGTCTTGACAAATCCCTTGATAAAGATTTTAAAATACCCTTACCATTAATGTACACTCCCAAAGTATTATCACATTTTGTACAAAACTTTATATTTACCAAGCATATCAAGCACATATGGCTTCATTCCGATGCTTTATGAGTTTATTTGTGATGCAAATCAATCTAATTTAACTCCTAGTTTTTGCAGTAATGCCCACCACACATTTAGATCCTTCATAGGACTATGCGTTCTCCTCTTTACATTCACTACATTTTAAAATGTGAACTGTTTTTTTTTTTATATGCCTGCATGTTATTAGGTCTCAAGTTTCAGCTGATAGTCTGTGATGATCATTGCCCATAGACTGTAAATAGAATGGACAGCGTGGCTCTTCCATTTATAATTGTTCGGTTTTGAAGCTGAAACTCCCCCTACCAGAAGTGACGCCATTGTACAGCCAGAGCCTGCACAGTCAAGACTATGAGGGAGCAAGAGAATCTGAATGGAGCCAAACAAAAGGGGAAAAAAAAGACAAAAAAAAGGTATTTCTATATTTTTTTTCTTTCAGGAGTCTAATCTCTTCTTATTTTACCAAATCAGATAAAAACAACACAAGGAAAGCAGCTGTCAGTCGTGACTTAAACCTTTGTTTCTAACGCTCAGAAACTAAATGAAAACAAAACTATGTGCCCCCTATACAATGGTAGGGGAGACACTAGAGTAATAGACTTTACTTGAAATGTTCCACAATGACCAGACTTTTTGAACAAAAGCAGCACTCGACTTTTCATGAGGTGGCGTTCATGAAAACTGCATTAGCAGCTAGCTGACAGTATGTGCATACTTTGAGTTTTGGGGCAGCGATGATTACAAGTTTTGAGCTGGAGAAACAAAGCTTCATGGTATCAGGAAATGAGATTTGTTGAGAAAAGAGACATCTTTTCATCCAAAGCGTCACATGAAGCAATGTCTTTGAGTGATGACGGCATCAGCTGATCACCTCTGGATCATCTGTCAGTCAGCTCTAACAGCTGTTTGTGTGTCTGCACATGTGCGCTGTAATAACCCTGATCAAACAGAAACAGTAACAGAGCTTTGTCTGTTCCTTTGATCTGTTTAACACTACACTTTTACATGAAGAAAACTTCCATTCTGATTATTCTGTGTCCTGTTTGGATGCACACAGATTACTTTACCAGTGAAATGCGTCATTATTTGATTATTTATTAACTATTTAGCCTTTATCTAGTGTTTATCTGATCGTGAACTCTGAAACTTATGTAAACTGGTTTATGATGTCTCAGGAAAACTGGATATTAGTTATTTATTAGAGCCAGAATAGAAACTATGAGGGACTGTGGGAGAATCTGAATGGAGCCAGGTGACATAAATATATATATTTTTTTCTTTCAAGAGTCTAATCACTTCTTGGCTCTCCCTGTGGAGAAATTTTACAGAAATTTTACAATTCCCCCCAAAAATACACAACAATAGCAGCAGTCAATCATTGTTAAACATGGCATAAAACTCTGTCTTTACCGCATATAACTAATTAAAAACAAGCTTTTTAGAAAAAGAGGATTTGAATACAAGGCAGCACAAATACTATCTCTAAATCACCACAACAATAGGATGTGAGAAACATTTTTACAAGTGAGGCAAATTATTATTATTATTATTATTATTGTTTGACCGCACTTTATCTGAAATGATTGAGGAGATGGATTTTTTTTTTTTTACCTAAACTGCATCCAGTCACCAGGGGGAACACTTTTTGTGGCAACCTCACTTCGAGCCTACCGAAATGATGTCCATTTTTTTTTTGATAACAGCCAACAGTCTTACACTTAAGTAGGGAGGTCAAGGTCAGCCTTTTATGGCTCAAGAGTGCTAGCTAACCAACATCTATAGCAGCAGTTCAAGTACTTTAATCTTCCCTTGATAAGGAGATGAGATAAGGAGTTTAACTTCCTTAAACTCAACTGCAATAAATCATGAACTTATTATCATTGGCCCAAATTCCCGCCTCCCCTTTGCTCAGGATTTTTCTCTCATCATTGATGGTCACACAGTCACCCCCTCCCCATCTGTCAGAAACCTCAACATTACCCTGGATCCCACTCTCTCCTTCAAATTACACGTCAGGAACATGACCAAAACATTCTTCTTCCACCTCTGCAACATTGCACCCCTTCGCCCTCCCCTCCCCTTCTCTTCTGCTGAAACCCTTATTCATGCTTGCATAACCTCGAGACTGGACTAATGCAACATTATCCTTTATGGCCTCCCCTCCTCAGACCTTTAAAAGCTACAGTATGTTCAAAACTCAGCTGCTCGGTTACTTACCCACTCTCGCTCCCATGAACACATCACACCCATTCTCCAGCTCCTCCTCCACTAGGTAATGAGTCACTTAAAACACGTTATAAGAACTTATTACATCCTTGTCAACAAAAAATAAGTCAGTGATAATAAATAAGTGATAATAAAGATATAATTGATACTTTTTTATGTATCATGAGACATTTATTGGCATTTGTTAAACATTTATTAACAGTTCATGTACCACCCTATACATTAATAAGATGTTTATTTACATTAACATTTTGTAAGGGAATAAAAATGCCTTATGAAGATCATCAGTACTTTATTATACTCTTATTAAGAGCTTGTAAACCTTCTTTGCAGGTACTGGATCTAAAGTGGGAACACTATGTAGATTAATAAATACTGTGTAATTTACTTATTAAAAGTTAATAAACCTTCTTTGAAGACACTGGATCACATGGGAACACTGTGAGAC